>NC_084577.2:2525000-3202500 GCF_033978685.3 Nerophis lumbriciformis
GAGCAAAACTATTTAACACTATTTAAAAAAAAAAATACAAAATCGGAATTACTACCCAAGATAGCTATTCTTAAAACGAGAAATAGAGTCATGTTTTAATCTTGTCACAACCCTACTGTCAATGGTCCTGTTTTTTTCCTGGACACTGAACGTCCCCAGAAATATATGAAGTTAATTATTTCAAAATGTCAGTTTCACAACATTGCTTTGTCTTGTATTAGGTAAAGCCGGCATACATAAAAGTTTAGTGTCACAAACAGAATAAAACATAGTGAAATGCACAGTAGGGAGTCCCAATCTCCATTCACTTGGTTGTTAAAGGACAAAACACAATGACTACACACTGTGTTTTATCTTCACAAATACACACAAATAGTATCTTATTTGGTTTCGATGGTGAGAAGAGGTGCCAGGAACGAGACGGCGCAGGAGTGGACAAATAGCTGTGTCCAAAACACAACTTTAGGTTAAATTTGGTTTCATTGGATAACACTAGGGATGTCCCGATCCGATATTTGGATCGGATCGGCCGCCGATATTTGCCAAAAAATGCGTATCGGCAAGGCATGGGAAAATGCCGATCCAGATCCAGTTTAAAAAAAAAACTCCGGTCCGTGTTTTCCAACTCACCGATTTAAAAAATACATTCCACTTTTCTGCTGCTCCCTAAGTTCCGTTCCGCATTTTCCAGCACACCTTCAACACATCCACAGGCCTGTGTATTCTCACGCAGTTGCTTTTAGCTGCTGGCAGTACACGACAGGCTCTTCTCACTCTTTCCTGTGTCTCCCTCTCACAGACAGCAAGCGCACCTTCTTACACACGTCACATACTGTCACGTCATACGTCACATACGTATACGTCCTCTCTCAGCAGAGAGGTAGCAGCATGGCTAACGTTAGCTGTGATGCTAGCGCAGCCGTGTGACCAACGTTCTCTCTAAGGTGCGCGCCTGTGCGCATAGAAATGATATGCCACGCACAAAATCAAATAAAAAAATAAGCGCATAGCAATTTTCGACACACGGACACGACAGAGAAAACAGTTTTCGTCATCATTGTTCAAATATTGTAACGTCTGTCGAGACGCTTATCTCCATTCGGTGCCACACGTCCACACCATCAAAATGCGGAGGCAAAAATTTCCAGATCAACACCGTATGAAAAAATTAGTGATTTTTTTAGTTGTGATTTCCTTCTCTGCATGAAAGTTTAAAAGTAGCATATATTAATGCAGTATGAAGAAGAATGTTTTAATGTAGACATGCAAGCCTTGAAAGAAAATTTTGAAAATCAAGACTACATTTCCTGCAAATGGGTGCATTTCTACCCTATATTTTAACTTTAGATTTATTCTCATATCAAACTCTTTTGGCTGTCTTTTTGACACTTACATCCGGCGCCCCCCTCCACACCCTGGATTATAAATAATGTAAATAATTCAATGTGATTATCTTGTGTGATGACTGTATTATGATGATAGTATATATCTGTATCATGAATCAATTTAAGTGGACCCCGACTTAAACAAGTTGAAAAACGTATTGGGGTGTTACCATTTAGTGGTCAATTGTACGGAATATGTACTTCACTGTGCAACCTACTAATAAAAGTCTCAATCAATCAATCAAAACACATAGAATCATCATACTGCTGTGATTATATGCATCAAGTGTTCATTCAAGGCTAAGGCAAAATATCGAGATATATATCGTGTATCGCAATATGGCCTTAAAATATCGCAATATTAAAAAAAGGCCATATCGCCCAGCCCTAGTTCAATGATGCCATTTCTGTTTGTCATGTATAATTTTGTCTATTTTGTGTTTATCCTTGAATAAACAAGTCAGTTTCTTGTTATCAACCATTGTGTATTATTCAAACTCTCCTAATTCAGCTGGCTAGTTGTTATCAAGAGTACTAAAACCCTTTTCAATATGATTCTGACAACTAAGTAGGCTAAATAACTTTAAACTTCAATACATGCTCGGATAGGCCAGTATCGGTCAGTATCGGTATCGGTCAGTATCGGTATCGGATCGGAAGTGCAAAAACAATATCGGTTTCGGATCGGAAGTGCAAAAACCTGGATCGGGACATCCCTAGATAACACCCAAACAACTTCGCCAGGGAGGGGCATTAAGGAGAACAAAAACATTTGAGCAGAGGTAAAATCAAGCAAGAACGCGCCAAACTTTGTAGGGCAGGGTCTTCTCTGGAATTGCTACTGATTGAACTTGCTCCATTTGTAGAATGAATTGTTAATGTTCAATTCTAGTCCCTCCGCTTTATTCAAACAAGCCATTAGAACAAAATAACCTGGACAGACTTTGCCCTTCAAAAGGGGAGATCCGAAAATATGCCATATTAATATTTAATTCAACTGTTATTATGAGACTAGTAAACCTGTGCTGATGCCAAGGTGGATAACTAACTACCTTTTTATAAGTCATAACGTTGTAATAAGAAAATGTATGAGTATTTTTGGCTTTTTTCTCTCCATGTGCGTGTATCTAACGTAGACAGCAAAATCTCTTTGCTTGTTGCAGTCTTTAACTGACACAAACTTTTCATTTCCATCAATTAGTTCACATCAATCAATACGATTTTTAAGCATTTAAAAATATCATCAATCTTGAAGAATTATATTCAATGTAAATGTACAAACGCAGACAAGAAATTCAGTGAAAGTTGTCAGTTCATTGAATTAAAAGCACTGCACTTTTTTTTTATAGAGCTTATGAAGAGTATATGAAACCCTGAGTCCACTCTCTCCACTCAATCTGCTGCTGACCTACAAGGTCATAAACTCCGGTGTGAAGTGAATTTTAATTAGGTGTTATGATCACATCATCATGTTATCCACTCTTCAGGTCACTGATGCCTTTACCCTCGGCTGTCTAGGGCTGGCAAAATGCCATCGGGATTTTAGTAGGCTGAGGGTGCCTTAAATTCCTTTAATGAGAGGAAACAGCAACATCAATTCTTAATGTTAGGAAAGACTAAATATGTGAAGAATAATGAACATTATTTAAAATAGGAGCAAGCTGCAGGTGTATATTTCTGAATTGAACATGGAGACTGCTATATGAGTAGATGCTTGGATCGCATTGCGCTTCATCGCTGCAGCTTCACAACATCGCATATGATTTATATATATATATATATATATATATATATATATATATATATATATATATATCAGTGACGTGCGGTGAGGTTGATGGCCGGTGAGGCACTGACTTCATCACAGTCAGATTTACAAACATATGAACCCTAAAGAGTATCTTATTCACCATTTGATTGGCAGCAGTTAACGGGTTGTGTTTAAAAGCTCATACCAGCATTCTTCCCTGCTTGGCACTCAGCATCAAGAGTCGGAATTGGGGGTTAAATCACCAAAAATTATTCCCAGGCGCGGCGCCGCTGCTGCCCACTGCTCCCCTCACCTCCCAGGGGGTGAAGAAGAGGATGGGTCAAATGCAGAGGACAAATTTCACCACACCTAGTGTGTGTGTGACAATCATTGGTACTTTAGCTTAACTTTAACTTTACACATACAAACTGTAGCACACAAAAAAGCACATTTAATTAAAAAAACCTTATTATGGTCTTACCTTTACTTATAAGTGCGGGAACAGTGGTGTTCGTGTTGGAGGAGTTGTGAATGAATGAAATATGAAATCCGTGCTGCAGTCTGCAGGTGTACTTAATGTTGTGTCCCTGCAGTCGTTCACACTCCTCCGGCGCGAGCATTGTTGTTTTTGCACTTTTTGGCTTCTTGTTAAGTGACTTTTTTTGAGTGGATTCGGTTTTGCACGTGGAGGGTTTGGGTGTGGGCTTTGGTTGGTGTGGCGCTCCCGTCGGGGGGTGCACTCTGCGCGGGGGTGCATTAACCGGCACCAGGAGGCGGGATTACTGCGAGCCTCACACAGTGCGTCTTCGCAGCAGTTTTATGATTGCTCAGCACAAGAAATACGTTACACACATACAGTTGTTGAGAAAATACACTGTACATTATATACCTCAGCTAAATAAACTATCGAAATGTATAATATAGTCCATATAGCAATACGGTCTCACTGCACAGCAGGCCAGCAGTTAGCCGAGTCCGCAATCCATGGTGAGGCACAACGCAGTGACGTGCCTCAACTGGCTGCTGATCACCGCACCGTCTCTTCTCAGTAATTGAACGGCAAATGTGACAATTCAGCGATTTTGAATAGAATAAAAATAATCTAAAACTGGTGAAGTTAAATGGAAAATAACTTTATAGTATAATCACTGAATACATATAACAATTTAATTAATCTGTTTTCTTTTTACATTTTTTTTCTTTCCATGATGGCAGGTGAGGCCCCGCATAGTGACCGCATATATATATATATATATATATATATATATATATATATATATATATATATATATATATATATATATATATATATATATATATATATATATATATGTGTATATATATATATATTATTTCGATACTTTTCGGTACTTTTCTAAATAAAGGGGACCACACAAAATTGCATTATTGGCTTTATTTTAACAAAAATCTTAGGGTACATTAAACATATGTTTATTATTGCAAGTTTGTCCTTAAATTAAATAGTGAACATACAACTTGTCTTTTATTAGTAAGTAAGCAAACAAAGGCTCCTAATTTAGTCTGCTGACATATGCAGTAACATATTGTGTGATTTTCCATTCTATTATTTTGTCAAAATGATTAAGGACAAGTGGTAGAAAATGAATTATTAATCTACTTGTTCATTTACTGTTAATATCTGCTTACTTTCTCTTTTAACATGTTCTGTCTACACTTCTGTTCAAATCTAATAATCACGTATTCTTCTGTTGTTTGATACTTTACATTAGTTATGGATGATACCACAAATTAGGGTATCAATCCGATACCAAGTAGTTACAGGATCATACATTGGTACTTTTCAGAGGTGGAAAATGATTAATTAGTATCGCGGTACTATACTAATACCGGTATACCGTACAACCCTAATATTATATATATATATATATATATATATATATATATATATATATATATATATATATATATATATATATATATATATCAAAGCATATTCTACATACTTAAATGTTTGTCTCATATGTTTTACAGTGCAGTATTTGTCTTATTTTCGATGATTATCTTGCAGTGATTGATAAACATATTCACCAAATGGGACTTTTGTTTTTGGGTTAAGGATGAACAATAACAACAATAACATAATATCGGCACTATCATCACTACGACAATCAAGTTGACCAACTTTTGGCTGAACAACTCCTGCCTCATCAACATTTCCACATCGGTGAGTTTTTCACACAAGTGAAGTAAAAAGACGACAGCGGAGTGTAGCAGTACCGGTGCACCAAGTGACGCTAACAGCACGGAATGCTAACAACACATCTTATGATTGTAGCTGCCAATGTTTTTACAGAACAACTTACTCCCGTTGTGTCAGCACATAGAAGCCCAGTTCTAACTTTGAGGAATTACCCCGGATGTGAAAAAGTATTTCCACGTCTTGGTCGGGCGATGCTCGGGGGAACCTCCGGGTTACCGGTGAGTACAATAATTAACAGTAGAACACATTCAAAGCTACTATATTTAGTGAAACGAGAATAACAGTAACTACATATAGGGTTGTTATTTAATTTTTAGAAGGCTCCAGTAACGTTAATAAAACGTATTTAAAAGGGCGTAAACAGTTTTTTCATGCTCTAACTTAGAACATATTCAATTTATTAATGATAAATCCTACTTCGCGAAACTTAATCTACCACAGTCAGGCCTGGAATTAATTGGCCACAATAAATGAGAGACAAGTTTACACAGTTTAACTTCTAATCATCCCAAATACAGACATTTATTTATTAGATATAATCTCTTAAACCACTAATTGTAAGCTAGCTGGTGGTGTTTGAAAAATGGTGCAAACAGCTCCTTTAAAGGGGAACATTATCACAATTTCAGAAGGGTTAAAACCATTAAAAATCAGTTCCCAGTGGCCTATTTTATTTTTCGAAGTTTTTTTCAAAATTTTACCCATCACGCAATATCCCTAAAAAAAGCTTCAAAGTGCCTGATTTTAACCATCGTTATATACACCCGTCCATTTTCCTGTGACGTCACATAGTGATGCCAACACAAACAAACATGGCGCATTGAACAGCAAGCTATAGCGACATTAGCTCGGATTCAGACTCGGATTTCAACGGATGGTTGTAGTGTGGAGGCAGGTAGCGAAAACGAAATTGAAGAAAAAAACTGAAGCTATTGAGCCATATCGGTTTGAACCGTATGCAAGCGAAACCGACGAAAACGACACGACAGCCAGCGACACGGGAGAAAGCGAGGACAAATTCGACAATCGCCTTCTAACCAACGATTGGTATGTGTTTGTTTGGCATTAAAGGAAACTAACAACTATGAACTAGGTTTACAGCATATGAAATACATTTGGCAACAACATGCACTTTGAGAGTGCAGACAGCCCAATTTTCATCAATTAATATATTCTGTAGACATACCCTCATCCGCTCTCTTTTCCTGAAAGCTGATCTGTCCAGTTTTGGAGTTGATGTCAGCAGGCCAGGGAGGCTAGGGTCGATATTCTTCTCATGATCATCTTCGGTGGCATAAGGGACGGTGTGAGCCAAGACATCCAGGGGGTTTAGCTCGCTCGTCTGCGGGAACAAACTGCCGCCATTGCTTGCCGTGCTACCGAGGTCCTTTGTCCCTGAATTGCTCACACACTCCGGCAGATTCAATGGGGGTCTGGCGGCAGATTTCTTTGACTTTATTGTTGGAAATGCATCTGCTTTGAGTGTCGCAGGATATCCACACATTCTTGCCATCTCTGTCGTAGCATAGAAACGTCCAATTTCTTGCCACTTTCGCATCTTTGGGCCATTGGTGCAACTTGAATCCGTCCCTGTTGGTGTTGTTACACCCTCCGACAACACACCGACGAGGCATGATGTCTCCAAGGTACGGAAAACAGTCGAAAAAACGGAAAATAACAGAGCTGATTTGACTCGGTGTTTGAGAAAATGGCGGATTGCTTCCTGATGTGACGTCACGTTGTGAATATCGCGAATATTAGAAAGGCGTTTAATTCGCCAAAATTCACCCATTTAGAGTTCGGAAATCGGTTAAAAAAATATATGGTCTTTTTTCTGCAACATCAAGGTATATATTGACGCTTACATAGGTCTGGTGATAATGTCCCCCTTTAAATATCTTGTCTGATATTATTGTGAGAATTGCGTGCACTAAGGTTGCCAGGAGTCAAATTCTTGTGAGTGACAGCTTGCCACAAAGTAGTGTATGAATTTTGAAATTAGTTGG
Source organism: Nerophis lumbriciformis (assembly GCF_033978685.3). Lineage (NCBI taxonomy): Eukaryota > Metazoa > Chordata > Actinopteri > Syngnathiformes > Syngnathidae > Nerophis > Nerophis lumbriciformis. The sequence goes on from NC_084577.2 coordinate 2,532,384, forward strand.
TTTTTTCTCGACATAATTTCAAGAGTGACGCAGCTTGGCTCTGCTGCACTCTATCAATCCTTGCTCGCGAGGTCACCAAGAATGCAGACAAGTGAAATGAAACATGCAAGCTTGGGCATGTTTCTCCAGCAGGCAATTTACACTCCCCCCCCCTAAAACCTATTTTATGTAAATACTGTGCATTTGAAAAATATGATTCTAAAGACACTCATTTTGTCATTTATCTATTTTCCCAAATGAATGTTTCCTGAGTCCACAGTGATCTACTTGATAAGGAACACAGAGTTAGTTGCCTCACAATTTAAATTGTGGTATGGAAATTCACGAAGTTGGGATCAGCGCTCACCTACATAGTCCTCTCTATAGTAAGCAGTTGGATTTGAGGTGACATTAATTTTTTCTGTTTTTCATGTCATATTGTAAATATTAATCTATTCTATCCATGGTGTTTGTGTTCTATGCTTTTAGACAATGGCTATGTAACAAAACAATTTTTACAGTGAAAAGTGTTAAGACAAAGGCAACGTTCAGATTGTTATTACAATCCCCGTTTCCATATGAGTTGGGAAATTGTGTTAGATGTACATATAAACGGAATACAATGATTTGCAAATCCTTTTCAACCCATATCCAATTGAATGCACTACAAAGACAAGATATTTGATGTTCAAACTCATAAACTGTATTATTTTTTATTGCAAATAATAATTAACTTAGAATTTCATGTCTGCAACACGTGCCAAAGTAGTTGGGAAAGGGCATGTTCACCACTGTGTTACATGGCCTTTCCTTTTATCGACACTCAGTAAACGTTTGGGAACTGAGGAGACACATTTTTTAAGCTTCTCATGTGGAATTCTATCCCATTCTTGCTTGATGTACAGCTTAAGTTGTTCAACAGTCCGGGGGTCTCCGTTGTGGTATTTTAGGCTTCATAATGCGCCACACATTTTCAATGGGAGACAGGTCTGGACTACAGGCAGGCCAGTCTATTACCCGCTATGAAGCCACGTTGATGTAACACGTGGCTTGGCATTGTCTTGCTGAAATAAGCAGGGGCGTCCATGGTAACGTTGCTTGGATGGCAACATATGTTGCTCCAAAACCTGTATGTACCTTTCAGAATTAATGAAGCCTTCACAGATGTGTAAGTTACCCATGTCTTGGGCACTAATACACCCCCATACCATCACAGATGCTGGCTTTTCAACTTTGCGCCTATAACAATCCGGATGGTTCTTTTCCTCTTTGGTCCGGAGGACACGACGTCCACAGTTTCCAAAAACAATCTGAAATGTGGACTCGTCAGACCACAGAACACTTTTCCACTTTGAATCAGTCCATCTTCGATGAGCTCAGGCCCAGCGAAGCCGACGGCGTTTCTGGGTGTTGTTGATAAACAGTTTTCGCCTGCATAGGAGAGTTTTTACTTGCACTTACAGATGTAGCGACCAACTGTAGTTACTGACAGTGGGTTTCTGAAGTGTTCCTGAGCCCATGTGGTGATATCCTTTACACACTGATGTCGCTTGTTGATGCAGTACAGCCTGAGGGATCAAAGGTCACGGGCTTAGCTGCTTACATGGAGTGATTTCTCCAGATTCTCTGAACCCTTTGATGATATTACGGACCGTAGATGGTGAAATCCCTAAATTCCTTGCAATAGCTGCTTGAGAAAGGTTTTTCTTAAACTGTTCAACAAATTGCTCACACATTTGTTGACAAAGTGGTGACCCTCGCCCCATCCTTGTTTGTGAAAGACTGAGCATTTCATGAAATCTACTTTCCCAACTCATATGGAAACAGGGTTTGTAATTATTGATTTGCAAAAAATATTTTTGGACCAATTAGGTGAAGTTGCATAATTTCCCACGGCACACTAGACAGTGGTTGAAAAACACTGATCTAGACCACAGTGAAGTGTTTCAAATGTAGATTAAAATCATCGCAGGTCCCATTTAAAAAATGTCCCCTTTCAAATAGTTTGACACCGATCCCTGTGATGGCGTTGTTTTAAATCTTTCCATGAGTCAGTAGATTTCTCCTAAACTCACATCATATTAAAATTATTATTATATATATTAATATATATTCAAATTAAAAAGTTAATAGTGAATCGTTCATGTCTTTGTCATCTTCTCCGGTTGAGTAGAAACCCCTGCACAGGATAAAAGTCTGGGTATATCTTGCAAGGTGAAGAAAGTTAAATGGAGGATCCATTACTGTTCATAATTTAAATGACAGTAATAGCTGGCCTGGGTGGCCTGGCGCTTTGACCTTTGTCGTTAATAGGTACTTAAAACACTTTATGACCCACTTCATATATCAATGGTGAATTTATCAGCTGACATTAACTGATATCAATATTATACATCACCTTCAATGATAACCCTTGGACAAATACCGTATTTTCCGCACTATAAGGCGCACCTAAAAACCACAAATTTTCTCAAAAGCTGACAGTGCGCCTTATAACCCGGTGCGCTTTATATATGGATGAATATTAAGATTCATTTTCATAAAGTTTAGGTCTCGCAACTACGGTAAACAGCCGCCATCTTTTTTCCCCGTAGAAGAAGCGCGCGGTGCATGCTGGGATATGTGACGTTTCATTTCCATTTGTGTGTTTATGTAAAGACCCCAAAATGGCTCCTATTAAGTGTGTTGTCTGTCTAATTATAAATAATGCAGACGAGGCGTGTTAACTGAGTTCTCAACGTTTACTCACAGCGTGCTAACTGCCAGCATACAACGCTTCTCAGGGCTACCGCGCATGCTCGTAACTATCGTTGCATGCTGGGTAGTGTAGTTGTTATATTTGGTAGCTCATAACAGCACATTGAGAGACACGCTTACGCGCTTAATTCAATACTCGCCGTCATTCCGGGTGGATTGACAAAAGACCTCCAGCCGCTAGATATTGGTGTCAACAGGGCATTCGAAGCTAGACTGCTAACTGCGTGGGAACAATGGATGACAGAAGGCGAACACACCTTCACTAAGACGAGGAGGCAGCGCCAGACGACGCCAACATCTGCCAGTGGATCGTAAATTTGCCCAACTTTTCACTTCGGACACCGAAGACGAAGGATTTACGAATGAAGAATAACTTCAGAAAGTGAGCGCTATGTTTATTTTGTGTGTTGTGACATTAACGTTCGAGCAACATTATGTTGCTATTGCTCTGCACTATTTTGAATTTTACTATGTTTGTGATTGCACATTTGCGTACATTTTGGGAGTGAACAGAGTTGTTAGAACGCTGGTTTTTAATATATTATTAAAGTTTGACTGACCTATCTGACTGTTTTTTTGACATTCCCTTTAGCGCAGCGTAGGCGCGGCTTATAGTCCGGGGCGGCTTATTGGTGGACAAAGTTATGAAATATGCCATTCATTGAAGGTGCGGCTAATAATCCGGTGCGCCTTATAGTGCGGAAAATACGGTACCAGCCATTTTATCCTTTTAATGTCACATATTTAATCAATCCCCTTCAAAACATGATTTCAGTGTTGTAGTGAATGTGAATAGATATACACTGTGTTTTTGTAATCGCTATTAATGTCCCCACAACAGTATTTTTACTGCAAATACCTCCATTTTCAAGGAGAAAACAAATTACACATTATTCAGAGTAAATTTTGCTATGAGGGTAGGTGACAACATTCCCGACACAAGCAATATTGCGATATCTGATTGAGTTGTGGCAGTGCCCTGACGGGAAACCGTTCCTTCTACAGCATGAGAGGTTTGGGATTTACAGGGAAACATATCTGCAGTATTGTAGCTGATAAGGAAAGTGAATACACGGTCTCTCATCTATGAGCCCATCCCCATAGTCATTCTTAGGTTTATTGTGACATTCAAAAGCCGAGCATTGTCCCCTGGAAACTGGGCCGCGTGGCAGTTTATTCAACATGGTAATAACCATTCCAAACACAAGATGACAACTGCCTTGCTGATGTAGCTGTATGGAAAGTGATGGTGTGGACATATACAGTATGTCCACACCAGAGCTCTCTGGTTAGGTCCTAGCGCTAGACCAGGGGTGTCAAACTCAAATACAGAGTGGGCCAAAATTTAAAACTGAACAAAGCCGCGGGCCAATGTTGAACAAATTAACCTTTTAATGGGGACCCAAACAAGTTTTGCATTGAATATTGAACAAGCAAGGCTTATATAACTTTATAGTGACATGCAAAATCGACTTTCAAATAATAATAATAATAATCAAAAAATTCAATGGCATATCAAATACAATTTAAATAAAAATTGAATGGCTCTTTTCTATTTGCAGCCTTCTGAGGTAAATATCAACATTAACTTTTTCCACAAATTTGAAAATAAAATAACAATGAATAAACCAACCATTCGGGACTTTAAACTGCTCAGTTTGCAACACACTGATCTAATCTGATGTGCCCAAGCCAGATACCTACCATCTTTTCTTGGATGCTAGTTCATTCATGTCGGTGCCCAGGCTTTGAGCTGAGGCAACCTTCATTATCCAACGAAAGTGTTCATCAGTCATTATATCTCGTATTCCACCCGGACAACAGTCTTGGGGGCATGCCTTAAAGGCACTGCCTTTAACGTCCTCTACGAGCTGTCGTCACGTCCGCTTTTCATCCATTCTAACAACGTGTCGGCCCAGTCACAAGATATGTGCGGCTTCTGTACGCACACACAAATGAATGCAACACATACTTGATTAACAGCGATACAGGTTGCACTGAGGGTGGCAGTATAAACAACTTTAATACTGTTTGAAATATACACCACACTGTGAATCCACACCAAACAATAATGACAAACACATTTCGGGAGAACATCCGCACCGTAACACAACACAAACACAACATAACAAATACCCAGAACCCTTTGCAGCACTAACTCTTCCGGGACGCTACAAAATACACCCCCCGCTACCACCAAACCCCCATGCGCTAGAGGATTCAGGCAATGCTAGATCCCAGCAGGCAAAATACATTCAAACAACATTGAGAACTTGTTAAATTAGGTCATGATGTTGAGAAACTCAAACAAAACGTTGAAACAACATGCTTTTTGACGACCTTTAATCAATGTTGGTTCTGACGTGGATTTGACCATTGAATGTTGGTCATTTCATTGACACCCTTGTATTATGCTCTTATGCACTTTTGTTTTAATTATAGCAGTTCTTTTTTGTGTATTTTGTTTCTATAATTAGGCACAGGCCCATAGAAAAAACATATGCGGTCTCCAAATTGGGACACGTCTGGTTACATTCACCGTTAAAGTGTTTCCAGACAAGTGAACGGTATCTGCAGGCTCTGTCTTCTAAGCAATATCGCGAGTCATGACTCACGCTTGTCAAAGGCTGGGCTGCGCGCTTGTGGAGGTGCTCTACACCAGTGGTCCCCAACCTTTGTTGCACTACGGATGTAGTGCAATTGACTACATGTAATGTAGGCATTATTTTCAGGGACCGGCTTTCCACTTGTGCCAGATAAATACAGCAAAAATAAGTGCATGAAAAATACAACTCACTATAACGCTGAATTATTGGGAGCCCTGGACTTCTTTCAATGAAATGCAGATGGAAATCAGCCTTTGGCTACAATCCATCACATTTATATTATATATGTTCATTGATGTGCATTGTATCATGTCACAAAGTTATAACAAATATAACAAATGGCAACTTCCTATCAGGACTTTTATTGGACATCTATAAACAAGCTTATTGGTGTGTCTAGTGGGACAGGCGGAAGTTAAGTTGGAGAAAATGCAGTAGTTTATACATTATTTAATGTTTCCCTGCAGCCCTGTAGCAAATACGTCACAGACCGGTACCGGTCCCCGGATGGAGGGTTGGGGACCACTGCTCTATCATGCACTATCTATCTATCTATCTATCTATCTATCTATCTATCTATCTATCTATCTATCTATCTATCTATCTATCTACACATTTTCCCACCTCACCTTGCAAGAAACATACTTCACTTTTAATGCCTTCCATGTGGGAATTCAATACACTTCTGTACCAAACAGAAAGCTCTGTACCTAAAAACACAAATACCGTATTTTCCGGACCATAGGGCGCACTGCCGATGAATGGTCTATGTTTGATCTTTTTTCATATATGAGGATTATAGGGCGCATTAAAGGAGTCATATTATTATAATTTTTTTCTAAATGGAAAACACTTCCTTGTGGTCTACATAACATGTAATGGTGGTTCTTTGGTCAAAATGTTGCTTAGATTATGTTTTACAGATCATCTTCAAGCCGCTTTCTGACTGTCGCTTCCGGTTGCGCCGTTTTGTGGGCGGTCTTATTTACGTGGCTCACCTCCGGCAGCGTCTTCTCCCCGTCATCTTTGTTGTAGCGGTGTAGCGTGCAAGGACGGGTGTGGAAGAAGTGTCAAAAGATGGAGCTAACTGTTTTAATGACATTCAGACTTTACTTAAATCAATAACAGAACAGCATCTCCCACAGGAAATGTGTCCCGTGAAAAAACGTCCGACCGAAACTCTAAAGTTCCTTGGGTGAATAATGTAAACTCACTATACCGGTTTGTTTTAGCGCTTTCATGGCGAGTTTACTGACAGATATAAGTAAAAACTTTACACTACTTTATATTAGAAATGGCAACAACGAAGGTTGGATGTCACATAAGAAGATAGATGAAAAGAAGAAGCTTATCAACTACGGCGTCGGCGCAATTTTTCAGGACTTCTACAGATCCCAAATACAGATCAGCACGTACCAGAAGGTATGAAAAGTTGCTTTTGCATATTATTGCTGAACAAAACGCCAGATAATATGTCTTGCCTTATACACACCATAATAATAGTCGTATGTTTAATGCGCCGACAATCCTTCAAGAGGTGCGGCTTCATAGCTTACCAAAGTCGTACTAAAACATTTTGATAGATTTTTGAGCGCCGTGTGTAATGTTCTATATTTTCAATGGAACATTTAAAATGTTGGTGTTGTTTATTTGAGACATATTGCAATCATAGTGCTGTCTACACTTATCTCTTATGTTTGACTGCCATCTACTAGTCACACTTATCATAACACCATGTACCAAATAAAATAGCTTCGATGCGAGTAAGCTCAACCAACCTTATTCCGTACATTAGGCGCACCGGGTTATAAGGCGCACTGTCGAGTTTTGAGGAAAAAAAAGGATTTTAAGTGCACCTTATAGTCCAGAAAATACGGTAGGTATACATATCCCTATCATTTAGAAAAGTCTGAATAGTAAAAAAGAGTAACATAGTCGCTAAGATGGCAACACTGAGCCCTTCATTTTTCTATTCTCTGCCAAATCAAAAGTGGATAAGATGTTAATTGGATTTACGATGCATTTCTAGGGATGAGTATTGTTTAGGTTTTAACCATTACTCGAACCACGGTAACAAAGATTCACATGCGAGTATTTTGATTTTGATTCTGAATCAATTCATAATTTTCAATATTTGTTTTTAATCTAAAACAAAAGTTTTAAAAACAATTTTTTAGGCCATCTCCACGCTTACTTAATAAGTATGAGTCAGCAGCCAAGATGAGCTTTTTTATTATACTTTTTATACAAACAAATTGAGAATTGGCTTGAACTGAGAATCGTGTTGAACTGAGAAGCAATTCTGGATCAAATTGTGAGTCAAGTAACAAAGACTTAATTTAGAGTCATTTGGACACTAGGGGAACATATAAGGGTTAGGGTTTGGGTTAGGGTTACTAATAAGCAATAATTCTGAGGTTATTGAGGCTTACTGGTTGTATAATAAAGCCATGCAGAAGAAGGCATTAATACGTACTTAATAATGACTAATTAAGAGCCAATATGTTATTAATTTGCATGTTAATAAACAACTAATTAATGGTGAATATGTTCCCCATACTAAAGTTTTACCAAATTGTGCCTGAGCCAGTACATAAAATTAGAAACATACACATTTTTGTAAATTTGTGTCACTCAAGTTAAACTAACAAGTGATTTAAGTATTTAAATTATATAAATAAAATGATAACTAAGTAACATGCAAAACCCACAACAAATTGTCATAATTATTGCGGCAAAACCAGCAACAATAGCGATCATAGAAAATTAGCAAAAAAACAACATGCTGGTGTTGTCATGTTTAATCTCACAAATCTGAGGTTCTTGAATGCACCTTGGATATTGAAGAAGTGCAATGTTTGTATAGCTGTTTAACTTTAGGGCCGCTGTAGGCGTGTTATGGTTAGCAATAAAGTTAAAAAAAAAAAGATCTACAGACTCTGTGTGCCTAATACTGCACTTTTTGCAGGTGGCTGAGTCTGCATTTATTTATCTCCAAAATGATGTACCAATATCTACTTTTATCTTATGTGCTCAGTACCGTTTACGTCGGCTCTTGTGCCTTCTATGGAACAGAACTTCTCTACCGGTCCCGGTAACTCCACCGAACAGGTAGCACCTAATCTATTTGTGGCAGTCCAGATTTGTTTGTTGCTGGGTTGCCACAAATAAATGACTGGATATGAAACAGTGGTTTATGTACATATAAATGTTTTACAACTCAGTATGTAATATGCATAGCGGAGTGTTTCTGAGAAGTTTTCAGTGCCGTGCGTTGCCAGGAACACTCAATTCTTCATTAAAAACTGGGAGAGTTTAGACGAGCAGACAAAACGTGTTTTCGGGATTGGCTTGAGTCAGCATTAAATGATAAAGGAGCTCGGAGTGCCGCCAGGAAGATGGAGATCGGAGTCATTCTGCCTGCGCTGCTCGACTGAGCACGGAGAGAAACCACAAGTTTACACTGAAGTGCACCCACATACAGAATGACTGTAGACTATTTACTACTCCATTTCTATACTTTTGCTCCAATATAATAGAAATGATCAATTTTAAAGTGAAGATGTCAGTAGCATAACACCTTAATTTGTGTCGGCATTTTTAAAGGACCATTTTAAAGGACCCACAGCGTCCAGAAAACCGAAACAAGTTATCTTTAAGTAGTGTTTGGTCCTGAAAATTAATCTGGCACTCATTTCTCATAATATCAATTAGTTTTTGAGTAATGTCTAACAGTGACTCTACTTGGAACTAGTGCTGGGCGATATGGACAAAAAAGTATATCTCAATTTATCTTTGCTTAAACTCGATATTCGATATATATCAATATATTTTCCGGTGAAAATATACATATAAAGATATTCATTTTTGAGCGATATTCACTGAAATTGAACTGAATGACAACTGTACTGTAAACAGTCAGTGGCACTTTTATTAACCCAGTTAGTCAAGATGGGTATTAACAGCACATAAAATAAACTGTTTAAGTAGCACAGATTTACATAACATAAATAACAATAGAAAATATTCTTTCTACGTACAATAAATAACATAGCTTTGCAAATAATACAACATGTATCAAACTCAGATAAAAAATAAATTTGCACTCAGGCACTTTTTAATTCCCATTCGACGATTTAATGGACTGTCACACACGTACAGTTCTGTGGTCCTACTAGAAATGGTCCGCACAAAGTAAGTAACTTTGTGATCTTCCTCACTTTAGCGTACATTTCGCTTGAAAATTCTCTTTTCTCTTCTCCGACTCTCTCGTCTTCATTTGGGATGGCTGTTGTGATTTCCCTTCCTAGTTCCATGACCCGCCCTATCTTGCCTCTGATTGATCTGTCCCTAATGTTCTGCCCTACTCTTAACCGATCGTGACTCGTCATTTCAAACCAACCAACCAATCATGGATTGTCTTATACGTAAACCAACCAATCATTGATCTTTCCCGTATATTTCGTTTGCGGGGTAGAACAAGGAACACAACAAATAAGAGGCGTTTGGTCATTTTAATGTGAAACAAATTATATTGATATTACAATATTTTTTAAAGTCATGTTTTGTTTAAAAATATGTCGATATATCTTACAAACTCGATATATCGCCCAGCCCTTCTTGGAACGCCCCTTTCCATCACCAGTCTTGACATGTCGCCCCCTCTTGGTGTGACGTCATCCACAGAACTGGAGCCCATTTCCCCGTATGTATTATGTTTGTGGGGGGAGTAGACGGCACAGACACAAGGGGGCGTAGTAGCGCTATGTATTTATTATATATATTTACAATAATCAAACAATAATATAACTAAACTAGAGAATGAAGTGTGACAACAATCCAAACGTGTGTGTGTGTGAGACTATGTGTGGAATTAACTGTTGTGCGTTACCGTGAGTGTTGAACGAGAGGCGAAAGTCCTGGAGGGGAAAAGCACGCTCAAATGTCCGTGAGACAGGCAGGTTGTCTGGGGGGTTGTAGCGAGGCGTCAAAAGGTCCGTGTCCAAGCAGGGGGTCGAGGATCGAGGGAGGCAGTCCGGAATCCAATAGGAAGTCGAGGCACACAACTCGATCACGGGAGACGTAAAGCACTGCGGGAAACACAAAGGACATAAGACACAGGAAGACACAGAGAGAGAGCAAGTACGTGGGAGGGGAGCCAGAGACGCGATAGCTTACTGTATACATAGAACTATGTTCCGGCACTGGATCTTCGGGTCCGCTGGCCTTTATGCTGCCTGCCTTCATTAGTCCCTGGTGCGCTGATTACAGATTGCTTGTATAGGAACAGAGGCGTGGACGTGATGCGGGAAGAGCGAGCAGAGGCGTGTCCCGGCGCGCCTCCAGCCGTGCTCGCAACAGAAGGAATGCGTGACTGCACATGCGCCGTGACAGAATGGACACGTTTATTATTTCCATCCCTTAATTGCATGTTTTAGGCACACTGGTCCATGATTACTTCAAAACTGAGAACTGGATTTCTCCTGAAGAAGAATAAAGTATCTATCTATATATGTTCTTTCAGTATTTTCTCAAGCATAATTCAGATCAACTCAAGGTACAATTCCAGCAATAAAACATCAGAAGAGGATGCAAAAAATAATTCTAGCGGTTCACCTTTATTTTTTTTGCTTTCTGAGAGCCGGTGTCCACGGGAGATTGTGTCTCCTGCTGCCTGCGGGAAGCGGAACTACATTTGTATGTTTGTGATTTGAATCCTATTAGGCTCCAAGTACACATTAGTGTCTGCTTGAAGAAGGAACCACAACGTCCTGGTGACACCCTTGTGGCCAAATATGATGAAAGCTTGTACACAACATGCAACTCGGGCTGGGCGATATATCGATATGCGCGATATATCGCGGGTTTGTCTCTGTGCGATATAGAAAATGACTATATCGTGATATTCGAGTATACGTTCTCACGCAGTTGCTTTTAGCTGCGGGCATTACACTACAGGCTCTCCTCGCTCCTTCCTGTCTCTCCTTCTCACAGACAGCAAGCGCAGCTTCTACATACGTCACATACTGTCACGTCATACGTAACATACGTATACAAACATACAACCGTAATTTGTCAAGTGTGGGGCGAAAGCGTTGCTATAAAAAGTAGCATTACTGCTAATATGTAGCATCATTTGAAAAGTCACCTGCTAGAGAATGAACAGTGCTTACTCCGCATGTCAACATCTCCGTTCGGTGCCACACGCCCATACCATCAAAATGCAGAGGCAACCATTTCCAGATCAACCCCGTATAAAAAAATAGTGATTTTTTTAGTTGTGATTTCCTTCTCTGCATGAAAGTTTTAAAGTAGCATATATTAATGCAGTATGAAGAAGAATGTTTTAATGTAGACACATAGAATCATCATACTGCTGTGATTATATGTATCAAGTGTTCATTCAAGGCTAAGGCAAAATATCGAGATATATATCGTGTATCGCGATATGGCCTTAAAATATCACAATATTAAAAAAAGGCCATATCGCCCAGCCCTACATGCAACATACAGAACATTTATCCGCAGATTCCGACTCCATCTTTGTCCCCTCTAAGGTATTTTGCAAATTTCTTCAAAATCTGAGTGAAAACAACACGAGTGGGGATGAAGATGCTATACCAAAACACAAACTTTGCAATATGAGATTGCCACCGGTCTTCTGTAGGTGACGTCAGCGGCTGATGCCCACATTTCACATTTTAAAGCTAAAAGTGGATGTTTCAGGATGTATCGAAACTTTTTAGAAAAAAAATTATTCAGTCTAAGTCTAAGGCTGGACTCGGGGAGGGGGTCCAGACTGAGGCCAGGAAAAAAGACCTCAATACCCATAGCACACATAAACAAGTTGCAAAGAATTCACAAGACTTGCAACAGAGGGGAGGGATTGTGGGCTACGGAGGCAGGTTGCTTCTATCTCAGCGCTGCCCAGCCGTCCATTATCCCGGAGGGATTCAAGCGGTGGTGAATGCGTCGGGTGGGAATGGGGTGGGGCCGGGGTGTGTGTGTGTGCATATGGCCATTGTCCAGGGTGTAGTGTTGTTGTGTCTATAGGCCTGGAGTCGCTCTGCAGGCATTACGAGCGAAGTTCAACTCCCAGGTGTTGTTGAAGGAGGGAGGGAGGTCAGTGTCCATCACTCAGGTGTCCTTGGGGGATATTTACAGAACATATTTCTTCTGTTCTGAGCAGCATCAAGGCCATGCGAGCGAGTCAAATCGTAGATTAGGATAGTTGTTTTCCAATCGCGCAAGGCAATTTAATGGATTGCCTGTTCTAACTGTCCATGCCGGCTCTCGGGGTCACATTTTGGATTTCAGTAACCCTCTCCATGATGTGATCCAACTTACGATTCAGTTCAGAAATCGCCACAGTCTATGAACCCACGGCTCGACCCATGCCTTCCATTGCGACGGGCAGGCTTTTGACGATACACCAGGGCAATGGCCAGCCCAATTAGCAGATGCCCTGCGATCATGGCTCCAAATAGGTAGATGTCATCCACGTCCTCGACGGACAGCACTGAGAGGCACATGAATCTCCCAGGAGTCTCTCACGTACCCAGGAGCAATAGTTCCGTCAGGGCAGCCAGGCTCCCCAGAACCTCTTTTCCTCGTCAAAAAGATTTTTATCAATAGAGTCGAGAGTCCAGCTAATCAATTCCATGTCTGGTGTTTAGATTTCGGAGGACAGCGTAGAGAAAGAGGCTCTTAAAAAAAGTGCAGACAGCACAAGACAAGAGAGCAAGAAGGGAGAGACAGAGAGGGAGGAAAAATGCTACTGCCTCCACCAGGTGCCAGCCATACTCATACACTGTGCTGGCTGGCGTTGTAAGGTCCTACTGTGTTCTCGGCACGTGAACGCCCCTTAAAAACACGTCAGTCTCGTATAGAACGATCACTCTGTACTAGGGATGTCCAATAATGGCTTTTTGCCGATATCCGATATTCCGATATTGTCCAACTCTCTAATTACCGATACCGAAATCAACTGATACCGATATCAACCGATATATGCAGTCGTGCAATTAACACATTATTATTAGGGATGTCCGATAATGGCTTTTTGCCGATATCCGATATTCCGATATTGTCCAACTCTTTAATTACCGATACCGATATCAACCGATACCGATATCAACCGATATATGCAGTCGTGGAATTAATCAAATCAAATCAAATCAACTTTATTTATAAAATTAACACATTATTATGCCTAATTTGGACAACCAGGTATGGTGAAGATAAGGTACTTTTTAAAAATGTTTATAAAATAAGATTTATAAATTAAAAACATTTTCTTGAATAAAAAAGAAAGTAAAACAATATAAAAACAGTTACATAGAAACTAGTAATTAATGAAAATGAGTAACATTAAGTGTTAAAGGTTAGTACTATTTGTGGACCAGCAGCACGCACAATCATGTGTGCTTACGGACTGTATCCCTTGCAGACTGTATTGATGTATATTGATATATAATGTAGGAACTAGAATATTAATAACAGAAAGAAACAACCCTTTTGTGTGAATGAGTGTAAATGGGGGAGGGAGGTTTTTTAGGTTAGTGCACTAATTGTAATGGTATCTTGTGTTTTTTATGTTGATTTAATTAAAAAAAAACAAAAAAAAAACCCGATACCGATTATAAAAAAACGATACCGATAATTTCCGATATTACATTTTAACGCATTTTTTGGCCGATAATATCGTCAGGCCGATATTATCGGACATCTCTACTCTGTACTATAAAAGCACAGCTTGTAGGTTAAATATGCACAATTTAATATCTTAGTTGCTAAGACAATTATGTGTTTGTGTGAGTTTAGATTGGGGTATGTCAGTTCTTAATGGGGAAATATGTTCATGTCTCTTGTTTCTATGCTAACATTTAAGCTAAAGACTTTGCTCCAGTCAATTGGGGGTTTATCAAAGTGCAGTTATCAATCACAGTTTTTTAATAATTTTAATTTAAAGCAGTAATAGTCTGGAGTTTTACCGTGGTTATAATTAATACCGTTTATCGTTACATCCCTACAGCCAAGTATAACAAAATATTAAACCTTCTGATGACAAACTTAGACTTAGACTTAGACCAACTTTATTGACCCTCAAGGGAAATTGTTCCACACAGTAGCTCAGTTACAAAGGATGAACCTTGTTTAATGATATTTTAAAATGGATAAACAATAAAATGTAATGCAAGGACATGATGGGAGTTTCATGTATCCACTTATTGTTTTGCGATTGTTTTGTAAGTGTAAGTAACCACTCAAACAATACTGTACAACTCATCTAAAATCATCTGTTTGAATACATGTTGTAAAAAGGTCACAATAATCCAAACAAAAATCAGAACACAAAGTAAATTCTAATCTGTTCTACTAATGTAATGATCCCACATTAAGAGTCAGAGGGTTTTTCTTAACGTCTGCAAGCTGAACACTACCACCCTCTGCGCGTAGTGTGCATTTGGACGTCTCTCCATACGTAGCACATTATCACCATGGCAACAGCCAAATGATACATACCCCATGGTATTTGTCTCGCCCCACCCTCCTCACAGTATTGAAAGGTCATGTACGATGTCGTTAACATTTAAAACCTCCAATAATTCAACATACAAACTTTGTACTCCAAAAAAACAACTCACAGTTGAATTCAAAATATTGACTTCAACATCACATAAAAGCACACTTGGTTCATATCGTATTTTGCTGAGATAAGTGTTCTTATGATTTTGTTTGTAGATATGCTTTTCTGACCCAGAGTGCATCTTCCTTGGCAATATTTATAATCAAGATCCATACTTTGAGTCCATCTGTGTAATAAGGTATTGGAAGCACTCTTTCTGCCAGTAAGCTTGCATTCGCCATTTGCATCCTGAGATATTAGAGTGTATGGGACTACAGATGATTGCTCTGATTTCCCTTGTCTTTCTCCACATTTCAATCTACGCTCTCTTGATGTTTGAGAGGCTCATTTCAGTCTGTGCAGTCTTGTGGAACAAAATGAGTTGATGAAATGTGTGTGGAGCCAGAAACCCGCCATTAGGTTTTTGCATTGAAAGCAAATGTTGGCATTGTAGAAAAAGATGATTTAGAATATTGGCACTGAGTAAAAGATCCAAATGAAAATGACAATACAATATAGTTGGGCAAAATGACTTTAAATGATTATTACCTTGCGATAATAATATATATCACTATATATTCTTTGGCGTATAATTTATAAAAGAACAGTTCAGAAACAGGTATTCTTCCCTTGGCTGCTGACCTTTGATTGTATGTGTATACTTAGCATATTTGTACAATAATTTTCCCCATTTGTTGGATAAATAATTCAAAACTCAATATGTAGGATAATACTATATCTACATACACACACACACACACACACACATATATATATACATATATATATATATATATATATATATACACACACACACACAAGTATGTATATATATATACATATTAGGGCTGCAACAACTAATCGATTAAATCGATTAAAATCGATTATAAAAATAGTTGCCGATTAATTTAGTCATCGATTCGTTGGATCTATGCTATGCGCATGCGCAGAGGCATTTTTTATTTTTTTTTGTAATTAAATGTATTTATTTATTTATTTTTATTTTTTTTAATAAACCTTTATTTATAAACTGCAACATTCACAAACAGCTGAGAAACAATAATCAAAATAAGTATGGTGTCAGTATGCTGATTTTTCCAATAAAATACTGGAAAGAATAGAAATGTATTTTGTCTCTTTTATCCGATTAATCGAAGTAATAATCGACATATTAATTGATTATCAAATTAATCGTTAGTTGCAGCCCTAATACATACATATATATATATATATATATATATATATATATATATATATATATATATATATATATATATATATATATATATATATATATATATATAAATACTGTATATAGGTACATATACATATATATATATATATATATATATATATATATATATATATATATATATATATATATATATATATATATATATATATACTGTATATAGGTACATATACATATATACACATATGCAGATATATAATGACATAGCTCGGTTGGTAGAGCGCCCGTGCCAATAACCTTAGGATTCCTGGTTCAATCCCCGGCTTCCGCCATCCTAGTCATGTCCGTTGTGTCCTTGAGCAAGACACTTCACCCTGGCTCTTGATGGGTCGTGGTTAGAGCCTCGCATGGCAGCTCCCGCCATCAGTGTGTGAATGTGTGTGTGAATGTGAAAAGAGTGTCAAAGCGTTTTGAGTAATTTGAAGGCAGAAAAGCGCTACACAAGTATAACCCATTTACCATTCACGATATACAGTATATATACCGTATTTTTCGGACTATAAGGCACACTTAATATCCTTTTATTTTCTCAAAAATCGACAGTGCACCTTATGACCCGGTGCACCTAATGTACGGAATCATTCTGGTTGTGCCTACCGACCTCAACGCTATTTTATTTGGTACGTGGTGTAATGATCAGTGTGACCAGTAGATGGCAGTCACACATAAGAGATTCATGTAGACTGCAAGATGACGGCAATAAACAACAACAAAACTTTAAATGTTCCATTGAGAATATCAAACATTATAGACGGCGCTTGAAAATCTGGCAACATGTTTTAATACGACTTTGGTAAGCTATGAAGTCGCACCGCTTAATGGATTGTCAGCACATTACCACTACCGTAGTCAGACGTGCTGTGCTTCAACGTACGGTATTATTATGGTGTGTGTATAAGGACCGCTGTCATAGTGGAGCCACGTAAACAAGACCACACACTGAGGTGCTAATGTTCACATACTGACAATTAGCAGTTATATGACTAAGGTGTGCGCATGCAAAATTAGCTAAACAAGTCTAAAATTAGCACAAAAAAAGTTAGCATGCCAGTTACGTGTACGTCTAAACATGTTTTAATAGAGAATAAGTGTTATGGAAAACCTAAAAATCTGGAAAAGGTTGGAATATGGAAAATAACACAATGCTTTTCAGCATTTACACAATGATATTATGCTTGAAGTTCACAAGGTTTTGTTTTATTTAGAAATTGTATTATTTCATGTATAATTTTGCTGGACCCCAGGAAGAATAGGTGTGGCACGGAGATCCTATTAAACTAAAGTAAACTGAAATAAACTAAACCCAACTACACTAAACTAAGTCAGTTACTGCAAAAAAAAATCGAAGACAAAGTTGGTGCGCAGTAAACAAATGCTGAGTGACCGGAATGGCTTACAGTTCACTGGCGGAGGCAGGTATGAACGTGTGGCTGGTGCGATCGGGTTTGATTGGAGTGGCACAGCTTGAATTGTCTGCCCAAAGCGAGTCCCAGGATCAGATCCACTGAATTATCCATCGAATTATCCTCCCTCTTTCTGTCCAAACTGTGTGTCAAGTCTCCCCAGTCCGTAATCAGCTTCTAAATCCAATTAGTCATTGCATTAGACTGCGAGAATAATCACCACTGTGCACTGTAGCCAGACATGTGTTCTCTGCTGCTGTTCTTTGTTGCATGTGAGAACTATTGATCAAGGGGGTACATGAGGGCATTTGAGGGCCAGACACAAGACCTACACATCAATGTTTTTGTAAAGTAAATGTGAGACTTTTGTTTATTTTATTAGTGCTGGTAATCTGGGAAAATCCACAAAGGAAAAGAAGACAATAGAATTGGGAAGGAGAACATTTTTCAGGTGAAAAGGAGATATTAAAAAACTGGCAAATTTCATGAAATTTGGGTAGAGATTGAAAAAAGTAGAATGGCTCACTGCCAAGCAGGTTATTTGTCAAATGTAAAATGTATATTCCATGCAAGGCTGGAGGGCTGTTGAATGCTTTAAAAGATCCCACAGAAGTATAATACAGAATAATAGAAAATGACAAGAGGGACTGGATACACTAAAATGGTCATCTCTCAACCTGAAAGTTGCTTGTTCGATTGACAGTCATGTGATCATATCGTCCAGGTGCCCAAAATTTCACCAACAAGTTCTCTTTATGTATTTTTGCTACTAAAAATGAATCTGACAATCGTTTATCATAATTCCAATGAGTTTTTGAGTAATGTGTAGATACTAGGGGTGTAACAGTACACACAAATTTCGGTTTGGTACGTACCTCGGTTTAGAGGTCACGGTTCGGTTCATTTTCGGTACAGTAAGAAAACAACAAAATATAAATGTTTTGGTTATTTATTTACCAAATTTGTAAACAATGGCTTTATCCTTTGGGAACACTATAATAATTCTGCCCACGTTAATCAACATTAAACTGCCTCAAGTTGTTGCTCAGATGACAAAAAATGACAAAACTTTTCTTCTACATATAAAAAGTGCAACATTAAACAGTTTCAAGTCAACTCATCATGCTTAATTTATTACAGCATTTGGGAAGCCTGTAGTTGATTTTTATTATGTAAATGTTATATTTTTTATCAACATGTGATAACAGGGATCCTGCCATTTAAAACTAGGCTGCTGCATTACTAATGATTAATGTAACTATAGCTGAAAAAATAGTACAATAGCAATAGGAGAGACTATTCATCCCTGAACACCATGGAGTTCATGTAGGCTTTATGATGCAGTTACATTATTATATCAACTATCAGACAGAAACTCTTCATTTAACAAAGTGTCCTTTTTTGCTGCTTCAACACAGCTCAATCAACACAGAAAAAGGTAAAGTGAAATAACAGACAGACAGGGCTTTGCTGTCTGTAACACACACGCGCACACACAGACACACACACACACGCACCGCACAATGACCTAACACACACACACACATACACCGCAAAATGAGCTAACGTTACGCTAAAAGCTAATTAGCCTTCACCTCAAGCCAGGACTGCGAGCGAGCTGAGCTGCAGTTTGTTTCTAGAACGTCAACGGGCTCATAGTGATGTTACTAGTAGTTGACTGGGAGGTGTTTATTTTAATTTGGGGAGAGTCCGCTGCCTGATGCTTACCTGCTAAACACCTATCTGCTAACCCCACCACAGAAGCACTGACTACATGCGCTCTGAATACGCACTGCTAATTGGCTGTTACCGCTCTGAATACGCATTGCTGATTGGCTGTTATCGCTATGGTTGTAACCAATCAGATGGTTGTGTGGGTGGGACAATGCTGGGTGCTGTGCAGGAGACAGAGGCAGAAAGCAGAGCAGCTTGTTTAGACTTTAGCTTTGGCGGCTACTTCATATGTTCGTGTGGAAACTCGTTCGGTACACCTCCGAACCGAACCGGAACCCCCGTACCGAAACGGTTCAATACAAATACACGTACCGTTACACCCCTAGTAGATAACTAACTGTACTTGAAACGCAACCTTTCCATCGCCAGACTCGATATGCCGCCCCCTCTTGGTGTGATGTCATCTACAGAACTGGAGACAATTTCCCTGCTAAGACAGTGTGGATACAGACATGCAAAACTTTTTTTTTTACTACAGAAAGTGGACTTCTACCGTATCTGCTATCTGGCTGGCGTTAGACTCATTCTGCTTCAGTATGATGCAGACTAGCAGTGATACACTCATACTGCTTTGCCAAGTCGACTACACACTACACACTTCTTTCTTTAATGCAATGAATTTTAGCCGCTTTTTCATCTCAGCTTTGTTTTACACACTCAATATCTAATTTTTAATAAATAAATCTGTAAATAATGTTTAATGGCGGGTTTACTTGTAAATCAAATTTTTTGTTAATATTTTATTTTACATAATTTTCCTTTATTTAACCATGTAAAAACTCATTGAGATTAAAATCTCCTTTGCAATGGTGACCTAGAGAAGAGGACAGCAAAAACAGGTTTCATAAATACATTTTAAAAAAAGAACAGTCACACACTATAGTTTAAAGAACAAATCAAGAACACCATCCATCCATCCATCTTTTTCTGCTTATCGGAGGTCGGGTCGCGGGGGTAGCAGCTTAAGCAGGAAAGCCCAGACTTCCCTCTCCCCAGCCACTTTGTCCAGCTCCTCCCGGGGGATCCTGAGGCGTTCCCAAGCCAGCCGGGAGACATAGTCTTTCCAACGTGTCCTGGGTCTTCCCCGTGGCCTCCTACTGGTCAGACATGCCCGAAACACCTCCCTAGGGAGGCGTTCGGGTGGCATCTTGACCAGATGCCCTCACCACCTCATCTGGCTCTTCTCGATGTGGAGGAGCAGCGGCTTTACTTTGAGCTCCTCTCGGATGACAGAGCTTCTCACCCTATCTCTCACAAACAGCCCCGCCACCCGGCGAAGGAAACTCATTTCACCCGCTTGTACCCGTGATCTTGTACTTTCGGCGATAACCCAAAGGATGGGAATGTAGATCGACCGGTAAATTGAGAGCTTTGCCTCCGGCTCAGCTCCTTCTTCACCACAACGGATCGATACAGCATCCTCATTACTGAAGACGCCAGACCGATCCGCCTGTCAACCTCACGATCCACTCTTCCCTCACTCCTGAGCAAGACTCTGAGGTACTTGAACTCCTCCACTTGGGGCAAGATCTCCTCCCGAACCTGGAGATGGCACTCCACCCTTTTCCGGGTGAGAACCATGGACTCGGACTTGGAGGTGCAGATTCCCATCCCAGTCGCTTCACACTCGGCTGCAAACCGATCCAGGGAGAGCTGAAGATCCTGGCCAGATGAAGTCATCAGGATCACATCATCTGCAAAAAGCAGAGACCTAATCCTGCAGCCACCAAACCGGATCCCTTCAACGCCCTGACTGCGCCTAGAAATTATGTCCATAAAAGTTATGAACATAATCGGTGACAAAGGGCAGCCTTGGCTTAGTCCGACTTACTGCTGGCAATGCGTCCCAAGCTCTGACACTGATCATACAGGGAGCGGACCGTCACAATCAGACAGTCCGATACCCCATACTCTCTGAGCACTCCCCACAGTACTTCCCGGGGTACACGGTCGAATGCCTTCTCCATGTCCACAAAACACATGTAGACTGGTTGGGCCCTGCCAAGAGTCCACAGTTGCACGACCAGGACGAAAACCACACTGTTCCTCCTGAATCCGAGGTTCCACTATCCGCCGTAGCCCCCTCTCTAGTACACCTAAATAGACCATACCGGGAAGGCTGAGTAGTGTGATCCCACAATAGTTGGAACACACCCTCCAGTTCGCCTTCTTAAAGAGAGGAACAACCCCCCGGTCTGCCAATCCAGAAGTACCGCCCCAGATGTCCACGCGATGTTGCAGAGTCTTGTCAACCAAGTCAGTACTACAGCATTCAGAGCCTTAAAGGGGAACATTATCACAATTTCAGAAGGGTTAAAACTATTAAAAATCAGTTCCCAGTGGCTTATTTTATTTTTCGAAGTTTTTTTCAAAATTTTACCCATCACGCAATATCCCTAAAAAAAGCTTCAAAGTGCCTGATTTTAACCATCGTTATATACGTCACATTTTCCTGTGACGTCACACAGTGATGGCAATACAAACAAACAGCAAGGTACAGCGACATTAGCTCGGATTCAGACTCGGATTTCAGCGGCTTAACACTGTCTGATAAGATAATTACTAACAACTATGAACTAGGTTTACAGCATATGAAATACATTTGGCAACAACATGCACTTTGAGAGTGCAGACAGCCCATTTCAGGCGCGCTAAGAACATTTACTTTTCCACGATTTCAGCACTCAGGTTAACCATACCTAAATAGATACAAAATACTGCATTACACAAGACTACCCTAATTTACTCGAATGATTGAAAAAAATAAATGTTTTTAAGCTAAATTATTGGTAAACACAGTTTATGTATAATAATTTACGTAAAACCGCGAGTAATGAATAAAGTTTTCATCAATGAATATATTATGTAGACATACCCTCATCCGCTCTCTTTTCCTGAAAGCAGATCTGTCCAGTTTTGGAGTTGATGTCAGCAGGCCAGGGAAGCTAGGGTCGATATTCTTCTCTTGATCATCTTCGGTGGCATAAGGGACGGTGTGAGCCAAGACATCCAGGGGGTTTAGCTCGCTCGTCTGCGGGAACAAACTGCCGTCATTGCTTGCCGTGCTACCGAGGTCCTTTGTCCCTGAATAGCTCACACACTCCGGCAGATTCAATGGGGGTCTGGCGGCAGATTTCTTTGACTTTATCATTGGAAATGCATCTGCTTTGAGTGTCGCAGGATATCCACACATTCTTGCCATCTCTGTCGTAGCATAGCTTTCGTCGGTAAAGTGTGCGGAACAAACAACTGACCATTTCGTCGGCTTTTCCACACCCTCGTATTTTGAACAAATTTTGTCCAATTTCTTGCCACTTTCGCATCTTTGGGCCACTGGTGCAACTTGAATCCGTCCCTGTTCGTGTTGTTACACCCTCCGACAACACACCGATGAAAGTGAGAAAATGGCGGATTGCTTCGAGAGCGAATAATAGAAAGGCGTTTAATTCGCCAACATTCACCCATTTAGAGTTCGGAAATCGGTTAAAAAAATATATGGTCTTTTTTCTGCAACATCAAGGTATATATTGACGCTTACATAGGTCTGGTGATAATGTTCCCCTTTAAGGAACTCCGGGGGGATTTCATCCGCCCCCCAGGGCCTTGCCACCGAGGAGCTTTTTAACTACCTCGGCAACCTCATCCCCAGAAATAGGAGAGCCTTTCTAAATAACAACACACAATTGATAACAAATATATATTGTTTCAATAAAAACAAGTACAGTGCCTAATAGAACTAGTTTCCCGATCCTTTAAAATGGACTGAAATTAGCCGAGAGATAACTTTTATATCAACACACTTTTAATTTGAGGTACGCTTAAGTTGAGGTGCCAATGTACAGTATTTTGCATTTATTTATGGCTGTAAAATTATAATTATTTGATATAAAATGTGCATATGAAATTGATGTTGTTACAGCAACACAATTAATCCAAGCACGTTTTTTTCTCTCCCTCTTCTTGAAGGGTGTGACTTTAAGCTTTGACACAGCACGGTGTTAAAAGTACGCCTTCCTCGCATCCTCTCTTCTATCTCTTTCCGTTCTCTGTCATCTTGTCTCTGCCCCTCTCTTGTTTGTGCCATGCTTTCGCTGCTCTTTGTTGCGTTTCCTACATCTCAATATTTCATCTAATATTTCCAAAGCAGAGGGCCGCGTCACTGAATTATTCAGCATCGTTTGGAAATCTGGGCTGGAAAAAAAAAAAAGACTGGAAACCGATAGAGGACTGCGAGAACTAATAGAGTGACAAATACTTGCTCTAAATTTCTGGCTGAAGACGTAGCTTTTTGCCAAAAAGAACATTATTTCTTGAACTATGACCTAGGAAGTAGAGAGGTAGATCAATCAGTCGTCCCCCTCTTTTCTATAATCACCAACCACAATCCTGTCCTGGTGATGATGGACGACCGTTCTCTGTAAACTCACCTTCTCTTTGCCAGCCATAGATACTCAACACACATTTGGCACACACACTACTCTGTACTACACGGGGTCACCTCCTTCACCGTGCATGGATGTGATATTAATTCCGGTAGTCTGAGGAATCACACTATTTTCTCAGTTTTCCATCAGCATTTTGCACATGCATTGTGTTTGCACTCATTAGTAGCATGAGGATGGCAGTGTGTTTGCAGGAGTCATCGTAGCCTTTGTGCTCATGGGCCCCATTTGTACAAGTCATTATTTTCTGAGGCTGAAGCATACGAGGAAACAAAAGAGGGAAATTACGCGTGTACCCTGTGCTGCTCCGACTTTACCAGTACCAGTTATTATTTCAATCACTGTAACAGATATTTTTCATTCATTAGGCACAGCAATTATAGGGATAAGGGAGATAAAAGTAATAAGGGAAAACCAAGCCAGTACAGTGTTGTATTATTTATTGCACTGTCTAGCTAAAGATGGGTTAAAAGACAGACCTTTGTGATATAGTTGTACACATCATCATTTCATAAACTATCGTTAATATGGATGAGGTAAGTGTGTCACTGTATATGCAAATATTAAGTCAGTTTTAGCCTGTCAGTTTAGCAGAGCCTTGAGTAAACAGAATTCAATAATTGTCACTCGAGATTAGTGTTGTCCCGATACCAATATGTTGGTACCGGTACCAAAATCATTTTGCAACTTTTTGGTACTTTTCGGTACTTTTCTAAATAAAGGCGACCACAAATAATTGCATTATTGGCTTTATTTTAACAACAAATCTTACAGTACATTAAACATATGTTTCTTATTGCAAGTTTGTCCTTAAATAAAATAGTGAACATACAAGACGACTTGTCTTTTAGTAGTAAGTAAGCAAACAAAGGCTCCTAATTTAGTCTGCTGACATATGCAGTAACATTTTGTGTCATTTTTCATTCTATTATTTTGTCTAAATTATTAAGGACAAGTGTTAGAAAATTAATTATTAATCTACTTGTTCATTTACTGGTATTATCTGCTTACTTTCTCTTTTAACATGTTCTATCTACACTTCTGTTAAAACTTTTGTTGTTTGGATGCTTTACATTAGTTTTGGATGATACCACAAATTTGGGGATCAATCCGATACCAAGTAGTTACAGGATCATACATTGGTCATATTCAAAGTCCTCATGTGTCCAGGGACATATTTCCTGAGTTGTAAACATAATATACATTTTTTAAAAACAAAATAAGATGTTGTGATGCCAAAAAATATTGACATAATCATGGTAGTATCGACTACATACGCTAATGTACTTGGTATCATTACAGTGGATGTTAAGTGTCGATCCACCAATGTTTACATTTTGACGCCGGTGAGCTACGGTGTGTAGTGAAGCATGTTTAGCTATTCCTCGTCCTGCAGGGATGACACTTGTAAGAAACATACTTTATTTGTCACCATGGAGGCGAGGATTAGTGAGTAGCTAAAACACTTCCGACTGGGGCTGGACATTAGCCGCTAGCTAGCTAGCCATGTTTTAAAGCACCTATACCTGAAGGCGTTTCAGTGTTAAAACTTCACCTTTATCGTTAGTTTCGAAGCCAAAATGTGTCCGTTCTCCCTTTTCTGTCAACACACTGTGTCTGCTTGTAAGTACTCTGTGATTCTGCGCTGCCGAACATGCTAGTCTGCTCGTAAACCAGCAATGTCACAACGTGACGACGTCTGGGGTGCGAAGGGGTGGCGGACTGGTACTTTTCAGAGGCGGTATAGTACCAAATATGATTCATTAGTATCACGGTACTATACTAATACCAGTATACCGTACAACCCTACCAGAGATGTTCCGATTAGGGTTTTATTCTGCCGATTCCGATACTGATCATGTGTATTAACTAGGGCTGTCAAAGTTAACACAACATAAAAACTGTCACGGCTGGGACTGTGGCGTGGTTTGTTCTCCCGAGGTTCAAGGGATTTGGACCAGGCATGGCGTGAAGGTGAATACATGATTTATTTTAACACTATATATCAAAAAGGAACAAACGAAAAGCGCGCACAATGGCGGAGGTACAAAACTAGGCTATTGAAAACAAAACTTGCACATAGGCAGAAACTGTGAACAATTAAACAAAAACACTAACTGTGGCATTAATAAACAAAAAAACTTACTTGGCATGGACTATGAAGTGCACAGAGGTAAGAGTGTGACAGGGGTATGAATCCGGATGTCGCCAGAAAGACAAACTGAAAACAATGAACTTAAATACTGCAGACATGATTAGTGAAAACAGGTGCGTGACTCAAAGCGTGAAACAGGTGCGTGACGTGACAGGTGAAAACTAATGGTTGCTATGGTGACAAAACAAACAAAAGTGCACAAAAAGTCCAAAAACAAAACCAAACATGACTAAAACAAAACATGATCACACAGACATGACGAAAACACATTAACTTTAAGCTAATTTTTACCTTTTTGACCCTCGGCCCATTCCATAGCGTGGTGAAATATAATGGCATTCAGTTACTGTTGAGCCACAAGCTGTTACGTACGACGGGGGAAGGAGACGACACAACGACAGGGATCAGTTCAATAGGTTTATTGAATCTGACCATATGTTGGGGTGTTGATGCTACTCTATGTGAGTGGTGCATGAACATGTGTAGAATTAACAATGTGAATGTTACCAGAGGTTGTTGTTTGTGCGTGTTGGATGAATCCTTCGACAGTCAAGAGGGGCAAGGCAAGAAGGCAGTACGTGGGCAAGCGAGAGGTCGGGGGCTGGAGAGAGCCGACGAGGTCCGTGTCCAAGCAGGGGTCGAGGATCGAGGAGTCCAAAGTCCGGTGGGAAGTCTAGGCGCACAGCTCGATCACAGGAAACAGAGGGAACACTGCGGGGAACACAGAGGACATAAGACACGGGCAGAGGGAAAGCAGAGAGAGCAGGTTCGAGGAGGGAAGCCAGAGACGGGATGCTTACAAAGAGGAGTGAACTATGTTCCGGCACTGGATCTTCGGGTCCGCTGGTCTTTATGCCGTCTGCCCTCATCAGATGCAGGTGCGCTGATTGATGCATGCCTGCAGCTGTGCAGGCGCGTGGCCACAATGCGGGAAGAGCGAGCAGGGGCTTGTCCCGGCTGTGCTTGCAGCAGATGACATGTGGGATTGCGCATGCCCCGTGACACAAGCTCGAAAATAGCAAGCAGAACTGCACAAAAGAAAAAGGAGACATTATGGAAATCTCAGGTCTAAAGCCATGGCAAGTCGTTCTCCCGACAAAACAAGGAGTAGTTTATCTTTGACCGCTGTGAGACGACATCATTGGAGCGAATGTCTGCTGCTGCGTTGTGCCGCTTGTAAAGAGGAGGATCATCACATCCGTGTTTGGATTACAGTCGAGTGCATTCATGACATGAAATGTACCGTACTTTTCCAAACTATAGAGCACACCAGTATATAAGCCGCGCCAACAAAATATTTGAAGAAAAAAATATTTTTCCATATCTGCTTGTCCAGGGTGTACCCCGCCTTCCGCCTGATTGTAGCTGAGATAGGCTCCAGCGCCCCCCGCGACCCCGAAGGGAATAAGCGGTAGAAAATGGATGGATGGATGGATATTAGCCACACCAAACTATACGCTGCAGGTATATATGTTGTGAAATTAGTTTTTTACACAGAAACATTTGGTAAATATTTATTTACATACCTTAATTGTTTCTAAACGGTGTGAAGTGAAGTGAAGTGAAGTGAATTATAGTTATATAGCCCTTTTCTCTCGTGACTCAAAGCGCTTTACATAGTGAAACCCAATATCTAAGTTACATTTAAACCAGTGTGAGTGGCACTGGGAGCAGGTGGGTAAAGTGTCTTGCCCAAGGACACAACGGCAGTTACTAGGATGGCGAAAGCGGAGATCGAAATTGGAACCCTCCCTCAAGTTGCTGGCACGGCCACTCTACCAACCGAGCTATACCGTCCCTATACCGGTGTCTGTAACACAGCAGTGAAACGGCTGATTAAACTTCGCCACACCTAGTGTGTGTGTGACAATCATTGGTACTTTAACTTTTAACTTTAACTTTAACTTTTAACTTAAACAAAACAGAAGGCATCGTCATGGACCCACTAGCTACGTAAGCTAGCTCTCCAATCAGCTAAACAGACTCAATAGGTCCACAGTGACGTTTGGGGGATTTTAAGAAACTGAAACCATACAAAAAGAATGCCACTCTAAGTTAATAATACTAACACAGACACTCGTAAACGTGTAAGCATTGTAGCTACTGCTATAAACGTTAGCTTCATTACATTACAATAGCACATACAAGTATGCATGAAAACACTCCAAAAGACGGTTTAGTAAGTACAGTAGTCTTACTGTACCTCAATTACTGAATGGCTAGCAGGCAGGTTCAAACATTGCCATGCAGCAATATTAAAACCATTGACTTGTACAACATATATTGTACAGAATATCAAAAGCATTTATTCAGGTAGAAATATCACAGATTACTTTATGAAAACATCGTAACAATCCACATTTGTGTTATTAATGCGTGAAACTGGTATCTAAACATGGGAGTGTAGCTCCTCTCCTCTGAATGCAAGTGCTTCTACAGCAGGACTACAAATTATATACTCCTACAGAATACAAAAATCTAAAAAGACACCATATTTTTTAAATTCTTAATAAGAACGCGTTAATGTTCTTTTTGTGTTAAGCTGTTTAAAATAGTTTAAATAGTTTTATTAAAAGTAATTGTCCAGTCATGGTTATAAAAACTTAAAAATGATCTGTCTCGGGTGCACTTATTAATGATAAAAAACGACACTACTATGCGATTATCGCGATTAATTTTGAGTTAACTATGAACAAACTGTGATTAATCATGATTAAATATTTTATTAATTTGACAACCCTAGCATTAACTGTAAATGTTTCAAGTTATTTATGGTGAGAGCTATTGACCGTTTAGCAATATCAACACTTATTTCATACGTTTCTAAACATTAACAGAAACAAAACAACATAAAAATAATATTTTACCCTAAATCCATTGTATCCTTACAATCAACACCACCAATTTACCAATCGGCTTGTTACATGTCGTGTACTGACTGTGACAATGCTGACATACCAACAGTTGTTATGTTATGTTATCCTCTCACTAGACTCTTATTTATTTGCTTGCTACGTTCTGGCTTGGTGTTGTTTGTCGTAACCCCAGGATGCAGAGACAGCGGTCATAGTGTAGGCCAAAAGGTATTTAATGACAAACGCAAAGATGTGCAGCAGGGACGTGAACAAAGTTCAAACATGCGTAGGAAGAACAAAACGCAAAGCA
This sequence comes from Nerophis lumbriciformis, assembly GCF_033978685.3. NCBI lineage: Eukaryota > Metazoa > Chordata > Actinopteri > Syngnathiformes > Syngnathidae > Nerophis > Nerophis lumbriciformis. The sequence continues at coordinate 2,561,505 of NC_084577.2, forward strand.
ATATATTGATGTACAAAGCAACATGATCCAGTCCTGTCCCCAGGGACATAACAGTTTGGCAACCAGGGACAGGTGAGGGAGCCAAGGCTCAGACCAGAGGAGTGGTGGTATATGGAGACAAACAGTAAATGAATCAAAAGATGAGAGCTGGACAGGAAATGGGTTGTTCTCGATGTGTAACATGTTTAGCCTCGTCCTTCAGTGAAAATGGTACATGAGAAGGATACTTATGATACTAAGAAATGCAGTTTATTTGCTGTAATGGAGGTGATTATTATTACCTTAGGTGAGCAGCTCTACACTGTGTTTGGAGACACATAATTAGCTGCCAGCCGCTTGTCAGACAGGGCACTAAAAATAAGTGTCAGCCAGAGGGGATCCGCGTTTGCGATCGGTATTAATCGCCAATGGCGGTCACATATTTTTTCACAAAAACCGGCCGATCGATCAGCACATCCCTAATCGTCACCATTGCAACATATTATCATTCTAGTCACTGACAATTTGTATCAGTGACCAGTTTGATAATATTTAATATAACATGTGATATACAATAATACAAACCCCGTTTCCATATGAGTTGGGAAATTGTGTTAGATGTAAATAAAAACGGAATACAATGATTTGCAAATCATTTTCAACCCATATTCAGTTGAATATGCTACAAAGACAACATATTTGATGTTCAAACTGATAAACTTTTTTTTTTTTTTGCAAATAATCATTAACTTTAGAATTTGATGCCAGCAACACGTGACAAAGAAGTTGGGAAAGGTGGCAATAAATACTGATAAAGTTGAGGAATGCTCATCAAACACTTATTTGGAACATCCCACAGGTGAACAGGCAAATTGGGAACAACTGGGTGCCATGATTGGGTATAAAAGTAGATTCCATGAAATGCTCAGTCATTCACAAACAAGGATGGGGTGAGGGTCACCACATTGTCAACAAATGCGTGAGCAAATTGTTGAACAGTTTAAGAAAAAACTTTCTCAACCAGCTATTGCAAGGAATTTAGGGATTTCAACATCTACGGTCTGTAATATCATCAAAGGGTTCAGAGTATCTGGAGAAATCACTGCGCAAAAGCAGCTAAGCCCGTGACCTTCGATCCCTCAGGCTGTACTGCATCAACAAGCGACATCAGTGTGTAAAGGATATCACCACATGGGCTCAGGAAGACTTCAGAAACCCACTGTCAGTAACTACAGTTGGTCGCTACATCTGTAAGTGCAAGTTAAAACTCTCCTATGCAAGGCTTAAAACCGTTTATCAACATATATATATATATATACATATATATATTTTTGATTAAATGTCTTAAAGCCTTCTGAGCTGTTAAAGGACAGCTCAGTTGGTTTTAGTTTCACTTTATTGATGTCACATCAATGAGTTCATTACTGATAGCTCATTGTTTGAATCGTTAATGAATCAATATATATTTTCCCTGCACTTTAATTAGTCTGATTTCTCAAATAATTCAGTTCCTTCTAAGCCCCAATTTACATGTGCCAGTCTATTTCTAATTCGACTGTTGACTATAGGCTGTGTTCCTCTTGTACACTAGTGGGCGATTGTGGTCATTTCAGCTTGTTTAGCAATGCAGGATTGTGGGTAGAGGAAGTAAATGCTAGATGCTAATAAGATGCAGCTAGTAGCTTTCACGAGCTGGAGATATCGGATCTAATGGATATCTGTAACGGCTATTTGGTGTTGTCGGTAATGTTTAATAATGTGTTTAAATGACATCTGCTTTAGTTCTTGTAGTTTTTAATGTTGTAGAATGTAATGTTGTGATTTAATGTTGGTCCCCCGCGGAGACTGTCACATACATTAGTTCACTACATGCCGAAGGGAACTGGTTTCCAATTGCATAAATTATGCTAATCAGATTTTGAAGAATTCAAACAAGATCAAATGAAGGTGTGTAGATATGTTTTAGAGAGCTGGTCAAGCCAATTCATGCAAGAATTTGGTTTTCTTTCGTGCATGCAAAACAAGTGTTCCAATGTATAAATAATATGTAGGGTCAGATGGGACAATATTAAATACATGAATACATGTTTAAATAATTACTTGAACATGTCATTTATTAATTATAAATTAAACTAAATACATGTATGTGTTATTAAATAAAAAAGTATGAAGTAAATAATTTAAATCATTAAACCAAAAATTTATTAAATATTGAAATACTACATTTTTCGGACTACAAGGTACACTTAATATCCTTTATTTTCTCAAAAATCGGCAGTGCGCCTTATACATCTACTAATTCTGGTTGTGCTTATTCTGGTTGTGGTACATGGTGTAATGATAAGTGTGACTAGCAGATAGCAGTCACACATAAGATATATACAGTATAGGGATGATGTTTGATAAGAAATTATCGAGTTCGAGCCTATTATCGAACCGATTCCTTATTGATTCTCTTATCGAGTCCATATAGGTTGTTGTATATGGAAAAAAAAAAACACAATATTTGGTTTAACAAAATCTCATTTTTATTATATAAGAAAACAATTTAATCTAATAAATAAATAAATATTGACTGTTACCCCCCTTAAAAAATAAAATAAAATAAAATAAAATAAATACATATTGACTGTTGTTACCCAAAGTATATTAAGTGGGATTTTTCAGAAAAACAAATATATACAGTAACACAAAAACAACCTGTCTCTGTGATCACTATAGGTGTATAAATAATAATATAATGTACCCCGCCTTCCGCCCGATTGTAGCTGAGATAGGCTCCAGCGCCCCCCGCGACCCCAAAGGGAATAAGCGGTAGAAAATGGATGGATGGATGTTAAATAAAATCAGTCCCTTGGGCACAAAACTGAAAATAATACAGCTCTCCAAAAAGTGCACTTCTGCTGCTATTTGACATAACTGTTTGATATGATGCTTTGACATTTTTGCACTTTATTTCTTTATTGAAAGAAAATTCTATGAAGAGAAAAGTTGTTTGCAAATGTGGTTACACTGCTAAAAAATGAAAAGTTAAAGCTAAAAAAAGAAATACACTTTATTGAGTTAACATTATTTCTTTATAGGGGGAAATATGTTATGAGCTAGGGAATATAACAACTACACTACCCAGCATGCAACGGGAGTGACGAGCATGCGTGGTAGCCCCGAAAAGTGTTGTTGCATGTCGCCACCCGGCAGCTAAGAATGAGGTTATGAGCACGCTGTGAAAGTAAACGTCAAGAACTCAGCCAACACGCATTATTTATAATTAGACAGTCAACACATATACAGTGTGATTTTGTTTTGTTTCCAAGGAAAGAAAAACAAAAGTTAAAAAAGGGAGATCATATCATATATGTTGTATCAATATGTATGTGCTGCGGTTGCTTTAAGAACGTTGCGACAGCTGCCGTAAAGGAGGTGCGTTGCTAGCCTGGTTGCTATGTTTCCGGTTGGTCGTAAAAGTGTTCGTCATGTGTTTGTACCCTGCTCAAATCTCTCAGTAAAGTTATTCATTGGATTATACCTTTTGTTTTGAATTTTATTACACCTTGGAGCGCTTTTTCCGGTCCATTTTTTTTCCTGCTTTCGCTATCTGCGCCTAATGACTGAGCTACGTGACGTCATTTCTTGTGATGTCACACGGAGCATTTCTGGTCGGGACGGGATTCGTTCCCAGGGATTCGAATAAAGAACCAACTCTTTTTCTTTACTATAGTGGTCCAGATAACGGGTACCGGTTCTCAAAAAGGGATTCGAGTCCGAGGACTCGGTTCTTTTCTTATCGAACAACCGGGAAAATCGGTTTTGAGTATCATCCCTAATATGTATGTTGACTGCAGGATGACGCCTGTTCAATTAATGATGCTAGCAAGTACCGGTAAGCAAGTGTGCGCAAAATTTTGATGTGTCATTGAGAATATAGAACATAATGTTACGTTCCGGTCGCATTGCTGTGACGGTTGTGTCCTCACTGATGCAGAAACACTTGGTGAAAACAGAAATTCACAACTTGTCGTCAGAAGCGAACAATGACCCAGCGACTTTAGGCTGGGAGACACTAAAATATAAAGGGGATTGATTAGGCGCAGAAACAGGTGAGGACACTAATCACTAAACAGAAAACAGGTGTGTTCACTTAGTGTCCAAGGCAACAAGAAACGTAGATAAAAGGAGAGCGCGCTGGAACATATTTAGACTCAAACATAGGAAGGAGCGCTGTGGACAACCACTAAACTAAAAAAATAATAACATAAAAAACAATACATGATCATGAAACATTACACACGTCGCTCAAAAATCTGTCAAAATGTTTTAGTACGACTTCAGCAGGCTTGTTGGATTGTCGGCATTACAGCTACGGTAGTCAGACGTACTGTGCTTCAACATACAGTATTATTACGGTGTCTGTATAAGGACCCCAAAATGGCACCAATTAGGAGACATTATACCTGGTGTTTTGTTTAGCCTATGAAGCAAATCCAACTTCTCTTACTAATTGGTACCTGTTGTTGTGTATTTAGGATCTGTGCAAGTCCCACAAATCTGTGTGTGTCTGCGATTGTAGTCTGCGCCGTAGTCAATAAGCTCCTTCTTTTTCTCTATCCTCTTGTTGTGGGGCATTCATGCTCCGCTGTTGCCATAAATAATATTAAGTAGTCTATAATTCGAACCTAAACTTTCAGTAGACACCATATGGATGGGCTAACTACTACGACAAAAGATGACAGGAAGAAGACGCAGTCAAAGTGGAGCCACGTACATAAGACTCGCCCACTAAACGACACGGTCCAAGGTATTCTGCAAAACATAATCCATGCAAAATGTTGACCAAAGAACCGCACTTGCGGGTTATGTAGACCACGAGGAAGTGTTTTAAATGTAGAAAAAAAAGTCATAATATTGCTCCTTTAATGTAAAAGTACATTCAACTATTCAAGCATTTAGTTAATTCTCCTATTTTTTAGACTATACGGCGTACCAGATTATAAGGCGCATTAAAGGCCTACTGAAATGCGATGTTCTTATTTAAACGGGGATAGCAGGTCCATTCTATGTGTCATACTTGATCATTTCGCGATATTGCCATATTTTTGCTGATAGGATTTAGTAGAGAACATCGACGATAAAGTTCGCAACTTTTGGTCGCTGATAAAAAAGCCTTGCCTGTACCGGAAGTAGCAGACGAGTAGCGTGACATCACCGGTTGTGGAGCTCCTCACATCCGCACATTGTTTACAATCATGGCCACCAGCAGCGAGAGCGATTCGGACCGAGAAAGCGACACTTTCCCCATTAATTTGAGCGAGGATGAAAGATTTGTGGATGAGGAAAGTGAGAGTGAAGGACTAGAGGGCAGTGGGAGCGATTCAGATAGGGAAGATGCTGTGAGAGGCGGGTGGGACCTGATATTCAGCTGGGAATGACTAAAACAGTAAATAAACACAAGACATATATATACTCTATTAGCCACAACACAACCAGGCTTATATTTAATATGCCACAAATTAATCCCGCATAACAAACACCTCACCCCTCCCGTCCATATAACCCGCCAATACAACTCAAACACCTGCACACCACACTCAATCCCACAGCCCAAACTACCGTTCACCTCCCCAAAGTTCATACAGCACAGAAATTTCCCCCAAATCCCCAAAGTTACGTACGTGACATGCACATAGCGGCACGCACGTACGGGCAAGCGATCAAATGTTTGGAAGCCGCAGCTGCATGCGTACTCACGGTACCGTGTCTGCGCATCCAACTCAAAAAGTCCTCCTGGTAAGAGTCTCTGTTGTCCCAGTTCTACACAGACCAATGGTAAAGCTTGACTGTCATCTTCCGGGAACAATGAACAATGAAACACCGGCTGTGTTTGTGTTGCTGTAGTCGGCCGCAATACACCGCTTCCCACCTACAGCTTTCTTCTTTGCTGTCTCCATTGTTCATTGAACAAATTGCAAAAGATTCACAAACACAGATGTCCAGAATACTGTGGGATTTTGCGATGAAAACAGACAACTTAATAGCTGGCCACCATGCTGTCCCAAAATGTCCTCTACAATCTGACGTCATCATACCGAGACGTTTTCAGCAGGATATTTTGCGCGAAATTTAAAATTGCACTTTAGTAAGCTAACCCGGCCGTATTGGCATGTGTTGCAATGTTAAGATTTCATCATTGATATATAAATTATCAGACTGCGTGGTCGGTAGTAGTGGGTTTCAGTAGGCCTTTAATGCCATATTTAATAACACATGCATGTGTTCTATTTCAATTATTATCAATTGGCATATTTTAGTATTTTTTATACATACATTTACTTAATTGTGTCCCATTTGGCTGTCCATATAATTGCACCACATATCTTTCTGTTAATGAGACTACCTTTTATGTGCATTTCTCATTAAGATTGTAACTAGAATTATGTAAAACCAGGAGTCAAATTTCGTAGTGTATGCATGGATCTTTAATTATATAGTCATCCACATGCAAAAATAACTTATGCGCATAACTGTTATTGATAGTAGTGTAAAATCAATTAGCATATTAGATAGTGATTGTTTTGTGGGGACGATAATCATCTTTTAATTGTTTTAATGACATATATTTTTTTATTTTTTATTTACCGGTTAAGTTGAGGGGAGGAGAGTGTTACAGACTCTGTAATGATGATTGATATCTGTTTGCACCATTGACTCGGAAGCTTCCCGAATACAGCTGCATACAAAGCATTTGCAAACTGAAGAATTCTTTGCTATTGACTATTGATAGTTTGAAGTGCACATATGTGTGTGTGTGTGTGTGTGTGTGTGTGTGTGTGTGTGTGTGTGTGTGTGTGTGTGTGTGTGTGTGTGTGTGTGTGGTTGTAATCTACTCTCTAGAGCTCAGTTGATGCAAACCTTGATCAATAACTGGCCCCAAATCATCCTTCCTGTGCTCTGCATTGTCTGAGGCGTAGACATTTATTTTGCTTTGTGTCCCATCTTTTATTCTACAGCCTGGTTTCATGAGGGAAACTTGCATTATTAATATGCTGTTTTGTCAGTCAGCAGAGATGCCATGCATTTCTTTAATTATTTCCTTATATGTTGTGGCACATTATTTTACCGTTCACTGTCTCGAGGCGTCCGTTCTCCCTGCTTCTTCCTCTATAGCTCTGTAGCTACTACTGACGAGTCGATTTCACGAGCCACTGATGCAGAGAGGGTACAGGAGAATGCTCCATGTGCGAGTATGAATTGCAATAGCTGTGCCTCATAGAAGAAACAGTAATTACATGAATTGACACAATGTTCATATAAGCTCTGCTAATTGTGCATTTTCTACCTGTTCTTTGAATAAATCTGTAACAAGGGTATTAAATGACCCCCAAACTGATGGCAAGATGGAGCAGGGACTCCTTACTAGGGCTGGACGATATGGACAAAAAAGTATATCTGGGTATATTTTTACTTAAACTCGATATTCGATATGTATCTCGATATATTTTCCGGTGAGAAAAAAATAAATAAATAAAAATAGTATATATATATATATATATATATATATATATATATATATACATACATATATATGTATATATATATATATATATAAGATATTCGTTTTTGAGCGAGATTCACAGAAATTGAAGTAAATGACAACTCAATCAATCAATCAATCAATCATCCATCCATCCATCCATCTTCTTCCGCTTATCCGAGGTCGGGTCGCGGGGGCAGCAGCCTAAGCAGGGAAGCCCAGACTTCCCTCTCCCCAGCCACTTCGTCCAGCTCCTCCCGGGGGATCCCGAGGCGTTCCCAGGCCAGCCGGGAGACATAGTCTTCCCAACGTGTCCTGGGTCTTCCCCGTGGCCTCCTACCGGTCGGACATGCCCTAAACACCTCCTTAGGGAGGCGCTCAGGTGGCATCCTGACCAGATGACCGAACCACCTCATCTGGCTCCTCTCGATGCGGAGGAGCAGCGGCTTTACTTTGAGCTCCCCCCGGATGACAGAGCTTCTCACCCTATCTCTAAGGGAGAGCCCCGCCACCCGGCGGAGGAAACTCATTTCGGCCGCTTGTACCCGTGATCTTGTCCTTTCGGTCATAACCCAAAGCTCATGACCATAGGTGAGGATGGGAACGTAGATCGACCGGTAAATTGAGAGCTTTGCCTTCCGGCTCAGCTCCTTCTTCACCACAACGGATCGATACAGCGTCCGCATTACTGAAGACGCCGCACCGATCCGCCTGTCGATCTCACGATCCACTCTTCCCTCACTCGTGAACAAGACTCCGAGGTACTTGAACTCCTCCACTTGGGGCAAGATCTCCTCCCCAACCCGGAGATGGCACTCCACCCTTTTCCGGGCGAGAACCATGGACTCGGACTTGGAGGTGCTGATTCTCATCCCAGTCGCTTCACACTCAGCTGCGAACCGATCCAGTGAGAGCTGAAGATCCTGGCCAGATGAAGCCATCAGGACCAAATCATCTGCAAAAAGCAGAGACCTAATCCTGCAGCCACCAAACCGGATCCCCTCAACGCCTTGACTGCGCCTAGAAATTCTGTCCATAAAAGTTATGAACAGAATCGGTGACAAAGGGCAGCCTTGGCGGAGTCCAACCCTCACCGGAAACGTGTCCGACTTACTGCCGGCAATGCGAACCAAGCTCTGACACTGATCATACAGGGAGCGGACCGCCACAATCAGACAGTCCGAAACCCCATACTCTCTGAGCACTCCCCACAGGACTTCCCGAGGGACACGGTCGAATGCCTTCTCCAAGTCCACAAAGCACATGTAGACTGGTTGGGCAAACTCCCATGCACCCTCAAGGACCCTGCCGAGAGTATAGAGCTGGTCCACAGTTCCACGACCAGGACGAAAACCACACTGTTCCTCCTGAATCCGAGGTTCGACTATCCGGCGTAGCCTCCTCTCCAGTACACCTGAATAGACCTTACCGGGAAGGCTATCAATCAATCAATCAATGTTTATTTATATAGCCCTAAATCACAAGTGTCTCAAAGGGCTGCACAAGCCACAACAACATCCTCGGTACAGAGCCCACATAAGGGCAAGGAAAAACTCACCCCAGTGGGACGTCGATGTGAATGACTATGAGAAACCTTGGAGAGGACCGCATTTGTGGTTAACCCCCCCCCCCCCCTCTCTAGGGGAGACCGAATGCAATGGATGTCGAGTGGGTCTGACATAATATTGTGAGAGTCCAGTCCATAGTGGATCCAGCATAATAGTAAGAGTCCAGTCCATAGTGGGGCCAGTAGGACACCATCCCAAACGGAGACGAGTCAGCAGCGCAGAGATGTTCCCAACCGATGCACAGGCGAGCGGTCCACCCCGGGTCCTGACTCTGGACAGCACTGTACTGTAAACACTTTTATTAACCCAGTTAGTCAAGATGGGTATTGACAGTACAGCAAAGAAACTGTTTAAGTAGCAGAGAATTAAAAAACAATAAGTAAAATAAATAACATATCTGTGCAAATAATACAAGATGTGTCAAACTCAGATAAAAAAAAATTAATTTGCAGACCGACACGATTTAATTCCCAGTCGACGATGTAATGCAGTGGTTCTCAGCCTTTTATCAGTGATGTACCCCCTGTGAACATTCCTTTAATTCAAGTACCCCCTAATCAGAGCAAAAGCATTTTTGGTTGAAAAAAAGAGATAAAGAAGTAAAATACAGCACTATGTCATCAGTTTCTGATTTATTAAATTGTATTACAGTGCAACATATTGCTCATTTGTTGTGGTCTTTCTTGAACTATTTGGAAAAAAAGATATAAAAATGACTAAAAACTTGTTGAAAAATAAACAAGTGATTCAATTATAAATAAAGATTTCTACACATAGAAGTAATCATCAACTTAAAGTGCCCTCTTTGGGGATTGTAGTAGAGATCCATCTGGATTCATGAACTTAATTCTAAACATTTCTTCACAAAAAAAGAAATCTTTAACATCAATATTTATGGAACATGTCCACAAAAAATCTAGCTGTCAACACTGAATATTGCATTGTTGCATTTCTTTTCACTGTTCTTTTTGACAGACATTTAAAAAAAATCTCACGTACCCCTTGGCATACCTTCAAGTACTCCCAGGGGTACGCGTACCCCCATTTGAGAACCACTGATGTAATGGACTGTCACACACGTACGGTTCTGGTCAGCGCCAAGTAAGTGACTTGACTTAATTGCACGGTTATGATCTTCCTCACTTCGGCATACATTTTTAGCAGCGTTTCCCGTGCGAAATATGCCCGGCTTTGCAAGTCCAGAACTTATTTGGGCTTACATGGTAAACAACTAAAATAAATGTTTTATCCGGACTAGAGATGTCCGATTATGGCTTTTTTGCCGATATCCGATATTCCGATATTGTCCAACTCTTAATTACCGATTCCGATATCAACCTATACCGATATATACAGTCGTGGAATTAACACATTATTATGCCTAATTTTGTTGTGATGCCCCGCTGGTTGCATTAAACAATGCAGCACGGTTTTCCAAAATAAATCAACTCAAGTTAAGGAAAAAAATGCCAACATGGCACTGCCATATTTATTATTGAAGTCACAAAGTGAATTATTTTTTTTAACATGCCTCAAAACAGCAGTTTGGCAATTTGGGACATGCTCTCCCTGTGAGAGCATGATGAGGTAGAGGTGGGCGGGGGGCAGGTGGTAGCGGGGCTGTATGTTGTAGCGTCCCGGAAGAGTTAGTTCTGCAAGGGGATCTGGGTATTTGTTCTGTTGTGTTTATGTTGTGTTACGGTGCAGATGTTCTCCCGAAATTTGTTTGTCATTCTTGTTTGATGTGGGTTCACAGTGTGGCGCATGTTTGTAACAGTGTTAAAGTTGTTTATACGGCCACCCTCAGTCTGACCTGTATGGCTGTTGACCAAGAATGCTTGGCATTCACTTGTGTGTGTGAATAGCCGAATATATTATGTGATTGGGCCGGCACGCAAAGGCAGTGCCTTTAAGGAATGGTTGCTCCGTAAGATTTTCGGGAGGGGCACTGAAATTCGGGAGTCTCCCGGGAAAATCGGGAGGGTTGGCAAGTATGACTGGTAGACGCAACTGCTCTGTACTTCTCCGTATGTCCGTGTACCACTCCGTACAGCGGCGTTTTAAAAAGTCATACATTTTACTTTTTGAAACCGATACTGATAATTTCCGATATTACATTTTAAAGCATTTACCGGCCGATAATATCGGCAGTCAGAAATTATCGGACATCTCTAATCCAGACGCATACATTTGTCCAAATGTGGCCAAGTAGACACATTGTGGGTTTCCTGGATGTGGTCCACATCAGTGTTTTTCAACCTTTTTTGAGCTAAGGTACATTTTTTTCATAAAAATATACGGAGGCACACCGCCAGCAGAAAATGTTAAAAAATGAAACTCCACCAGGTTGTCGTGCCTTATTTTGAGTTTGTTGTTGTTTCCTGTGCGTAGTGCTTCAGTTCCTGTCTTGCGCTGTTATTTTGGTGACCTTTCCTGTTTTGTTGGTGTTCTCCTGTAGCAGCTTCACGCCTTCCTTTGAGTGTTATTGCCTGCACCTGCTTTGTTTTCGCAATCAAGACTATTTAAGTTGTGCGTACGCTGTCCTTCTTTGTTGGGACATTGTTGATTGTCATGTCATGTACGGATGTACTTTGTGGACGCCGTCTCTGCCCCACACGCTGTAAGTTTTTGCTGTCGTCCAGCATTCTGTTTTTGTTTACTTTGTAGCCAGTTCAGTTTTACTTTTGTTTTGCATAGCCATCCCTATGCTTCAGTGCGTTTTTCTCACGGGACTTGCCTTTTGTTAATTTTTGGTGTAAGCGTTACATACCTTTTTACCTGCACGCTGTCTCCCGCTGTGCTCTGCATATTGGGATCACATTGGGATCAAGACAAACCATCCTCGACGCGTTCCGACTTCTACAAAGCAATGTAGAAGCCACCTACTGATATGGATTATTACATGGTTACCCTGCCGAGCTCTACACAGCACAGGCACTAGACAACGGCACATTATTATAATTGTTGATTTGCAAAAAAAATATTTTTTGGACCAATTAGGTGAAATTGCATAATATCCCATGGCACACCAAACAATATCTCACGGCACAGTGGTTGAAAATCAATGGTCTACATAGCTAAAAAAAAACATCTAAAGAAGAGAATCCCTCTGCCATCTTCCACTAGTTTTTTAAATATATATAAATCGCCCTCTTGAATATTCCCTCTCCTTATCTACGACTCTCTCGTCGTCATTTGGGATGTCTGTTATGATTTCCCTTCTTAGTTCCATGACCCGCCCTATCTTGCTTCTAATTGACCTGTCCCTAATGTTTTGCCCTAATCTCAACCAATCGTGACTTATCATAGTAAACAACCAACCAATCATGGATGTTCTTATACATGCAAGCACATCTTGGAAGGAGGAAAGGGAGGGGTTTAGTAGCCAATGAGAGGGAGTGAGGAGCGGGGGAGAGTACAAGGAACACAACCAATACGCGGTGTTTGGTCATTTTAAGGTGAAATTAATTATATCGATATTACAATATTTTCTTAATTCATATCTTGTTTAAAATATGTTGATACATCTTACATACTCCTTACATATACGTCTTAAAGGTAAGCTTAAATGTAAGTCAAGTTTTATGATGTAAATATGATTTTACACATAATTTAATTTCCAAGTTGCTCGGTGTACACAGAAAACCCGAAGGACATTATAGAATACACAAACAATTAGATACAAGAAGTAACAGAAACAATAACAAAAAAAAGAACAACTCTATGTGAGCTAAAAAACATATATATATATATATATATATATATATATATATATATATATATATATATATATACACAGTGTTTTCCACAGGACAGGCATCTATTTGTGGTGGTGTGGTCGAGGGGCGGGGGGTGGCGGCGGCAGCGGCGATGACCAAGAAGAACGCAGAGTTGGAATATAATTACAACACTTTATGTACATATTTATATACAGATTTGAACAATTAGTTATTCACTGAAATATATGTATTAATTGTGGTTCTTACAATAAATATATCTTATAAAATATAAAAGCTAAAATGTCTCTTAAAGCTCTGCCCCTTTAATTAGTGAATACTAAATAATTTAACTTTAGCCTACTACTACAACCATATTATTTACCAGCAACATAAAGTGAAACAGAGGCAGAGGTGTCCTGCCACAGTCAGTCAACCTCCTCCTCCTCCTCCTCCTCCTCCTCCTGCTGCTGCTGAACAGGTCGCACCTGTGGTCCGGACTGTAGGCCAACCTCCTCTCCAAGTCGAGCCCTTTTCGGCCGTTGAAAATATTTTTCTATACTCATCTGTGTGAAGGAGTGAACATCCAACATTAGAATTTATTACTAACGAGCAGAACCGCTCTATGTACAGTGCTGTCTAACCTTAAGCGGCAGCAGCTCAACACATGCAGGGTTCAACGTTAAGGTTTTTTTCTACTTGCCTGACTTCTCAAATCTACTTGCCCCAATATTTTTACTTGTCCTGCCTAGGTTTTTTTCTGGCTGTGTAGTGCTCATGGCTTATATCTTACTAAAATCCTTCCCGTTGACTATTTACAACACTACACAGTATTTATTATTATTATTATTATTATTATTATTATTATTATTATCTATAATTACATTTAAATGGCATTGCATACATGTAAAATTAAATGCTATTTCACATTATTTGACCAGTAGCAGTTACACTCATCTGAACAGGTCAGCCACCTGTTTAAAGCCCGATCACAGTTGAAATCTTGAAATGAAGGGCCTTTAATGGCCAAAACATTAACCTGGACAACATTTTAACAGCTGGTTGGCTCAGATTTTATTATTTTCATTGCATTCACATGCTGCAGTGGACAGTAGACAATTTAGCTTCAGTATTAATGCAGTATCTAAAGCACCGTCTCCATGTGTGTTTATTGACAACAGGGTTATAACCTGGACACCTTAGCTCGTCGGTATGGTAACAGGTGACTGTTACTGCGTGCGTCTGCCCCGGCCCCCGAGTCAAACAGCGGCGGTGTTAATGAAGCAGCGTCAGGCTGCTCACCGTCAGTGAAACGCTCGGTGAAATCGCGGATTAACGTTAAATATATGACGAGCCGCGAGCGAAGCAGCTATAACCTATCTCACCTGCTGTCCTTTCAAAATAAATGCATTCAAATCCCGAAAATAAAAATTAAGAAAATCCGAGTCGGTGCTGCACACTGCACAGGTACGGACCACTTTTGAACTTGTTTGCCAAGACGTCTTACCCTCGTATTTTGATCCGGTCGGTCCGTTCTTTGTCGTCGTCAACTTCTTCTTCTTCTTCTTCTGGCCCACCAGGTGAATTAAGTGCTATTGGCGGAGTTACAATGCATAGTAGGCTACCGCCACCTACTGCACCGGAGTTGTAACTACAAGCAACATTCACAGACAGAGTCTCATTGCTTTTATGAGCGGTCGAGCGAGTCAAAAGCCGAAAAATATATTTGTGGCGGACGTAATTCTTTCGCGGCGGGCCGCCACAAATAAATGAATGTGTGGGAAACAGTGATATATGTATATCTTTTATTCGTTTATTATGGGTCTACTGTAAATGTGACCAAATCTGCTGGGTCAAAAGTATACAGTATATATATATATATATATATATATATATATATATATATATATACTGTATATGTATGTGTGGGAAAAAAAATCACAAGACTATTTCATATCTACAGGCCTGTTTCATGAGGGGGGGTTCCCTCAATCATCAGGAGATTTTAATGGGAGCATTCACATACCATGGTTTATATAGGGCACAGAGTGGGTGGGTACAGGCTGGCGTAGGGGCGTGGTGATTGGCTCATGTGTTACCTAGGAGGTGTTTCCGTCTGTGGCGGCATGCTGTTACAATTTCGCTGCGCTTGTTGAGGGATGACAGGTCTGGACGGTAAATAATAAACAGTTTCTCTTTCAAGCATAGGTTGCATCTTTTATTACCACTATTGTAAGGTGTGCTGGATGCAAGAATTTGCCATGTTATTGAATATTCAACATTATTGTCTTTGAGGTCCCAAATGTGTTTGCTGAGTTCTGTGGTATTCCGCAGGTTTTGGTTCCTGAAAGAAGCCTTGTGATTGTTCCATCTGGTTTTGAACTCTCCCTCGGTTAATCCTACATATGTGTCGGATGTGTTAATGTCCTTGCGTGTTACCTTAGATTGGTAGACAACTGATGTTTGTAAGCACCCCCCGTTGAGAGGGCAATCAGGTTTATTTCGACAGTTGCAGCCTTTGTTGGTTTTGGAGTCGCTCTGTCCGGGGGCCGACGGCTCATTTGCAATTGTTTTGTTGTGGTTTGAGATAATTTGTCGTATATTGTTCATACAGCTGTAGCTCAATTTAATGTTGTTCTTGTTGAATACTTTTCCTAGGGTGTTGTCTTTGGGAAAGTGTTTGTCAATCAGATTGAGGAATTTGTGTCCAATGTTAGTTGAGACGTTTTTGCTGTATGGGGGGTTGTACCAGATGATGTCGTTTCGTTTTCTGTTCTTTTTTGGCTGGTTTCCTGGCGTGGGTTCATAGGTGAGGGTGAAATTGTATCCGCTTTCATCAAGGGCTTTTTGGTACGGGGGGGTTGCTTTGTCAAATTCAGCTTTGCTAGATGACAGCATCGATAGCCTTTTATTAATTCCGGTAGGTATTCTTTTCTATTCGCTATCGATGCTGTCATCTAGCAGAGCTGAATTTGACCAAGCAACCCCCCCGTACCAAAAAGCCCTTGATGAAAGCGGATACAATTTCACCCTCACCTATGAACCCACGGAGGGAACCCCCCCTCATGAAACAGGCCTGTAGAGATGAAATAGTCTTGTGATTTTTTTTCCCCACACATACATATATTGCGCTCTACTACGGTATCGAGCACTATTTTTTGGATAACATATATATATATATATATATATATATATATATATATATATATATATATATATATATATATATATATATATATATATATATATATGTATATATATATATATATATATATATTAGGGCTGCAACAACTAATTGATTCAATCGATTAAAACCGATTATAAAAATAGTTGGCGATTAATTTAGTCATCGATTCGTTGGATCTATGCTATGCACATGTGTAGAAGCAATTTTTTTTTTTTTTTTAATTTTTTTATATTTTGTTTTATAAACCTTTATTTATAAACTGCAACATGTACAAACAGCTGAGAAACAATAATCAAAATAAGTATGGTGCCAGTATGCTGTTTTTTTTCTAAATAAAATACTGGAAAGGATAGAATTGTAGTTTGTCTCTTTTATCCGATTATTAATTGATTGATCGAAGTAATAATCGATAGATTAATCGATTATCAAATTAATCATTACTTGCAGCCCTAATATATATATATATATATATATATATATATATATATATATATATATCCATCCATTTTCTACCGCTTGTCCATTTTTGGGGCCGCGGGGGGTGCTGGAGCCTATCTCCGCTGCATTCGGGAGGTACACCCTGGACAAGTCGCCACCTCATCGCAGAGCCAACATAGATAGACAGACAACATTCACACTCACATCCACACACTAGGGCCAATTTAGTGTTGCCAATCAACCTATCCCCAGGTGCATGTTTTTGGAGGTGAGAGGAAGCCGGAGTACCCGGAGGGAACCCACGCAGTCACGGGAAGAACATGCAAACTCCACACAGAAAGACCCCGAGCCCGGGGATCAAACCCAGGACCTTCGTATTGTGAGGCATATGCTAATCATTTGTGGACTGGTGAGAGCACCTAAATATAAGCTCAGCCCACATAATTTTTATACAGATTTAATTTTGTACTTACTGTATATTGGCAACAGGTGTGCACATTGAGACATTAAGTATTTACAAAGGCGCATATGTTCATTCAAATTGTTACAATTTTATTGTACTCTTTTCTTACATTTTTACTGTTGTTTTTTTCCCCAGGTAAGAATGTAATAAAACTAATAATAGTAAATATCTGATTGTGTAAATGCATAAACTCGTGTGACAAAAATATTGCCTGTATTAAAACAACATTAATACATTTATTATTGTTGTAATTGTTCTAATTGTTTACTTCATAAGTAAGAATTTTTTTAATCAACTAACTACATTTTGCTTATATTTGTTTGGTATATATGTATTTTTGAAAGCTTCTAATATTTCTCTGTCTATTACCTGACCGCTTCTATGTTAGCTACCTCCTCTCTTTGTTTATTATGTATATTTTCTGCTGGTGTTTCATATACTGTACATGGTACTTGGGATTTGTTATATATTGTATATTGTATAAATTATATAATAACATTATATAATATAATGATATAATATATCAGTATATACTATATACTATATAAATAATACGTAAATATTACATATGTTATATTTTATATTGCTACTATGGTACATTTTTAGTCTACTTTATACATGCATTATCCGTTCCATCCTTACCCTTTCCAATTATTAATCCACAATTTCCCTTGTGGATCAATAACGTTTGTCTAAGTCTATTTTAGATCAAGGTGTGTAAACTTACTAAGTATATTATTTTTAATTATTAGCCAAAACATGTCAGCTTGTTTGTCATTACATTCAGATTGTTTGCTTTGTTCTTACATTTTTACTGTTGTTTTTTATGTTATTATTTGAAAGCACGCAACTTTTAAAATTTTAGCAGACACATTAGGTACATATGCACAAAGTATCGGATCGGTATTGCCGATATCAGCCTGAATTTTACTTGGTATCTGATCAGAAACAATATTTGTGATATCGCACATCACTATCCATAATGAGGGTGAGTCCATAACGCGTTAAATAGCTGACTGAATGATGGTGTTTGATTTAGTGTGAACAATTTCATTGGTCAATCGACCTTAATCCATGCAGCAATAAACTGTGTTGTGGTGCAAATATTCTTCCAAAATGTGTTTGTCGTTGTTGTTTAGTGTGGTTTCACTATATGGCACATGTTTATGACAGTGTTGGCATTGTTCATACTGCCACCCTTAGTGTGACATATATGGCTGTTGACTAAGTATGCTCTTCATTCGCTCAAAACTAGTGTGTTCAAAGTCAAGATGATTGTGTTATTATATCATTATTGGGCACAGTTAAATCTTGGTTAGGTTTTTGTTAATTATAGACTATATGATGAGCTAACGGACCAAACTCGCCTCAAAAATAATGTTAAAGATTGAAAGCTGTCATCAATCCCACGTAGGTGCTCGGCATTGTCGTCCATGTCTAGAATTGCAGTGGGAGTAATAATATCAGTGCATTGAAAGGAGAAAACTAAAGTGAAACCTATTATTTCGCATTTATTGTTTTTACTTTTTTTAGAGGAGTTTCAAATACACAGTAATACAAATGCCCACACAATAGTATGTGTGGGTGGAAATTTCTTGAGGCCGCGTTTCACTCGACTGACATGCTGTGCTATTTAGCGGCACCACAAAAGTTGACAGTTTTTTTTTTCTTGGTCATTTTGCTCTTTGTACCTGTTCAATACACGTGCGTTTGACTCACCAGTCTTTTTTCTGCCCCGTGACTTGTTTTTCTTTCATCTTGCTCTCCAGGTTGCACTTAATCACAAAGTTCCTCCTTAACAGGACCTCAATCTCTGGTTAGTTTGCTCTCTGTGTTTCTGTGTGTCCTTTAGGGAAAACTGACCTTTTGTGGAGACAAATACAATTATTGTGGTGGCATTTATTGGTCATGATAAAGATTTTGTTTATTGCAGAATTTGTTTTAAGAATGCTATGTACAAGTGTTGGCAGGCATTTTCAAAATGCACCTTGGTTTAAGTACAGGGGAACCTCTCTATTTGCAAACTTTTCGATTTACGACTTTTTAATTCAAGCCAACTACGCCTCAGTTTGCGAACCATGTCTATGTGTACAAACGCTTTATTCATTCATGCATTTTGTGTCTCACCTGCAGGCACAAAGCAGGGCGCAGCATTTTTGGAAAAGCCGTACACTACTACACTACATCGGTTGATATCGGTATCGGTTGATATTGGTATCGGTAATTAAAGAGTTGGACAATATCGGAATATCGTATATCGGCAAAAAGCCATTATCGGACATCCCTAATATATATATATATATATATATATATATATATATATATATATATATATATATATATATACAGGTAAAAGCCAGAAAATTAGAATATTTTGAAAAACTTGATTTATTTCAGTAATTGCATTCAAAAGGTGTAACTTGTACATTATACTTATTCATTGCACACAGACTGATGCATTCAAATGTTTATTTCATTTAATTTTGATGATTTGAAGTGGCAACAAATGAAAATCCAAAATTCCGTGTGTCACAAAATTAGAATATTACTTAAGGCTAATACAAAAAAGGGATTTTTAGAAATGTTGGCCAACTGAAAAGTATGAAAATGAAAAATATGAGCATGTACAATACTCAATACTTGGTTGGAGCTCCTTTTGCCTCAATTACTGCGTTAATGCGGCGTGGCATGGAGTCGATGAGTTTCTGGCACTGCTCAGGTGTTATGAGAGCCCAGGTTGCTCTGATAGTGGCCTTCAACTCTTCTGCGTTTTTGGGTCTGGCATTCTGCATCTTCCTTTTCACAATACCCCACAGATTTTCTATGGGGCTAAGGTCAGGGGAGTTGGCGGGCCAATTTAGAACAGAAATACCATGGTCCGTAAACCAGGCACGGGTAGATTTTGCGCTGTGTGCAGGCGCCAAGTCCTGTTGGAACTTGAAATCTCCATCTCCATAGAGCAGGTCAGCAGCAGGAAGCATGAAGTGCTCTAAAACTTGCTGGTAGATGGCTGCGTTGACCCTGAATCTCAGGAAACAGAGTGGACCGACACCAGCAGATGACATGGCACCCCAAACCATCACTGATGGTGGAAACTTTACACTAGACTTCAGGCAACGTCGATCCTGTGCCTCTCCTGCCTTCCTCCAGACTCTGGGACCTCGATTTCCAAAGGAAATGCAAACCAAACCAACCCAAACCATCAGTGATGTCATCTGCTGGTGTCGGTCCACTCTGTTTCCTGAGATCCAGGGTCAACGCAGCCGTCTGCCAGCAAGTTTTAGAGCACTTCATGCTTCCTGCTGCTGACCTGCTCTATGGAGATGGAGATTTCAAGTTCCAACAGGACTTGGCGCCTGCACACAGCGCAAAATCTACCCGTGCCTGGTTTACGGACCATGGTATTTCTGTTCTAAATTGGCCCGCCAACTCCCCTGACCTTAGCCCCATAGAAAATCTGTGGGGTATTGTGAAAAGGAAGATGCAGAATGCCAGACCCAAAAACGCAGAAGAGTTGAAGGCCACTATCAGAGCAACCTGGGCTCTCATAACACCTGAGCAGTGCCAGAAACTCATCGACTCCATGCCACGCCGCATTAACGCAGTAATTGAGGCAAAAGGAGCTCCAACCAAGTATTGAGTATTGTACATGCTCATATTTTTCATTTTCATACTTTTCAGTTGGCCAACATTTCTAAAAATCCCTTTTTTGTATTAGCCTTAAGTAATATTCTAATTTTGTGACACACGGAATTTTGGATTTTCATTTGTTGCCACTTCAAATCATCAAAATTAAATGAAATAAACATTTGAATGCATCAGTCTGTGTGCAATGAATAAATATAATGTACAAGTTACACCTTTTGAATGCAATTACTGAAATAAATCAAGTTTTTCAAAATATTCTAATTTACTGACTTTTACCTGTATATATATATATATATATATATATATATATATATATATATATATATATATATATATATATATATACCGATACCGATATCAACCGATATATACAGTCGTGGAATTAACACATTATTATGCCTAATTTGGACAACCAGGTATGATGAAGATAAGGTCCTTTAAACATTTTTAATAAAATAAGATACATAAATTAAAAACATTTTCTTGAATAAAAAAGAAAGTAAAACAATATAAAAACAGTTACATAGAAACTAGTAATTAATGAAAATTAGTACAATTAACTGTTAAAGGTTAGTACGATAATTTCAAATATTACATTTTAACGCATTTATTGGCCGATAATATCGGCAAGCCAATATTATCGGCAAGCCAATATTATCGGACATCTCTAATATATATATATATATATATATATATATATATATATATATATATATATATATATATATATATATATATATATATATATATATATATGTATATGTATATATATATATATATATATATATATATATATATATATATATATATATATTTATATATATATATATATATATATATATATATATATACAGTATATATATGTATATGTATATATATACATGTGTATATATATATATATATATATATATATATATATATATATATATATATATATATATATATATATATATATATATATATATATATATATATATATGTGTGTGTGTTTTCTCTGCTCTTCAAAGCAGAGGAACAGGCTTGTAGAGTTGAAATAACCTCTGTGTTTTTTCCTTATCTAACGTATGTTCCGCTCTACCTCGGTATTGAGCACTGCATAAAGGATAAACCACAGAAACCTTGACTATATATATATATATATATATATATATATATATATATATATATATATATATATATATATACGAGGAGTACATTATTGGCTTTTACAAGCATGGAAGAATTTGCGAAATAGGCTTTGTACCACTGCAAGTTTTAATTGTGATGAGACCAAACTTTTGTGGAAAAATATGCCAAAGCAGAGGAGTAGATCAGCTACCTCGCTCAGCGGGGCCTCTTCTAAAGCTGATTTTTAAATGAAAAATCAAAAATAAAGTGCAGTTTCCCTTTAATTCATAGTATCGGTATCGGATCAAAATGAAAAAAATCTCTAGCCGGAACCCATGTTTACATTGTTTCTTAATGAAAAAATCGCTTCACTATACAAACTTTTCGATTTACAAACCCTGTTCAAGAACCAATCACGTTCTTAAATCGAGGTTTCACTGTATAAGGCCAGAAAAGAACTCCACGAAAAACAGGAAACATCCCATCCTGAAAACAAATTTGCAACTGTCAGGTTTCAAATTAATTGGTTATTAGAAGTGGGATACTTCGGGCGCCTCTGGAATGATTCGATTCTGATTGTTGAGGTGATGATTCGATTCAGAATCGATCCTCGATTCAACACGCAGAATCCGCAGAGTTGCTCATTTTCTTTTACTTAAGTAGATTGGAGAATAGGGCCCAATGTGTGCAGCTTTGGTGAATTCTTTGCCCAATAGGTTAAGACAATGCTGGATGGTGGACAATGGTGTTCACAGACACATTGACATGTCCACTGTGGGGTTTACTCATTTTTTGTTGCCAACTATTCAGACAAAATGGCTGAATGTTGAGTTATTTTTAGTCAATAGTAAATCTCTACTGCCAAACAAGCTGGACTAAAGTGTCAGTTATTTAGCATCGTCCCTTGAGAAGATTTGATTAAATGTTTTTTGAAATGTGAGAGGTGTCATCACTTCTGTGTGGTGTGCATGTCTTCACTTAATGCATTACTCAACGCGCCCTGAGAGCTTGCATCATATAAATTCCCAAATGTTTTTATTCTCTCTTTCACACAATGATTGTGAATGCTGCCACTGGTGGAATATAACCCTCGTCAGACCAATGATGCTGAATGAGAGGCACTTTTAAGGATGCTAATTGCATGGTATTTATGGGCACTGGATATAATGATTGGACGGTCGACCATATGGGGGAACTTTACCAGATAAACCTTACACACGCACTAAGATAATTTCTTGCAGATAGTGTGGAAAGACACACACATTGTTTCAGAGAACACTTATATTCTTATAAGGAGAACATGTTGTTGTCAGAGTCGACTAAGGTCTAACTAAAACTGGACTTAAGGCAGTGGGTAAGAGTATCTCTCTACCATATACACTATATTGCCAAAAGTATTTG
Source organism: Nerophis lumbriciformis (assembly GCF_033978685.3). Taxonomy (NCBI): domain Eukaryota; kingdom Metazoa; phylum Chordata; class Actinopteri; order Syngnathiformes; family Syngnathidae; genus Nerophis; species Nerophis lumbriciformis. Next base: position 2,584,540 of record NC_084577.2, read on the forward strand.
GCCACCTACCTTGACTCACATATGAACTTGAAGTGCCATCCCATTCCTAACCCATAGGGTTCAATATGATGTCGGTCCACGTTTTGCAGCTATTACAGCTTCAACTCTTCTGGGAAGGCTGTCCGCAAGGTTGCGGAGTGTGTTTATAGGAATTTTCGACCATTCTTCCAAAAGTGCATTGGTGAGGTCACACACTGATGTTGGTCGAGAAGGCCTGGCTCTCAGTCTCCGTTCTAATTCATCCAAAAGATGTTCTATCGGGTTCAGGTCAGAACTCTGTGCAGACCAGTCAAGTTCATCCACACCAGACTCTGTCATCCATTTCTCTATGGGCCTTGCTTTGTGCACTGGTGCACAGTCATGTTGGACGAGGTATGGGCCCGCTCCAAACTGTTCCCACAAGGTTGGGAGCATGGAAATGTTCAAAATGTTTTGGTATCCTGGAGCATTCAAAGTTCTTTTAAGTGGAACTAAGGGACCATTCATCACTCCAGAGAACGCTTCTCCACTGCTCTAGAGTCCAGTGGCGACGTGCTTTACACCACTGCATCCGACGCTTTGCATTGGAATTGGTGATGTATGGCTTAGATGCAGCTGCTCGGCCATGGAAACTCATTCCATGAAACTCTCTGCGTACTGTACGTGGGCTAATTGGAAGGTCACATGAAGTTTGGAGCTCTGTAGCAACTGACAGAAAGTCGGCGACCTCTTTGCACTATGCGCTTCAGCATCCGCTGACCCCTCTCTGTCAGTTTACGTGGACTACCACTTTGTGGCTGAGTTGCTGTTGTTCCCAAAATCTTCCACAGTTGACTTTGGAATATTTAGGAGTGAGGACATATCACGACTGGATTTGTTGCACAGGTGGCATCCTAAGACAGTTCCACGCTGGAAATCACTGAGCTCCTGAGAGCGGCCCATTCTTTCAAAAATGTTTGTAGAAACAGTCTCCATGCCTAAGTGCTTGATTTTATACACCTGTGGCTGGACCAAGTGATTAGGACACCTGATTCTGATAATTTGGATGGATGGCCACATACTTTTGGCAATATAGTGTATGTCACATTATTTGTGGCACAATTCCAGAGGTAGAATTTTACTCCGTCGTGTTGTCGATTTGTTTATATTCAGTGTTTCCTTGTATATGTGGTAATTATCATAGTTATACAAAAATGCATGGTATCAGATATGTAATCAGAAACGTTATAACATTATGTTTTGAACTAATGTGTCCAAACATTTTAGTATGCAAAAGAGTTAGGTCTGGTCCTAGGTTCATGTTCTCCACCTATCCATTTTGTATAATGTTTGGCTTCATTTGGTTCGTGGGTATGCTCGAGCTTATCCCACATGGAATAAATACAAGATAATAGTCAGTCGCTAGTGGGGTAAGACAATTGACAAATCAGCCCAGAGTTACATGGGAGAACCTTTTTAATGATCTCAAGGGCTCTGGGACCACAGTCACCAAGAAAAAGGTTGGTAACACACTTAGCAGTGAAGGCAGTAATGGATTGAGATTAGGGTAGCGACATAGACAGTATAAATCAGTCCTGAAAGTCCCGAAACTATGGGCCGCCAGCGTCCACAATTCGACCCGCAAGAGATCCCAAGTTAAATAAAATAAATAAATGAAAGGATTATTATTAGTATCATTGTTTTAAATCTGTCCTGTCCAGCCGCGTAAGCAAATCTTATTGTTGATGTAGATGCCCATATCTGCTGTACAGATTTACTTTACAAAAGAGAAGTGTGGAAAACTTTGCTTGTGGCCTTATTTGTATTTGACTTTATTAAGTGGTTTGATGTATTTAATGTTTGGGCCGGAGCAGGACAGAAAATAGAAGAAAAAAAGGAGACAATGGGGGAAATTACAGTCGTGGTCAAAAGTTTACATACACTTGTAAAAGACATAATGTCATGGCCGTCTTGAGTTTCCAATAATTTCTACAAGTCTTATTTTTTGGTGATAGAGTGATTGGAGCACATTCATGAAGTTTGGTTCTTTCATGAATTTATTATGGGTCTACTGAAAATGTGACCAAATCTGCTGGGTCAAAGGTATACAATATATATATATATATATATATATATATATATATATATATATATATATATATATATATATATATATATATATAGTAAGGCTGCAGCTAACGATTATTTTTCTATTGATTAATCTATAGATTATTTTTTCGATTAATCGGTTAATCTTTTCGATTAATCTATAGATTATTTTTCCTTTTACCGATTATTTTTTTTTATTTAAAATGAAGATGAAAAAATAAATGTAGGCCATTTTTTTCAAAAGGCATGGCTTTTATTTACAAAAAAAAAAAAGTATGGCCACTCAGTCAACATTGACAACAACATGACAAAATATTATGTAACAATGTAAACATTTAAAACTTTTAACATTTAACAAAATTAAAAGTAGCTTATTTGCTTTTTAATGTGCAAATATAAATGTAAACATCCAGTGCAAATCTTAATATTCTGCAATAGTATAAGCATTTCAAAAGTAAATGTATTGCTTATTTTGCTTTAAAATGTGCATAAATAAAGATAAACATCCAATACAAAAAAGTGCATATTTCCTTGAATTGGCGCATGCCTCGAATTACTGCCGGGTCAAACTCGTTTCGCAAAATAATTAGCGCATGCTTAGCATTACCGCCGGCTCAGGATTAACGCCGGGTCAAACTCGTTTCGCAAAATATTATCTTTATTAGCGCATGTCTAGAATTTCCGCCGGGTCAAACTCGTTTCGCAAAATAATTAGCATATGCCTAGAACTTCCGCCGGGTCAAACTCGTCACGTCACGAGTCATCATTTTCAAAATGGAGGAGGCTGATTTCAATCATTTGAAATAGCATAAAGGGAAGAAGATTAAGAGCTATTCAGTAGGATTTAAGGTCCAAGCTATTGAATATGCTAAAAAGAACAGTAAGCAGCTATGTTTTATTAATATACCGTAGCTGCGTGTGTCAAATATGAGTCATTAAATGACTCCCGCCTCCTGGTGGTAGAGGGCGCTAGTGATCCTTCTTGCAACTACCGGTACTGCAGAAGACCAGTGCTGCAGAAGAAGACAACAAGCCACAAGAGTGAGCAGCGATCGTTTGCTTGCACTTTTAACATGGAGGATTACATATCTAAAATAAAACAGTTTTCTAAACTGGACTTTCAATCGAAGCAGGAGGTAATACTTAAAGGAATATCTCCATCGAGACAGAGAGACTTTTAAAACTGAAGAAAGATAAGGAAGACTTCTATAAACAAGTTATCGATGCATTTGATCAGAATACTAATCGATGACGTCGACGCGTCGTTTCAGCCTTAATATATAGCCCCTGAGTCAAAATGTCAGGGGACCCCTGCTATAAATATGAATATATATATGGCTGACGATACAGCTTTTAATGATATTTTAATATTGTGATAATGCATGTTGATGACCCATTCTAGCTGTGTCCACAAGTCTGACAGCGACAAATAGGGCATTTATTTGTCCTCGACGCAATACAGCGTCCTCGCTAGCAGCTAACATCCTAAAGCCATTTCTAATTAGTTACTAATCCTCGCCTCCTTGGCGACAGTATCATAATTATTGGAGGACGAGGAACAGCTAAAAAAAACTACACACTTTCAGAAGATACAAAAAGCCATGCTATCCGCTTAGCTGCAGCTTGTTAATGTAAACAGGGGTGGGTGGATTGATACAAATTGACAGTCCCAATACCATGTATAGAATCTGGTAAAGTATATGGACGAAGGCAGGCTGCAGAGGGCGACAAGGAAGACACGAGACAATGAACACGACAAGGGATAAAACACAGAGAGCAAAGAGTGCACATAGAGCTTGACGATTAGGCCTGCTCTACTAAACAGGTAGCTACGTTCTGGCGCGGGATAGCAGGTTGTGCAGGCTTATGAAGGCAGGTCCTCTGATTAGTGACAGGTGCGCTGGCGATTGATTGCAGATGCTTGCTGCAGCCGGACTGGCAGGCGCTCGGCGCTGCGCACGCATGAATACGCACTGAGATGCGCTCGGGCGGTGACAAAATCGAAATTGTGGCATGGAAGTTTGCAGCTACTATTCAAAACAATGTTTACCTGTCAGAGTTGGCATTAGACTCATTGCAGGTACATTCAATACCAAAGATGCATAAACTGCATGAAGCACTCATCAACACATCTATTCAAAGAACTGATATCTAAATAATACTCCCACCTATTTTACCCTACAGGCATTACAAAGGACGTGTGTGTGTGTGTGTGTGTGTGTGTGTGTGTGTGTGTGTGTGCAACATAGGTAATGGTCCTCTGACTCTTTTGCTGAGTCCACAGCTTCATCATCATTAGGCCACTGCAGTGATAAGACAAAGTGATAGAGGCCGACGGGGATGTGGGGGTAGGCGTGGGTGCCGGGGAAATGCGATGGGGTTCTGCAGCCGAGACGTCAAGGGGATTATCTTCACTACTCCCACCTAGCGAATAGATTCTCTCACCCGCTCTGATGAAAGACACCGCTATTTTTTTTTTAATTAACATTTGACAGCATGATACATACTGTAGCAAAAATGTGATGCATGAGAGTAAAAGTTGAGTTACATCAGACATCCACTGGTGAAAATTGCATTTGCATTTATTTCCACCCACCTGTTTCCCCATTAAGGTTGGTTGCGGCCCACGGCAGAACATCCAACTGTGTAAACAAGCAATGGTTATGCTAACCTAACACAAATTAATGCTACAACAAATATTTCACTTGTCTTATAACACTGTAAAAAAGATACACCTTAGTTACTCAATAGGAGGCAACAAATTAGAATAGAATAGAATATAAATTACTTTATTGATCCCTGGGGGAAATTCAGCAAATTGCGTACAATTTACAAATTGTCGGCAAAAGTATTAATTAAATTTGACAATGACCTTAAAAGTGTTTAAATTAAGTAGATTATTCATACATACATACACACACACATAGGTACCTACGCTCCCACACACATACACAAATACAGTACATTCTTACACACTCAAAGTTCCTACATCCACCTGCACATTCACTGTACAAACATACATATACACATTATGTACATATGCATTCACTGTACAAACATGCATATACACATACTGTACATATACATTCACTGTACAAACATACATATACACATACTGTACATACCCTACTGTGCAATATTACCCTTCGAGTGCAATACGTCCGACACTGATTGCTATTTATTACTGCGGTACTCTTGTCCTGTTCTGTATATTGTACACTATTTTGTATTTCTACAGTGTTTTGTATATTGTACAGGATTGCTTATTATTTGTATTGGATAGTAGTCCGTTTATTTCAATTGTTAGTTTTTTTCTTTATTACCTGTTGTGTAATTTATTTTTACCCCATATTTGTTTCCACTACCGCACCTTAAATTGGAGTCCTTAATCTCATTTTATATATATATATATATATATATATATATATATATATATATATATATACCTACTCAGTGGCCTAGTGGTTAGAGTGTCCGCCCTGAGATCGGTAGGTTGTGAGTTCAAACCCCGGCCAAGTCATACCAAAGACTATAAAAATGGGACCCATTACCTCCCTGCTTGGCACTCAGCATCAAAGGTTGGAATTGGGGGTTAAATCACCAAAAATGATTCCCGGGCGCGGCACCGCTGCTGCCCACTGCTCCTCTCACCTCCCAGGGGGTGGAACAAGGGGATGGGTCAAAATGCAGAGGACAAATTTCACCACACCTAGTGTGTGTGTGACAATCATTGGTACTTTAACTTAACTTTAACTTACCGTATATGCAAATATAATTACAATAAAGTCCATTCTATTCTATTCTATTATATTCTTCTATTCTACATATACATTCACTGTACAAACATACATATACACATACTGTACATATACAAGCACATATGCATACATACAGTCACGCATATAATCACGTTTTATCAAACATATATTAACGTTGTTCCCCAAGGGTAAACTGGGTAACACACGGCACACTGACAAAGCTTAACCTATTGTTACTATAACAATCTACAAGGTTTATACATTTCGCCTCTCTTTCTTCCCCTCCATTTATCTGCTTTCTTTTGTATTTCAAGTTATCATTACATATATGTATTGTGGCATTTGAAACAATTGTATTGTTGATGATAGAGGTACTTATTGTTATTATTCATTATCAATAGTGCTATTTCTATTGGTATTTGTATTCCTGCATGTGTAGTGCAATAATGTTCATTGTCATTTCTGTGTTATTAATAGTTACTTCACTAACTGCTTCTTTGCTATCACTTTTACCATCATATTTGTACATATCCTATTTGCTGTTCTGTTGTTGTTGTGGTTGTTATTGTTGTGTTTGTTGTTGTCTCTCTGTCTTATCCCCCTCTTGTACGAGCAATTTCCCTCTCCGTCTTCCTTTTTTTTGCGCCAAATAATAATATAAATCCATGTAATAAAGTCAAATACAAATTAGGCAACACGAGAAGTATCCCACACTTCTCTTTTGTAAAGTAAATCTGTACAGCCGATATGTGCATCTACTGTACATCAACAATATTATTTGCCTGAGTAGCTGGACAGGACAAACAAAAAAAAATAAGTAGAGTCAAAACACAAAAATGAACAAAACCTAAGCAAACATTTTAGGGAGATATTAAGAGAACTGTCTAAATTAGTAAACTGTACTGATGGTAACATTAAATTCAATATATTTTATATAAATGATATATAGGTGAGTGATACTAATCTTTTATTCAGTGCATTTAAAATTGTTCCTCAATAAAATAAAGTAGTTGCAGGGATAGTCCGGAAAAAACCCCAAAAAACATTAGTTTGTAATTAGAGGTTTTAAAATTGATGCATTAATGGGGTTTAAACCATTATCATAATTATTTTTTTTAGAGATTGTAATGCAATTAACCTATCTGCACTGCAGAATGATACAAAATCCCTAAGACGTTTGTCCAAGTCGGGTTTCTGTTGCACGTGTGCAAATAATAAGGCTGCGGAAAAAAATCAATTCACATTCAAATCACGATTCGTATTCATTCCGTACATATATGTGTGTATGTATATATATATATATATATATATATATATATATATATACTGTATACTTTTGACCCAGCAGATTTGGTCACATTTACAGTAGACCCATAATAAACGAATAAAAGATATACATATATATATACATATATATATATATATATATATATATATATATATATATATATATATATATATATATATATATATATATATATATATATATATATCCATCCCATCCATCCATTTTCTACCGCTTATTCCCTTTGGATATATTTTTATATATATATATATATATATATATATATATATATATATATATATATATATAAATATATCCAAAGGGAATAAGCGGTAGAAAATGGATGGATGGGATGGATATATATATATATATATATATATATATATATATATATATATATATATATATATATGCATATATATATATATATATATATATATATATATATATATATATATGTATATATATATATATATATATATATATATATATATATATATATATATATATATATATATATATATAAAACCTGTAACCTATTCTGAAAATGTTTTTTTGATAATTTGTATCCCAAATAACATCGAATCGGTATGAATCGAGAATCATGTTGAATCGAGGATCAATTTTGAATCGAATCGTCCCCGTAAGAATCTTAATAGAATTGAAGAATTGTTGTAAGACTCACGTCACTAGCAAATAAGCAGTGAAAGGCTGCAAAAGCAAACATATCAATTTGGGAGACGCCAAACACCACCTTGGCCCTCTCCATGAGACATTTGAGTACCAAAAATCATGACGGAACAGTTGACCAACAAAGTAATATGCACACTGCAAGGAGGCGTGTTTTTGGGGGGGGACTGAAGCACTTGCATCTTGAAATATCATATTATTAACACAAAATGTTTATTTCGAAAATCAGACAGTTTTTTGTTAACATGACAGGTGTTTAATAAACACATAAGTGTTATGAATAAAAGCCCCAACCTCTACTCTATCATGTCTTTTTGCAAGACTGGATACAACGTGTTGAAAATATAACATTACCACATTAATTATGTTGATTTTATCCTTGATTCTTATCTTGTGTTGTGTGGTTAGCTCTATCTTGCAGTCCGTGGGAGTGGCCTTGTTTGTCTTTTCTTCTGTAGCACAGTCATTTATTTCATCCAACGCCAAACGGGTAGTCATCAAGATGAAGTTTAGACATGCCTTCACACAGCTGATTGGCTATGCTTCTTGACAGTGATTGCATTTTAATTGATTTGATCCATCCTAAATGACTGATACGAAAATGTGCCTTACCTTGAAGCAGTGGAGTAAAAATGCACCTCGAATCTGCTTGTGACCCTTTTGAGCAAGGTTGTGATTTAGTAAATCTTGTTTAGTGTTAATTAATTCCAATGAGGTTAAATGGGAAGTGCAGCATTTTAGCATTTGTGGTTATGAGGTGGGTGTGGTTATGTTTTTCCCATTTAACTAAATAATTCATTTGTGAGGTAATATTTTCTGTAGCAATAGTGTAGATACTACTGCCGTTTTCGTGCCACTCGACTGATTATGTTTAATTGTGACTGCAACAAAGAATATTAATTGACTCTGTTGAATTGTGCATTACCATCCATACATACCATTTTTATATCACTTCTCCTCATTATGTACATTATTATTACATTACTTAAATTGTCATACAATATTCATTATGTAGAAGTTAATTTATCTTATTCAAATACCATGTACGATAGGGATCGGTACTTTTCAGTATGGCATCGCCATTGACTTCCAGGAAGAGGCTGGATGACAACCCCGAAAGAGTGGTGACAACTGGAAAGACAGTTGACAGCCCGGAAAGACGGCAACCGGGGCAGGGAGGGGTAGCATCCTAGAGCTGCAGCTCCCGCAAGGGAGCACCCATATAACGCTGCGAAAAACCCTGAAGACACACAAGACCAAGATAGGCTGCCTGAGGAAATCCGTGGTGCAACGCACAGGGCCAGTACCTTGTACGGCCCTGATGAGACGGAGGAGGACCCAGGCCCGGACACTCCCCACAGTGCCTGGAACCTCCAAGCACCACCGGCGCAACCCCGGGGCAGACCGTCGGAGGGGGGACGCGTGGCGTGGAGCGCTACCTGGACACAAATCGAGGGACTGATCACCCTCGGCTGGGTCGCCCGGGAGAGGGTGTTTGATTAAGACCCGAAACCCCCTATGAACCCGGGAGAATCACTGATGATGTGTCCAGGTTGCACCGTGAGGTGTATTATGAAACCTCACATTTAAAAGTTATTGCAATACACATTCTCAACCAATCAAAGTTTATTCATATAGCCCTAAATCACAAGTATCTCAAAGGCCTGCACAAGCCACAAAGACATCCTCGGCTCAGATCCCACATCAGGGCAAGAAAAAACTCAACCCAATGGGATACAATGAGAAATCCTGGAGGGGACCGCAGATGTGGGGATCCCCTTCCCTGGACGTCGAGTGGCTCTAGTTAATAGTGTGAGATTCCAGTCCATAGTGGGGCCAGCAGGACATCATCTTGAGTGGAGACAAGTCAGCAGTGCAGAGACGTCCCCAACTGATGCACAGATGAGTGGTCCACCCCTGGTCCCGACTTTGAGCAGCTAGCGTCTCATCTGTGGTCACCTAATAACCTCTCCACGCAGGTGAGGGGGACAGAGCAGAAAAGAGACGGCAGATCAACTGGTCTAAAAGGGGGTCTATTTAAAGGCTAGTGTATACAAATGAGTTTTAAGATGGGACTTAAATGCTTTTACTGAGGTAGCATCTCTAACTGTTACCGGGAGGGCATTCCAGAGTACTGGAGCCTCAATAGAAAATGCTCTATAGCCCGCAGACTTTTTTGGGGCTCTGGGAATCACTAATAAGCCGGAGTTCTTTGAACGCAGATTTCTTGCCAGACATATGGTACAATACAATCAGCAAGCTAGGATAGAGCTCGACCATTTAGTATTTTATACGTAAGTAGTAAAACCTTAAAGTCACATCTTAAGTAGGGATGTCCGATAATATCGGCCTGTCGATATTATCGGCCGATAAATGCGTTAAAATGTAATATCTGAACTTATCGGTATCGGGTTTTTTTATTATCAGTATCGTTTTTTGTTTTTTTGAATTTTTTTATTAAATCAACATAAAAAACACAAGATACACTTACAATTAGTGCACCAACCCAAAAAACCTCCCTCCCCCATTCACACTCACTCACACAAAAGGGTTGTTTCTTTCTGTTATTAATATTCTGGTTCCTACATTATATATCAATATATATCAATACAGTCTGCAAGGGATACAGTCCGTAAGCACACATGATTGTGCGTGCTGCTGGTCCGCTAATAGTACTAACTTTTAACAGTTAATTTGACTAATTTTCATTAATTACTAGTTTCTATGTAACTGTTTTTGTATTGTTTTACTTTCTTTTTTTATTCAAGAATTTTTTTTTAATTTATTTATCTTATTTTATTAATTTTTTTAAAAAGTACCTTATCTTCACCATACCTGGTTGTCTAAATTAGCCATAATAATGTGTTAATTCAACGACTGCATATATCTGTTGATATCGGTATCGGTTGATATCGATATCGATAATTAAAGAGTTGGACAATATCGGAATATCGGATATCGGCAAAAAGCCATTATCGGACATCCCTAATCTTAAGTGCACAGGAAGCCAGTGCAGGTGAGCCAGTATAAGCGTAATATGATCAAACTTTCTTGTTCTTGTCAAAAGTCTAGCAGCTGCATTTTTACCAACTGTAATCTTTTAATGCTAAGGGAGACCCGAAAGTATTACGTCACAGTAATCGAGACAAGATGTAACGGACGCATGAATAATGATCTCAGCGTCAGTGGTGGACAAAATCAAACACATTTTAGCGATATTACGGAGATGAAAGAAGGCCGTTTTAATAACACTCTTAATGTGTGACTCAAACGAGAGAGTTGGGTCAAAGATAATACCCAGATTCTTTACCGAGTCGTTTGGTTGTCAAATGTTAAGGTGGTATTATTAAATAGGTGTCGGTGTCTAGCAGGAGCGATAATCAGCATTTCCGTTTTCTTAGAGTTGAGTTGCAAAAAGTTAGCGGACATCAATTGTTTAATTTCATTAAGACACGCCTCCAGGTGACTACAATCCGGCGTGTTGGTCAGCTTTAGGGGCATGTAGAGTTGGGTGTCATCAGCATAACAGTGAAAGCTAACACCGTATTTGCGTATGATGTCACTTAGCGGCAGCATGTAGATACTGAAGAGTGCAGGGCCAAGAACCGAACCCTGGGGAACTCCGCACGTTACCTTAACATACTCCGATGTCACATTGTTATGGGAAAAGCACTGCATCCTCTCAGTAAGATAGGGAAACGATACCGGTGCTCAACGGTACCAATTTTATTTCCTTTTGCGTGTGTTCAAATGTGTTGACAAATGGTAATTCGTTGAATATTAAAATATACATTTGTTTTGATTAATATTTAACACTGAGCTGTGTTGTACAGTTATCTTGGTTTCTTACACTGTGTCTCTTTTGCACAAGCTGTACTGTATAATATAGCCGACATTTATTTAATAATACCACCTTAACATTTGACAACCAAACAATTACACAAGGCGAATCAGTAAAGAATCTGGGTATTATCTTCGACCCAACTCTCTCGTTTGAATCACACATTAAGAGTGTTACTAAAACGGCCTTCTTTCATCTCCGTAATATCGCTAAAATTCGTTCTATTTTATCCACTAGCGACGCTGAGATCATTATTCATGCGTTCGTTACGTCTCGTCTCGACTACTGTAACGTATTATTTTCGGGTCTCCCTATGTCTAGCATTAAAAAATTACAGTTGGTACAAAATGCGGCTGCTAGACTTTTGACAAGAACAAGAAAGTTTGATCATATTACGCCTATACTGGCTCACCTGCACTGGCTTCCTGTGCACTTAAGAAGTGACTTTAAGGTTTTACTACTTACGTATAAAATACTACACGGTCTAGCTCCGTCCTATCTTGTCGATTGTATTGTACCATATGTCCCGGCAAGAAATCTGCGTTCAAAGAACTCCGGCTTATTAGTGATTCCCAGAGCCCAAAAAAAGTCTGCGGGCTATAGAGCGTTTTCTATTCGGGCTCCAGTACTATGGAATGCCCTCCCGGTAACAATTAGAGATGCTACCTCAGTAGAAGCATTTAAGTCCCATCTTAAAACTCATTTGTATACTCTAGCCTTTAAATAGCCCCCCTGTTGGACCAGTTGATCTGCCGTTTCTTTTCTTTTCTCCTCTGCTCCCCTTTTCCTTGAGGGGGTGGGGGGCACAGGTCCGGTGGCCATGGATGAAGTGCTGGCTGTCCAGAGTCGGGACCCGGGGTGGACCGCTCGCCTGTGCATCGGCTGGGAACATCTCTACGCTGCTGACCCGTCTCCGCTCGGGATGGTGTCCTGCTGGCCCCACTATGGACTGGACTCTTACTATTATGTTGGATCCACTATGGACTGGACTCTCACAATATTATGTCAGACCCACTCGACATCCATTGCTTTCGGTCTCCCCTAGAGGGGGGGGGGTTACCCACATATGCGGTCCTCTCCAAGGTTTCTCATAGTCATTCACATCGACGTCCCACTGGGGTGAGTTTTTCCTTGCCCGTATGTGGGCTTTGTACCGAGGATGTCGTTGTGGCTTGTGCAGCCCTTTGAGACACTTGTGATTTAGGGCTATATAAATAAAGATTGATTGATTGATTGATAGTAGACTTTGCATGCAATTGAAATTCCAAGACGTTAGATGGCAGTAGTGTATCGACTACAGTGTGTTGCCTTCGCCAGGAAGTAGTCTGTGCCATTAAGTTGAATGTGCAGTTATTTTATTTTGTTGAGCCAACATTGCCAAGGTCCAAAAAATCACTAAGATCCCAACACCACCATCTATAAATATTGTGTACTATTAGTTTGCATGTTGCATGCAATTTACTAACACTTTTTTACGTGTATTATACGAGGCATTACAATGGAGACACTCTAATGTACTGCACATTCATCTTACTATGCTCCAACCTGCAGCATTTGCTGTTTCCAAACATGCAGGAGACATCTACCACTTTTTATGGGCATATACAATGAAACCATTTGGTGTTTTTTTTACAGCTGAAGGTGTGCCCATAGGAGAGATGTTGCACTTACTTAAGACAGAAACAAATGCATATTTGTGTTCTTATAATAAGTATTTTAATAATATACATTTTAAGTCAGGGGTCGGCAACCCAAAATGTTGAAAGAGTCATATTGGACCAAAAAATGAATAAAAAAAATCTGTCTGGAGCCGAAACAATGAAAAGCCTTATATAAGTGTTATAATGAAGGCAACACATGATGTAAGTGTCTATATTAGCTATATTAGCCTACTATCAAAATGACTCTGACGCAAATCTTCGTTGACTGAGATGTTGAAATGCAATATTTATTATATATTAGTAATACGGAGGCTTCTCAGAGGGTGAGATACATCCTGGAATTTGCTGTCTTAGAATGGCGAAAGGTATAGATGTGTGTGTCAAGTTAAAGGAAAGGGCAACCTGTCTTCTTCTGATGGATTTATTGCAATCTTTGAAAGCTGTGTAATGTTTGCTGTGGTCTATAACAACATGGCACACAAACAGCTATCAGAAACGCAGCCAATATTACATACAGATAATGTGTCATGAGACATGCAAATGTGAATTAAATACACAGACTACATAAGTAAAGGAAATTAAATGAGCTCAAATATACCTACACATGAGGCATAATGATGCAATATGTGCATACAGCAAGCCTAAATAGCACGTTAGCATTGATTAGCTTGCAGTCATGCAGTGACCAAATATGCCTGATTAAGTCAGGAAACATCAACAGAGCTCACGTTTGTGCATTCACGCACAGCATAAAACATTTGGTGGACAATATGAGACGAAGAATAAAACACGTCTTTCTGTGGCAGCGTCGGAGAACATGCAGACAACCAACGGTAAGTTCAAGGACCGCCGAAATTAGTCGGACAAAAAGGCGCTCACCAAATACTCTCATCAGTGAAGAATGTTTAATCATACTTGCCAACCTTGAGACCTCCGATTTCGGGAGGTGGGAGGGGTGGGTGGGGGGGGGGGGGTTGTGGTTGTGGTTGTGGGGGCGTGGTTGGGGGCGTGGTTAAGAGGGGAGGAGTATATTTACAGCTAGAATTCACCAAGTCAAGTATTTCATATATACCGTATTTTCCGCACCATAAGCCGCCCTGGGTTATAAGCCGCGCCTTCAATGAACGGCATATTTCAAAACTTTGTCCACCTATAAGCCGCCCCGTGTTATAAGCCGCATCTAACTGCGCTAAAGGGAATGTCAAAAAAACAGTCAGATAGGTCAGTCAAACTTTAATAATATATTAAAAACCAGCGTGATGTGGGCGCGCATGGAGTCGTATATCAACATGGACGGAGCTGCGTGAAAAAAGCCACCCGGCCTCTTCGCGTAAACTTCCCTTAACCACTCGCTCATCTTTTCTTCATCCATCCATCCCTTCGAGTTAGCTTTTATGATGACGCCGGCTGGAAATGTCTCTTTTGGCAAGGTCTTCCTTTTGAATATCACCATGGGTGGAAGTTTCTGGCCATTAGCATGGCAAGCTAGAACCACAGTGAAGGATGACTTCTCATTCCCTGTGGTGCGAATATTCACCGTACATGCTCCCGTTGTATCCACAGTGCGGTTCACAGGAATATCAAAAGTCAGTGGAACCTCGTCCATGTTGATAATGTTCTCTGGCCGGATCTTTTTTTCAGCTATCTTGTTTTTACAATATGCACGGAAAGTAGCCAGCTTTTCTTGAAAGTCTTTAGGCAGTTGCTGTGAAATAGTAGTCCGTGTGCGGATGGAGTGATTGCGTCTTTTCATGAACCGGAAACCTGTCGCTTAGTAGGAGCCATTTCGTGGTCTTTACAGATGTAAACACACAAAGGAAATGAAACGTAATATCCGCGCGCTTCTTCTTCTTCTACGGGGGCGGGTGGTTGCTTACAGTAGAAGAAGAAGCGCTTCCTCTTCTATGGGGGCGGGTGCTTACCTTGGCGGTTGCTTGCCGTAGAAGAAGAAGCGCTTCCTGTTCTACGGGGAAAAAAGATGGCGGCTGTTTACCGTAGTTGCGAGACCTAAACTTTATGAAAATGAATCTTAATATTAATCCATATATAAAGCGCACCGGGTTATAAGCCGCACTGTCAGCTTTTGAGTAAATTTGTGGTTTTTAGGTGCGGCTAATAGTGCGGAAAATACGGTATATACATATAAGAAATACTTGACTTGAATTCTAGCTATATATATATATATATATATATATATATATATATATATATATATATATATATATATATATATATATATATATATATAAATAAGAGAAATACTTGAATTTCAGTGTTCATTTATTTACACATTTACACACACACATAACACTCATCTACTCATTGTTGAGTTAAGGGTTGAATTGTCCATCCTTGTTCTATTCTCTGTCACTATTTTTCTAACCATGCTGAACACCCTCTCTGATGATGCATTCTGCTTCGTCTCCTTGTTGTGTGCGCAGTTGTGCACTGCACTCTCTAAAAGCCCTAGATGTTATTGTCACATATGCATGTACAGTAGATGGCAGTATTGTCCTGTTTAAGAGTGTCACAACATTGCTGTTTACGGCAGACGAACTGCTTTACGGTAGACGAAAACATGACTGCTGTAGTTGTGTGTTGTTGCCGCGCTGCGAGGAAGTTAATGAAACTGCCTAACAATAAACCCACATAAGAAACCAAGAACTCGCCCTCGATCATTCTACAGTTATAACGTGATTGGGCAGGCACGCTGTTTATATTGTGGGAAAGCGGACGTGAAAACAGGCTGTCGACACGCCACTCAGGTCTGCCTGAATTTCGGGAGATTTTCGGGAGA
The DNA here is from genome assembly GCF_033978685.3 of Nerophis lumbriciformis. Lineage (NCBI taxonomy): Eukaryota > Metazoa > Chordata > Actinopteri > Syngnathiformes > Syngnathidae > Nerophis > Nerophis lumbriciformis. Next base: position 2,600,639 of record NC_084577.2, read on the forward strand.
AAATTTGTCCCGGGAGGTTTTCGGGAGAGGCGCTGAATTTCGGGAGTCTCCCGGAAAATCCGGGAGGGTTGGCAAGTATGTGTTTAATACAAACAGTGAGATTTCTAACAATTAGGAAGATTTGTGTCATGTTAATCCTCCTACACAAACCATATTAAAATTATCAGCAAATATTCTGCATATTAATGAAAGCGAAGACGCACAACATATTACACACCTTATTCTGCTTAATTAACAGACGCAATAGAATAGAATAGAATAGAATAGAAAGTACATTATTGATCCCTGGGGGAAATTCAGCACCACAGTTTGCTCACAATAAACAATAAACACTTAGGTATTTTTTACATGTGAATAATATAAATACAGTCTATTATACATTCAAGTACAGTCAAAAAGGAACATATGCATTGTACAGTCTGATGGCTGTCGGTATGAAGGACTTCCTGTGTCGTTCCGTGTTGCATTTTGGGAGTCTGAGCCTTCCACTGAATGTGCTCATTCTCTCCGCCACTTCGCAATCCACTTCACAATCCACTTCGCACACTTTTTGTAGATCAGCTTTGCACGCACTATCAAATTTGCACGTGTTTTAGTACACACAAACCTTTAGTAAATCAGGCACTAAGTGTTTAAACTGTAAGTATTGTATTCATTACACTCCAGCTCTTTGATCATAACATGCATTGTGAAGGTGTTGAAATTGCCATGTAAAAATGTTAATGCTAACATGTAGCATGTCTATGGCAATTCCTATGTAAATTAGCATCAAGCTTGTGCATTTTGAAAAGTAGAGTCTTACTGTACATTTGAGTACCTTCTTCATAAATGTAAGGATAACATTACCTAGCGGCTTGTTTACTGGCCAAGTGCTTGATCCGGTATAGAGTCTGCAACTGTAACTGACTTCAAGTGCAACAAAGGTATCGAAATGTGACACTGTTTGATTTTGCGTGAATCAGTACCCGGCAGTACAGACAGATTTTGATGGGTACGTATGGTACGTACGTTGGGCGGTATAGCTCGGTTGGTAAAGTGGCCGGGCCAGCTACTTGATGGTTGCAGGTTAGATCCCCGCTTCCGCCATTCTAGTCACTGCCGTTGTGTCCTTGGGCAAGACACTTTACCCACCTGCTCCCAGTGCCACCCACACTGGTTTAAACGTAACTTAGATATTGGGTTTCACGATGTAAAGCGCTTTGAGTCACTTGAGAAAAAGCGCTATATAAATGTAATTCACTTCACTTCACGTATAAAAGTACCACATTCGGTACCCATCCCTAATGTAACATGTTAAAATGGTGGTGTTTTTGGGGGGTCCAGAACGGGTTTGTTTAATTTCAGTTAATTTCAGCCGTAAACATTGATTTGAGATGTGAGTATTTTGGGCTACGAACTCGGTCACAGAGCCTGCTCAGTGGCCTTGTGGTTAGAGTGTCCACCCTGAGATCGTTAGGTCGTGAGTTCAAACCCCGGCCGAGTCATGCCAAAGTCCATAAAAATGGGACCCATTACCTCCCTGCTTGGCACTCAGCGTCAAGGGTTAGAATTGGGGGTTAAATCACCAACACCGCTGCTGCTCACTGCTCCCCTCACCTCCCAGGGGTTGGAACAAGGGGATGGGTCAAATGCAGAGGTTATTTTCACCACACCTAGTGTGTGTGTGACTATCAGTGGTACTTTAACTTTAATTAAACTCGTAAACGGAAGTATCCCTGTGTTCTGATCCTGAAAGTAGTGAGTGTGCCATTGCCATGACAACATTGTTTCCCTTAAAACGTTTAGACATGACATTTCTTAGAAATTATTTTTTAAAGCAAATCTACATTTTGGACATAATGTTAAAAAGTAATACAACACATCACCATGCATTCTATTGAGTGAGCATCTATCGGTATTTACAGTATGATTTACCCTTGTAGGTTTAAGTAGTTATGATCTACAGATTTAACCTTAAACAGTCAAATAAAGATGGATGCTGCTGCTTGTTCTACAATCTGTCTGATAAATAAAGATCTAATCTCTCGGTGGTCATTAAAAGGATGACTGTGTGAGCGAACAGGGGCACGGAGAAGGAAAAGAACAGTTGTTGGTGTGTGTAGCACAGCAGGGAGCCGCTGCAAAGGGCACTTGATTTTTCTCATTACACACACACACCTTGTGTTTTACATGTTTGTGTGTCTTCTCCTATGTGTCTATGTTCTTTTCAGGCACATGAGCAAGCATTTATGTTTTTGATTAAAAGTGGAGATTTTAGGAAAACAACTGAATAGGAAAATAAAAAAATGAAAGTGACTAAAGTAAGCTACTCAACAGCTAAGCACACAATAACACACAAGCTAGACATACTGTATGTGGGGGGTGCCGGAGCCTATCCCAGCTGCATCCGGGCGGAAGGCGGTGTACACCCTGGACAAGTCGCCACCTCATCCCAGGGCCAACACAGACATACAGACAACATTCACACTCACATTCACACACTAGGTCCCATTTAGTGTTGCCAATCAACCTATCCCCAGGTGCATGTCTTTGGAGGTGGGAGGAAGCCAGTCACGGGGAGAACATGCAAACTCCACTCAGAAAGAAAGCCCAGGATTGAACCAAGGACCTTGTTGTTGTGAGGCACAGGCACTAACCCCTGGTACACCGTGCTGCCCAACCCAGAACGGGTAAAGCAAGTGCGATTGTGAATGCCAGCAAGTTGATGTGGACAGCCACCCGATTCAAAGGAATAAACCGTAAAAAAATATGTCCTATACTCTGTAGCCAACATGGCAATGAAGCTTGCTGACAACTCAGACCCCCGGTCCGTCTCTCAAAGACGTCTGTGTGCAACATGAACAACAATAACAATTCCTATTGTTGCACGTAAAGGTAGAAGCAGCCTGTCAGAGTAAAAGTAAATGTTGTAAATTATTATTACACTATTTGATAAAACTACCTATCCGTGAAATCGCAAAAAGCCGCTGCCTGACCAGGGCACAGAAAATCTGTAGAGACTCCTCCCACCCCCACCAAGGACTGTTTTCACTGCTGGACTCTAGAAACAGGTTCCGCAGCCTCCGTAGCAGAACCTACAGGTTCTGTAACAGCTTCTTCCTTCAGGCCATAAGACTCTTGAACGCATCATAATAATCCCCTCAATTCCCCCCAAAAATGGATTAACTCGCTGGAATATAAAGACAATATAACATACATCCATAAACGTGGATGTATATGCAAAAGTGCAATATATTTATCTGTACAGTATTCTATTTATTTATATCTGCACCTTATTGCTCTTTTATCCTGCACTACAACGAGCTAATGCAACACAATTGTGTTCTTATCTGTACTGTAAGGTTCAAATTTGAATGACAATAAAAGGAAGGGTTAAGTCTGAATTGTAGTACATGCACTGCAAAAAAATTTATGGGGAAAAAAATGCTAAAAACTAATGAAATTAACTAGCCTCATGAACATGTAAAACATCTTAAATTAAGATTTGTATATCTAAAAAATTGGCAGGATTTTTAATATTTTTTTATTTTTATTTTTTATTTTTTTGGCAGGACTTTTAGCATAGAAATGATTATTTTTATCTGAAAACAAGCATTATTCAACTTGCAAATCTTAAATTAAGCATCATCGGGATTATTGCAGAATCTTTAATTACGATTTTCAATGTGGGGAATACCCAAGTAGTTATTTTCTAAACTTGAACATCTTTAAACTAAAATTGAAAACATGTTATTATTCAAAGTAAAATGTAGATTAGTCAATGACCAAAAATAACTAAATAGCTCTTAAAACTAGGGACATTTCTAGAAATACAATTTTAAATCTTGGCCAGTGGCAAATAATTTGCAGTGTGGCATTTTTTTGTTGTTTTTCAAACAATAAAAAACAATATATTTTCCATTTAAAAGAAGCAATACATGCTAAAATTGTGCTGTTTTGGGTGTGTCAAGCACATATTCAATTATATTCCATTCATGTTCCACTTCAACAAAAAAGACAGCATACGTCCTTTCGAGACAGTTAATAATAAATAGGGTTAGTGTGTTTAATATCTACCATTGTTCTCTGTTTGAGTAATTATACTCAATCAAGTATTTTCTAACATTCCACAATACAAAATAAATACAAGTATGTATAATATCATACCAATAATCATGACTCCGATATCAGTCTTGTAGCAGAAGCGAAATAGTTGTCTTGGGACACCCCCTCTATAAAAGACCTATGTCGCAGATAAAATATCAACTTTCCATTAGGGTTGTATGGTATACCGGTCCTGGTATAGTATTGCGGTACTAATCAATCAAAAACGGTACTATACTCTCTTTGAAAAGTACCAGTTCCCGGGCATAACGTCATGACTGGTTTTGCGAGCAGACGAGCATGTTCGGCAGCGCACAATCACAGAGTACTTACAAACAGACACAGTTTGTAGACAGAAAAGGGAGAACGGACACATTTTGTTGTAAAAACTAACGATAAAGGTGACGTTATAACACTGAAACGCCCTCAGGAATAGGTTGCTTTAAGACATGGCCAGCTAGATAGCGGCGAACGTCCATTCGCAGTCGGCAGTGTTTTAGCTACTTCTAAATCACTAATCCTCGACTCTATGGCGACAAATAAAGTAAGTTTCTTACAAGTATCGTCCCTGCAGGACGAGGAATAGCTAAACATGCTTCACTACACACCGTAGGAGGATACAATAACTAACCGCTAACAGCAAGCTGGCACCCAGATTGCCATGGGTGGATCTACAGATGACATCCACTGTAATGATACCAAGTATCAAGTCGATACTACTATGATTACATCGATATTTTTTATCGTCAAAATATCTTTTTTCCTTTTTCTAAAATGTATATTATGTTTATAAACTCAGGAAATATGTTCCTGGACACATGAGAACTTTGAATATGATCCTGTAACTAAAAAGTTAAAGTACCAATGATTGTCACACACACACTAGGTGTGGCGAAAGTATTCTCTGCATTTGACCCATCAGCCTTGATCACCCCCTGGGAGGTGAGGGGAGCAGTGAGCAGCAGCGGTGGCCGCGCCCGGGAATAATTTTTGGTGATTTAACCCCCAATTCCAACCCTTGATGCTGAGTGCCAAGCAGGGAGGTAATGGGTCCCATTTTTATAGCCTTCTGTATGACTCGGCCGGTGTTTGAACTAGGGATGTCCGATAATGGCTTTTTGCCGATATCCGATAACTCTTTAATTACCGATACCGATATCAACCGATATATACAGTCGTGGAATTAACACATTATTATGCCTAATTTGGACAACCAGGTATGGTGAAGATAAGTTTTTTTTTTTTTTAATTAATAAAATAAAATAAGATAAATAAATTAAAAACATTTTCTTGAATAAAAAAGAAAGTAAAACAATACAAAAACAGTTACATAGAAACTAGTAATTAATGAAAATGAGTAAAATTAACTGTTAAAGGTTAGTACTATTAGTGGACCAGCAGCACGCACAATCATGTGTGCTTACGGACTGTATCCCTTGCAGACTGTATTGATATATATTGATATATAATGTAGGAACCTGAATATTAATCACAGAAAGAAACGACCCTTTTGTGTGAATGAGTGTAAATGGGGGAGGGAGGTTTTTTGGGTTGGTGCACTAATTGTAAGTGTATCTTGTGTTTTTTATGTCGATTTAATAAAAAAAACTAAAAAAAAAACGATACCGATAATAAAAAAACGATACCGATAATTTCCGATAATACATTTTAACTAATTTATCATCCGATAATATCGGCAGGCCGATATTATCGGACATCTCTAGTTTGAACTCACGACCTACCGATCTCAGGGCGGACTACTTGGTATCGGATTGATACCTACATTTGCGGTATCATCCAAAACTAATGTAAAGTATCTAAACAGCAGAATAATAAGTAATTATTACATTTGAACAGAAGTATAGATAGAACATGTTCAAGGAAAAAGTAAGCAGATATTAACAGTAAATGAACAAGTGGATTAATAGTTCATTTTTACAGCTTGTCCCTCATAATGTTGACAGAATAATAGAACAGTAAATGACACAATATGTTAATGCATATGTCAGCAGACTAAATTAGGAGCCTTTGTTTGCTTACTTACTACTAAAAGACAAGTTGTCTTGTATGTTCACTATTTTATTTAAGGACAAACTTGCAATAAGAAACATATGTTTAATGTACCGTATTTTCCGCACTATAAGGCGCACCTAAAAACCACAAATTTTCTCAAAAGCTGACAGTGCGCCTTATAACCCGGTGCGCTTTATATATGGATAAATATTAAGATTCATTTTCATAAAGTTTAGGTCTCGCAACTACGGTAAACAGCCGCCATCTTTTTTCCCCGTAGAAGAAGCGCGCGGTGCATGCTGGGATATGTGACGTTTCATTTCCATTTGTGTGTTTATGTAAAGACCCCAAAATGGCTCCTATTAAGTGTGTTGTCTGTCTAATTATAAATAATGCAGACGAGGCGTGTTAACTGAGTTCTCAACGTTTACTCACAGCGTGCTAACTGCCAGCATACAACGCTTCTCAGGGCTACCGCGCATGCTCGTAACTATCGTTGCATGCTGGGTAGTGTAGTTGTTATATTTGCTAGCTCATAACAGCACATTGAGAGACACGCTTACGCGCTTAATTCAATACTCGCCGTCATTCCGGGTGGATTGACAAAAGACCTCCAGCCGCTAGATATTGGTGTCAACAGGGCATTCGAAGCTAGACTGCTAACTGCGTGGGAACAATGGAAGACAGAAGGCGAACACACCTTCACTAAGACGAGGAGGCAGCGCCAGACGACGCCAACATCTGCCAGTGGATCGTAAATTTGCCCAACTTTTCACTTCGGACACCGAAGACGAAGGATTTACGAATGAAGAATAACTTCAGAAAGTGAGCGCTATGTTTATTTTGTGTGTTGTGACATTAACGTTCGAGCAACATTATGTTGCTATTGCTCTGCACTATTTTGAATTTTACTATGTTTGTGATTGCACATTTGCGTACATTTTGGGAGTGAACAGAGTTGTTAGAACGCTGGTTTTTAATATATTATTAAAGTTTGACTGACCTATCTGACTGTTTTTTTGACATTCCCTTTAGCGCAGCGTAGGCGCGGCTTATAGTCCGGGGCGGCTTATTGGTGGACAAAGTTATGAAATATGCCATTCATTGAAGGTGCGGCTAATAATCCGGTGCGCCTTATAGTGCGGAAAATACGGTACCCTAAGATTTTTTGTTAAATTGATGCCATTTTTTTGGTCCACTTTATTTAGAAATGTATTGAAAAGTATTGAAATATATTTTGGTATTGGTACTGGTACTAAAATATTGGTATCGGGACAACACTACTTTCCCGACATTTTGATGGTTAAGTCGAGCGGTACTTGCCAATGAGCCAAAAACAAAGCTGTCACTTCATTGTCCAGCACTGCTCTTTAGGCATTGGGAAGTGACATTTCCACACTCTCGCACACGTCGCGTTTTCTCCTGGTGTTTGTGTGACATTTGTTTGTTGGCCGTATGTAGCGTCTCACCATGCTCCATTTGTCTGAGAACAGTCCCGATGTTCACCAGGCGTCATGCATACATTACTGTAGCCTTCCCCCGTCACCCTGCAGCGCCATCTCCCACAGGAGATTTGTGTCTCCTCTATGAAGTACAACTTGACCTTAACCCGCCCTCATTTTCTCCCACACCGCCTCTACCACTCCCCTCATCAGCTTTTGATGTAAATGCAAATGCTTCATCATCCTCCCCTGACACTGTATCAGCAGACCGGCTTTTTTTTTATGGAGTGGTTCTCCTTTTTGACAAGTCAAGTATTTCACACTGGGCAGTTTCCTACATCACTTGAACATGATTTGCTGTAGTGAGCAGCGGTTCTGCATCAGTCCCTGTGGATGTCTTAGTAAAATCTTAAAACAGAATCAGCTCACGTCCATCCATCCATCCATCTTCTTCCGCTTATCCGAGGTCGGGTCGCGGGGGCAGCAGCCTAAGCAGGGAAGCCCAGACTTCCCTCTCCCCAGCCACTTCGTCCAGCTCCTCCCGGGGGATCCCGAGGCGTTCCCAGGCCAGCCGGGAGACATAGTCTTCCCAACGTGTCCTGGGTCTTCCCCGTGGCCTCCTACCGGTCGGACATGCCCTAAACACCTCCCTAGGGAGGCGCTCGGGTGGCATCCTGACCAGATGCCCGAACCACCTAATCTGGCTCCTCTCGATGCGGAGGAGCAGCGGCTTTACTTTGAGCTCCCCCCGGATGACAGAGCTTCTCACCCTATCTCTAAGGGAGAGCCCCGCCACCCGGCGGAGGAAACTCATTTCGGCCGCTTGTACCCGTGATCTTGTCCTTTCGGTCATAACCCAAAGCTCATGACCATAGGTGAGGATGGGAACGTAGATCGACCGGTAAATTGAGAGCTTTGCCTTCCGGCTCAGCTCCTTCTTCACCACAACGGATCGATACAGCGTCCGCATTACTGAAGACGCCGCACCGATCCGCCTGTCGATCTCACGATCCACTCTTCCCTCACTCGTGAACAAGACTCCGAGGTACTTGAACTCCTCCACTTGGGGCAAGATCTCTTCCCCAACCCGGAGATGGCACTCCACCCTTTTCCGGGCGAGAACCATGGACTCGGACTTGGAGGTGCTGATTCTCATCCCAGTCGCTTCACACTCAGCTGCGAACCGATCCAGTGAGAGCTGAAGATCCTGGCCAGATGAAGCCATCAGGACCAAATCATCTGCAAAAAGCAGAGACCTAATCCTGCAGCCACCAAACCGGATCCCCTTAACGCCTTGACTGCGCCTAGAAATTCTGTCCATAAAAGTTATGAACAGAATCAGTGACTCAGCTCACGTATTCATAATAATACCCAAAGTATTGTTCATTTTATCATTTCTCTGTATCTCCTTTCTCCGCCTCCACATTTTCTCGCCATCATTTTCTTTGTGGACAGCTGGAATTCAGTCTCTTATCAGCCGAATCGCCCGAGCGCTGCCATTTTCGGGGACACAGTGGGACAGAAATTGGCTGACAGTGTTGAACCTGAGAGACAGAGAGCGATATTAAAGATGATGAACAGGCAAGAGGGGGACGGAGGGGGGGATCAAGATAAATGACAGAAACAAAAAGTTTTTTTTGAGAAAAAAACCCCCCAAAACTTGAGAACTGTCATCAAAAACACTGCAGTCGCAATCAAAAGTTTACATACACTTGTAAAGAACATAATGTCATGGCTGTCTTGAGTTTCCAATCATTTCTACAACTCTTTTTTTTGTGTGATAGAGTTAAAGGAGCACATACTTGTTGGTCACAAAAAACATTCATGAAGTTTGGTTCTTTTATGAAGTTATTATGGGTCTACTGAAAATGTGACCCAAACTGGGTCAAAATTATACATACAGCAATGTTAATATTTAGTTACATGTCCCTTGGCAAGTTTCACTGCAATCATGCGCCGTTGGTAGCCGTCCACAAGCTTCTGGCAAGCTTCTGGTTGAATTTTTGACCACTCCTCTTGACAAAATTGGTGCAGTTCAGCTAAATTTGTTGGTTTTCTGACAGCATTGTCCACACGTTTAATTCAGGACTTTGGGAAGGCCATTCTAAAACCTTAATTCTAGCCTGATTTAGCCATTCCTTTACCACGTTTGATGTGTTTGGGGTCATTGTCCTGATCGAACACCCAACTGTGCCCAAGACCCAACTTCCGGGCTGGTTCTTTTATGAATTTACCACAGAACTTTTCTCCAGAAGGTCTTATCTATGTCCATGTGATATCAGATGAAACACAAATTGAGCTGTTTGGCCACAATACCCAGCAATATGTTTGGAGGAGAAAAGGTGAGGCCTTTAATCCCAGGAACACCATGCCGACCGTCAAGCATGGTGGTGATAGTATTATGCTCTAGGCCTGTTTTGCTGCCAATGGAACTGGTGCTTTACAGAGAGCAAATGGGACAATGAAAAAGGAGGATTACCTCCAAATTCTTCAGGACAACCTAAAATCATCAGCCCGGAGGTTGGGTCTTGGGCGGAGTTGGGTTTTCCAACAGGACAATGACCCCAAACACACGTCAAAAGTGGTAAAGGAATGGCTAAATCAGGCTAGATTTAAGGTTTTAGAATGGCCTTCCCAAAGTCCTGGCGTGTGGACAATGCTGAAGAAACAAGTCCATGTCAGAAAACCAACACATTTAGCTGAACTGCACCAATTTTGTCAAGAGAAGTGGTCAAAACCTCAACCAGAAGCTTGTCAGAAGCTTGTTGATGGCTACCAAAAGCACCGTATTACAGTGAAACTTGCCAAGGGACTTTTGACCCAGCAGATTTGGTCACATTTTCAGTAGACTCATAATAAATTCATAAAAGAACCAAACTTCATGAATGTTTTTTGTGACCAACAAGTATGTGCTCCAATCACTCTTGTACAAATTACTGGTAACTCAAGACAGCCATGACATTATGTTCTTTAAGTGTATGTAACCTTTTAATCGCGACTGTGAATAACTGATCTTCATCAGTTACATAAATGAACTTGACTTGACATATGGTGAAATTACCATTAAGGTTTCAAATGCAAATGGTGTATAGTTTGAAAGTATGTTCAGACTATACATTATTTCATCGCTCCTTAATATTGTCCGTCATGACCCGCCTGGGAGACAAAAAAATATACAATCCCCCGGTATTAAATTATCTTTAAGAACTTGATGATATTTACCTTACTTTCCGGGCTATGGAGCGCGCTGGTATTCAAGCCACACCCACCAAATGTTAGAAAAAAAAAAAAAAAAGGTTTACATATATTAGCCGCAACGGACTATAAGCCGCGGATAAATATCAGTACACATTTTGTGAATGTTTATTTACATTTCATAATTGTTTTCCAACGGTGTCTGTAACAGGGCAGTAAAATGGGTGATCAAACAAAACAGAAGTCATTATCACAGACCCAAGAGCTGTGGAAGTTTGCTCTCCAATCACCTACACAGACTCAATAACGCCACAGCGAAGTTTTGGTGAATTTATGAAACTGACACAATACAAATAAAATGTAATCCTAAGTTAATAATACTAACACAGGCACTTGTAAATGTGTTAGCATATTCACTAATGCTAACAATGCTAGCTTAATTACCTTACGATAACGCACACGGATATGTTTGCAAAGACTCCTACATACATCACACTTGGGACAATTTAATACATATGAATTGTTTTAAGTATATTGTAAAGCTTACAAACGTTGCTTGGAGTAATGAATGAAGGTTCTTTTTGAGCACAAACACTACAGAAACATAGGAGACTAAATGGGATACACTTCCGGTTCAAGGCATGAAACCGGAAATACAAAGAAAACAATCCGAAGTTGTCTTTATTTTTAAGATGATTTTACCAGTCCGGCCCAGTTGGGAATAGCTTTTCTTCTATGTGGCCCCTGAGATAAAATGAGTTTGACACCGATGTCCTAGTCTATACACTACTGCCATTTGACAAGTATGAATTGTTTTAGATATATTATATAACTTACAAACGTTGCTTGGAGTGATGGATGAAAGTTATTTTCGAGCACAAACACTACAGACAAATATGAGACTAAATGGGATACAGTTCCGGTTCAAGGCACAAAACAGGAAATACAAAGAAAACAATCTGAAGTTGTCTTTATCTTTAAGATGATTTTACCAGTCCGGCCCAGTTGGGAATAGATTTTCCTCTATGTGGCCCCTGAGATAAAATGAGTTTGACACAGATGTCCTAGTCTATACACTACTGCCATTTAACAAGTATGAATTGTTTTAGTTGTATTGTAAAACTTACAAACGTTGCTTGGAGTGATGAATGAAGGTTATTTTCGAGCACAAACACTACAGACAAATATGAGACTAAATGGGATACACTTCCGGTTCAAGGCACAAAACAGGAAATACAAAGAAAACAATCTGAAGTTGTCGTTATCTTTAAGATGATTTTACCAGTTGGGAATAGATTTTCCTCTATGTGGCCCCTGAGATAAAATGAGTTTGACACCGATGTCCTAATCTATACACTACTGCCATTTAACAAGTATGAATTGTTTTAGTTATATTGTATAACTTACAAACGTTGCTTGGAGTGATGGATGAAAGTTATTTTCGAGCACAAACACTACAGACAAATATGAGACTAAATGGGATACAGTTCCGGTTCAAGGCACAAAACAGGAAATACAAAGAAAACAATCTGAAGTTGTCTTTATCTTTAAGATGATTTTACCAGTCCGGCCCAGTTGGGAATAGATTTTCCTCTATGTGGCCCCTGAGATAAAATGAGTTTGACACAGATGTCCTAGTCTATACACTACTGCCATTTAACAAGTATGAATTGTTTTAGTTGTATTGTAAAACTTACAAACGTTGCTTGGAGTGATGAATGAAGGTTATTTTCGAGCACAAACACTACAGACAAATATGAGACTAAATGGGATACACTTCCGGTTCAAGGCACAAAACAGGAAATACAAAGAAAACAATCTGAAGTTGTCGTTATCTTTAAGATGATTTTACCAGTTGGGAATAGATTTTCCTCTATGTGGCCCCTGAGATAAAATGAGTTTGACACCGATGTCCTAATCTATACACTACTGCCATTTAACAAGTATGAATTGTTTTAGTTATATTGTATAACTTACAAACGTTGCTTGGAGTGATGGATGAAGGTTATTTTCAAGCACACACACTACAGACAAATAGGAGACTAAATGGGATGCACTTCCGGTTCAAGGCACAAAACAGAAAATACAAAGAAAACAATCTGAAGTTGTCTTTATTTTTAAGATGATTTTACCAGTTGGGAATAGATTTTCCTCTATGTGGCCCATGAGATAAAATGAGTTTGACACAGATGTCCTAGTCTATACACTACTGCCATTTAACAAGTATGAATTGTTTTAGTTATATTGTAAAACTTACAAACGTTGCATGGAGTGATGGATGAAGGCTCTTTTCAAGCACAAACACTACAGACAAATAGGAGACTAAATGGGATACACTTCCAGTTCAAGGCACGAAACAGGAAATACAAAGAAAACAATCTGAAGTTGTCTTTATCTTTAAGATGATTTTACCAGTTGGGAATAGATTTTCCTGTTTGTGGCCCCTGAGATAAAATGAGTTTGACACAGATGTCCTAGTCTATACATTACTGCCATTTAACAGGTATGAATTGTTTTAGTTATATTGTAAAACTTACAAACGTTGCATGGAGTGATGGATGAAGGTTCTTTTCAAGCACAAACACTACAGACAAATAGGAGACTAAATGGGATACACTTCCGGTTCAAGGCACGAAACAGGAAATACAAAGAAAACAATCTGAAGTTGTCTTTATCTTTAAGATGATTTTACCAGTTGGGAATAGATTTTCCTCTATGTGGCCCCTGAGATAAAATGAGTTTGACACCGATGTCCTAATCTATACACTACTGCCATTTAACAAGTATGAATTGTTTTAGTTATATTGTATAACTTACAAACGTTGCTTGGAGTGATGGATGAAGGTTATTTTCAAGCACAAACACTACAGACAAATAGGAGACTAAATGGGATGCACTTCCGGTTCAAGGCACAAAACAGAAAATACAAAGAAAACAATCTGAAGTTGTCTTTATTTTTAAGATGATTTTACCAGTTGGGAATAGATTTTCCTCTATGTGGCCCATGAGATAAAATGAGTTTGACACAGATGTCCTAGTCTATACACTACTGCCATTTAACAGGTATGAATTGTTTTAGTTATATTGTAAAACTTACAAACGTTGCATGGAGTGATGGATGAAGGCTCTTTTCAAGCACAAACACTACAGACAAATAGGAGACTAAATGGGATACACTTCCGGTTCAAGGCACGAAACAGGAAATACAAAGAAAACAATCTGAAGTTGTCTTTATCTTTAAGATGATTTTACCAGTTGGGAATAGATTTTCCTGTTTGTGGCCCCTGAGATAAAATGAGTTTGACACAGATGTCCTAGTCTATACATTACTACCATTTAACAGGTATGAATTGTTTTAGTTATATTGTAAAACTTACAAACGTTGCATGGAGTGATGGATGAAGGTTCTTTTCAAGCACAAACACTACAGACAAATAGGAGACTAAATGGGATACACTTCCGGTTCAAGGCACGAAACAGGAAATACAAAGAAAACAATCTGAAGTTGTCTTTATCTTTAAGATGATTTTACCAGTTGGGAATAGATTTTCCTATTTGTGGCCCCGGAGATAAAATGAGTTTGACACAGATGTCCTAGTCTATACACTACTGCCATTTAACAAGTATGAATTGTATTAGTTATATTGTATAACTTACAAACGTTGCTTGGGGTGATGGATGAAGGTTCTTTTCAAGCACAAACACTACAGACAAATAGGAGACTAAATGGGATACACTTCCGGTTCAAGGGACAAAACAGGAAATACAAAGAAAACAATCCGAAGTTGTCTTTAGTTTTAGGATGATTTCACCAGTCTGGCCCACTTGGGAATAGATTTTCCTCCATGTGGCCCCTGAGATAAAATTAGTTTGACACCGATGTCCTAGTCTGTACACTACTGCCATTTAACAAGTATGAATTGTTTTAGTTGTATTGTAAAACTTACAAATGTTGCTTGGAGTGATGGATGAAGGTTCTTTTCAAGCACAAACACTACAGACAAATAGGAGACTAAATGGGATACACTTCCGGTTCAAGGGACAAAACAGGAAATACAAAGAAAACAATCCGAAGTTGTCTTTAGTTTTAGGATGATTTCACCAGTCTGGCCCACTTGGGAATAGATTTTCCTCCATGTGGCCCCTGAGCTAAAATGAGTTTGACATCCCTGCCCTAGTCTATACACTATATAATCTATATACTGCCATCCGATATTTTGGAAGTGCAACTAGTGCAAGATCCTCTATATAATACGTGCAAATGGGACTCAACAGTTTAAGAAATCAAGATAAAACAACTTGGCAACACAGTTATTATCAGCTCAGTATTGTGTGTACTCACAAAATTACAGAACATTGGTGCTGTTGAGTAGCGGTATCGATTCCAAGGTACCAGGAATTGGTACCATATCGATTAAAATGTGAAAGGTACCCATCCCTACTTGTTTGACGACATTGCTTGTTAACAAAGCTCATGAAATATCAAATCCTTAACAACTTTGCCACAAATTAAGAGGCGTTTCTCATTATGCGGCGCGACTGGAGCTCGTTTGTAATTTTAAGAGGATCTATAGCAGATGAAAAATGCATATGAGATGTGAAGATTACACATTAAATGCAAGACTGAATCCAAGGCATCATAACTGCTGATGAACTGCTCTCAGTGGTTCGGAAACTTCTAAAGTTGTTACAGCCCAGTCAGGCTCCAAGGGTTCCATTTCAACAAATAGGTAATTATTCTGCATCATCATTCTGATCTTACACAAAGTCACGCTAAGTTTGTGTTCACTTGGCTGGCCGCATCCATCCCCTGGCGACTTTAAGGAAGCAAACTGAGCAATTATTACACTACCTGAACCGGTATACACACGTTGCCTCATTTGACTAGTGATCAGGATCCCTCTGCCCCTGGGGGGTTTGTATAATGCAAGGTGGATACACGTGGAGGATGCCTGTGGAATACAAAGTGGAGGACAAAAGAATTCAGGGTGAAATGAACTCTGTGCAATGCCTTGAAGTGAAGGGGATGAAATATAGGCGAGGAGAAGTAGCGAAAGGGTGTTTTTCTCCGGTTTAATGCATGCCATTAATAGGGAAAAATAAGCAATTGCTATATCAAAGTGGGAGCGGGTAAAAAGGTTGTGTGGACTATGTTGGCATGTAATCAGACACATTAGAACATGCAGACAAACCTGCAAGCGCATGTGTATTTAATTCATGCAGCGTTCTGGTGCATCGGAGTAAAACTATGCAAAGCAGGTTGCTCAGAGATGTTCTAATTGAAACACTCCCAAGTAGCCGTTTGGTGTTTGTGTTCCATCAACACCTGGAGTTGTTTGAAGGCAGGCCGGCTATCATAAAGAGTGTGCGATGCGGCCTACTTAAAGGGGCGCATCTATTCATACATGGGGGGGGATATTAATTTCATCCCCTGCTGATTTTGCGAGTTCACTGCCTTGCAGAGACATGAACAGTCCATGTGTTTTATGTGAAATTGTATTTTTTAACAGAGTAAGATGGAATATTGTGGTGCCTGGCAAGGTCACAACGAGGCGATAAAGCCTAAAATCTACATCGCAATATACAGTATATGGCAGCCATCTGCGATAACGATATATATCACAATACATTATTTGGAATGGAAATAATAACGGAACAATATCAAAACAGGTTGCAAAGTCTCCTAATTTAACTGCTGACGTATGCAGTAACACAAGCCATCAGTTCCAATTGCAGTATTTTGTCAAAACGAATATTACCGTATTTTTCGGACTATAAGTCGCAGTTTTTTCATAGTTTGGCCGGGGGTGCGACTTATGTGTGAAATTATTAACACATTACCGTAAAAAATCAAATAATAATATTTAGCCCATTCAAACCAGCTCTATACTCTCGGCAGGGTCCTTGAGGGTGCATGGGCGTTTGCCCAACCAGTCTACATGTGCTTTGTGGACTTGGAGAAGGCATTTGACCGTGTCCCTCGGGAGGTCCTGTGGGGAGTGCTCAGAGAGTATGGGGTATCGGACTGTCTGATTGCGGCTGTCCGCTCCCTGTATGATCAGTGTCAGAGCTTGGTCCGCATTGCCGGCAGTAAGTCGGACACGTTTCCAGTGAGGGTTGGACTCTGCCAAGGCTGCCCTTTGTCACCAATTCTGTTCATAACTTTTATGGACAGAATTTCTAGGCGCAGTCAAGGCGTTGAGGAAATCCGGTTTGGTGGCTGCAGGATTAGGTCTCTGCTTTTTGCAGATGATGTGGTCCTGATGGCTTCATCTGGCCAGGATCGTCAGCTCTCCCTGGATCGGTCCGCAGCCGAGTGTGAAGCGACTGGGATGAGAATCAGCACCTCCAAGTCCGATTCCATGGATCTCGCCCGGAAAAGGGTGGAGTGCCATCTCCGGGTTGGGGAGGAGACCCTGCCCCAAGTGGAGGAGTTCAAGTACCTAGGAGTCTTGTTCACAAGTGAGGGAAAAGTGGATAATGAGATCGACAGGCGGATCGGCGCGGCATCTTCAGTAATGCAGACGCTGTATCGATCCGTTGTGGTGAAGAAGGAGCTGAGCCGGAAGGCAACGCTCTCAATTTACCGGTCGATCTACGTTCCCATCCTCACCTATGGTCATGAGCTTTGGGTTATGACCGAAAGGACAAGATCACGGGTACAGGCGGCCAAAATGAGTTTCCTCCGCCGGGTGGCGGGGCTCTCCCTTAGAGATAGGGTGAGAAGCTCTGCCATCCGGGGGGAGCTCAAAGTAAAGCCACTGCTCCTCCACATCGAGAGGAGCCAGATGAGGTGGTTTGGGCATCTGGTCAGGATGCCACCCGAACGCATCCCTCGGGAGGTGTTTAGGGCACGTCCAACCGGTAGGAGGCCACGGGGAAGACCCAGGACACGTTGGGAAGACTATGTCTCCCGGCTGGCCTGGGAACGTCTCGGGATCCCCCGGGAAGAGCTGGACGAAGTGGCTGGGGAGAGGAAAGTCTGGGCTTCCCTGCTTAGGCTGCTTCCCCCACGACCCGACCTCGGATAAGCGGAAGAAGATGGATGGATGGATGGACGTAAGAGACTAGACGTATAAGATTTCATGGGATTTAGCGATTAGGAGTGACAGATTGTTTGGTAAACGTATAGCATGTTCTATATGTTATAGTTGTTTGAATGACTCTTACCATAATATGTTACGTTAACATACCAGGCACGTTCTCAGTTGGTTATTTATGCCTCATATAACGTACACTTATTCAGCCTGTTGTTCACTATTCTTTATTTATTTTAAATTGCCTTTCAAATGTCTATTCTTGGTGTTGGGTTTTATCAAATACATTTCCGCAAAACATGTGACTTATACTCCGGTGCGACTTATAAATGTTTTTTTCCTTCTTTATTATGCATTTTCGGCAGGTGCGACTTATACTCCGGTGCGACTTATACTTCGGAAAATACGGTAAACAAAAAGCTAATTTACTTATGCTTTCTGTCGTAACGGGGTTCTTCCTACACTTCTGTTCAAATGTAATAAGCACTTATTCTTGTGTAGTTGAGGTTGAAGTGCATCAAAAAGTTGTTCTGCCAAAATTTGGTGAACTTGATTGTTGCATTGAATATAGAGTAGCGGCAATATTAGCCACCGTGTTGTTTGCATGGTTTACCCTTTACCTGGAAACGGTTAGACCAGGGGTCGGCAACCCGCGGCTCTAGAGCCGCATGCAGCGCCGCCCTAGTGGCTCTCTGGAGCTTTTTCAAAAATGTATGAAAAATGGAAAAAGATGAGGGGGAAAAAATATATTTTTTGTTTTAATATGGTTTCTGTAGGAGGACAAACATGACACAAACCTCCCTAATTGTTATAAAGCACACTGTTTATATTAAACATGCTTCACTGATTCGAGTATTTGGCGAGCGCTGTTTTGTCCTACTAATTTTGGCGGTCCTTGAACTCACCGTAGTTTGTTTACATGTATAACTTTCTCCGACTTTCTAGGACGTGTTTTATGCCACTTCTTTTTCTGTCTCATTTTGTCCACCAAACTTTTAACGTTGTGCACAAAGGTGAGTTTTGTTGATGTTATTGACTTGTGTGGAGTGCTAATCAGACATATTTGGTCACTGCATGACTGCAAGCTAATCGATGCTAACATGTTATTTAGGCTAGCTATATGTACATATTGCATCATTATGCCTCATCTGTGGGTATATTTGAGGTCATTTAGTTTCCTTTAAGTCATCTCAATTCAATGTATATCTCATGACACACTATCTGTATGTAATATGGCTTTTAATTTTTTGCGGCTACAGACAGATTAGTTTTTGTATTTTTGGTCTTATATGGCACTTTCAACATTTTGGGTTGCCGACCCCTGGGTTAGACAATACGATTTAATTGTATACTTATTTAGGCCTGAAGTATGTAGAATGCGATATAGTGAAGCTGCACTATTTGAAATGTGACTGTAATAACTAATAACCAGTGTTGTAGTACATAAGACTATGGCTTCATGTACACTCGTGTTTGAATGTTATTTGTTGACACAATTAATGACCATATCCTTTTTTGAAATTGATGTGTGTTTTATGTTTCGAAAGGAATGTAATGTCTGACCTCCACAATGTGCGTTTATGGTGTGTGACAGAGCATGACTAACATCATCCTGACACAACACACTCAACAGAGCATTATGTGCTGACATCAGGGACAGCATATGAAGCACATGTCGCTCCAAATGTATCCGAGTGTTATTGGCAATGGATCAGAGTGAACCATTATGGTAGAATGATGAGCAGAGAGCTGGATTCAGTGGCCTGTTCCAGGGTTTGCCCTAGATTGCCAACATACCCAGTGCGGGTGTGGCTATGGGCATGGTCTGGGCGTGGTCAATATGACACCATCATATAACTTGTATAATCCGCTATCAATCATGTATTCTATAATATATAATAAATATATAGATAACGCACACAATGTAACGATCTGGATGCATGATGATGCGGGGGTCGTTTTCATAAGATGCAGACGGACCTCGGACACAGCATGCAGGTAGGAAATTATTTATTTACCAATGAATCAGGCGGGAACAAACAAAAGCGTGCTCAAAGCACGGAAGGCAAAGCTAAAGGGGCTAGCGTGGGAGCTAGCATACAAAAAGAGCTTAGTATTGAAGCTAGCATACAAAAGGAATCAAAGTACCATTGTTAACTGTTGCGTGTAGCAAACTAGGAAGCCAGGCAGTGTGTGGCGAGCAACGTGAATAAATAGCACTCTGATAAGTGCCTGGCAGCAGGTGAGCAATCAGAGGCAGCTGCAACCAATTGGCAGCCATGGTAACAGAACACAAACCCAGGGGTGCACAAAAATAATGGCTTTTTGCCGATATCCGGTATTCCGATATTGTCCAACTCTTAATTACCGATACCGATATCAACCGATACCGATATATACAGTTGTGGAATTAACACATTATTATGCCTAATTTGGACAACCAGGTATGGTGAAGATAAGGTCCTTTTTTTTTAAATAAAATTAAATAAGATAAATAAATTAAAAACATGTTCTTGAATAAAAAAGAAAGTAAAACAATATAAAAATAGTTACATAGAAACTAGTAATTAATGAAATGACTCAAAATAACTGTTAAAGGTTAGTACTATTAGTGGACCAGCAGCACGCACAATCATGTGTGCTTACGGACTGTATCCCTTGCAGACTGTATTGATATATATTGATATATAATGTAGGAACCAGAAATATTAATAACAGAAAGAAACAACCCTTTTGTGTGAATGAGTGTAAATGGGGGAGGGAGGTTTTTTGGGTTGGTGTACTAATTGTAAGTGTATCTTGTGTTTTTTATGTTGATTTAATGAAAAAAATTTAAAAAATGATACCCATAATAAAAAAACGATACCGATAATTTCCGATATTACATTTTAAAGCATTTATCGGCAGGCCAATATTATCGGACATCTCTAATATATATATATATATATATATATATATATATATATATATATATATATATATATATATATAGTTCGGACCAAAACATCCGGACGGATCTACAAAATGTGCATTTGCAATATTAAGAGGACAGTGGTGGCTTCTACTGTAAAACAAAAGCATCAACGTCCTCTGGCATAATCAAGATGGATTTGACTAAAAACTATGTTTAATTGAATCAGTAGGGTTGTACCGATATCAATATTTTGGTACGGGCACCGGGACAAAAAATTATTTCGATACTTTTTGATACTTTCCTAAATAAAGGGCACCACAAAAATGGCCATTATTGGCTTTATTTTAACTAAAACATTTATGGTACATTAAAAATGTGTTTCTTATTACAATCTAAGAATAATCTTGTCCCTAAATAAAAATAGTAAACATAATAGACAACTTGTCTTTTAGTAGTAAGTAAGCATATGCATTTAACATCTCCGCCTCTCAAAACGAACCATTTTTACAAACAGCCAGAAAGTCGCTTTAAGATAGGTCTTTATTGCAAAATCTATATTGACTAAAGAACCATCACTAAGTTAAAGTACCGATGATTGTCACACACACACAAGGTGTGGTGAAATGTGTCCTCTGCATTTGACCCATCCCCTTGTTCACCCCCTGGGAGGTGAGGGGAGCAGTGGGCAGCAGCGGTGCCACGCCCGGGAATAATTTTTGGTGATTTAATCCCCAATTCAAACTATTGATGCTGAGTGCCAAGCAGGGAGGTAATGGGTCCCATTTTTATAGTCTTTGGTATGACTTGGACGGGGTTTGAACTCTCGACCTACTGATCTCTGGGCGAACACTCTAAATCATGATGTTCTTAAAAAAGAGCAGAAAATCCCACACACCTCATGTGAGATATCACCAATCACCTGACAACCTCCAACACCTTTTTGCTTCAGCATTTGGGGATTGTTTGATTCAATATCCGCAAATACATTGTTTTTCCTTTCAACAATCTTAGCCAGTTTTTTTGCAGAGCATACAGATAAAAGGTATATAATCCGGGTATGTGTGTTTGAATTGGGTATGGGTAAAAAACAAACAACAACAAAAACCGCTAGCTTCTAACCAGGATCACATGACCTATTCATCCAGATCTACAGATGAAGAGTGCAGAGCTGGAATCAGCCAGTGGCTGACTTTGATGATTGTGTTTCTATTAACCTGAATGACCGTCACTGACTAACAGAGCAGCTCAAAGGTGAATGATGACTTCCAGCCACTGAATGCAAGCTCTGAAATGGCTTTGCTGACTGTTGATAAATCCAGTTAATTGTAGTAATTCCCTTTATTTCCAGCATCATTTTACTTCAGGGCAACTGGAAATAAATTGTGTAGTCATAAATGTGCTTGCTTCCCCCCACTCTTAAAGCTGTCATTCCACCGCATTGTTTTTATTTGCGATGCTTGGAGACCTCTGAACTACAGCCACGGTCATAGGGCTGCTCTTGGTGGGGGAGCTGGTAATCATGTCAAATATTCATAGAGACCAGACCTCACCAGGAATACTGATTGCGCAACGTGGACGTGTCAAACCAAGGCGGGGTCATGCTACACCAGGCGCACTTTGTCAGGTACTTCCTGGCTGCAAAATGCTCACTCAGCAACCAGTACAATGGATTATGTCACAGTATGGCTGTCTGCGCTTGCTCAAGGACTTATTTATCTGGGGGGTCATCACATCATGTTCCGTTATTACAGCGGTGACAGTAAACATTGTCAGGAGGGTCAGCCAGATGTTTGTTTGGAAGTTCATTGTCAGGTCATCCGGCAACAATGTGATCGTCGTGTTTTTTTTTGCAGGCGTATTCCTCAAAGAATGTCCAGTCGGTCCAACAAATTGAAATTGAGATTACCTATCGGTGCTGAAATGCCATAGAAAGAAAGAACAAAGGACTGTGAGGTCAAACACAATCAGTTATGGGACACTGAGTTTAATTTAGTTTGGATGCAGAAACATTTTCTTCCAGTCGCCTTCATACAATCTTTAAAGGGGACCTATTTTGCACAAAACCAACTTTCCCTACGTATTGGTACCTATTTTTGCTTATTAGGGATCTGCATAAGTTCGGAAAATTTGATATCAAACCGTGGAGGCATTGCAGAGGTATTTATAAAACATGATTGCCTTCCTTCATACTTCTGTCAGGCTTGTCCCTGACAGTTTGGTCATGTTTTAGTTTTTCCTCTGTGTCTGTCTTTATTTCCTGTTAGTGCTCTTATTTTGTCTTTATTTCCTGCTTGTATCCCTGAGTGTTTTTTCCCCTCAGCTGTGGCTGATTGGCACCGGGCTGCTATTTAGATCTGCTTTGTCCTCCAGTCAGGGCTGGATTATTGTCGCTACTACCTGTCATTAATACTTGTCGTTGTAGCTGTGTCTACTTCTGTTCACTCTGCTCATGTCATAGTTCCTTCGTGTCACAGTAAGTGTTTTTGTTTCTTGTCCACAGTAAGCCTTTGTGCTATTTTTTGGTCATAGCCAAGTTTGTTTTCCGCCTTGTGCGCGCCTTTTGTTTGTACCCTTTTATTTGTTTTTGGTTATAGTGTTAAATTAAATCATGTTTTCCTGCTCAATGCCTGCCACCATCTCTGCATCTTGGGGTTCGTCACCTACACACTCTGACATCTTCCTCCAAATGAGCCGTTTGGAATTTGTCCAATTTGTGAAATTTTTCACAAACTATTATCAGCGCATATCTCCAAATATGGAATATATTTACCCGGACCGCTTTGTGCGAGTCTGCCATTGTAGTCCGACGCTGTAGCCAATAAGCTCCTTTTTCTCTGTTCTCTTGTTAAAGTTAAAGTACCACTGATAGTCGCACACACACTGGGTGTGGTGAAATTACCCTCTGCATTTGACCCATCCCCTTGTTCCACCCCCTAGGAGGTGAGGGGATCAGTGAGCAGCAGCGGTGACCTCGCTCGAGAATAATTTTGGTGATTTAACCCCCAATTCCAACCCTTGATGCTGAGTGCCAAGCAGGGAGGTAATGGGTCCCATTTTTTACAGTCTTTGGTATGACTCGGCTGGGGTTTGAACTCACAACCTACCAATCTCAGGGCGGACACTCCAACCCATGGGTGTCAAACTCTAGCCCGCGGGCCAAACGTGGCCCGCCGTGTAATTTCACTTGGCCCTTAAGGCGATATCAAATTAACACTAAAGCTGGCCCGCCGATTATATATTGTGGCGGTGCCGCGGTAACACCGCTAATTCTAATACTTGCCAACACTCCCGGGAGTCTTACAAACTTCAACGCCCCTCCCGAAAATCGTCACGTCTGCTTTTCAGCCAGTCCGAGTGCTGGCCCAGTCACATAACATGTGCGGCTTCTGCACGCACACACAAGTGAATGCAGTTCATACTTGATCAACAGCGATACAGGTTAGAAATATACACCACACTGTGAATCCATACCAAACAAGAATGACAAACACATTTCGGGAGAACATCCGCACCGTAACACAACATAAACACAACAGAACAAATACCCAGAACCCTTTGCAGCACTAAGTCTTCCGGGACGCTACAAGGTGTGTGTGTGTGTGTGTGTGGGGGGTGGGGGGGGGGTTGGTGGTGGCGGGGGTATATTTTGTAGCGTCTCGGAAGAGTTAGTGCTGCAAAGGATTCTGGGTATTTGTTCTATTGTGCTTATGTTGTGTTACGGTGCGGATGTTCTCCCGAAATGTGTTTGTCATTCGTGTTTGATGTGGATTCAGTGTGGCGTATATTTCTAACAGTGTTAAAGTTTTTTATACTGGCACCCTCAGTGTAACCTGTATCGCTATTGATGAAGAATGCGTTGCATTCACTCGTGTGTGCGTACAGAAGCCGCACATATCTTGTGACTGGGTCTGAACGATGATAGAATGGATGAAAAGCGGACGTGACGATAGCTCCTAGAGTACGTTAAAGGCAGTGCATTTAAGGCACACCCCCAAGACTGTGATCCGGGTGGACTAAGAGATATAATGACTGATGAACACCTTGTTAGGATAATGAAGGTTGCCTCAGCTCAAAGCCTGAGCCCCGACATTAATGAACTAGCATCCAAGAAAAGATGGCAGGTATCTGGCTTGGGCACATCAGATTAGATCATTGTGTTGCAAACTGAGCAGTTTAAAGTCCTGAATGGTTGATTTATTCATTATTTTATTTTCAAATTTATTAGCCTGTGGAAAAAGTCAATGTTGATATTTACCTCTGAAGGCTGCAAATAGAAAAGAGGCATTCTATTTTTATTTAAATTGCGTTTGATATGCCATTGATATTTTTTAATTATTATTTGAAACTCGATTTTGCATGTCACTATAAAGTTAAATAAGCCTTGCTTGTTCAATATTCAATGCAAAACTTGTTTGGGTCCCTATTAAAAGGTTAATTTGTTCAACCTTGGCCCGCGACTTTGTTCAGTTTTAAATGTTGGCCCACTCTGTATTTGAGTTTGACACCCCTGCTCTAACCACAAGGCCACTGAGCAGGCTTGTTGTGGGGCATTCAGCCTCCGCTGTTGCCAATTCTAATACAAAGTTGCGTATAGTGCTCAGGGTTTCCCTCTAGATTGCCAAGATACCTGCGGCGTGGTTAGGGGCGTGGTCTATATAACATCACATTATTTGCTATGATGCATATATTTTATTTGAAAAGGCAAAGCAAATGTATGCATACAGTCGTGGTCAAAAGTTTACATACACTTGTAAAGAACATAATGTCATTGCTGTCTTGAGTTTCCAATAATTTCTACAACTCTTATTTTTTTGTGATAAAGTGATTGGAGCACTGTTGGTCACAAAAAAAATCATTCATGAAGTTTGGTTCTTTTATGAATTTATTATGGGTCTACTGAAAATGTGACCAAATCGGCTGGGTCAAAAGTATACATACAGCAATGTTAATATTTGGTTACATGTCCCTTGGCAAGTTTCACTGCAATAAGGCGCTTTTGGTAGTCATCCACAAGCTTATGGCAAGCTTCTGCTTGAATTTTTGACCACTCCTCTTGACAAAATTGGTGCAGTTAAGCTAAATGTGTTGGTTTTCTGACATGGACTTGTTTCTTCAGCATTGTCCACACGTTTAAGTCAGGACTTTGGGAATGCCATTTTAAAACCTTAATTCCAGCCTGATTTAGCCATTCCTTTACCACTCCTGTTGGAACACCCAACTGCGCCCAAGACCCAACCTCCGGGCTGATGATTTTAGGTTGTCCTGAAGAATTTGGAGGTACCGTATTTTCCGCATCATAAGGCGCCCTGGGTTAAAAGCCGCGCCTTCAATGAACGGCATATTTCAAAACTTTGTCCACCAATAAGCCGCCCCGTGTTGTAAGCCGCATCTAACTGCGCTAAAGGAATGTCAAAAAAACAGTCAGATAGGTCAGTCAAACTTTAATAATATATTAAAAACCAGCGTTCTAACAACTCTGTTCACTCCCAAAATGTACGCAAATGTGCAATCACAAACATACGTATATCAACATGGACAGAGCTGCGTGAAAAAATCCACCCGGCCTCTTCGCGTAAACTTAAACTTACCTTAACCACTCGCTCATCTTTTCTTCATCCATCCCTTCGAGTTAGCTTTTATGATGACGCCGGCTGGAAAGGTCTCTTTTGGCAAGGTCTTCCTTTTGAATATCACCATGGGTGGAAGTTAGCATGGCAAGCTAGAACCACAGTGAAGGATGACTTCTCATTCCCTGTGGTGCGAATATTCACCGTACGTGCTCCCGTTCCACAGTGCGGTTCACAGGAATATCAGCTGCTGTGAAATACGGTAGTAATCCGTGTGCGGATGGAGAGATTGCGTCTTTTCATGAACCGGGTCCTTGTCGCTTAGAAGGAGCCATTTTGTGGTCTTTACAGATGTAAACAGGAAATGAAACGTACGGTGATATCCGCGCGTTTTTTCTTCTTCTTCCGGGGGCGGGTGGTTGCTTACAGTAGAAGAAGAAGCGCTTCCTGTTCTATGGGGGCGGGTGCTTACCTTGGCGGTTGCTTGCGTAGAAGAAGAAGCGCTTCCTGTTCTACCGGGAAAAAAGATGGCGGCTGTTTACCTAAGTTGCGAGATCGAAACTTTATGAAAATGAATCTTAATATTTATCCATATATAAAGCGCACCGGGTTAAAAGGCGCACTGTCAGCTTTTGAGTAAATTTGTGGTTTTTAGGTGCGGCTAATGGTGCGGAAAATACGGTAATCCTCCTTTTTCATTGTCCCATTTACTCTCTGTAAAGCACCAGTTCCATTGGCAGCAAAACAGGCCCAGAGCATAATACCACCACCACCATGCTTGACAGTAGGTACTGAGTTCCTGGGATTAAAGGCCTCACCTTTTCTCCTCCAAACATATGACAAACTAATCGCTAGCTGTCTTAAATGCTTACCTGTACGAGCACACATTAACGTATTCCTCCATTAATCTTACGTCTGCGGGGACGCATAGCTGCGCTGGTGTTCCTTCCAAGACAGAAGACAAGCAGGAGCGGAGTGCAGGTAAGATTTAAGTATATTTAATAAATAAAGGCAGGACAAAAATACAAAACTGAGGACGCTAGCAAGCGTGGAGCTAAACAAAAACCAAAATGTCACCAAGGGTGATAAACAAGGAATGCTAGCGTGCACAAACTTACTACAACGAGGAGAAAACCAGGGGAAACGTAAATGTTGCATAAAGCAAATATTGACCCAGCACTTAGTGCTGGGTGACAGCTATAAAGGGGAGTGATTAGCCAAAACACCTGGTGGAAACACTAATTGCAAAACTAAGACAGGTGAGGAGAATCAGTGCCCATGGAAACCAATAATAAACAGGGAAAGAGGGTGCACCCAGGAAACCGACTAAAACCAGAAACATAACCAACATAAATCATGCCATGATCCGGGTAACGGATCATGACAATTAAACCATTAAATACGTTGCACCCCAATCTAAACTCGTATGAACATATTACTGTTTGAGCTATTCAATTTTGCACATTGAGCCTACAGACTTTTTAAGACTGAGTGGTAGATATATTTTGTTTTAAATTAATCTTTATTTCAATAACAAAGGGATACAAGACACCATACACAAAATAAACACCTACTCCACCATATTTCAAAAACGCAACAAATTGATCATAAAAAGAAAATACCTTCTATAAATTTTCAAAATGTGGTCATGAGAAAAATAGTTTCAGTAGTTGCCGGACTATCAATATTATGCAGACAATGAATGATATTAAAACATTACTATTTTATACAGTAAAGGTAGATATGAACATTCATACATGGAAATGTCGAGCAAAAAAGGACCTACCTGACATCAACATAGTAACGCGAAGCCCACCATTTTGCTTTTATCATTTTATACAAATTTAAAACAGAAATATGTAAACATAATGAAACACTGAAATAACAATAATATCGCTCTTAAGAAGCCGTTACAGCATTTAATGTTTTTTTGGCTAGGGAAAGTATAGAGTGTCCGCCCTGAGATCGGTAGGTTGTGAGTTCAAACCCCGGCCGAGTCATACCAAAGACTATAAAAATGGGACCCATTACCTCCCTGCTTGGCACTCAGCATCAAGGGTTGGAATTGGGGGTTAAATCACCAAAATGATTCCCGGGCGCGGTCACCGCTGCTGCTCACTGCTCTCCTCACCTCCCAGGGGGTGATCAAGGGCAATGGGTCAAATGCAGAGAATAATCTCACCACACCTAGTGTGTGTGTGACAATCATTGGTACTTTAATGTGTGCCTGTTCTGTATTTATTATGTATCATTGTTGTTTTCTAAATGCATGCCTGTTTTTGTTATGTTTAAAAACCTTTTTGAGCACATTCCACAATACCGCAATAACAATCGTGATCATTTTGGTTACAATTACCATGATAGGAAATTCTTATATCATTACATCCCTACTGTATTGTTACACACATCATTACAATATGTCATATCCACCTGGAAGATAGAGAAGATATATGGACACATTTTATTTTGCCTGTTCTGTACTTATGTAATTAAAAAAAATAAATTCAACTTAGTGAAAACATTTCAATGTGTGGATATTCAACAATACCGTGATACAAATGTAAACTGCAATATGATATTTTCACATCATTACATCCATAATCCCACATCATGTATGTGTGAAACATGTTTTCTGCTGTAACTAAATAAAAACATAACTCATCATTAGAGATGTCCGATGATGGCTTTTTTGCCGATATCCGATATTCCGATATTGTCCAACTCTTAATTACCGATTCTGATATCAACCGATACCGATATATACAGTCGTGGAATCAACACATTATTATGCCTAATTTTGTTCTGATGCCCCCGCTGGATGCATTAAATAATGTAACAAGGTTTTCCAAAATAAATCAACTCAAGTTATGGAAAAAAATGCCAACATGGCACTGCCATATTTATTATTGAAGTCACAAAGTGCATTATTTTTTTTTAACATGGGGTAGCGGGGGTTCAGGGTATTTGTTCTGTTGTGTTTATGTTGTGTTACGGTGCGGATGTTCTCCCGAAATGTGTTTGTCATTCTTGTTTGGTGTGGGTTCACAGTGTGGCGCATATTTGTAACAGTGTTAAAGTTGTTTATATAGCCACCCTCAGTGTGACCTGTATGGCTGTTGACCAAGTATGCATGCATTCACTTGTGTGTGTGAAAAGCCGTAGATATTATGTGATTGGGCCGGCACGCAAAGGCAGTGCCTTTAAGGTTTATTGGCACTCTGTACTTCTCCCTACGTCCGTGTACACAGCGGCGTTTTAAAAAGTCATACATTTTACTTTTTGATAATTTTCCGATATTACATTTTAAATCATTTATCGGCTGATAATATCGGCAGTCCAATATTATCGGACATCTCTACTCATCTTCCTTTGCAGATGTGCATATGACCGACACATTGTGCAGTATTGTACTAGCATGGTTAGCTGCCTTACGAAGGTCAATTTTGATCACATTAGATACATTTGATATTATTTGATAACCATATGCGGTTGCTAAGTCTGATAAGACTTGGCTTTCTCACCAAATGGTCGTGGTTGGACCTTTTCGGTGTTTGTCCGACCTCTGCATGACATATAGGCTTCTGTGTTGATTTTCCTATCTTAGTAAGTAAGTACATTTTATTTATGAAGCGCTTTTCACAGATAAAATCACAAAGCGATGTACAAAACATAGGTAAAGTAAAACAACAATTCAACTTAAAACAACAGGGGCAACATCATAAAAAGGATACAAAGTGGATTAAACATTGATAGTTACAAGTTTTACTAAAAAGAGAAGTTGTCAAATGTTTCTTAAAAGTTTCAACACAGTCAAGATCACGGAGGGACTGGTGCAAATTGTTCCAGAGTCCGGGAGCTATAGCCTGGAATGCCAGTTCTCCACGGGTTTTAAAACAAGTTTTCGGGGTCTTTAAGACCGGAGTCTGCGTCCTGAAGAGTAGGGGCATAGCAAGTCAGTGATGTACTGAGGGGCCCCACCTTGCAATGCACGGAATGTCAGGACTAAAATCTTAAACTCAATGCGGACTTTAACTGGAAGCCAATGAAGACTGGATACAACGGGGGTGATGTGGGCTGTTCTGGCTGCACCGGTCTAAAGTCTGGCAGCTGCATTTTGTACAGTCTGAAGTCTCTTTAGCGTTGACTTGTTGAAAAGGGTGAACAGAGAATTGCAATAGTCATTGCGAGACAAAATAAACGTGTGAATGATCATTTCGAGATCCAATTTTGACAACACATTTCTCACTTTAGAAATATTTCTGAGGTGATAAAAACAGTTTTTCTGTCTTCAATTCCTGTTTAGTACTTTTATTATTGTATTTATTAGAGATGTCCGATAATATCGGCAGGCCGATATAATCGGTATTGTTTTTTTATTTTTTTATTTTTTTATTTATTTTTTATTAAATCAACATAAAAATCACAAGATACACTTACAATTAGTGCACCAACCCCAAAAACCTCCCTCCCCCATTTACACTCATTCACACAAAAGGGTTGTTTCTTTCTGTTATTAATATTCTGGTTCCTACATTATATATCAATATGTATCAATACAGTCTGCAAGGGATACAGTCCGTAAGCACACATGATTGTGCGTGCTGCTGGTCCACTAATAGTACTAACCTTTAAGGTTCAAGGTTCAAGGTTCAACTTTATTGTCCCCGCGGGGAAATTTGTCTTGGGGACAGTGCATCATTGCTTTCTTAACAAAAACAAAAACAGCAGAACAAAAACACAAGCACAGACACAACCACAACCAGACAACTAACATTTAAACATCAAAACATGAAGCTTGATAGACATAGGTGGCACTTTGATGTAGGCATAAAATCTACAGTATGGAGATAAAGATAAAGTACCAGTGTGCATTGCACTAGAGCTCATGGATAAAGTGCTGTGTGCTAAAGTGCTTAGTTCTAAAGTGCTATGTGCTTAAGTGCTATGTGCTAAAGTGCTATGTGCTAAAAACGTGCTAACCTATGTATTAACATTCTATTGCACATTGTTGGTCATCTTAATGGAGGCTGGGACAAATGATAATTTAAGGCGGTTAGATTTGCATAGTGGGACCCGGAGTCTTCTCCCTGATGGCAGGGTTCCATATTCAGGGAAGAGTGGGTGTTGTGAATTGGAAATAATTTAATTTAACAGTTAATTTTACTAATTTTCATTAATTACTAGTTTCAATGTAACTGTTTTTATATTGTTTTACTTTCTTTTTTATTTAAGAAAATGTTTTTAATTTATTTATCTTAGTTTATTTAATTTTTATTTTTTTTAAAGTACCTTATCTTCACCATACCTGGTTGTCCATCCATCCATCCATTTTCTACCGCTTAGTCCCTTCGGGGTTGCAGGGGGCGCTGGAGCCTATCTCAGCTACAATCGGGCGAAAGGCGGGGTACACCCTGGACAAGTCGCCACCTCATCACAGGGCCCCTGGTTGTCCAAATTAGGCATAATAATGTGTTAATTCCACGACAGTATATATCGGTTGATATCGGTATCGGTAATTAAAGAGTTGGACAATACCGGAATATCGGATATCGGCAAAAAGCCATTATCGGACATCCCTAGTATGTATATGTCCTGTTTGGCACCATAGTTGATGTGTAAGGACAACAGATGGAAATTAACTGTTAGCTAAATCTGGTGCATCCATCGTTTTCTTGTAAATAATGTATTGTACCAATGTCCATAAACAAATTTAATACATAATAATCATAATCTGCTTTCTATTTAGTTCAGTTCAGTCTAGCTATTTAGTTCATTCTGCTTGTTTGCACATCACTGTTTGCCTTGTCTTGCCATGTCTTTGCTTTCGCGAGACACTCAGGCAAATGTTTTTGCTTGAACTTGGTTTGATGTATCCCGCTGCATCGTTGTTAGTGTTTCTTTGTTCTCGTAATTATTCTCCTTTCGAGCACGTTCCATTTTTTCCCTACCATTCATGGTGAGTCTACATGGAGTCATGCCGCTCCTTGTGACCATTCCTGTGGATTAATAGCAGACGTTATTCACATAATACGCCACAGCAGTTGGTGAAAATTGCCTTCTTTCTTTTTTTAAACTCACTGAGTGCATCATTTATTAGTGGAAAGAACACATTGAAAGCAGATTATTACTGTATAGGCATTCAATTTGAACAATGTTCGAAATTACCAGTTTTGATAATAAGGACTATTTGAATGGAAGTAACGTCGCACCCTGAAGCAAATTGGCTTGCAATTAACTTTTTGACCTGTCACAGCCTCTGCAAAATACATGGAGCCAGGCTGAGTTAGGTGCAACTCAAAGTGAAACCATTCATTGTTATGTCCCTAATTGCAGTCAGCTCCTTTGGCTAATCACTACCCAGCAGTACATTCACGTTTTTCAATGAACATATAAGCAAACATATGCACATTTTAGTATTGTAGAATTCATGGAATCACTAATTGTTGCTTGTGACACAAGTCACAGATGTGCA
The DNA here is from genome assembly GCF_033978685.3 of Nerophis lumbriciformis. Classification (NCBI taxonomy): domain Eukaryota; kingdom Metazoa; phylum Chordata; class Actinopteri; order Syngnathiformes; family Syngnathidae; genus Nerophis; species Nerophis lumbriciformis. The sequence goes on from NC_084577.2 coordinate 2,633,362, forward strand.
TGGAACTGTGTTTACATTTTCTAAACATACTTTTGACTCCAATTAGAGTGCAAAAACACTCAAGGACTCCGTTAGTCAGTTGCCATACCAGCACAGGTGTGAAGGGTTCTTGTTCTGTACGTGCCCAGTGATTGACTGGAAACTAGTTTAGGCTGTGTAGTCCAAAATCAACTGGGAAAGCTCACCTGTGACCCTGAAAAACAAACAGAGAATGAATGATTTCATTAATAAATTGGTTTATTATCAATTTATGATGGCAATAGATTCACCCGACAACATGTTTTGTTTTTCAATTATTTATGATTAAAAACATTGTTTTTAAATCCTATTGTATACACAATAGTTGAATGTGTAGCATCCTGCTAATTTAGTGCCATTGTTATATTTTAAAGTTCACCAATATTTGGCTCATAACATTTTTTGTTTTGTTTTATTGTGTCATTTTGTAACACAAAGTAAAATGCAAGAACATAATTTCATTTGCAATTCCGACCTAGCAAAGAGGCAGAATTTTTACATGGGGTGGGAGGGGGATGTTGAGGTGTGACGATAATCCTTCATCGTCTTTTATTTACCAACAGAAAATAGCACTGTAGATTGTTCTCGACGGTTCACAATGTTCTTAACATGTGGGGGCAAATGTGTTGGAACATAAATGAATGCATGTTTTAGGCTAACATACACAGAGAATGTTTGCGACTTGCAGACAGCACAGGCAATTAACCATAAGGAAGCTTTTGGTGTGTTTCTTTCTATAATTATACTTAATTGTTATTATCCATCCATCCATCCATTTTCTACCGCTCATTCCCTTATTAGTCATAATTATTTAAAACAGTGCAGTAATTTGTCAGTGAGCTCTAAGTATTTGCTTTAACTGTCATCTAGTGTCTACTTTTAAGTATGTGTTACAAAATGAGTATAACATCAATAGAGTATTCTTTTTTTTTCCATTTTTTGTTGAAATACTTTGCTTTTTGGTCCATAAAAACACTGATAACAAATGAAAAAAATAATAATAATAATAATCACAAATTGATTCAATGTTTTTGGGGAAAAACACTGCAAATTTTGTCGCAACCTTCTAAAAAGCTGCAGCAAATTTAGGCATTTGTAGCTGCAACAATCACACAAAAAGCCCACAAAATCTTGGAGGGACTGAATAGTGTAAACTTTAACATAACTCTGAACTGGTGTTGTCCTGATACCAATATTTTGGTACCGGTACCAACATGTATTTTGGTTCTTTTTAGTACTTTTCTAAAGAAAGGGGACCACAAAAAATGTCATTATTGGCTTTATTTTAACAAAACATCTTACAGTAGATTAAACATATGTTTCGTATTGCAAGTTTGTCCTTAAATAAAATAGTGAACAAACAAGACAACTTGTCTTTTAATAGTAAGTAAGCAAACAAAGGCTCCTAATTTAGCTGCTGAAATATGCAGTAACATAGTGCGTCCTTTATCATTCTATTATTTTGTCAAAATTATTAAGGACACGTGGTAGAAAATAAATTAGTAATCTACTTGTTCATTTACTGTTAATATCTGCTTATTTTCTATTTTAACATGTTCTATCTACACTTCTGTTAAAATGTAATAATCACTTATTCTTCTGTTTGTCATGTCTGTGTGATCATGTTTTGTTTTAGTCATGTTCGGTTTTGTCTTTGGACTTTTTGTGCACTTTTGTTTGTTTTGTCACCATAGCAACCATTAGTTTCACCTGGTTCACATCCTCATGTCACGCACCTGTCTCACGTTTTCACATTTTGCGTCACGCACCTGCTGTCACTAATCATGTCACTATTATTTAAGCTCCCAGTTGCCAGGCTGTCTTCCTGGCGACATCACTCTCTACATATCCTATCTATCCATCCATGCTACTGCTACCCATGATATTCATGTCCACTATAGTTCATGCTTCATGCCATGCCACAGTAAGTGTTTTTGTTTCGTGTTCTTAGTTAATTGCCTTTGTGCTAGTCTTTTGTTTTTATAGCCAAGTTTTATACTTCCGCCCTTGTGCGCGCCTTTTGTTTGATTCCTTTTTTGAGTGTTAACAATAAATATGTATTTACCTTCACGCCATGTCCAGTCCAGCTTTACTTGCATCTCGGGAAAACAAACACACCATAGTCCAAGTCAGGGGCGTGCGGTGAGGTTGATGGCTGGTGAGGCACTGACTTCATCACAGTCAGATTTACAAACATATGAACCCTAAAGAGTATCTTATTCACCATTTGATTGGCAGCAGTTAACGCGTTATGTTTAAAAGCTCATACCAGCATTCTTCCCCCTTTGGCACTCAGCATCAAGGGTTGGAATTGGTGTTAAATCACCAAAAATGATTCCCGGGCGCGGCGCCGCTGCTGCCCACTGCTCCCCTCACCTCCCAGGGGGTGAACAAGGGGATGGGTCAAATGCAGACGACACATTTCATTACACCTAGTGTGTGTGTGACAATCATTGGTACTTTAACTTAACTTTAACTTTACACATACAAACTGTAGCTCACAAAAAAGCACATTTAATAAAAAAAACGTTATTATGGTCTTACCTTTACTTATAAATTAAGTCAATGCGCCGCAACTAAAGCACTCACTTAAACTTTCCACGTGCAAGATTGAATCTATTTAAAAAAGTGTAACCGAGGGTTTATAAATGTCGCCTATACTGTATGAAACTACAAAATAACATAAGGCTCCAGTTTACACGAGGACCACTTTATTTACATTCTTTCAAAAACCTCCGCAACGTGTCATCACTTCCGCTCTTAGCGCCTTCAAAATAAGAGCTCAAGGCATACACTGTATAACAGCGCATAACAGGAACTTAACATTACAAAGAGGAAAGCCCATGAAAATAGGTTACAAACGTTATTTAATAAGAAGCCAAAAAGTGCAAAAACAATAATGTTCGTGTTGGAGGAGTTGTGAATTAGGTACACTTGCAGTCTGCAGGTGTATCTAATGTTGTGTCCCTGCAGTCATTCACAACTCCTCCAACACGAACATTATTGTTTTTGCACTTTTTGGCTTCTTATGAAATAACTTTTTTAAATAGATTCAATCTTGCACGAGGGAAGTTTAAGTGTGGGCTTTAGTTGATATAACAATTCTACGGCGGGGGTGCAGGAGGCGGGGTTACTGGAGCCTCAGCCAGTGCGTCTTTTGCAGCCGTTTTATGATCGCTCAGCACAAGAAATACGTTACACACATACAGTTGTTGACAAAATACACTGTACATTATATACCTCAGCTAACTAAACTATGGAAATGTATAATATAATTCATATAGCAATACAGTTTCACTGCACAGCAGGCCAGCAATTAACCGAGTCCGCAATCCATGTTGAGGCACTGAGTGACGTGCCTCAACTGGCTGCTGATCACCGCACCGTCTCTTCTCAGTATTTGAACGGAAAATGTGAAAATTCAGCGATTTTGAATAAAAATAATCTAAAACTGGCGAACTTAAATGGAAAATAACTTTATAGTATAATCACTGGATACATATAACAATTTAATTATTTTTTTTTTCTTTTTACATTTTTTTTCTTTCCATGATGGCAGGTGAGGCCCCGCCTCACCTGCCTCTAGTGACTGCACGTCACTGGTCCAAGTCTTGACACTGTTGTTTGATACTTTACATTAGGATCATACATTGGTCATATTCAAAGTCCTCATGTGTCCAAGGACATATTTCCTGAGATTATAAACATAATATAAAAAAATAAAAAAACGAAGTAAGTTTGTGTGATGCTAAAAAATATCGATGTAATCATATCGACTAGATACCTCCTGTACTTGGTATCATTACAGTGGATGTTAGGTGTAGAAAGCCATTTGTTTATATTGTAGCGTCCCGGAAGAGGAATTCTGGGAATTTGGTTTGTTGTGTTTATGTTGTGTTGCGGTGCAAATATTCTCCCAAAATGTGTTTGTCATTGTTGTTTAGTCTGGTCTCACTATATGACACATGTTTATGACAGTGTTGCCACCCTTAGTGTGACATGTTTGGGTGTTTAATAAGTATGCACTTCATTCACATGTTTGTAGATGATCGTATTTGATGCATACTTGCCAACCCTCCCGAATTTTCCGGGAGACTCCCGAAATTCATCGCCTCTCTCGAAAACCTCCCGGGACACATATTCTCCCTGAAATCTCCCGATTTTCAGCCGGAGCTGGAGGCCACGCCCCCTCCAGCTCCATGCGGACCTGAGTGAGGACAGCCTTTTTTCATGATGGGAGGACAACAGGATAACAAGAACTAAATCATCCAGACTAGATACATTGTATTATTATGTTTATCTTACCTAAAAATAAACATATTTATTAATTAAAAAAAAAAAAAAAAACGAAATACATGTTTACTATATTTTGCTAAAAACATCAAAATTAATTGTATTTGTATTTGTATTTTTTCTGACTCCTTGTTACATCCAGCCATAGAATTATACATTAAAATAAACATATTTGAAATAATTAATTTTAAATTATCATAATAATTCATTTAAAATGACCAAATTTAATTATTAAAATAATTGCTTGTTTATCAACAAGTTTAGCATTTTATTCATTACATTTTGAAGCTCTCAGAAGCCAAGTTATGTTATATTCCTTAATATTTATTTATGCAAGTTTGAAGTATCGAATATCTAAACACAGTTTTGTTTGCATATTTTCAGGATGTAGATATATATATATATATATATATATATATATATATATATATATATATATATATATATATATATATATATCCATCCAGCCATCCATCTTCTTCCGCTTATCCGAGGTCGGGTCGCGGGGGCAGCAGCCTAAGCAGGGAAGCCCAGACTTCCCTCTCCCCAGCCACTTCGTCCAGCTCTTCCTGTGGGACCCCGAGGCGTTCCCAGGCCAGCCGGGAGACATAGTCTTCCCAACGTGTCCTGGGTCTTCCCCGCGGCCTCCTACCGGTCGGACGTGCCCTAAACACCTCCCTAGGGAGGCGTTCGGGTGGCATCCTGACCAGATGCCCGAACCACCTCATCTGGCTCCTCTCGATATGGAGGAGCAGCGGCTTTACTTTGAGCTCCTCCCGGATGGCAGAGCTTCTCACCCTATCTCTAAGGGAGAGCCCCGCCACCCGGCGGAGGAAACTCATTTCGGCCGCTTGTACCCGTGATCCCATATATATTTATATGTGTGTGTATGAAATACTTGACTTGGTGAATTCTAGCTGCCAATATACTTCTCCCCTCTTAACCACGCCCCCAACCACGCCCCGCCCCACCCCTGACCACGCCCCCCGCCCGCCACCTCCCGAAATCGGAGGTCTCAAGGTTGGCAAGTATGGGTTAATGAGTTGGCATAGTGAAATCTGCAGTGTGTAGGGATGCATGTATAGCTATCACTCGTCCTACAGGTTTGATGCTTGAAAATAAATTATTATATTTATCACCATGGAGGCTAGAATCAGGGATTTGGAAGTAGTTACAACACTGCTGGTTGCAGATAGGCATTTGCTGCGAGCTAACTAGCCATGTCTTAAAGCACCTCTTCCTGAGGGCGTTTCAGTGTTATAACTTCACCTTTATCTTTGGTTATTAAGCCAAAATGCGTCCATTCTCCCTTTTCGGTCTACATACTGTGTCTGCTTGTAAGTACTCGGGGACTGTGCACTGCCGAACATGCTCGCCGCGAACATGCTCGTCTGCATGCCACGACATGACGATGGCTGGGAGACCGGTACTTTTAGAGATGGTATAGTCCCGAATATGATTCATTAGTATCGCGGTACTATACTAATACCGGTATACCATACAACCCTACTCTGAACGGTCTTCATGTGTTGTTTTTTAATAAACACATTTATGTTTATTTTATTACAAATATGACTGATTCACCCAACACTTTTAAAGTCTCTCTAGTAAGGATGATACAATTATCTAAAATGTGACAAAAAGTTCAATAAGAGATTTATAGTTTAATGTCTTTAACAAACCTAGGCTTTCAGGTCTGTCAGCAAATACAGCACAACTCTACTTTAATGACATATTGGACACAATACAACAAATACAATGGCATGTGCTTTGCTCAGACATGACCCTGACAACATTTTAATGTCCTATACACTAAAGTGAACTCATGCAACTACCGACCTCTGGCAGTACTTTTAGGTGTAAGTGTTTTGTACTGCACGGTGAGAAAAGCAGGAAGCTGATAATGGCACACCTGAAATTGCAGCTATAAAGTCAGACCACGTCTAGGGCACATTTGTGACTCGGAAGTCATTTTGATAAAGAGGGGTGGTGACAGGAGGCAGTAATGGCGACAGAAGTATTTTCAGCTCCGACACATCCACTCTCTTTGTCCATTTCAACGGACACATTGTTTTTTTCTTTTTATTTGAGTTACGCAATACACACTATATTGCCAAAAGTATTTGGCCACCTGCCTTTACTCACATATGAACTTGAAGTGCCATCCATCCATCCATCCATCTTCTTCCGCTTATCCGAGGTCGGGTCGCGGGGGCTGCAGCCTAAGCAGGGAAGCCCAGACTTCCCTCTCCCCAGCCACTTCGTCCAGCTCCTCCCGGGGGATCCCGAGGCGTTCCCAGGCCAGCCGGGAGACATAGTCTTCCCAACGTGTCCTGGGTCTTCCTCGTGGCCTCCTACCGGTCGGACATGCCCTAAACACCTCCTTAGGGAGGCGCTCGGGTGGCATCCTGACCAGATGCCCGAACCACCTCATCTGGCTCCTCTCGATGCGGAGGAGCAGCGGCTTTACTTTGAGCTCCCCCCGGATGACAGAGCTTCTCACCCTATCTCTAAGGGAGAGCCCCGCCACCCGGCGGAGGAAACTCATTTCGGCCGCTTGTACCCGTGATCTTGTCCTTTCGGTCATAACCCAAAGCTCATGACCATAGGTGAGGATGGGAACGTAGATCGACCGGTAAATTGAGAGCTTTGCCTTCCGGCTCAGCTCCTTCTTCACCACAACGGATCGATACAGCGTCCGCATTACTGAAGACGCCGCACCGATCCGCCTGTCGATCTCACGATCCACTCTTCCCTCACTCGTGAACAAGACTCCGAGGTACTTGAACTCCTCCACTTGGGGCAAGATCTCCTCCCCAACCCGGAGATGGCACTCCACCCTTTTCCGGGCGAGAACCATGGACTCGGACTTGGAGGTGCTGATTCTCATCCCAGTCGCTTCACACTCAGCTGCGAACCGATCCAGTGAGAGCTGAAGATCCTGGCCAGATGAAGCCATCAGGACCAAATCATCTGCAAAAAGCAGAGACCTAATCCTGCAGCCACCAAACCGGATCCCCTCAACGCCTTGACTGCGCCTAGAAATTCTGTCCATAAAAGTTATGAACAGAATCGGTGACAAAGGGCAGCCTTGGCGGAGTCCAACCCTCACCGGAAACGTGTCCGACTTACTGCCGGCAATGCGAACCAAGCTCTGACACTGATCATACAGGGAGCGGACCGCCACAATCAGACAGTCCCAAACCCCATACTCTCTGAGCACTCCCCACAGGACTTCCCGAGGGACACGGTCGAATGCCTTCTCCAAGTCCACAAAGCACATGTAGACTGGTTGGGCAAACTCCCATGCACCCTCAAGGACCCTGCCGAGAGTATAGAGCTGGTCCACAGTTCCACGACCAGGACGAAAACTTGAAGTGCCATCCCATGGAATTGTCCAAAATGTTTTGGTATCCTGGAGCATTCACAGTTCCTTTCACTGGAACTAAGGAACCAAGCCCAACTCCTGAAAAATAACCCCACACCATAATTCCTTCTCCACCAAATTTCACAATCGACACAATGCAGTCCGAAATGTAGCGTTCGACTGGCAACTTCCAAACCCAGACTGGTCCATCAGATTGCCAAAAGTGTGGCTCATCAGTCCAGAGAAGGCGTCTCCACTGCTCTAGAGTCCAGTGGCTACGTGCTTTACACCACTTCATCCCAAGCTTTGCTCTGGACTTGGTGATGTATGGCTTAGATTCAGCTGCTCGGCCATGGAAACCCATTCCATGAAGCTCTCTGCGTACTGTACGTGGGCTAATTGGAAGGTCACATGAAGTTTGGAGCAACTGTAGCAACTGACTGTGCAGAAAGTCTTTGCACTATGCGCTTCTCTGTCAGTTTACATGGCCTACCACTTGGCGGCTGAGTTGCTGTTGTTCCCAAACTCTTCACTTTTCTTATAATAAAGTTGACTTTGGAATATTTAGGAACGGGGAAATTTCACAACTGGATTTGTTGCACAGGTAGCATCCTATGACAGTTCCACGCTGGAAATCACTGAGAGCGGCCCATTCTTTCACAAATGTTTGTAGAAACAGTCTCCATGCCTAAGTGCTTGATTTGATACACCGGGCCAAGTGATTAGGACACCTGATTCTCTTCATTTGGATGGGTGGCCAAATACTTTTGGCAATATAGTGTATTTACCTCTCCTGGTTTTTGTCAAGTATTTCCTGGGGCTATGAAGAGAGTGGATCAGCTGAGTGATTGTCCAGTCAGCCCGTGTCCCTCGCCCATGTCCTTAAAAAGTCCCCAACTGAAAGTAGAGACTCACATGCTGCCACCATGCAACCATGAACAGCTCTCTGGCAAATATATAACATGTTTCTGTTTTCCTCTCCATCATCAGCTTCTCTTCTGTTGCACTTTAGCCAAGGAGGCGGAAAAAGAATCTCATGGTAAAAGCCTGACCTTTGTGCGGGCTCTATCGTCTTGCAGCAGTGACAGTGTTGCAGGCTTGGGAGGGGAGAGAGAGGGACAGAAATGTCAAAACAAAAAAAAATGCCATTGTTCACTCCTGAGCTACAGAAGTAAAAGGAAAGACAATGTTTGATGTTCCGTACTGGGTTTCTTTATTCTCAGCCTTTTCTGTCTGGTTATGTAGTCAACAACTAGAAATGTGCTTTGATGAACATCCCGACTTGTGTATTATCTGTTTCCAAACACCCATGTTGACATTCTTTTTGAATGAACAATTTCAAGACAAGCGACTGTTAAACAGATAGATGGTCTCTCTTCAACTTGTGTTACGTATGGCGGGGGAAGGAGACGACACCACGGCAGGAATCAGTTCAATGGCATTATTGAAGCTGATGATGAATGCGTGGGATGTGTATGCTACTCTAAGTGTTTGGTGCAAACGATGTGTAGAATTAACAATATAAATGTTCCCGGAGTTTGTTGTATGTGCATGTTGGATGAATCCTTCTTCAGACCAGAGCGGAAAGGCGAGAAGGCAGTCCGTGGGCAAGCAAGTGGTCGGGGGCTGGAGAGAAGCAACAATGTCCGTGTCCAAGCAGGGGTCGAGGATCGATGGAGGCAGTCCAGAATCCAGAGGGAAGTGGAGGCACACAGCTTGATCACGGGGAACAGGAAAAGCACAGCGGGGGACACAAAGGGCATATGACACGGGAAACAGGGAAGGCACAGAGAGAGAGCAAGTAGGCGGAAGGGAAGCCAGAGACGGGATGCTTACTACAAGGAGTGAACTACGTTCCGGCACTGGATCTTCGGGTCCGCTGGTCTTTATGCTGTCTGTCTTCATTAGTCCCAGGTGCGCCGATTACAGATTGCCTGCAGCTTTGCCGGTGCGTGGCCGGAATGCGGCCAGATCGAGCAGGAACGTGTCCTGGCGCGCTTCCAGCGGAGGTGCCAGCCGAGCATGCAGCAGAAGGCATGAGGGATTGCGCATGCGCCGTGACAACTTGCACACAAACCTTTCAAGTCAGGGTGAGAGGGACCGTACATTTTGGTATCAATCTAATACCAACTAAATACAAGCCAAGTATCGTCGATATCAATACCCTCCATGCCTCCATCCATCTTCTTCCGCTTATCCGAGTAAGCCCATACTTCCCGAACCCCAGCCACGGGAACGGTATCCCCGGGAGGAGCTGGATGCTGATACCAATAATTTTTACTCATTTTCACGATTCCTCTATCTTTTTAAGATTTTGCCTAATAATTCATTAATCATGATTATAAATTAGAACACATGACAATTTTAGGCAAACTAAAATATGTTTTAAATAATTTTTTAAACAATTTTTTATTGGGTTTTTACCAGAGGTGTGGACTCGAGTCACATGACTTGGACTCGAGTCAGACTCGAGTCATGAATTTGATGACTTTAGACTGGACTTGACAAAATGTAAAGAGACTTGCAACTCGACTTAGACTTTAACATCAATGACTTGTGACTTCACTTGGACTTGAGCCTTTTGACTTGACATGACTTGACATGACTTGCCACTTTCCCCAAAATCCAAAGCTTAAAAAGTTATTTGGGAGCGCTCCGTATTTTTCATTTTCTTCGTCTCTCTATCAGCGTGTTATTCCTGTCAGCTGGTGTGCTGTCAGTACAACAGCCAATCAAATTAGAACTACGTTGTTTTCATCACACAGCATTCATCCAATCAAATTGCAGGACAACCAATGACCAAGAGTTGTCCAACAACGTGCCAGTGATAAACAATTATGTTAAAGTTGGTTTCGTTCGGGTATAAAAACTACGACTTGGTCAACAAAAAACGAATTGCCGTATGCAAATCACACAGTTCGAATATTACAGACGGAGAGGCAACAACTTCCAACTTCGTTCGACATTTGAAGTTGCACAAAGAAGGGTAAGTTTTGAATGTAAGATAACGTTTATTGGCTAAGTAACGTGACTTTTATTTGCTGTGTAGTTAAATCACTGAGGCTGCAAACTCACTGCTAACGTTATAACCATAGACATCTTATAAGTAGACGCAGCATGGAGCGCTACTGCCTACTGGCGCAGACGAGGCGCGGGGCCGCCATCTTGGAGTGGTGATCCGCTCCACTCAGTGCAATTCATTTGGCAGGAGCAATGAACTGTCAGCGCATTTAATTCATTTTACCTCACTGAATACCACTGATTTTCACGCGCTTTTTTGTCATACGTGTGTAACAGACACATGTTTTGGCGTGTTTTATTATTCATAGTTTGCTTAACAGTAATATAATATTCTTATACGCTATAAGTGACCAGACGTCCGAGATCAAAACTGGGAATATAATCCCAGAGAAGGGGGAAAAAAACGGTAAACTATTTTTAAGTTGAAGAAACAATATGATTAGGTTATATATACATATGCGTGTATCCTACATAAACAATGCATGAATACATTAGATATCTATATATCTTAGGGACCTATAGACTGTATGTCTGTTGCTTCAGCAGCAGAGAGTACGTTAATGTTAAATCTTACTTGTGAAAAGTAATCCCCCGATTCCTATTTTCAACAGTCTGCTCATTTGAGCAGGAAAACGCTGAACACCATCTTTGTTTTCTACCTTTCAACTGTCAGTTTAGGCTGCTCGCCGGCTCCTCATCAGCACTTCAAGATGGCGGGCAAATTGCTCACGTCACAGCAACCAATGCTGCGTCTACTTATAAGATGTTTATGGTTATAACGTAATTGCAAACACGGCAATCTGTTGCGTCCACTGCAGTTTGCTACCTTATTCATACTTTTTGTCAAGTGATTTTTTTTTAAGCAGGGTTTCATGAGGTACCTATACATAACGTTACGTTAGTCAATGTATCACACACAGTAACGTAACGTTAGTCAATGTATCACACACAGTAACGTAACGTTAGTCAATGTATCACACACAGTAACATTACGTTAGTCAATGTATCACACACAGTAACATTACGTTAGTCAATGTATCACACACAGTAACGTAACGTTAGACGGCAGTCAGCAGCACCGCGTATTTTAGCCACCTACAAAAAGACAAACATAGTCAAATAAAGGTCAGTTAAAATGTATACTATATTAAGAATATGTGTACATATTGCATAGGGTCCTGACATCTAAAAAGTACAACTCTGTTCATTGTTATGTTCATATATTTGTTATGTTTTTCATGTGTACGCACACATAAACACACATACAGTATGAGATGAGATCAATGAGATAAGGTAAGAACAGGATAGAAACTGCTGTGGAACTAGTTACAATGCAATATGCCATGGAAATACAATGTTAACACTTTTGTGCAAATAAGTACAGTTGCACTTGTTTTTTTCAAATGTGTTTATTCTGTAAAGGAATGAGTTACATGTTTAAAATGACTGGTTAATAGTGCTATTTTGAAGTGCAATGTCAGCACTATCTTTTTCCCTGCAATTTCAAATGCACTTGTTTTAATAAATAAATACAGCGTTTTAAAAGCATGCACAATCTGTGTAAATATATTAGTCTGTGGTTAAATGACTTGAAAGGACTCGAAACTCAAAACGCAGGACTTGGGACTTGACTTGAGACTTTCCAGTCTTGACTTTGGACTTGACTCGGACTTGCCCTGTCTTGACTCGGACTTGCCCTGTCTTGACTCGGGACTTGACTCGAGACTTGAGGGTAAAGACTTGAGACTTACTTGTGACTTGCAAAGCAATGACTTGGTCCCACCTCTGGTTTTTACAGACATACAATTGACAAATATAAACACCAATACAGCAATTGATGTATTGGTGTTTATTATTGGTGTGCAACTCTTCCTTAAATGCTGGTATTACGTCATCACAGAAATCTTGCAAGATTAGAGCAGCCTTAGTAGATCTACAAGCAACCAAGCCGACATTTAACATTGGAGTCAATGAGAGATTTAGCTGACTTTCTTGGCTTTGAGGGCCAACAGAAGCGAAATGGGGCACATGACCTCCATAAAAGTGACATTTTCTGAAAGAGGACATGTGTGTCAATGTTTTCACCAAAACACATGACAGTGGGATAAAAGATGTGGCTGTGAGGACAGGTTGTTTACCAAAAGAAAAGCGTATTTTCAGGGCTTCCACGCTATAGTAAATTAGAGTGGACGCCATCTGCTTTAATGGAGGAACCCCGATGGCGCTCCCCTCCTTCCAATGGCCATCCAGTCAAAACCAAACATTGGACCTAAAAACTTTTTAGCCAGGGTTAAAGTAGACAAGTGTGTAAACAAAATGAGATATTAAACACAGAGCTACGTGAAAAATGGCTGAGCTACAAGAGGAGGTAATCTTGTCTTTTTGGTGTTTGTCTCAGAGCAATCGTTTATTAAATTGGCCGATTTTTTATTTATTTGTGAATAGCGTCGCCACGGTAACATGAAATGTTCCCAACTTAAAGTACTTTTGTTGGCGCGGGCAAGATCTTTCCGATGGTATAACATATGTGGGGGGTTTGTTGGCCGGTTTGTCTCGTATTAAGCGCAAGAGGAATTGTGCAGAACTATAATAATAAAGTTTGAAGTATGAGGAATAATAATATGGGCTGCTTGCATTGCATTCACTGCTGCTTAGCAGCATGTTAATGGGCGCTTGCATTGCAGCAGGCCCACAATAAATAAGCTAAATACATTAATCATTTTCAAAACTCACAATAATTATCATTACATTTACAACGTAGTAACCTGCAGCGGTGCTCTCGCAGCTTCTCCAAACTGACCCATATCTACTGTAAGATTTGTTTTCATGCTCTGCTTTCACAAACCAGGTGAACAACATGTAATTTGATTAGCTCCTGCAGACGTACCACCACGAGACTCACATTCCGGCATTTTACCATTGCAACAACGCTACAACACTACAAACAATACTAGTGGTGCACACTCTCTCCGGTCTGGAGCTGCAGAAGGCAGCGTCATGCTGTTTTGTTGTTGGGAGGGGAAAGGCGATGCTATTTGACCGGCCACAATGCGGCGGTTTCGGTGTGCAGTGGTCCGCTGCTGCTATACTGTCGTCGCATTTGACAATTTTATTATATTCTCTGCTGAAGCCAGTACACCGCTAAGCAGCGCTGCTGCCTCTGTTAGGCCACTTGCCGCCAGTTGTGCAGACATTATTGTTTGCGAACAACGTGGCTGAAAAGAGGCAGGCATTTTTGTTGACCGGAAAGCCTTTGGATTTAACTGAAATACCTTCTTTTCTAACTCAAATGCCTTCCGTTTTAAGTGAAATCCTCCCATACACACTACTGAAATCCTCCCATACACACTACTGAAATCCTCTCATACACTACTGAAACTATCTGAAACACACTACTGAAACACTCCTACATAAACAACTGAAAAATAATTATCTCACACACATGACTAAAATACTCTCAGTTTCAGTAGTGTGAAGAAGTGTTTCACTTGTTTATATGGGAGCGTTCGGGTAGTGTGTGTGAGAAAAAAGAAATTCAGTTGTTTGTGTGAGAGCGTTCAGAAGTGTATGTAAGAATGTTTCAATCTGTGTTTGAGGAAATAACTGTTGAGTTGTGAACGTGAGAGCATTCCAGTAATGCAAGTAAGGGGTCATTTTTAATAATGTTTCTGACGGCCCCTCATAGTACTTATTCTATTCGTAGAATAAATTGTAAAACTTCAATTCTAGTCCCCTCGCTTTGTTAAGATAGTCGTTAGGACTAAGAACCTGGGCAGTTTTTGCCCTTTAATAGGGAAAGCTAGAACACATCCTGATTATGGTAGCATGTGCAAGTTAAATAGATTTTTTGGAACACACCTGTGGCTACATTTAATTAAGTACCACAAATGATTCAGTCTAACTGATGTCTTTTGCCAAAACACATGGTTACAAAAAGTGCCTTTTGATGTAACGTATTGGTAAAAATAGTGTTTGGATTTTTGCTAGGTCATTTTGTCTTACTGATCTGCAGAGAATATGCAACAAGTCAAACCATATTTTTTTTTCATTTTAAGGGTGGCTGTTGTGGTTAAGGTTAAATACAAATATTCCTGTATGTGTGTGTGTGAGAGACAGAAAGTTGGTCTTGCAATTTAACAGTTTCACCCTTTAGCTTTTCCTCCACAAGAAAGGTCATGGTATTTGAATCACCGCTTCTGTTTTAAAGTAAACACAGCAAATATTGTTTGACCACAGTCGTTTATTTATTAACAGATACAAATCAAAATTGTTTGTTTAAATTTCTGTAGTGCCCAAAAGACTTGGCTATAAAAGCCTGGGGAAACAGGTTGGTGCATGCCATTTTTGCCTTGCTTTTTATGTGACCATGTATGCTGTTTGCGTTTAAAAATTGGGGTCACTCGGAGTACAGCTGGGGGTTTTTTTTGGAACACATTCTATTAGAGGCTTCCGGGGGCCTGAAGGCTGAGGTGTAGATGAGCGTTACACAGGTCAATCAAACTGTCACAAAGACAAATCTTCTCTTTGAGGTGAGCAATTCAGAAAGAAATGCTTGACTTTCAGGATAAAGGACACACATTATTGCTGACTTTCTTGAATGTCTCCATAATTTTACATTTAAAAGCAAACTGAGATACGTTGTATAAAAACAATACAATAAAATGCACTATTAACAACTACAGTCTTTCTATGAAGTATTGCGGACTTCAATGTTTTCTCCTTTCGTCTTCTTCTCAGTCCAACACACAGTCAGCAGCTTTTTCATATTTTTGTGGATACATGTCCCCAGTTTAGATATTATTCTAACATTCCCGGCTGGCGTTAGACTCATTCTGCTTCACTATGGTGCAGACTGGCAGTGATACGCTCAAATCGTTCTGCTAAATTGGCATCAGACTCGACACACTTATTTTCAGCACCATCCTTCACACTGACTTCACACTCACTCAAGTTATGTCAATCTTTAGCTATTCGATATTGTTAATGAGTCCAACCGAATGTTTTGAGCGGATCTTACGGGGTTCACTGTGACATTTGCTATGCCAACTAATGGCGAGGATGTTTGTAACTCACATGTTTGCTTGCGACTTAAAGCATAACAATTAGCTAAGGGACAGCTCTTATCTCAAACCACTCTTAAATTGCACTCTTAAATTGAGGTACTACTGTACTAACTTGGTTCTGATGAAGACATAGTATCTTAAAGGGGAACATTATCACCAGACCTATGTAAGCGTCAATATATACTTTGATGTTGCAGAAAAAAGACCATATCTTTTTTTTAACCGATTTCCGAACTCTAAATGGGTGAATTTTGGCGAATTAAACACCTTTCTATTATTCGCTCTCAGAGCGATGACGTCACAACGTGACGTCACATCGGGAAGCAATCCGCCATTTTCTCAAACACATTACAAACACCGAGTCAAATCAGCTCTGTTATTTTCCGTTTTTTCGACTGTTTTCCGTACCTTGGAGACATCATGCCTCGTCGGTGTGTTGTCGGAGGGTGTAACAACACGAACAGGGACGGATTCAAGTTGCACCAGTGGCCCAAAGATGCGAAACTGGCAAGAAATTGGACGTTTGTTCCGCACACTTTTCCGACGAAAGCTATGCTACGACAGAGATGGCAAGACTGTGTGGATATCCTGCGACACTCAAAGCAGATGCATTTCCAACGATAAAGTCAAAGAAATCTGCCGCCAGACCCCCATTGAATCTGCCGGAGTGTGTGAGCAATTCAGGGACAAAGGACCTCGCTAGCACGGCAAGCAATGGCGGCAGTTTGTTCCCGCAGACGAGCGAGCTAAACCCCCTATCGACCCTAGCTTCCCTGGCCTGCTGACATCAATTCCAAAACTGGACAGATCAGCTTTCAGGAACAGAGCGCGGATGAGGGTATGTCTACAGAATATATTAATTGATGAAAATTGGGCTGTCTGCACTCTCAAAGTGCATGTTGTTGCCAAATGTATTTCATATGCTGTAAACCTAGTTCATAGTTGTTAGTTTCCTTTAATGCCAAACAAACACATACCAATCGTTTGTTAGAAGGCGATCGCCAAATTCGTCCTCGCTTTCTCCCGTGTCGCTGGCTGTCGTGTTGTTTTCGTCGGTTTCGCTTGCATACGGTTCAAACCGATATGGCTCAATAGCTTCAGTTTCTTCTTCAATTTCGTTTTCGCTACCTGCCTCCACACTACAACCATCCGTTTCAATACATGCGTAATCTGTTGAATCGCTTAAGCCGCTGAAATCCGAGTCTGAATCCGAGCTAATGTCGCTATAGCTTGCTGTTCTTTCCGCCATGTTTGTTTGTGTTGGCTTCACTATGTGACGTCTCAGGAAAATGGACGGGTGTTTATAACGATGGTTAAAATCAGGCACTTTGAAGCTTTTTTCAGGGATATTGCGTGATGGGTAAAATTTTGAAAAAAACTTCGAAAAATATAATAAGCCACTGGGAACTGATTTTTAATAGTTTTAACAATTCTGAATTTGTGATAATGTTCCCCTTTAAGATGACTGACACTAGATAGCTAACATTACGTTAAAAATAGAAGCACAGGCAACGTGTATTTTACTTAAATGCTCAAATAAAGTTACAATTGAGTTGGAAAATAAATCAAAAGTCAACAAATACGCACTCCAAAACACTCTCGGTTAGTTAGAGAATAGGAACAAAATCTCGAGCAAACAACATTTGTATTTGCTTTGGAGCACCTTGAATGGCTGCCAGCTTTTTCCAATTTGTCGGTACACCAGGACAACGCTTACTCCAGTCAGCAGCTGTCCTGTTATCACGATTCCCCCAGAACTCGAGATCTTGTCAATTTCGTTGAGAGGGAAGATGATCAATTGCATTGTTTAGATTTTGGAGAGCAGTGCGAAAAGAGGCTGGAAAAAGTTAGGACAAGACAAAACAAATAAGAAAGCAGGAAAGCTATGGAAGAAGGGAAGGGAACATTTCCGCCTTCGATGAGTGCCAGAGAGGAACTAAATGATTAATAATCATTTAGATTTAGTATTTGGAAATAATTAATTTTTGTTGTTATCTATTTTAAAAAACATCCTCCACTTTTATCATGTTTTAATATATTGTCTAAAATTTAACTTTTATTTATTTATTTTTTCCAAAAGACATTTCAAAATAAAACATTTTAGAGCTATAATTGTATTACCATACCGTGATATTTTTGCCTAAGGTTATCATACTGTCATAATCTCCATGCCTATGTGTTAGTGAACTCAGTTTAGGCATCCATGCATCACTGGTGTTGCTCTTCACAGAGAAAACATCAATGCTGTCTTCAAATCGATCACTCTTGGGGTCATTTGAAGACATGTCAATGGGCAGGGAGTTAAAGTTCAATCAGTTAGGACTAATCCTGAATGCCTTGTTGCTCTGTGAGGCATCCAACTGAGAGCAATTTGTGAACCCTTCGTAAGTGTCAAGTTGTTTGAGTTGCAGCTGCAGATTTCAATCACTGCAAGAGACTGCGGTGCTTCCCTTGGGAATATTGGGACTGATGGATTGGCATTTTCATTTCTAAGCCTCCCTTCGCATCCTACATATTTGGTGGACTAAATTATTTGCAACAAAAGTGGACCATATCAGTGAACTTCAGGAATATGTCCCATGGTGTCCGTCCAATGACCCCATTCTGCTCAGGTCGCGTAGATGTTGTATTTTTGTTGTCTGTGATGGGATGAGCCGTGGCTTTGGAGGGTCGATGAATGCTGACATACGTGGGTGGTACCCCGCTGAGACTGTTGCGATTACCGGAGGTGAACAATTTACTACTGTTCAGAAAAAGAAAATCAAAACACACTGAGAACAACTTGGACTTGAGTTACCATAAATGCCCGTCCAACAACAATGGCAATGTAATCAGTGTTTTGTAATCTTCAATTGTCTGCCATGGCTGTTTTGTTTCCAACTGTGTTTGGGCTGTCAAAAATACTGAATTTTAAGCGGCTTAATCCATCATCATTATGAATCTGATTAAAAATATTGACACAATTAACCCATCTGCAGCTCAGAATGACTAAAACTCCCTGAAACGTCTCTTGCAACGCATGCAGTTTGTGCAGTTAGTGGTATGGTCGCACATGTGCAAATGGGTCGTTGATCTGGTAGTGACAGGCTGCGGAACCAAACAAGTCAATATGGAAGACGCCAAACAGATGTTGGCCTCTCGATATGAAATTTGAGTACATCGAACAACTGGGGCTGTCAAAAATAAAAAGTTAACTCATGCGATTACCGTATTTTCCGGCCCCGAGAGCGCACCGGCCGCACCCACCTAACCAATTTTAGAAGAAGTATATATTTTTACATATATTAGCCACACCGGACTATACACCGCAGATATATACTGATACAAAATATTGGTAACACTTTAGTATTGGGAACACATATTCACCATTAATTAATTTCTTATTAACATGCAAATTAGTAACATATAGGCTCTTAATTAGTCATTATTAAGTACTTATTAATGCCTTATACTGCATGGCCTTATTATACAACCAGTAAGCCATTAACTAAGAGTCTTCCCTCAATTACCTCATCATTATTGCTTATTAGTAACCCTAACCCTAACCCTTATATGTTCCCCTAGTGTCCAAATAACTCTAAATTAAGTCTTTGTTCCGTTAATAAGCAACTAATTAATGGTGAATATGTTCCCCATACTAAAGTGTTACCGAATTATTTACATACCTTAATTGTTTGTTTCCAAACAGTACATGTCATTTTGTAGTAAAACGGATGATCAAACAAAACAAAAGTCACCGTCATGGAGCCACTAGCTGCAGAAGCTAGCTCTCCAATCAGACATTATGGTGAATTTACGAAACTGGACCGATACAAACAGAATGCCTTTTGTTAGTTAATAATACTAACACAGACACTTGTAAATGTGTTAGCGTATTCGGTAATGCTAACAACCCTATTTTGATTACATTGCAATGGCACGCTCAAAGTTGTATGAAAGCACTCCAACAGAGTACACACATGGAACGGTTTAGTAAGTATGAATTATTTTAGTTACATTGTAAAACCAACAAATGTTGCTTGGAGTGATGAATAATCCTTTCGAGCAGAAACGCTATGGACGTTTATACTTCCGGTTCAAGGCACAATACGGGAAGTACATTTTTAATCCGCATGACATAGACTTTAGTAGCTGTCAACACTGGCTTTCGGTCCGACACTCAAACACGTCTGTGTGCAACATAAACACAAAACAATTCAATTTTTTTTTTTAAATGCACACCCACCTAACATGCTTATGGATTTATTGACTATTATATATTTGATATGAGATATCATGTTAAAGGTCTTTGGATGAACATAAATACCATACATTAATATTATTTTACTTCATTTGTTATTATAGGGACAAGTGGTAGACAATGGATGGATAGATAAACTGAGTGTATTTGTAATGAGTAGAAACACTGTGATGGATCTGTGTACAAGTTGATGACATAACAACTGCATTGCACCTTGCACATGCACACATAGTTGACTTGTTTAAGACTTAAAAAGCAGGTGTTGATAAAATATCTCCCTGCTGTGAGATGTCATCATGATGTTGCTGGTGCACAACCTCTTGTGCTAATACAAATGCTTACAAATAATGCATTTTTTTACATATTTATTTACACAGATTACATATAGTACAGATAAGAGTACCAATGAATACTGGTATCGATAAGAAATCTTGACATTGGTATCGGTTTTGATACAATCCTAACAATATACGTCCTAATAACAATACTGAGTAGCTCACTGTGCTTTTACAACCACATATGTGATTTCCAGAATGTTTATGGCAGTTTTACACAGTTGAATTATTATTGTATTAGATTAGATTAGATTATGTTATTGTCATTGCACACAATACACAATGAAACATGGTATGCAGCACACAATTGTATTATCAAGGGCTCAAAGCTGTTTTATGACTACATTATACATAAAGTCCCCAAACGCCCCGGACTCCTCATTAGGTGTTTTACATTGTGTTTCAATAGTGTTGCAACTGGTACTACTACTACACTACAATCTATTGTGGTTATGTGGTCATGTCCCAAGTTGCACAAATTACCCCCAAAGGCTGCTTCCTTCTCTGAAACATTTTATTTTACTGGCTGTAATTCATGCACCGAAGCACCAGCAAGTTGTTTCCTAAATGACACGGCTTGGCATTTCTAATTAAAAAACAGTCTCGTTCACCACTTACTTTATAAAAAAATTCATGCATATGCATATTCATCCCATGATAATGTGATATAGTGGTGTGTTCCCATCCATCAATGTTTGTAGTTATTGTAAAATTAGCAATGCACTGTAAACGCTCCTTGTTGTAGCCTCGGCGTGTGTTTTTTAGGTCTCACTTGCACTTCACTAAGTCATTAGAAATGAGAGAAAAATCGAGCTAGGTTGTTCAATAAATAAGTAACATTGAAAGACATAAGAACATGTGATTGCACTTCAGCTGTGACAAACTCTAGATGAGGGGGGAACTAGGTTTATTTGTTGGCTAATGAGAGTTAGTTATCGCAGGATTCTCAAACTGTGTTACAGTTACGCAGGGTCCATCTAGTGGTACGCCAAATAATCACTTGATTACAGTACAGTGTTTTATTTTCCTATATTCAAACACAGTGTTACTGTTCAAATTATGTGTAATTTTACAGAGGACAAAAACATTAAATTTACATCCGTCTTGTTTTTTAATGAATACTTAAGCCTAGTACAACACTGTATTTTAGTCTTTGGCCCCGTTTACACTAAGCTGGATAAGGTTATCCAGGGTAAATCACACCTAACCTTATCCGTGTCCACACCAGTGACGTGCGGTGAGGTTCATGGCTGGTGAGGCACTGACTTCATCACAGTCAGATTTACAAACATATGAACCCTAAAGAGTATCTTATTCACCATTTGATTGGCAGCAGTTAGCGGGTTATGTTTAAAAGCTCATACCAGCATTCTTCCCTGCTTGGCACTCAGCATCAAGAGTTGGAATTGGGGGTTAAATCACCAAAAATGATTCCCGGGCACGGCGCCGCTGCTGCTGCCCACTGCTCCCCTCACCTCCCAGGGGGTGATCAAGGGGATGGGTCAAATGCAGAGGACAAATTTCACCACACCTAGTGTGTGTGTGTGACAATCATTGGTACTTTTAACTTAACTTTAACTTTACACATACAAACTGTAGCACACAGAAAAGCACATTTAATAAGAAAAAAACCTTATTATGGTCTTACCTTTACTTATAAATGAAGTCCATGCGCAGCTCTTTTTGAACAAAAGCATCGATAACTTGTTCATAGAAGTCTTCCTTATCTTTTTTCAGTTTTAAAAGTCTCTCTGTCTCGATGGAGATCTTCCTTTAAGTATTACCTCCTGCTTCGATTGAAAGTCCAGTTTAGAAAACTGTTTTGTTTTAGATATGTAATCCTCCATGTTAAACGTCCAGGCAAGAGGAAAAAATAAATAATCGCTGCTAACTGTTGCTGCTTGTTGTCACTTCTTCTGCAGCCGAGTAGTCGCAAGAATTATCCCTGGGATCACTAGCACCCTCTACCACCAGGAGGCGGGATTACTGCAAGCCTCACACAGTGCGTTTTCGCAACTTTTTTATGGTTGCTCAGCACAAGAAATACGTTACACACATACAGTTGTTGACAAAATACACTGTACATTATATACCTCAGCTAACTAAACTATGGAAATGTATAATATAATTCATATAGCAATACGGTCTTACTGCACAGCAGGCCAGTAGTTAGCCGAGTCATTGCGCAATCCATGGTGAGGCTTAACTCAGTGACGTGCCTCAACTGGCTGCTGACTCACCGCAAGTCTCAATCTTCTCAGTATTTGAACGGCAAATGTGAAAATTCAGCGATTTTGAATAAAAATAATCTAAAACTGGTGAAGTTAAATGGAAAATAACTTTATTGTATTATCACTGGATACATATAACAATTTAATTTTTTTTTTTTTCTTTTTACATTTTTTTTCTTTCCATGATGGCACGTGAGGCCCCGCCTCACCTGCCTCCCCTGACTGCATGTCACTGGTCCACACACAACAATGCCACCGTTTAAGACCCCCGCTCCCTTCCGTCCGCCGGCGCAACGCGACCTAGTACGCATGCGCGGAAAATGCACACGTCATAGTCACACTTTATATACTCTGGACCTAGACGTTGAGTGCGCGACATACATGGTGGACAATAGCAGATACAGTCTGCTTTGCCAGTCCAAATGCATTCGCTGTTTTCCGTAGTTTTCCCTCGTCTTCCCTTGACGGCCAGGTAATACAAAGCACACGCTACCTTTTTTTATCACATCCACGGGAGCTCGTATTCTCGTTGTCTCTCCTTCGACAAATGGACAAAGTTTTTCGCTATGTAGAATCACAGCTGACATTGGAAAGTTCTCTTGGCGTCTGAGAAGTGTTGTATCGGAAATAGCTGCAATCGCTTTCTCTTAAGGTATTCATGTGTGACAAGCATGTACATCTAGAAGAAGGAGAAACGCAGGCATGTCTGGATGACTCACCTTCATATTTCGAGTGGTTAGCTCCGAGCTACGAAACCGCTTTATTAGGAAGCTGGCTGTGGTGCGTTCTTTCTGGTGTTACTTCCTGTGTGGGCGCGGTCTTTCTGGCGTCACTTCCTCTCCGAACTCACTTTGTAAACGATCAGTGAGTCCACACAAAGCTAAGTGCCGGAGATTCAAGAAATACACGGCTGACTTACCCGTGTAAAAAATTGTCCGAGGAGGGGGACCTTAAACGCTGGTTTAGTGTGGCTGAAACGAGGCTTAGGCTAATAATTATTCGTTTAAGGCAGGGGTCGGCAACCTTTACCAGTCAAAGAGCCATTTTGACCAGTTTCACAAATTAAAGAAAACAATGGGAGCCACAAAAATCTTTTGAAATTTAAAATGAAATAACACTGCATACAAAGTTTTTTTTTGCTTTGTGCTGTGTATAAACCAAGGGTCTCAGACACACGGCCCACACCTTAATATGAAATTTGAATGTTAGTGCTGCCCGCGAGTTTTATATGAATGGCGCTTGACAGCGTCATACTTGACAACCTTACCGACTTTTCCGGTAGTCTACCAATTTCAGGGCAACTATTCTCTCGAATGTGCCGTGATGGTACAGCATTTAATGCCCACAACAGCCAACGTAGCGTCTCAGCCACACGTTGTGTGGGGCTTCTGTTGGCTCACGTAAGTGACAGCAAGGCATACTTGGTCAACAGCCACACAGGTTACACTGACGGTGGTCGTTTAAAACAACTTTAACACTCTTACTAATAATGCGCCACACTGTGAACCTACACCAAACAAGTATGACAAACACATTTCGGGAGAACATCTGCACCGTAACACAACATAAACACAACAGAACAAATACCCAGAATCCCATGCAGCCCTAACTCTTCCAGGCTACATTATACACTCCCGCTACCAAACCCCGCCCACCTCAACCGACGCACGGAGGGGCGGGGGGTTGATGTGTGGGGGAGCAGGGTTGGGGTGGGGGCGGGGTTTGGTGGTAGCAGGGGTGTATAATGTAGCCCAGAAGAGTCAGGGCTGCATGGGATTCTGGGTATTTGTTCTGTTGTGTTTATGTTGTTTGGTTTTGGTTCAAAGTGTGGCGCATTATTAGTAAGAGTGCTAAAGTTGTTTTATATGGCCACCGTCAGTGTAACCTGTGTGGCTGTTGACCAAGTATGCCTTGCTGTCACTTACGTGTGCTAGTAGAAGATGCATACAATAAAAGGCATGGCTCGCACGCTGTTTGTACAGATTGTAGAGGACGCTAAATGCTGAACCATCATGGCACGCCCTTATTATTATTGTTAGGATGTATATCGGAGAATATTAATCCCGGGAGTATTCTGCGAGAGGCACCGAAATATCGGGAGGGTCGACAAGTATGCAGCTGAGCCGCATCAGAGTGATCAAAGAGCCGCATGCGGGTTGCCGACCCCTGGTTTAAGGGGTTAAACGACTTAGTGTAGACATGGCCTTGGTCATTATAGTGGCACTTAGACAGCCACAGGTTTTTGGACCTGGATGAAAAAAAACCTTTGAGAACCACTGGTCTTTTGGAACAACAATGAATTAGACCAATTTGTTTGTGAAGACCCTCAAAAAGATTGTTAAGTCATAATGTAGACACGTTAGTACGTAACGTTATGCTACATAAGCAGTTTTTGGAGAAGCCTATCATTTTACTCACTGGTTTAACATAAGCAACCACAGCATCTGTTTTGAAAGCCGTGTTTGAGAAGATCCACCGCTTTTATTCAATATAAATTAATTGTTAAAGACACAGACTTTAAAAAAAAAACATGCATTCTTTTAAGCCATCAATAGTAACATAAGCTTATCGGTGGTGCTGTCATTCTTTTTGGTTTAACATTTGAGCAAGTTGCAAACAGCCTTTGGTGATCCTTCACGACTGTCTTGGACATTTGTTCATTGTTTCTTTAGTTTCTATATTATTTCCAGTCTAAGGCTCGTATTTTTCATTTCACTTCATTTGCCGGCTCCCTCACCTGTCCATGATTGTCAATCAGAACACACCTGTCCCTGGCAAAAAGGATTCTTCTATTGCCTGCCCTGTCCTCTCTCATTTGCTTTGCATGCTTCCCTGCTGCACATATTTGTGTTTTTTGTTTTTTACCTGCGTTTTCCTAAGAAAACATTGTTTTGTTACCTGCTGTCCCTGCATCCTGGTGTCCAGAGCAACAAAAGGAAACACAGCCCCTTTAATCACAGCAACTGTTGTTTGAAATAATATGTTATTATTGCGGTAACATTCAGATGTTACAGGTTAAAAACTGCGATAGAATGTATTGTCATACATGAACACAGGCTTTGGAGGCCAAATTCCAGGTGGAGTGTGACTTATGCATGCAAGTCGGAAAATGTTACACCTTTTAATAGGAATCATACACACACATTCACCATATAAATGAGGCCTCAGTGGTGCAATTTAGTGAAGTGTGAGTAGGCGGGAGCCTATTCCATCAAATCAGTAATTTATGTTTGATAGGAAGTGTAAATCGTTATGTGGGTTTTTTATTGACCACAATACTGCAAAAAAAAATGACTTATTTCGGTTTTATAAGTAGGACCCTAGTTTCATTACAGCCTTTTATGAGCACAAAACAAATTCAATTAGAGTGTTTTATCGCGCCCTAGGCACAGGAACTTCATTTTGACGTAGCATTGAATACGGCTGTGCTGGCAGCAAAGTGGTAGTCATTGATGAAGCAGTATATGCGAGGAAATATGTATTAGTAAAAGTAGTTACATAAAGAAGGACAAGAAGTCAAAGGTTCATGAATGCGTGGATTTTGTTGTGTGCTGCATGTCAAAGCAATGAAGTAAAGAAATCAAACAAAGCACCAATATGATTCAGTTTAAGAGACTGTTCAAACTACAAGTGTTCACAAAGTACACAGAACAAGAATTATGATGAACATCTTGAACTAGAAATCCATCCATCCATCCATTTTCCCAATTTTCTCAGCTGCATTCGGGCGGAAGGTGGGGTACACCCTGGACAAGTCGCCACCTCATCACAGGGCCAACACAGATAGACAGACGACATTCACACTCACATTCACACACTAGGACCAATTTAGTGTTGCCAATCAACCTATCCCCAGGTGCATGTTTTTGGCGTGTTTCGATAAATGCTTTAAAATGCAATATTGGAAATTATCGGTATCTGTTTCAAAAAGTAAAATGTATGACTTTTTAAAACGCCTCTGTACGAAGTGGTACACGGACGTAGGGAGAAGTACAGAGCGCCAATAAACCTTAAAGGCACTGCCTTTGCGTGCCGGCCCAATCACATAATATCTACGGCTTTTCACACACACAAGTGAATGCATGCATACTTGGTCAACAGCCATACAGGTCACACTGAGTTTGGCTGTATAAACAACTTTAACACTGTTACAAATATGTGCCACACTGTGAACCCACACCAAACAAGAATGACAAACACATTTCGGGAGAACATCCGCACCGTAACACAACACAAACACAACAGAACAAATACCCAGAACCCCTTGCAGCACTAACTTTTCCAAGACGCTACAATATACACCCCCTGCTACCCCACCCCCCCACCTCAAACCGCCCTCCCTCCAACCCCGCCCACCTCAACCTCCTCATGCTCTCTCAGGGAGAGCATGTCCCAGATTCCAAGCTGCTGTTTTGAGGCATGTTAAAAAAAAAAAAATGCACTTTGTGACTCCAATAATAAATATGGCAGTGCCATGTTGACATGTTTATTCCATAACTTGAGTTGATTTATTTTGGGAAAACCTTGTTACATTGTTTAATGCATCTAGCGGGGCATCACAACAAAATTAGGCTTAATAATGTGTTAATTCCACGACTGTATATATCGGTATCGGTTTGATATCGGCAAAAAAGCCATTATCAGACATCTCTATCTTGAACCTTTTTTTTTTCCTTTTTTTAATGAGACGAATATTATTTATGTATTTAATATTTGTATGCTTACTATGGTATATTATTTATTTATTATTTATTGTTGACTGTTCTGTGACATAGAACACAGAAATTGGATAAATTTACTATGGTATGAAAAGGGGTAGGATTAAATAGGCTCTGCTTCTTCCTACTCCTTTTCGGACGTGCTGTAATGAAACAACTGGAATTGTGTGATGCACTACTGTGTATTGTATGCATGTTCGAAATAAACTGAAACTGAACTGAAAGCTAAACTGATTTTCTTTGACATTTGGAAGATGTTCACGATGCACATTTGTGTATGTTGTGTATGTTACTGACACGCCATACTTTTGTCTCCCCAGTGAATAAACACAAGCCGTGGATCGAGACGTCATACCATGGGGTGATCACTGAAAACACTGACGTTGTTCTGCTGGATCCCCCTCTGGTGGCTCTGGACAAGGATGCCCCAATCCCATATGCAGGTACAAACACAGCAACATATCCAGTGGTAACTCTGTGTTAATTCCCAGCAATGATATGCAGCGCTGAGTGATATCTATGTGAAAATGCACACCACGCTTTCCATTTATTTGGTGTCCCCGCTCGGCCCTGGTGGGCGAGGAGAACTTGCAGGGAAATGATGAGTGTGACGGGATTAGAGTGTCCCCACTTTGTTACGCTTCCAGCTTGTTTGTGGGTGCCAGCATTTGTGGGAAGGTCTTAGCCAGGAGCTAATGTGGTCCTTGCAAAGGTTTGGATCTCATTCAAGGTCCTCAAGCTGGGCAGGATTGATTGTGTGTGTGGGTCACACTTCACAGTGGCATTACCCGAGGGTGGTCACTTTAAAAAGCCACCCTACAGGGAGAGAGACAGCAAATGATGGGACTTTAGGGAGGTTCCATGAGGGAGGCTCTGCAGGCTGGCCTGACATGTCTCCTGGCTCTTGATTGACCGACATCCGGGGCTGGCCTTGAGCGTTTTGTGACAGGATTTTGTCGGTGGTTTCATTTCAGTCTTTAGTTTTACTCATGTAACACACTAGGGCTGACTGCAGCCTAGTGAGTATTGTAATGCGGTTGTCCCCCACCACACCGTGCTCCGAAGTCTGTGGCTTGACTATCTGGTGTTATTTCAAGACTAAAAGGCTTGGTTAACACAGTGTTTTTCCGCCACTGTGCCGTGAGATACAGTCTGTATTTTATGCAAACCAGTAATTGTAATCTGCAAATAAAGTGCCGTTGTTGAGCGTCGGTGCTGTCTAGAGCTCGGCAGAGTAACCGTGTAATACTCTTCCATATCAGTAGCTAATTGCTTTGTAAACGTCATATCTAATGCTTAAACCAAAAATAAACAAAAGGCAAGTGCCCCTAAAAAAGGCAGTGAAGCTTAGGGATGGCTATGGAAAAGGAAACTAAAAACGAACTGGCTACAAAGTAAACAAAAACAGAATGCTGGACGACAGCAAAGACTGGAGCAGAGACGGCGTCCACGAAGTACATCCGTACATGGCATGACAATCAACAAATTTCACACAAAGAAGGATATCGTCCGCACAACTGAAATAGACACTACACACAGGAAAACACCAAAAAATTCAAAAATAGTCATGGTGTGATGTGACAGGTCGTGACACTTACTTTGAGACAATAGCTATAGTGATGCATGGTTGGTTATGGTTTAAATTAATATCCAACAATTGCAACAATTACTTTTTACTGTCAATATCAACTACCCAGTTTACATTTTTTATGTTTTCTGCTGGTGGTGTGCCTCTGCATTTTTTTTCAATGAACAAAAATGTGCTTTGGCTCCAAAAAGATTGAAAAACACTGGGGTAACATTAGGGCTACGAATCTGTGGGTTTCCCACGATTCGATTCGATATCAATTTTTGGGGTCACAATACGATTCTAAATCGATTTTTTTCGATTCAACGCGATTCTCGATTCAAAAACGATATTTTTCAGATTCAAAACAATTCTCTATTCATTCAATACATAGGATTTCAGCAGGATCTACCCCAGTCTGCTGACATGCAAGCAGAGTAGTAGATTTTTGTAAAAAGCTTTTATAATTGTAAAGGACAATGTTTTATCAACTGATTGCAATAATGTAAATTTGTTTTAACAATTAAATGAACCAAAAATATGACTTATTTTATCTTTGTGAAAATATTGGACACAGTGTGTTGTCAAGCTTATGAGATGCGATGCAAGTGTAAGCCACTGTGACACTATTGTTCTTTTTTTTTTAATAAATGTTTAATGATAATGTCAATGAGGGATTTTTAATCACTGCTATGTTGAAATTGTAACTAATATTGATACTGTTGTTGATAATATTCATTTTTGTTTCACTACTTTTGGATTGTTCTGTGTCGTGTTTATGTCTCCTCTCAATTGCTCAGTTTATTGCAGTTCTGAGTGTTGCTGGGTCGGGTTTGGTTTTGGAATTGGATTGAATTGTTATGATATTGCTGTGTATTGTTTTGTTGGATTGATTAATTAAAAAAAATAAATAAATAAAAATTATAAAAAAATCGATTTGTTAAAAATGAGAATCGATTCTGAATCGCACAACGTGAGAATTGCGGTTCGAATTCGAATCGGGTTTGGTTTTGGAATTGGATTGCATTGTTATGGTATTGCTTTGTATTATTTTGTTGGATCGAAGGGAATAAGCGGTAGAAAATGGATGGATGGATGATTAAGAAAAAAAAGAAGAAAAAAAAGAAAAGAAAATTACAAAAAATAATCTATTATTGAAAAATCAGAATCGATACTGAATCGTACAACGTGAGAATCGCGATTTGAATTCGAATGAATCAATTTTTTCCCATACCCCTAGTTAACATATTTAGAAAGTCCTAAATAGTTTGTTATGCTTGTTTGGGCTTTCCCTTGGGTAACTACACTTTGTTTGGAATTGTGCCTCTAATTCACAATCCTTATGAGAGACAAGAACACATATGTATTTTTAATGCATTCTAAAGTGTAAATAAAAGCCTGCATACAATGGAGCCGATGGAAGCCATGAAGTCCTGACGGCCATAAAATCCTTTAAAAAAAACATCCAAACGCGGCAACAATACTGGTGAGCTGCTTTCTGGTCTTTGAGCCTGTGAAAGTAATTCTAGATTATAAATCATTCCTTTCACCTTGGGAGTAGAAGGTTGTGGACACAAACCCCCCACTTTGGCCAACTTAGATCCAGAGATGGCAAAAAATATGTCATGTCTGTGTAATCATGTTTTGTTTTAGTCATGTTTTGTTTTGTTTAGTTATTGGACTCTTTAGTTTCTGTTTACGCTCCATTGTTTTTGTTTCCATAGCAACCCATTAGTTTTCACCTGTCATGTCACGCACCTGTTTTGAGTCACGCACCTGTTGTTAATCATGGCTGTTATTTAAGCTTTTCATTTTCTGTTGTTCGTCCTGGTGCCATATCCTTTCTAACCCTGCTATCCTCTTGTATCAAGCTATGTTCACAGTCCCATGCCACAGTAAGTGTTTTTGTTTCGTGTTCACAGTTTCTGCCTTTGTGCAAGTTTTGTTTTCATTCGCCAAGTTTTTTACCTCCGCCATTGTGGGCGCCTTTTGTTTGCTTCTGTTTGTAGTTTGTTAGTGTTTAAAATAAATCATGTATCCACCTTCAAGCCATGTCCGATCCAAGTTGCATCTCGGGAAAACTCCAAAGTCCAAGTCTTGACAAAAGACCCAAAAAGATGATTGGTTCGACCCACCTTTTTTTTCCATGAGGATTTTGAGTCATTCTTCATCTAAACGGATCCCCACATCTGCAGTCCCCTCCAAGGTTTCTTATTGTATCCCATTGGGTTGAGTTTTTTCTTGCCCTGATGTGGGATCTGAACCAAGGATATCGTTGTGGCTTGTGCAGCCCTTTGAGACACTTGTGATTAAGGGCTATATAAATAAACTTTGATTGATTGATAGTGCATCAAAGACACAAACATAAAGTCGTTCTAGATCTGTGGCGGTTGTACAAGGTTGATATGGTCCATTCGTCCCCTGAACACAATTGAAGCCAAGTTTATCAAACCTAACTATGGTGGTTGCTGGATTCCACAGACTGCCATGTCACTGGTTATGTTAATTGTTTTTTATGGACAGAATTTCTAGGCAAAGCTAAAGCTTGTAGTGTCTAGTTTGATGGTTTTAGGATCCCATTATGTGGTCCTGATGGATTCATTATGATGTGACCTTAAGCCTTCACTGGGGCAGTTTGCAGCTGAGTGTCAAGCTTCTGGGATGAGATTAAGCACCGCTAAACCTGAGGCCATGGTCCTAGAAAACGGTGGACTGCGCCTGTTATGTGACTCCACCTCAACGCAGTGTGAAGTCCTGCCTCTGATTTATTGAGTGAAGTTGAAGATGGATCGTGAGTTTGACATATACAGTCGTGGTCAAAAGTTTACATACACTTGTAAAGAACATAATGTCATGGCTGTCTTGAGTTCCCGATAATTTCTACAACTCTTATTTTTTTGTGATAGAGTGATTGGAGCACATACTCGTTGGTCACAAAAAACACTCATAAAGTTTGGTTCTTTTATGAATTTATTATGGGTCTACTGAAAATGTGACCAAAACTGCTAAGTCAAAAGTATAAATACATCAATGTTAACATTTGGTTACATGTCCCTTGGCAAGTTTCACTGCATTAAGGTGCTTTTGGTAGCCATCCACAAGCTTCTGGCAAGCTTCTGGTTGAATTTTTGACCACTCCTCTTGACAAAATTGGTGCCGTTCAGCTAAATTTGTTGGTTTTCTGACATGGACCTGTTTCTTCAGCATTGTCCACATGTTTAAGTCAGGACTTTGGGAAGGCCATTCTAAAACCTTAATTCTAGCCTGATTAAACCATTCCTTTACCACTATTGACGTGTGTTTGGGGTCAGTCCTGTTGAAAAACCCAACTGCGCCAAAGACCCAACCTCCGGGCTGATGATTTTAGGTTGTCCGGAAGAATTTGGAGGTAATCCTCCTTTTTCATTGTCCCATGCTCTGTAAAGCACCAGTTCCATTGGCAGCAAAACAGGCACAGAGCATAATACTACCACCACCATGTTTGACGGTAGGAATTGGTGTTCCTGGGATTAAAGGCCTCACCTTTTCTCCTCCAAACATATTGCTGGGTATTGTGGCCAAACAGCTCAATTTTTTTTATCTGACATCACATGGACAAACAAAAGACCTTCTGGAGGAAATTTTGGTGGTCAGATGAAACAAAAATTCAGCTGTTTGGCCACAATACCCAGCAATATGTTGGCAAGACAGCCATGACATTATGTCCTTCACAAGTGTATGTAAACTTTTGACAACGACTGTATGTGCATCATCTGCAATAATGAAGTCATCCTATCAGACGAGAGATCTGAGCCCAACAGCAAAGCTCTCAATTTACTGGCCAATGTGTTCCTTCCTCTCATATGGTCATGACCGAAAAAACGACAAAGAAGCGGCCAAAATAAGTTCTGTGGTTCCTGTGTGGCTGAACTCACCCTTAGTGATGGGGTTAGCTCAGTCATCCAGGAAGGACTCGGATTGGAGCCACTGTCCATTTGTTTTGAGAGGAGCCGGTCGAGACGACTTTGGCATTTATTTTGGTTGCCACCCAAGTGAGAGGTTCTGAGAATGCCCAAGTGTGAGGGGAACCAGAGGTAGATTTTGCACACGCTAAAGATGCTCTGTCCCAGAACTGGCCCAGGAGTTCTTCAGTACCCTTCCCATTGATACTATTGGAGGGGTGCTTTCTTACTTTACACTTCTGCACTGCATATCTGGTTAAGCGGAAGAAAATTAATGGTTAGATCAGTGGTTCTTAAACCTCAGAAAACACTTGGCTCTCCAAGTACCACCATTATGACCAACATTAAAATACAGTAGCATAGTAGGCCTAAATATTCATTTAAAACAAGGCACAGTTTTATTTAACAAGTACATCTAAAATGGACTGATGCAAAGTGGAAAAGTGTTCTGTGGTCTGACGAGTCCACATTTGAAATTGTTTTTGGAAATATTCGACATCGTGTCATCCGGACCAAAGGGGAAGTGAATCATCCAGACTGGTATCGACGCAAAGTTCAAAAGCCAGCATCTGTGATGGTATGGGGGTGCATTAGTGCCCAAGGCATGGGTAACTTACACATCTGTGAAGGCACCATTAATGCTGAAAGGTACATACAGGTTTTGGAACAACATATGCTGCCATCTAAGCGCCGTCTTTTTCATGGGCGCCCCTGCTTATTTCAGCAAGACAATGCCAAGCCACATTCAGCACGTGTTACAACAGCGTGGCTTCGTGAAAAAAGAGTGCGGGTACTTTCCTGGCCCGCCTGCAGTCCAGACCTGTCTCCCATCGAAAATGTGTGACACATTATGAAGTGTAAAATACGACAGCGGAGACCCCGGACTGTTGAACGACTGAAGCTCTACATAAAACAAGAATGGGAAAGAATTCCACTTTCAAAGCTTCAACAATTAGTTTCCTCAGTTCCCAATCGTTTATTAAGTGTTAAAAGAAAAGGTGATGTAACACAGTGGTGAACATGCCCTTTCCCAACTACTTTGGCACGTGTTGCAGCCATGAAATTCTAAGTTAATTATTATTTGCAAAAAAAAAAAAAAAAGTTTATTTGTTTGAACATCAAATATCTTGTCTTTGTAGTGCATTGAATTGAATATTGGTTGAAAAGGATTTGCAAATCATTGTATTCCATTTATATTTATATCTAACACAATTTCCCAACTCATATGGAAACGGGGTTTGTACAACAACATTAGGTTAGAAAAACAAACACTGTACGTGGTTACAGAACAGGAACGCTGATGTGTCGCCACACGGCGCCCCGTAAAAGTTGGGAAAAGGGTAGACGCTGGGGGAGGATGAGTAAAAAAAACAAAAAAACAAAATCTCAGATGGGCATCCTAAAGGGGCCCAGTCTGGAGTGAGTAAAAAAAACAAACTCCATAGCAAAGCACATATACTGTACATTTTACAACATACAACTCGAGACAACAAGGGGTGAGGGGGCTGGCATCCGGCCCGAAGCTGCCAGCCACTACGGGCGCTGCTACGTCCGTCATACCATGTGGGGTGAAGTGTCAAAAGGCGTGGGATGTGTGTGGCGTGTATTTTTCGTGAATCCATGTGTATGTGTAAGCCTGCAGCGTGTCTCTGTTCTGTGACCTTGGTGCTCTCGCAACCGCCAGTCAGTCCGAAGTCAACAACAACACGTGTGTGTCCATGAGAGACAAGAAAGGAGTTTCTTGTGTCTTCACTGCACTGCTCTCAGGAGAGTCTCGAAGCCACGGAAACAATCCAAGTTACAATGTTTGTGTTTGCGAGCGAAAATAAATGTAGCTTTTCACTCTTAATTGTCTATGACTGGTCCTCAATTTCATCCTGCAGGGCAGACGGTCCGATGTTATCCTAAATCAAAAGAGTGTCCACAGGTCTGCCCGCAACCTCCAATCATTTGTGGCAGCTTTGGGGTACGTTGAAGGCTGCCAGCATCTTCAAATTTGTCGACAAACCAGAGCAACACTTACTCCAATCAGCAGATGTCTTATCAGAAAATATCTTCAAGGTCCTCGACTAAAAGGTTCGCCAGGCGCGACGCGGCATTCTCCTCCAAAGTGCCTGTCGTGTGTCCAGGAAAATCTGTTCCGTCAAGACAGGCAGGTTCCCCAAACCTGAGAGCTTGTCAATTTCGTTGAGAGGCCAGCAAATCAATTCCATCGTGCAGTGCAAAAAAGAAGCAACAAGATGGTCTGTAAAGCATCATCTATGCAAGATTTTGACCTAAGAACCACCTCATATTATTTAGACCACAAGGAAGTGTTTTTAAAGTAGAAACAAAATCATGACCCCTTTAAGAGGATCTGGAAAGTCAACGAGTCGCCTAGTTTGCAACACTGGCCCTTTGTACTGCCTGTAAGATGAGGCTTCACGTATGTTGACTGCTTCTCCTTTCACCTTCAGTGTACAGTCTGCAGGAATACATTTTCCGCTGTTTGACGTGAATATTATTTTCTGTTCAAGCCTCATCGTTCCTCGGAGGACTGTCATGATGTCTGGAGGCAATCAACTATTGTCACGCCGTTCTCGTTAGTAAGCATATCTTTGAAAGTGTTGAACTTTAAGATACACTGATCTTTAGGAACCGTTCGTTTTTTAAAGAACCGTTTAAAAATCGGTCTCGTTTATGCTAATTATTTATTTTTAACTGTTTTTGTTTCCCTTGTAATCAAGAAAACTGGTAGAAGTCATTAAAGGTCTACTGAAATGTGATTTTATTATTTAAACGGGGATAGCAGGTCCATTCTATGTGTCATACTTGATCATTTCGCGATATTGCCATATTTTTGCTGAAAGGATTTAGTAGAGAACATCGACGATAAAGTTCGCAACTTTTGGTCGCTGATAAAAAAGCCTTGCCTGTACCGGAAGTAGCAGACGATATGCGCGTGACGTCACAGGTTGTGGAGCTCCTCACATCTGCACATTGTTTACAATCATGGCCACCAGCAGCGAGAGCGATTCGGACCGAGAAAGCGATGATTTCCCCATTAATTTGAGCGAGGATGAAAGATTTGTGGATGAGGAAAGTGAGAGTGAAGGACTAGAGGGCAGTGGGGGCGATTCAGATAGGGAAGATGCTGTGAGAGGCGGGTGGGACCTGATATTCAGCTGGGAATGACTAAAACAGTAAATAAACACAAGACATATATATACTCTATAAGCCACAACACAACCAGGCTTATATTTAATATGCCACAAATTAATCCCGCATAACAAACACCTCCCGTCTCCCGTCCATTTAAGAGGATCTGGAAAGTCAACGAGTCGCCTAGTTTGCAACACTGGCCCTTTGTACTGCCTGTAAGATGAGGCTTCACGTATGTTGACTGCTTCTCCTTTCACCTTCAGTGTACAGTCTGCAGGAATACATTTTCCGCTGTTTGACGTGAATATTATTTTCTGTTCAAGCCTCATCGTTCCTCGGAGGACTGTCATGATGTCTGGAGGCAATCAACTATTGTCACGCCGTTCTCGTTAGTAAGCATATCTTTGAAAGTGTTGAACTTTAAGATACGCTGATCTTTAGGAACCATTCGTTTTTTAAAGAACCGTTTAAAAATCTGTCTCGTTTATGCTAATTATTTATTTTTAACTGTTTTTGTTTCCCTTGTAATCAAGAAAACTGGTAGAAGTCATTAAAGGTCTACTGAAATGTGATTTTATTATTTAAACGGGGATAGCAGCAGACCATTCTATGTGTCATACTTGATCATTTCGCGATATTGCCATATTTTTGCTGAAAGGATTTAGTAGAGAACATCGACGATAAAGTTCGCAACTTTTGGTCGCTGATAAAAAAGCCTTGCCTGTACCGGAAGTAGCAGACGAGTAGCATGACGTCACAGGTTGTGGAGCTCCTCACATCTGCACATTGTTTACAATCATGGCCACCAGCAGCGAGAGCGATTCGGACCGAGAAAGCGATGATTTCCCCATTAATTTGAGCGAGGATGAAAGATTTGTGGATGAGGAAAGTGAGAGTGAAGGACTAGAGGGCAGTGGGAGCGATTCAGATAGGGAAGATGCTGTGAGAGGCGGGTGGGACCTGATATTCAGCTGGGAATGACTAAAACAGTAAATAAACACAAGACATATATATACTCTATTAGCCACAACACAACCAGGCTTATATTTAATATGCCACAAATTAATCCCGCATAACAAACACCTCCCGTCTCCCGTCCATATAACCCGCCAATACAACTCAAACACCAGCACAACACACTCAATCCCACAGCCCAAAGTACCGTTCACCTCCCCAAAGTTCATACAGCACATATATTTCCCTAAAGTCCCCAAAGTTACGTACGTGACATGCACATAGCGGCATGCACGTACGGGCAAGCGATCAAATGTTTGGAAGCCGCAGCTGCATGCGTACTCACGGTACTGCGTCTGCGTATCCAACTCAGGTTTTGGAACAACATATGCTGCCATCTAAGCGCCGTCTTTTTCATGGACGCCCCTGCTTATTTCAGCAAGACAATGCCAAGCCACATTCAGAACGTGTTACAACAGCGTGGCTTCGTAAAAAAAGAGTCCGGGTACTTTCCTGGCCCGCCTGCAGTCTAGACATGTCTCCCATCGAAAATGTGTGGCGCATTATGATTACTATGGAACGACTGAAGCTCTACATAAAACAAGAATGGGAAAGAATTCCACTTTCAAAGCTTCAACAATTAGTTTCCTCAGTTCCCAATCGTTTATTGAGTGTTAAAAGAAAAGGTGATGTAACACAGTGGTGAACATGCCCTTTCCCAACTACTTTGGCACGTGTTGCAGCCATGAAATTCTAAAGTTAATGTATATTTGCAAAAAAAAAAATAAAGTTTATGAGTGTGAACATCAAATATCTTGTCTTTGTAGCATATTCAACTGAATATGGGTTGAAAATGATTTGCAAATCATTGTATTCCGTTTATATTTACATCCAACACAATTCCCCAACTCATATGGAAACGGGGTTTGTACCTGTGCAATGATAACAAAGATCCATCATTCCTTATTTATGTGCCTTCACTTTGACTGTGTCTTTTTTTTGCCCGTCAGTCATGTTGTATTTTTTAGGGCTTCCCCATCGAGCCGACGGACAGATATACTGTATTTTCCGGACCATAGGGCACACCGGATTATAAAGCGCACTGCTGATGAATGGTCTATGTTTTATCTTTTTGCATATATTAGGCGCACCGGATTATAGGGCGCATAAAAGGAGTCATATATATATATATATATATATATATATATATATATATATATATATATATATATATATATATATATATATATATATATATTTTATTTTTATTTTTATTTTCTAAATTGAAAACACTTCTTTGTGGTCTACATAACATGTAATGGTGGTTCTGTGGTCAAAATGTTGCATAGATTATGTTTTACAGATCATCTTCAAGCCGCTTCAGGATGCGTCGTTTTGTGGGCGCTCTTATTTACGTGGCTCACCTTCGGCAGCGTCTTCTCCCCGTCATCTTTGTTGTAGCGGTGTAGCGTGCAAGGACGGGAGTGGAATAAGTGTCAAAAGCTGGAGCTAACTTTTTTA
Organism: Nerophis lumbriciformis; assembly: GCF_033978685.3. Classification (NCBI taxonomy): domain Eukaryota; kingdom Metazoa; phylum Chordata; class Actinopteri; order Syngnathiformes; family Syngnathidae; genus Nerophis; species Nerophis lumbriciformis. Next base: position 2,671,772 of record NC_084577.2, read on the forward strand.
ATGATATTCAGACTTTACTTAAATCAATAACGGAGCAGCATCTCCTCATCCGGAAACAACCACACCGAAAATGTGTCCCGTGAAAAACCGTCCGACCGGAACTCTAATAACTAAAGTTCCTTGGGTGAATAATGTAAACTCACTACGCCGGTATGTTTTAGCGCTTTCATGGTGAGTTTACTGACAGATATAAGTAAGAACTTTACACTACTTTATATAAGAAATGGCAACAGCAGAGGATGAATGTCACACAACAAGAAGATAGAGAAAAAGAAGAAGCTTATCAACTACGCCGTCGTCGCGGACGCGCAAAATTTTTCAGGATTTACGCAGATCCCAAATACAGATCGGCAGGTACTGACATGTCTACATTAAAACATTATTGTTCATACTGCATTAATATATGCTCATTTTAAACTTTCATGCAGAGAGGGAAATCACAACTAAGTCAATTTAGCAAAACTGTATTTATTAAACAGTTATTAAGCAGTGGCACAAACATTCATGTCATTTCCAAAACAGAAAGTGCAAGATTGTCAGACATTTTAAAACACGCTATTAGTGCACTTTTGTGCATGATGTCACTAAGATGACATATCAAAACAACACTAAATTAAAGTGCACTTTTTTGTACAGAACGCCACTACAATAGTTTAAAACAAATAGAGTGCACGTTTGTGCATGATGTCACACAAGATATTTCAATAACTGGTATAGCTCGGTTGGTAGAGCGGCCGTACCAGCAACTTGAGGGTTGCAGGTTCGATCCCCGCTTCCGCCATCCTAGTCACTGCCGTTGTGTCCTTGGGCAAGACACTTTACCCACCTGCTCCCAGTGCCACCCACACTGGTTTAAATGTAACTTAGATATTGGGTTTCACTATGCAAAGCGCTTTGAGTCACTTGAGAAAAAGCGCTATATAAATGTAATTCACTTCACTTCACTTCAAAAATAAAAATTAGCTGCATAATAGGAAATCAAATAGTGTATGTCCTTCGCTATGTGGTTGGTTACTGTGGACGTTATCTCCTTCTGTTGTTGACTATTTTTGTCATATGGTGTTGATGTGGAAATGGAAGACGCCAGGCTCAATTGGGTCAGTGCTGGTTGCTTCCGCATTTTGTTGGGTGTGGCACCGGCCGGAGATGTTGACATGCAGAGTTTCAAGCACTCCTCATTCTCTAGCGGGTGACTTTTCAAATGATGCTACAAATTAGTAGAAAAACAACCTTTTTTAGATGAAAATAGCACTTTAGATCCATTTCAGTCTGGATACAAAGCTTTGCACAGTACTGAATCTGCACTTTTAAAGGTTTTTAATGATTTGCTTTTAATATCTGATTCTGGCAGCTCTGCCATTTTAGTGCTTTTAGATCTTACAGCTGCCTTTGACACAGTCGACCACACAATTCTTTTAGATCGCCTGAGAGACTGTGTGGGTGTCAGGGGGACTGCATTAGAGTGGTTTAGATCCTACCTGTCAGAAAGGTCTTTCTCTGTCAGGCTGGGGGACGCCACTTCTTCTTCTGCTCCGCTTTACTGTGGTGTCCCCCAGGGATCTATTCTAGGCCCCATCCTGTTTGCACTGTACCTTCTTCCTCTTGGAGAGATTTTTAAGAGGCATGGAGTGTTTTATCACTTTTATGCAGACGACTGCCAAATTTATATGCCTATTTCAAAAGGCCACGGCCCCCTGACACTCCTTCTCAACTGTCTATGCGACGTCAAGGCTTGGTTAGCCCAGAATTTTTTAATAATGAATGAGGGAAAAACGGAAATTTTAGTGTTTGGTCCGGCCCTCACTGACTTGGGACCATTGCAAAATTATGTGCGTCCCAAAGTCACCAGCCTTGGCGTCACTATAGACAGCGATTTTAAACTTGACAAACAAGTCAATAACGTTTTAAAATCGGGTTTTTATCATCTTCGTCTTTTAGCAAAGGTAAAACCGTTTTTATCTTTTAACCTTTTTGAACAAGTCGTGCATGCTTTTATTTCAAGTCGCCTGGACTACTGCAATGCACTTTATGCTGGCATTAGCCAAAAAGCTCTCTCCCGGTTGCAGTTAGTCCAGAATGCGGCAGCACGACTTTTAACAGGGGCCAGGAGACGCCAGCATATAACCCCAATCCTTGAGAGTTTGCACTGGCTCCCTGTTCATTTTAGAATTGATTTTAAAACCTTGCTGTTTGTTTTTAAAGCTTTACATGGACTGGCACCTCAGTATATCTCGGACCTCATCCAAACTTACAATCCTGCGCGCGCTCTGAGGTCCGAGAGCCAGCTCCAGCTCGTGGTGTCCAAGACGAGACTTAAAACCAGGGGAGACAGGGCCTTCTCTGTGGTCGGCCCTAAGCTCTGGAACACTCTGCCCCTCCATGTTCGAACTGCTCCCACAGTGGAGTGTTTTAAGTCTCGTCTTAAGACCCACTTTTATTCTCTGGCTTTTAACACTACGTGAGTTGTGTGGTCCTCTGTTGTCCTCTGTGTTTTTAAAATTTTGCTTTTGCTTTCTATTTACTGTTTTAATTGGTTTTACCCTTTGAAATTGTTTTTAATCACATTTATTTTATATTGTTTTTAATTGTGTTTAATATTGTTGTGCAGCACTTTGGAAACATTTTGTTGTTTAAATGTGCTATATAAATAAAGTGGATTGGATTGGATTAGTATAGCTGTTACTTTTTGTAGCAACGCTTTTGCCGCATACTTGACATATTACGGTTGTCTGTTCAACATCTTCCGCTTGAAGCCAAACCACCACCAGACAATAGACCCTGTGCTGTTTTTCTTGGGAATTAATTATTCTTTTTCCATTTGTTACCAGATTTGCATCTTTCTTTCTTTCTCTCGTATTACCACTCGCACCGCTCTGCTTGCACCACCTGCCACCGCTAACTTTACCCATGCCGCTACCTCTCTGCTCAGTGAGGGCGTATGACGTTAAACGCATGACAGTATGTGACGTTTGTAAGAAGGTGCGTTTGTTTTATGTCTCTGTGAGAAGGAAAGACAAGAAAGAGTGAGAAAAGCCTGTAGTGTAATGCCCGCAGCGAAAAGCAACTGCATGAGAACGTATACTCGAATACTCACGGAATAGTCATTTTCTACATCACGCAGAGACAAACCCGCGATATATCGAGTATATTCGATATATCGAGTATATCCGATATATCGAGTATATCCGATATATCGAGTACCGTATTTTCCGCATCATAAGGCGCCCTGGGTTAAAAGCCGCGCCTTCAATGAACGGCATATTTCAAAACTTTGTCCACCAATAAGCCGCCCCGTGTTGTAAGCCGCATCTAACTGCGCTAAAGGAATGTCAAAAAAACAGTCAGATAGGTCAGTCAAACTTTAATAATATATTAAAAACCAGCGTTCTAACAACTCTGTTCACTCCCAAAATGTACGCAAATGTGCAATCACAAACATACGTATATCAACATGGACAGAGCTGCGTGAAAAAAGCCACCCGGCCTCTTCGCGTAAACTTAAACTTACCGTATTTTCCGCACTATAAGGCGCACCGGATTATTAGGCGCACCTTCAATGAATGGCATATTTCATAACTTTGTCCACCAATAAGCCGCCCCGGACTATAAGCCGCGCCTACGCTGCGCTAAAGGGAATGTCAAAAAAACAGTCAGATAGGTCAGTCAAACTTTAATAATATATTAAAAACCAGCGTTCTAACAACTCTGTCCACTCCCAAAATGTACGCAAATGTGCAATCACAAACATAGTAAAATTCAAAATAGTGCAGAGCAATAGCAACATAATGTTGCTCGAACGTTAATGTCACAACACACAAAATAAACATAGCGCTCACTTTCTGAAGTTATTCTTCATTCGTAAATCCTTCGTCTTCGGTGTCCGAAGTGAAAAGCTGGGCAAATTTACGATCCACTGGCAGATGTTGGCGTCGTCTGGCGCTGCCTCCTCGTCTTAGTGAAGGTGTGTTCGCCTTCTGTCATCCATTGTTCCCACGCAGTTAGCAGTCTAGCTTCGAATGCCCTGTTGACACCAATATCTAGCGGCTGGAGGTCTTTTGTCAATCCACCCGGAATGACGGCGAGTATTGAATTAAGCGCGTAAGCGTGTCTCTCAATGTGCTGTTATGAGCTAGCAAATATAACAACTACACTACCCAGCATGCAACGATAGTTACGAGCATGCGCGGTAGCCCTGAGAAGCGTTGTTGTATGCTGGGAGTTAGAATGTGGTTATGAGCACGCTGTGAGTAAACGTTGAGAACTCAGTTAACACGCCTCGTCTGCATTATTTATAATTAGACAGACAACACACTTAATAGGAGCCATTTTGGGGTCTTTACATAAACACACAAATGGAAATGAAACGTCACATATCCCAGCATGCACCGCGCGCTTCTTCTACGGGGAAAAAAGATGGCGGCTGTTTACCGTAGTTGCGAGACCTAAACTTTATGAAAATGAATCTTAATATTTATCCATATATAAAGCGCACCGGGTTATAAGGCGCACTGTCAGCTTTTGAGAAAATTTGTGGTTTTTAGGTGCGCCTTATAGTGCGGAACATACGGTACCTTAACCACTCGCTCATCTTTTCTTCATCCATCCCTTCGAGTTAGCTTTTATGATGACGCCGGCTGGAAAGGTCTCTTTTGGCAAGGTCTTCCTTTTGAATAACACCATGGGTGGAAGTTAGCATGGCAAGCTAGAACCACAGTGAAGGATGACTTCTCATTCCCTGTGGTGCGAATATTCACCGTACGTGCTCCCGTTCCACAGTGCGGTTCACAGGAATATCAGTTGCTGTGAAATACGGTAGTAATCCGTGTGCGGATGGAGAGATTGCGTCTTTTCGTGAACGGGATCCTTGTCGCTTAGTAGGAGCCATTTTGTGGTCTTTACAGATGTAAACAGGAAATGAAACGTACGGTGATATCCGCGCGTTTTTTCTTCTTCTTCCGGGGGCGGGTGGTTGCTTACAGTAGAAGAAGAAGCGCTTCCTGTTCTATGGGGGCGGGTGCTTACCTTGGCGGTTGCTTGCGTAGAAGAAGAAGCGCTTCCTGTTCTACCGGTAAAAAAGATGGCGGCTGTTTACCTAAGTTGCGAGATCGAAACTTTATGAAAATGAATCTTAATATTAATCCATATATAAAGCGCACCGGGTTAAAAGCCGCACTGTCAGCTTTTGAGTAAATTTGTGGTTTTTAGGTGCGGCTAATGGTGCGGAAAATACGGTATATTCGATGTATCGCCCAGCCCTAAGTGAGACCATTGCTGTAGCATTTATCCTGTGATGAGTTTTGAACAAAACTTGTTCATTCTCCATTCAACAAAGGAACGCGGTAAAGTCAAACACTAGCAACTTGTGACTTTGTCACATAAGGAGTAGCTGCTGCAAGTCACCAAGGCGGTATGCACTATGGCGTCAAAGCCAGCAATACGGCTGAGCAAAGAAGATCCCCACCAGCTGCTCGGGTTTAAAGAGTGGGAAATACATCTAATTGTTTCTTCACTGTCACGCTAAAATGAATCACTGAATTATTTTTTTTTTTTCCCCTTTGTGCCTCAGAAGTTCAAGACAAAGAAGCCTTGCCTTTGCCATTGTTCACATACTCAGTTATTAATGAAGTACTAAAATGCAATCTACTTCCTCACTGAGCCACACAGATGAAGCAAATAGACTTTGTAATGAGATTTCTCTGGGCTTTTAACTTCTTTTTTTTGATGAGTTATAACATTGACAGAGAAAGGCAATCTTTGTGTTGCTTCAAAGCGAGAGAAAATAATACATTTTAGGTTTTCCATTAACTAACTCTTGGTTATGAGAGTGAGGAGGGTTTTACAAAAGGCACTGTATCATTGAAATTACCAACTGATAAACTCATATACTGTGTTTGTATACATATATATATACATATACCGTATTTTCCGCACTATAAGGCGCACCGGATTATTAGCCGCACCTTCAATGAATTACATATTTCATAACTTTGTCCACCAATAAGCCGCCCCGGATTATAAGCCGCGCCTACGCTGCGCTAAAGGGAATGTCAAAAAAACAGTCAGATAGTTCAGTCAAACTTTAATAATATATTGAAAACCAGCGTTCTAACAACTCTGTCCCAAAATGTACGCAAATGTGCAATCACAAACATAGTAAAATTCAAAATGGTGTAGAGCAATAGCAACATAATGTTGCTCGAACGTTAATGTCACAACACACAAAATAAACATAGCGCTCACCTTCTGAAGTTATTCTTCATTCGTAAATCCTTCGAATTCTTCGTCTTCGGTGTCCGAATTGAAAAGTTGCGCAAGCGTGGGATCCAAAATGGCCGGTTCCGTCTCGTCGAAGTAATCGGAGTCAGTGTCGCTGTTGTTGTCCAGTAGTTCTGTGAATCCTGCCTTCCGGAAAGCTCGGACCACAGTTGTGACCGAAATATCTGCCCAAGCATTTACGATCCACTGGCAAATGTTGGCGTATGTCGTCCGGCGCTGTCTGCCCGTCTTAGTGAAGGTGTGTTCGCCTTCGGAGCTGTGTGAAAAAAGCCACCCGGCCTCTTCGCGTAAACTTCCCTTAACCACTCGCTCATCTTTTCTTCATCCATCCATCCCTTCGAGTTAGCTTTTATGATGACGCCGGCTGGAAAGGTCTCTTTTGGCAAGGTCTTCCTTTTGAATATCACCATGGGTGGAAGTTAGCATGGCAAGCTAGAACCACAGTGAAGGATGACTTCTCATTCCCTGTGGTGCGAATATTCACCGTACGTGCTCCCGTTCCACAGTGCGGTTCACAGGAATATCAGTTGCTGTGAAATACGGTAGTAATCCGTGTGCGGATGGAGAGATTGCGTCTTTTTATGAACCGGATCCTTGTCGCTTAGTAGGAGCCATTTTGTGGTCTTTACAGATGTAAACAGGAAATGAAACGTACGGTGATATCCGCGCGTTTTTTCTTCTTCTTCCGGGGGCGGGTGGTTGCTTACAGTAGAAGAAGAAGCGCTTCCTGTTCTATGGGGGCGGGTGCTTTCCTTGGCGGTTGCTTGCGTAGAAGAAGAAGCGCTTCCTGTTCTACCGGGAAAAAAGATGGCGGCTGTTTACCGAAGTTGCGAGATCGAAACTTTATGAAAATGAATCGTAATAAAGCGCACCGGGTTATAAGGCGCACTGTCAGCTTTTGAGAAAATGTGTGGTTTTTAGGTGCGCCTTATAGTGCGGAAAATACGGTATATATATATATATATATATATATATATATATATATATATATATATATATATATATATATATATATATATATATATATATATATATATACATATATATGTTATGATCCGCTGCCCGGATCATATTTTTGTTTACGTTTTCAAGGTACTTGTGTTTTTTGTTAGTTTTGGACATATATATATATATATATATATATATATATATATATGACGAGCTTCACAACAGGCCATAAGTTTGGACACACCTTCTCCTCATTCAATGTGTTTTTTATTTTATTTTCATGACTATTTACATTGTATATTGTCACTGAAGGCATCAAAACTATGAATGAACACATGTGGAGTTATGTACTGAACAAAAAAGGCGAAACGACTGAAAACATCTTTGTATATTCTAGTTTCTTTAAAATAGCCATCCTTTGCCCTGATGACGGCTTTGCACACTCTTAGCATTATCTCAATGCATATATATATACATATATATATATATATATATATATATATATATATACATACACATACATATACACATATATGTATATATATACAAACCCCGTTTCCATATGAGTTGGGAAATTGTGTTAGATGTACATATAAACGGAATACAATGATTTGCAAATCATTTCCAACCCATATTCAGTTGAATATGCTACAAAGACAACATATTTGATGTTCAAACTGATAAACTTTTTTTTTGTTGCAAATAATCATTAACTTTAGAATTTGATGCCAGCAACACGTGACAAAGAAGTTGGGAAAGGTGGCAATAAATACTGATAAAGTTGAGGAATGCTCATCAAACACTTATTTGGAACATCCCACAGGTGAACAGGCAAGTTGGGAACAGGTGGGTGCCATGATTGGGTATAAAAGTAGATTCCATGAAATGCTCAGTCATTCACAAACAAGGATGGGGCGAGGGTCACCACTTTGTCAACAAATGTGTGAGCAAATTGTTGAACAGTTTAAGAAAAACCTTTCTCAGCCAGCTATTGCAAGGAATTTAGGGATTTCACCATCTACGGTCCGTAATATCATCAAAGGGTTCAGAGAATCTGGAGAAATCACTGCACGTAAGCAGCTAAGCCTGTGACCTTCAATCCCTCAGGCTGTACTGCATCAACAAGCGACATCAGTGTGTAAAGGATATCACAACATGGGCTCAGGAACACTTCAGAAACCCACTGTCAGTAACTACAGTTGGTCGCTACATCTGTAAGTGCAAGTTAAAACTCTCCTATGCAAGGCGAAAACCGTTTATCAACAACACCCAGAAACGCTGTCGGCTTCGCTGGGCCTGAGTTCATCTAAGATGGACTGATACAAAGTGGAAAAGTGTTCTGTGGTCTGACGAGTCCACATTTCAAATTGTTTTTGGAAACTGTGGACGTCGTGTCCTCCGGACCAAAGAGGAAACGAACCATCCGGATTGTTATAGGCGCAAAGTTGAAAAGCCAGCATCTGTGATGGTATGGGGGTGTATTAGTGCCCAAGACATGGGTAACTTACACATCTGTGAAGGTGCCATTAATGCTGAAAGGTACATACAGCTTTTGGAGCAACATATGTTGCCATCAAAGCAACGTTACCATGGACGCCCCTGCTTATTTCAGCAAGACAATGCCAAGCCACATGTTACATCAACGTGGCTTCATAGTAAAATAGTGCGGGTACTAGACTGGCCTGCCTGTAGTCCAGACCTGTCTCCCATTGAAAATGTGTGGCGCATTATGAAGCCTAAAATACCACAACGGAGACCCCCGGACTGTTGAACAACTTAAGCTGTACATCAAGCAAGAATGGGAAAGAATTCCACCTGAGAAGCTTAAAAAATGTGTCTCCTCAGTTCCCAAACATTTACTGAGTGTTGTTAAAAGAAAAGGTGATGTAACACAGTGGTGAACATGCCCTTTCCCAACTACTTTGGCATGTGTTGCAGCCATGAAATTCTAAGTTAATTATTATTTGCAAAATAAAAAAAAAAAGGTTATGAGTTTGAACATCAAATATCTTATATTTGTAGTGCATTCAATTGAATGTGGGTTGAAAAAGATTTGCAAATCATTGTATTCCGTTTACATTTACATCTAACACAATTTCCCAACTCATATGGAAACGGGGTTTGTACTTGCCCACCTCTGCAAAACTGAGCGACTGTGATAGTGTACGCACACAAACAGGCCGACAAGTTGTATATAACGTTTACATTAGCCGAGTTGAGTCTGAGTTTATTTGGAACGTGCACGCATACAACATGATACATCACAATTTCCAGTTTCTCTATTCAACATGTTCGAAAAGGAATAGGAAGAAGCAGAGCTTATTTAATCCTACCCCTTTTTCTTTACATAGCAGTTGCTAAAATGTTCGTTCACTTCCTGTTCTCAATTTATTCACAATATCATCATCATCATCGGCGGTCACTCGAACGAGTATGACGATCCTCCTGGTAGGGGTGTATCCCTTTATGGAGGATGCCTGTGTGTGACTTTGTTTTACGTGGGGAGACTGGTGCACAGACAGTCACCACACGATCCTTGACAGAATCGGGTCAGGGTCCAGTGGCATGGAGTCCAAGACGACTGGGGACCCTTTACTGCTGCAGCCTTCTTCCGCCATCGCAGCCGTTGTGGTAGTTCTTAAATCGACCGTCTTCCGCCTGCTCCGCCGTTGAGGTCTTCACCGTATCCCTGGCTAGGGGGCAGTCAGGTACTAGGCCTTTGCCAAGGGCCACCTGGGGTAACAGTAGTAAAGGGGTTAACCTCCTAGTGCCCCAAGACCCCATAGAGGAGCCTTCACTGCCAGATGCACTTTAACGTCAGGCCCAGGACACATTCCCAATATACTCCATAACTAATAACAATAAAATGTTGTTTATCATGGTTCTTCTTCTTTGTACTTTGTAAACACTTTAAGTTTGAAGAGTTTCTTGAAGTGGATCATATTAGTACATTGATTTCTTTGCTTAATCCATTCCATAATTTCACTCCACATACTGATATACCGTATTTTCCGCACTATAAGGCGCACTGGATTATTAGCCGCACCTTCAATGAATGGCATATTTCATAACTTTGTCCACCAATAAGCCGCCCCGGACTATAAGCCGCGCCTACGCTGCGCTAAAGGGAATGTCAAAAAAACAGTCAGATAGGTCAGTCAAACTTTAATAATATATTAAAAACCAGCGTTCTAACAACTCTGTTCACTCCCAAAATGTACGCAAATGTGCAATCACAAACATAGTAAAATTCAAAATAGTGCAGAGCAATAGCAACATAATGTTGCTCGAACGTTAATGTCACAACACACAAAATAAACATAGCGCTCACTTTCTGAAGTTATTCTTCATTCGTAAATCCTTCGTCTTCGGTGTCCGAAGTGAAAAGTTGGGCAAATTTACGATCCACTGGCAGATGTTGGCGTCGTCTGGCGCTGCCTCCCTGTCTTAGTGAATGTGTGTTCGCCTTCTGTCATCCATTGTTCCCACGCAGTTAGCAGTCTAGCTTCGAATGCCCTGTTGACACCAATATCTAGCGGCTGGAGGACTTTTGTCAATCCACCCGGAATGACGGCGAGTATTGAATTAAGCGCGTAAGCGTGTCTCTCAATGTGCTGTTATGAGCTAGCAAATATAACAACTACACTACCCAGCATGCAACGATAGTTACGAGCATGCGCGGTAGCCCTGAGAAGCGTTGTTGTATGCTGGCAGTTAGAATGTGGTTATGAGCACGCTGTGAGTAAACGTTGAGAACTCAGTTAACACGCCTCGTCTGCATTATTTATAATTAGACAGACAACACACTTAATAGGAGCCATTTTGGGGTCTTTACATAAACACACAAATGGAAATGAAACGTCACATATCCCAGCATGCACCGCGCGCTTCTTCGTCATCCACTGTTCCCACGCAGTTAGCAGTCTAGCTTCGAATGCCCTGTTGACACCAATATCTAGCGGCTGGAGGTCTTTTGTCAATCCACCCGGAATGACGGCGAGTATTGAATTAAGCGCGTAAGCGTGTCTCTCAATGTGCTGTTATGAGCTAGCAAATATAACAACTACACTACCCAGCATGCAACGATAGTTACGAGCATGCGCGGTAGCCCTGAGAAGCGTTGTTGTATGCTGGCAGTTAGAATGTGGTTATGAGCACGCTGTGAGTAAACGTTGAGAACTCAGTTAACACGCCTCGTCTGCATTATTTATAATTAGACAGACAACACACTTAATAGGAGCCATTTTGGGGTCTTTACATAAACACACAAATGGAAATGAAACGTCACATATCCCAGCATGCACCGCGCGCTTCTTCTACGGGGAAAAAAGATGGCGGCTGTTTACCGTAGTTGCGAGACCTAAACTTTATGAAAATGAATCTTAATATTTATCCATATATAAAGCGCACCGGGTTATAAGGCGCACTGTCAGCTTTTGAGAAAATGTGTGGTTTTTAGGTGCGCCTTATAGTGCGGAAAATACGGTACTGAAGATTTAAAGTGTAAAATGTTTTAAATTACATTTTTCTCTAAGATTATATTTCTCCTCTTTTGTTGAGAAGAATTGTTGTATATTCTTGGGTAGCAAGTTGTAGTTTGCTTTGTGTATAATGTTAGCTGTCTGCAAATTCCCTATGTCGTGAACATGTATTGCTTTATTAATTTGAATGTAATGTTTTGGTTTTGAGACATATGAAGACTTTTACTCAAAGCTGCACAGACAGTTTTATAGATGAGGCCCCTTGTGTTTTGAGGTGTGATTATGCAGAATGAAGAAACAGGAAGCAATTACCGTATTTTCCGCACTATAAGGCGCACCTAAAAACCACAAATTTTCTCAAAAGCTGACAGTGCGCCTTATAACCCGGTGCGCTTTATTACGATTCATTTTCATAAAGTTTCGATCTCGCAACTTCGGTAAACAGCCGCCATCTTTTTTCCCGGTAGAACAGGAAGCGCTTCTTCTTCTACGCAAGCAACCGCCAAGGTAAGCACCCGCCCCCATAGAACAGGAAGCGCTTCTTCTTCTACTGTAAGCAACCACCCGCCCCCGGAAGAAAAAGAAGCGCGCGGATATTTCGTTTCATTTCCTTTGTGTGTTTACATCTGTAAAGACCAGACTACAAAATGGCTCCTACTAAGCGACACGCTTATAACGCAGAATTTAAACTTAAGGCAATAAGTCATGCCGAAGAACACGGAAATAGAGCAGCAGCAAGAGAATATAACATAAATGAATCAATGGTGCGTAGGTGGAGGAAGCAAGAAGATGACCTGCGCCAGGTAAAGAAGACAAAACAGAGTTTCCGAGGGAACAAAGCAAGATGGCAACAGTTGGAGGACGAACTCGAACAGTGGGTTGTTGAGCAGAGAGCAGCAAGCAGAAGTGTCAGCACCATCACTATTCGAATGAAGGCAACAACGCTAGCAAGCGAACTTCACCTGGATGATTTTAAAGGTGGTGCTTCTTGGTGTTTCCGGTTTATGAAAAGACGCAATCTCTCCATCCGCACACGGACCACTATTTCACAGCAACTGCCTAACGACTTTAAAGAAAAGCTGGCTACTTTCCGTGCATATTGTAAAAACAAGATAGCGGAAAAAAAGATCCGGCCAGAGAACATTATCAACATGGACGAGGTTCCACTGACTTTTGATATTCCTGTGAACCGCACTGTTGATACAACGGGAGCACGTACGGTGAATATTCGCACCACAGGGAATGAGAAGTCGTCCTTCACTGTGGTTCTAGCTTGCCATGCTAATGGCCAGAAACTTCCTCCCATGGTGATATTCAAAAGGAAGACCTTGCCAAAAGAGACCTTTCCAGCCGGCGTCATCATAAAAGCTAACTCGAAGGGATGGATGGATGAAGAAAAGATGAGCGAGTGGTTAAGGGAAGTTTACGCGAAGAGGCCGGGTGGCTTTTTTCACACAGCTCCGTCCATGTTGATATACGACTCTATGCGCGCCCACATCACAGATGGTGTCAAAAAACAAGTGAAGCACACAAATACAACACTCGCCGTCATTCCGGGTGGGTTAACCAAAGAACTCCAACCGCTGGATATTGGTGTCAACAGGGCATTCAAATCACGACTGCGAACGGCGTGGGAACAATGGATGACCGAAGGCGAACACACCTTCACTAAGACGGGCAGACAGCGCCGGACGACATACGCCAACATTTGCCAGTGGATCGTAAATGCCTGGGCAGATATTTCGGTCACAACTGTGGTCCGAGCTTTCCGGAAGGCAGGATTCACAGAACTACTGGACAACAACAGCGACACTGACTCCGATGACTTCGACGAGACGGAACCGGCCATTTTGGATCCCACGCTTGCGCAACTTTTCAATTCGGACACCGAAGACGAAGAATTCGAAGGATTTACGAATGAAGAATAACTTCAGAAAGTGAGCGCTATGTTTATTTTGTGTGTTGTGACATTAACGTTCAAGCAACATTATGTTACTATTGCTCTACACCATTTTGAATTTTACTATGTTTGTGATTGCACATTTGTACATTTTGGGACAGAGTTGTTAGAACGCTGGTTTTCAATATATTATTAAAGTTTGACTGAACTATCTGACTGTTTTTTTGACATTCACTTTAGCGCAGCGTAGGCGCGGCTTATAGTCCGGGGCGGCTTATTGGTGGACAAAGTTATGAAATATGTAATTCATTGAAGGTGCGGCTAATAATCCGGTGCGCCTTATAGTGCGGAAAATACGGTAAATGAAAATTACATTTGTTTTCTATTGGAATATTGTTGTCTTGTAAGTGTCATGTCGCAAAATCATGTTGTAAGACACTTGCGGCATTTTTTATTTATTTTTTTTACATGATTGCTCACCTCAATTCAATCTACTCTCATAGCCTCAGTTATTTTACACACTTGGCCATACCGGGAACTTGTGACAGTCCAATTAAGTATAACTGCGTATCTGGAAGCTGAAATTATTGTCATCCATCGGAGCATAAAATTGAGGAGCAACATGCAAGGGAGTAGAGATCAGCATATGCCTGATTGACTATGGAGCCATAAGCCTGCCACTAAGTTTTAGAATTGTACAACAAGATGGAATGACAATGAAACAAGTATAGGCACCGAAAAAGACGGGGAGAAAGGTTCAGCAAAGCCGCTAACGCTTTACTCTAACACAGGGGTGGGCAATTAATTTTTACCGAGGGCCGCATGAGCAACCCGAGCACTGCTGGAGGGCCACACCGACAATATTTCAATTCAATTTTGCTCAAATTATTTTTGATATACCGTAAGATAAATAATAATAATAATAATATTTTCATTTAACCTAACTTATCTTTATAAAAAAGCAGATGGCTTTTGATGGTTTATTTTTAACACTTTCTTACACAACACTTCCTGATGTATACCGTATTTTCCGCACTATAAGACGCACCTAAAAACCACAAACTTTCTCAAAAGCTGACAGTGCGCCTTATAACCCGGTGCGCTTTATATATGGATAAATATTAAGATTCATTTTCATAAAGTTTAGGTCTCGCAACTACGGTAAACAGCCGCCATCTTTTTTCCCCGTAGAAGAAGCGCGCGGTGCATGCTGGGATATGTGACGTTTCATTTCCATTTGTGTGTTTATGTAAAGACCCCAAAATGGCTCCTATTAAGTGTGTTGTCTGTCTAATTATAAATAATGCAGACGAGGCGTGTTAACTGAGTTCTCAACGTTTTCTCACAGCGTGCTCATAACCACATTCTAACTGCCAGCATACAACAACGCTTCTCAGGGCTACCGCGCATGCTCGTAACTATCGTTGCATGCTGGGTAGTGTAGTTGTTATATTTGCTAGCTCATAACAGCACATTGAGAGACACGCTTACGCGCTTAATTCAATACTCGCCGTCATTCCGGGTGGATTGACAAAAGACCTCCAGCCGCTAGATATTGGTGTCAACAGGGCATTCGAAGCTAGACTGCTAACTGCGTGGGAACTTCTCAGGGCTACCGCGCATGCTCGTAACTATCGTTGCATGCTGGGTAGTGTAGTTGTTATATTTGCTAGCTCATAACAGCACATTGAGAGACACGCTTACGCGCTTAATTCAATACTCGCCGTCATTCCGGGTGGATTGACAAAAGACCTCCAGCCGCTAGATATTGGTGTCAACAGGGCATTCGAAGCTAGACTGCTAACTGCGTGGGAACAATGGATGACAGAAGGCGAACACACCTTCACTAAGACGAGGAGG
Source organism: Nerophis lumbriciformis (assembly GCF_033978685.3). Taxonomy (NCBI): domain Eukaryota; kingdom Metazoa; phylum Chordata; class Actinopteri; order Syngnathiformes; family Syngnathidae; genus Nerophis; species Nerophis lumbriciformis. Next base: position 2,687,237 of record NC_084577.2, read on the forward strand.
CAGCGCCAGACGACGCCAACATCTGCCAGTGGATCGTAAATTTGCCCAACTTTTCACTTCGGACACCGAAGACGAAGGATTTACGAATGAAGAATAACTTCAGAAAGTGAGCGCTATGTTTATTTTGTGTGTTGTGACATTAACGTTCGAGCAACATTATGTTGCTATTGCTCTGCACTATTTAGAATTTTACTATGTTTGTGATTGCACATTTGCGTACATTTTGGGAGTGAACAGAGTTGTTAGAACGCTGGTTTTTAATATATTATTAAAGTTTGACTGACCTATCTGACTGTTTTTTTGACATTCCCTTTAGCGCAGCGTAGGCGCGGCTTATAGTCCGGGGCGGCTTATTGGTGGACAAAGTTATGAAATATGTAATTCATTGAAGGTGCGGCTAATAATCCGGTGCGCCTTATAGTGCGGAAAATACGGTAATACAATGCAACAATTTCAATTTCTGTCACTTCATCCTGCATCCTCTTTGTTGTGAATGTATCACGCCTGTAAGGTGATTGGCAAAGAAGGAGGAACCGTTGCTGTTGCGGAAATGAGGAGTGAGGATAGACGTGCGTGTGGAAAGAATGAGATAAGTTGAGCTGTGTTAGCAGAGGTTGCTCAATAAAAGTTTTAAAAAGAGCGTCAGACATACTTGCCAACCCTCCCGAATTTTCCGGGTGACTCCCGAAATTCAGCGCCTCTCCCGAAAACCTCCCGGGACAAATATTCTCCCGAAAATCTACCGATTTTCAGCCGGAGCTGGAGGCCACGCCCCCTCCAGCTCCATGCGATGTCCTTTTTCACGACGGGAGGACAACAGGGTGACAAGAACTAAATCATCCAGACAAGAGATAAATTGTATTATTAGTTTTATCTTACCTAAAAACAAATATATTTATTAATAAAAAATAAAAAAAATAAATAAATACATTTTTACTATATTTTGCTAAAAACATCAAAATTAATTGTATTTTTATTTGTATTTTTTCTGACTCCTTATTACATACAGGCATTAGAATTATACATTCAAATAAACATATTTGAAATAATTCATTTTAAATTATCATAATAATTCATTTAAAATGACCATATTTTATTATTAAAATAATTGCTTGTTTGGCAAGAACTTTAGCATTTTATTGATTACATTTTGAAGCTCTCAGAAGCCAAGTTATGTTATATTCCTTAATATTTATTTATGCAAGTTTGAAGTATCAATTATCTAAATAGTTTTATTTGCATATTTTCAGGATGTAGACATATATATATATATATATATATATATATATATATATATATATATATATATATATATATATATATATATATATATATATATATATATATATATGTATGTGTGGGGAAAAAAAATCACAAGACTATTTCATCTCTACAGGCCTGTTTCATGAGGGGGGGTACCCTCAATCGTCAGGAGATTTTAATGGGAGCATTCACATACCATGGTTTATATAGGGCACAGAGTGGGTGGGTACAGGCTGGCCTAGGGGCGTGGTGATTGGCTCATGTGTTATCTAGGAGGTGTTTCCGTCTATGGCGGCATGTTGTTACAATTTCGCTGCGCTTGTTGAGGGATGACAGGTCTGGACGGTAAATAATAAACAGTTTCTCTTTCAAGCATAGGTTGCATCTTTTATTACCACTATTGTAAGGTGTGCTGGATGCAAGAATTTGCCATGTTATTGAATATTCAACATTATTGTCTTTGAGGTCCCAAATGTGTTTGCTGAGTTCTGTGGTATTTCGCAGGTTTTTGTTCCTGAAAGAAGCCTTGTGGTTGTTCCATCTGGTTTTGAATTCACCCTCGGTTAATCCTACATATGTGTCGGATGTGTTAATGTCCTTGCGTATTACCTTAGATTGGTAGACAACTGATGTTTGTAAGCACCCCCCGTTGAGAGGGCAATCAGGTTTCTTTCGACAGTTACATGCTTTGTTGGTTTTGGAGTCGTTCTGACTGGGGGTCGACGGCTCATTTGCAATTGTTTTGTTGTGGTTTGAGATGATTTGTCGTATATTGTTCATGCAGCTGTAGCTCAATTTGATGTTGTTCTTGTTGAATACTTTTCTTAGGTTGTTGTCTTTGGGAAAGTGTTTGTCAATCAGATTGAGGAATTTGTGTCCAATGTTCGTTGAGACGTTTTTGCTGTATGGGGGGTTGTACCAGATGATGCCGCTTCGTTTTCTGTTCTTTTTTGGCTGGTTTCCTGGCGTGGGTTCATAGGTGAGGGTGAAATTGTATCCGCTTTCATCAAGGGCTTTTTGGTACGGGGGGGTTGCTTGGTCAAATTCAGCTTTGCTAGATGACAGCATCGATAGCCTTTTATTGATTCCGGTAGGTATTCTTTTCGTGGTGGTGGGTGGATGGTTGCTGTCATGGTGCACGTATTGGAGTGTCGTGTTGGGTTTCGTGAATGGTTGGTAGCTGTTATTTCTCAGGTTGAAAGTGACGTCAAGGAAGTTGACGGTTTGCTTGTTGGCTTCAATTGTGATCCGTAGGCCGTTCTCTTTGAAAATTTGGCATATGCGCTTCTTGGTATTCTCGCTGCTCCTTGGCGAGGCGCGACACACTGCCAGTCCGTCATCACGGTAAATACCAAGGTTCAGATTGAGGCTAGCGAGCTGGGAGAGGAGGAAACTCCCAACGAGTTCACACGTTTCTGCTCCGTCAAAACTTCCCATAGTGACGTCAAATGTTGCATTGTTCTTTTTTTGCCATGGTGTACTGTTGTGGATGAGAATGGAGTTTTTTGCGTGGATGATGATGTTTCTTTCGTTGCCTGTGATTGAGTCGTAGTCTGAGGCGAAGTCTAGTGCTTGAGTCAGTAGGTCTTGCGTGATGGAAGGGTAAAATTCCTCGATATCAAAGGAGATAAAGTTGTGCTGTTTGTCTTGGATGTTGTTGAACCATTTGATTACTGCTGCTGTATTTCTCCATTGGTTGAGTGGTGTTTTGTCCTTGATTTTTGTGTTGACTCTGTCCAGGATTATTTTGCTGATTTTTCCTATTTCAGATTTAGTTGGGTTTATTAGTCGGCATGTTGGGTTATTTGCGAAGTTGGGTTTGTGGTCCTTCAATGTGATGAAGGCTTCCTTGTTGGCTGTGGCGTCCACCCTGTCCTCAATGTCCAGTTCAGCCGCGATCCTTTTATTTTCCAGGTGGATGTTCTGTAAGGTATTGGGTTGCGCTTTTTTGTATGATTTGTGATGCTTCTGTCCAGTAAGGTGTGGTGTTCTGGTATGTCCATTCTGTAGAAGTTTGTGGTTTTATCGGCAGCTATGATGAGGTTGTTTACTTTCTTGATGCGCTCCTTGTCATTTTTCAGCTTGGTGAGGAGTGGGTTGCGGATTGGCTTGAATTTGACTGATTGTATCATTTTGAGCATGTCGTTCTCAAAATCCTTTAGTTCCTCAACTGTGGGTGGGTTCTTGGTAGATTTGAATCCGTAAGTTTCCTTTTGCATTCCTTTTGTTTCAGGGTGGAGGAAAAAATGTGCTTTCCACCGCATCCTTCTTAGGAAGTGTTCCGTCTTTTCTATGAGCCTTAGCTTGTAGTCATTCTGCGCGGGTATGGGAATGTTCTTCGTGGAGTAGTCGATGTTGAATTTTTCCATTTCTGATCGTCGTACAGTGCTCAACAAATGTCAATTTGGAGCGGAGTATATATATATATATATATATATATATATATACTGTATGTATGTATGTATGTATGTATGTATGTGTATATATATGTATGTATGTATGTGTGTATGTATATATATATATATATATATATATATATATATATATATATATATATATATATATATATATATATATATATATATATATATATATATAATACTTGACTTGGTGAATTCTAGCTGTCAATATACTCCTCCCCTCTTAACCACACCCCCAACCACACCCTACCACGCCCCCACCCCCCACCTCCCGAAATCGGAGGTCTCAAGGTTGGCAAGTATGGCGTCAGACTTGGTGTGCACTTCTTCTGGACGCTACAATTGGTGTCAGAAGTGGGATGAAATGCCTCCCAGTTCGCCTTGCCATCAAACCTGGGAGTCTTCATTGAGGGCCAAGCAGCGTGCGCTGCACCTGTAGACGCTTCCTCTCTCCTTCCACCCTCTCTCTCTCTTTTTCCGGCGAACTCCTCACGTCCGGGATTCACACAGACACGGCACCTTAAGTCCCCACTCAGTGTCCTTCCCTCCCGTTCAATCTTGACAAAGTCGCCAGGAAACATGGTGGCACGTACCTCCCGATGACGTAGCAGGCTGAGCACACAAGCAGCGCAGTATGCTCACACAAGCAGCAGCAGTATGCGCAAAGTTTTACTTCTGACACCAATTGTAGCGTCCAGAAGAAGTGCACACCAAGTCTGACGCTCTTTTTAAACTTTTATTGAGCAACCAATACTAACAAAACTCAACTTATCTCGTTCCTTCCACACGCACGTTTATCCTCACCCCTCATTTCCGCAACAGCAACGGTTCCTCCTTCACACTCGAGATAGATATTTTTTTAAATTTATTTTTAATTTATGATTGGCCTCACGGGGGCCGGACAGGGACGTACAAAGGGCCAGATGTGGCCCGCGGGCCGCAGGATGCCCAGGTCTGCTCTAACATGACCTACTTTTTCAGTTACGTGTAATCTAACGCGCCAAGGTGTGGAAACACACTCACACATACACACACATACCGGAACCCCTTGGGAGAGGATGCTGGCGCTGTTTGTCCGCCGCTTCTCCACTCGCGATTTATAGGTTTTTTTGCGCTACTTTTTTATACTCATTCAAACATCACTAACTTTTTACTTTTCTGATCTTGCGATCAGCCACTTTTTATATCGGCACTTACCTGCTACCCGCTACCTCCAGCTGTCAACTTCGCCTCTCCGGGGATCCTGCTCGTCCATCAAACCACCGTTGACGGAGAACTATTCCCCTTCCACCACTGCAAGCCGATCACTGATTTTGGACATAGACATTGCCCTGAGAGGTATTTTGCGGTTAGCCCTTACTGCTGGACTGCTGCCTTCTCATTGAACGTTTTGGCTAACACTGTTTGGTTAGCGGCTAGCGGCTAGCTGGGCTAGGCAACATCCTCCCTTGGACATTATGACGTTCAGATATTCCATCTCCAAACTCCTCCGACTCAACCCCACAATCACTCCTGGATATAAAATCCCCATCATCAATGAACTCGGACTTCTGCGTCGGCCCCGATATATCCACAGAAGTTGTCGGAAAAAGTTTGTCTACCACCAACAGCTTGATCAGTGTATTCCATCCATCTGGACCCGTGTCGCACGTCTGACACGTCATCAGAGCGCTGTCGCTCCTGTCATTAGTAGCACTGGAAACGTCACGAGACCACTGCATGACAGCACGGGAAGCGCCGCGAGACCTCCACACACCAAGCAGGACAAAAAACGTGGAGTGGATTACAGCCTGCTCCGGCCCCTGCAGAAACTCACCACCTCAACAAAAGTCAAAATTGAACTTTTGAATGCACAATCTCTCAATAACAAATCCTCCTTCATTCAAGATCACATAATTGACAAACAGGTTGACTTCATGTGCCTCCCAGAAACATGGCATCAAGTGGTTTACTCTGCTCTGAATGAAACTTGTCCTTCTTGCTACGGCTACCTTGAAAAAGCCCGCAACACCGGTCGTGGTGGTGGCCTGGCTGTTGTACACCAAAAGAAATTTGATTTGTCCCCCCTGGCCCTACCTGTGCACTCTTCATTTGAATGCCTTGCATTTAAATGCAAACCCCCTTTCTCCATGACAATACTCCTGATCTACCGACCCCCCAAACCAAACTCTACTTTCATCCCAGAGATACATGACCTTCTCACCCCACTCTGCACAACCTCAGCCAATATTGTAATACTTGGAGATATTAACATTCATGTCAACACCCCCTCCTGCCACTCTGCTGCTGAGTTCCTGCATCTTTTAGATTGCCTCAACCTGACACAAGATGTTGATGTTCCAACACACACCAGGGGCCACACTCTCGACCTGGTCATCACCAACTCTGTCCCCATCAGCAACCTCTTGGTGTATGACCTGGGTGTGTCTGACCACAAGGCCATTTCAATGGAGCAGCCTTTCATGTCCCCCCTTGAATATCCCAAACCTCAAATCAGTTTCAGGAATCTAAAAAACATTAACCCGGACACCCTGGCCGTTGACCTCCAGTATCTCTCCTCTGTCAACTTCCCATCAGTCACTGAGTCAGTAGACTTCTACAACACTTCGCTGAGCACCCTCCTAGACCTCCATGCTCCTGTCAAAACCCGAACAGTCACCTTCATGCACTCAGCCCCCTGGTACACCGGCGAGCTGCGGAAAATGAAGAGAGCGGGGCGTGTCCTTGAAATGCGTTTCATGGACTCAGGACTCTCTGTTCACAAAATAGCCTATCGAGAACACCAGAAGGCCTATTCAAAGTCCCTCAGTGATACACGGTCCTGATTCTACTCTAATATCATCAACAATAGCCCTGGAAACTCCAAGCAACTTTTCTCCACCATAAATCATCTCCTCAAACCCCAAACTCCCCTACACTTGGACACCACACAGAAGCAATGCAACAATTTAATCTATTTCTGCAGGACTAAAGTAGAAAACATCCGCTCCTCTCTCTCCACCCCCCATGGCCCCCCAGTCCCAGCTGTTGACCCTCAGCCTGGGACCACTCAGCCTCTCTGCTGCTTCACAGACATCACGCAGCGAGAGGTTGAGGGCATCATGAGGAAGATGAAACCCTTCACCTGTGTCCTGGACCCCTTTCCCTCAGCCCTGGTAAAAACGCACACCCCTGCCATAAGTCCTTTGATCACTAAAATTAATAACCACTCCCTGCAGGCTTGTCAGGTCCCCACTGTCCTGAAAACCACAGTCATCAAACCACTTCTCAAAAAGCCCAGCCTAGACCCAGAAGTGCTGGCCAACTACCGACCGATCTCCAACCTCCCATTCCTCTCAAAGGTGCTAGAAAATGTAGTTGCTGCCCAACTTCATGACCATCTTAAAACCAACAATCTTTATGAAAAGTTCCAGTCTGGTTTCCGCTCTGGCCACAGCACAGAGACTGCTCTGGTCAGGGTCACCAATGACTTGCTGATGACTGCTGATGCTGGCTCACCATCTCTTCTCATCCTCCTTGACCTCACTGCAGCATTCGACACTGTTGATCACCGCATCCTCCTACACCGCCTACACTCCACCATTGGATTCTCTGATACTGCTAAACTGGTTCACGTCCTACCTCACCGATAGAACATAGTTTGTCTCTCTGGTTGAGGCAAAGTCGGACACACTCTCTGTCACCTGTGGTGTCCCTTAAGGATCAGTCCTTGGTCCCACCCTTTTCACACTCTACATGTTCCCCCTTGGCTGTGTCATCAGCCAGCACGGAATATCATTCCACTGCTATGCCGATGACACTCAACTCTACCTAAAAACAAACCCAACCCCCTCTGCAGCCCTGCCATCATCCACACTTACCAACTGCCTGAAGGAGATAAAGGCGTGGATGAAACACAATTTTCTTCAACTAAACAGCTCCAAAACCGAAGCCATTCTAGTCGGCACCCTAACTAATAAAAGTCTCAATCAATCAATAAAAAAAACCCACATCAGACTAAGTCATACACCATCACCTTCTCCGGCCACAACATTCACCTCTCATCCTCAGTCATTAATCTGGGTGTTAAAATGGACCCGCACTTGACCTTTGAGGCTCAAATAAAACAACTGTGCAAGACCTCCTTCAACCACCTCAGGAACGTCGCTAAACTCCGCCCCTCACTCAATCTCTCTGATGCCGAGAGGCTCGTCCACGCCTTCGTCTCCTCCAGGCTAGACTACTGCAACGCACTTCTTGTTTGGATCCCCAGCAAAAACATCCAGAAGCTACAATACATACAGAATAGTGCTGCTAGGATCCTGATGAGAGTGCGAAAATATGACCATATCACACCAACTCTCAAATCACTTCACTGGCTTCCTGTTCCACTCAGGATTGAATTCAAAGTTTCCCTACTAGCCCACCAGTGCCTCCATGGAAATTATCCCCTCTACCTCAAATAACTACTCACCCCCAAATCCTCCACACGACACCTCCGCTCCGGACAGGCTAACCTCCTTCAACCTCCGAGGACAAAACTACAAACAATGGGAGACCGGGCTTTCTGCTGTGCCGCTCCCAGTCTGTGGAACGCTCTCCCTGACCACCTAAAACAACTTCAAAACTGTTAAGGTTTCGGGACCCCAGGATGCAGAGACTGGAGGCAATCTGGAATTACAAAAAGGAAATATTTTAATTAGTCCAAAAGGGGTAACAAAAGGCGATGGGGCAGAAGCGCACACCATGTATCACAGACCAAACAGGATCCTCAGTGGTCGGCAGGGAGATAGGCCAGGGCACACTGAGCACAGAAAAAGTCCAACAAAAGATATCCTATCTACCTCAGGGAGGCTAGGAAAAGAACACAAGGAGGTTAGGGATATCAGGACTAAGGAACGACCAACGTACCCGGACTGGGTAGGCGAAGCAGGCACATGAGACGTGGAGAGCACAGGAAACAATAACCGGCAAGGCAAAGCTGTCTCTGACGAGCTTAAATACTAACAGGAGGACGAACGAACTGAAAACAAAGACCACAGGACAGAATGCAGACATCAAAATAAAGGGGAAGGCAGGAGAATAATATAACACAACAAAAACCCTTCAATGTTTTGTATACACACTGCAAGTCTATACATAATGTAGAATCAGACACGTTTTTAACAATATGTAATATGTTCAATATTTACCGTATTTTGGTCATTTTATGCACAGCCAGAACTAATCCTTTAGCGCATTTATTTCCGTTTTCATAGCAGCACACTTCCGACTTCCTGCAACAAATTTGTTCCAACTCCTGGAATCAAATATGTGTGTTCTTATCTTGGCAGACTTGGTAATAGACAACAAAGACAACTATTTTTTGGACAAATGAGGATTCAAAACCTTATATTTTTTAAACTAAAATATACAGAAGATGACCTGCTGCTTACACTGCAAAAAGTAATTGTTCAAAAACAAGAAAAAAAAAAAAAAAAGGGGTATTTTACTTAAACTAAGCTAAATTATCTGCCAATAGAACAAGAAAATGTGGCTTGTCAAGACTTTCCAAAACAAGTAAAATTAGCAATGAACCCAAAAATACCATAAATAAGTATATTCTCACTATTAACAAGTGCACTTTTCTTGGTAGAAAAAAAAGAGACCTTTTTGCTCAATATGTTGAAAAATATTCTTAAATTAAGTAAATGCTAGTGCCATTATATTGACTTAATGATATGCGCTCGGCATTACATTTCTTGAAATCAGCAAACTTATACTAAAAGCTAATTTATTGTTCTTAATGAAAAGGCAACAAGGTTACTCTCGGGGTCTCCTAGCCGCTCAGGCAAATCATCCATCCATCCATCCATCTTCTTCCGCTTATCCAAGGTCGGGTCGCGGGGGCAGCAGCCTAAGCAGGAAAGCCCAGACTTTCCTCTCCCCAGCCACTTCGTCCAGCTCCTCCCGGGGGATCCCGAGGCGTTCCATGGCCAGCCAGGAGACATAGTCTTCCCGACGTGTCCTGGGTCTTCCCCGTGGCCTCCTACTGGTTGGACGTGCCCTAAACACCTCCCGAGGGAGGCGTTCGGGTGGCATCCTGACCAGATGCCCGAACCACCTCATCTGGCTCCTCTCGATGTGGAGGAGCAGTGGCTTTACTTTGAGCTCCCCCTGGATGGCAGAGCTTCTCACCCTATCTCTAAGGGAGAGCCCCGCCACCCGGCGGAGGAAACTCATTTCGGCCGCCTGTACCCGTGATCTTGTCCTTTCGGTCATAACCCAAAGCTCATGACCATAGGTAAGGATGGGAACGTAGATCGACCGGTAAATTGAGAGCTTTGCCTTCCGGCTCAGCTCCTTCTTCACCACAACGGATCGATACAGCGTCCGCATTACTGAAGACGCCGCACCGATCCGCCTGTCGATCTCACGATCCACCTTTCCCTCACTCGTGAACAAGACTCCTAGGTACTTGAACTCCTCCACTTGGGGCAGGGTCTCCTCCCCAACCCGGAGATGGCACTCCACCCTTTTCCGGGCGAGAACCATGGACTCGGACTTGGAGGTGCTGATTCTCATCCCAGTCGCTTCACACTCGGCTGCGAATCGATCCAGTGAGAGCTGAAGATCCTGGCCAGATGAAGCCATCAGGACCACATCATCTGCAAAAAGCAGAGACCTAATGCTGCAGCCACCAAACCGGATCCCCTCAACGCCTTGACTGCGCCTAGAAATTCTGTCCATAAAAGTTATGAACAGAATCGGTGACAAAGGGCAGCCTTGGCGGAGTCCAACCCTCACTGGAAACGTGTCCGACTTACTGCCGGCAATGCGGACCAAGCTCTGACACTGATCGTACAGGGAGCGGACAGCCACAATCAGACAGTCCGATACCCCATACTCTCTGAGCACTCCCCACAGGACCTCCCGAGGGACACGGTCAAATGCCTTCTCCAAGTCCACAAAGCACATGTAGACTGGTTGGGCAAACTCCCATGCACCCTCAAGGACCCTGCCGAGAGTATAGAGCTGGTCCACAGTTCCACGACCAGGACGAAAACCACACTGTTCCTCCTGAATCCGTGGTTCGACTATCCGGCGTAGCCTCCTCTCCAGTACACCTGAATAGACCTTACCGGGAAGGCTGAGGAGTGTGATCCCACGATAGTTGGAACACACCCTCCGGTTCCCCTTCTTAAAGAGAGGCACCACCACCCCGGTCTGCCAATCCAGAGGTACCGCCCTCGATGTCCACGCGATGCTGCAGAGTCTTGTCAACCAAGACAGCCCCACAGCATCCAGAGCCTTAAGGAACTCCGGGCGAATCTCATCCACCCCCGGGGCCTTGCCACCGAGGAGCTTTTTAACTACCTCAGCAACCTCAGCCCCAGAAATAGAAGAGCCCACCACAGATTCCCCAGGCACTGCTTCCTCATAGGAAGACGTGTCGGTGGGATTGAGGAGGTCTTCGAAGTATTCCCTCCACCGATCCACAACATCCGCAGTCGAGGTCAGCAGAACACCATCTGCACCATACACGGTGTTGACAGTGCACTGCTTCCCCTTCCTGAGGCGGCGGATGGTGGTCCAGAATCGCTTCGAAGCCGTCCGGAAGTCGTTTTCCATGGCCTCGCCGAACTCCTCCCATGTCCGAGTTTTTGCCTCCGCGACCGCTGAAGCCGCACACCGCTTGGCCTGTCGGTACCTGTCCGCTGCCTCCGGAGTCCTATGAGCCAAAAGAACCCGATAGGACTCCTTCTTCAGCTTGACGGCATCCCTCACCGCCGGTGTCCACCAACGGGTTCTAGGATTACCGCCACGACAGGCACCAACCACCTTGCGGCCACAACTCCAATCAGCCGCCTCGACAATAGAGGTGCGGAACATGGTCCACTCGGACTCAATGTCCAGCACCTCCCTCGTGACATGTTCAAAGTTCTTCCGGAGGTGGGAATTGAAACTCTCTCTGACAGGAGACTCTGCCAGACGGCAAATCATATGGTCTAAAAATGCATTTTTCCATCGACAACATGACATCATCGCGCCAAGTGCGTGCTCTTTCAGTCAATTAGTGCGCATATATGCAGCCTGGCCCCCGGCCGAAAAATTTTTAATTGTAGTTTTGAAGAATTTACCTGAATGTGCATGAACTATTTCTGTTCAAAATTATTAGAAATGTCACATGTCAAATGTTTAAATATTAACTGTCAGTTTATTGTACTGTGCCAACTGTACTACTATATTATTAGTTTATTAGTTTATTCTTCTTCGGTCAATGGTCAACAAAATAAACAAACAGTTATACATTCATAGATTGAAAATGAAAATATTGCAGACAGAAAAGGTTTAGGCTGAAGTTGAACACTTATTGCGCCTAACCCTATAAACAATGGCAAGTACAAGATGAACTTCCGAAAATTATAAAATGTCCTTTGTACTACATATTATGAATACATATTATACACAACATAAACACAGTTAAATTATATACACAGTAAAGGCATGTGAAATATCCTTGTACACGTGTTAAACCTTTGCACCAATTATATACTATATACCAGTGGTCCCCAACCACCAGGACCGATTGGTACTGGGCCGCACAAAAAAAAAAAAAATAGAAACTTTTTTTTTTTAATTAAATCAACATAAAAAACACATTATATACATTATATATCAATATAGATCAATACAGTCTGCAGGGATACAGTCCGTAAGCACACATGATTGTATTTCTTTTTGGAAAAAAATAATAATAAAATAAAATAGAACAACTTCAACTCCAGTTATGGAAAAAAGTGCCAACATGGCACTGCCATATTTATTATTGAAGTCACAAAGTGCATTATTTTTTTTAACATGCCTCAAAACAGCAGCTCGGAATTTTGGACATGCTCTCCCTGAGATAATCCTAATACCCACTACAACTATGGGAAATACTATACTTTGACTTTCACAAAGTGCATTATTTTTATTTTTTTTTAAACATGCCTCAAAACAACAGCTACAAAAACAATGAAGGCACACAGCTTCTGTCCAGAGTATACTGGACTCTAGTATATTAAAACACGGACGTAGGGCCTATGTCCGTGTTTTACCGGATATGTACCGCTCCGTACAGCGGTGTTTGAAAAAGTCATTAATTTTACTTTTTGAAACCGATACCGATATTTTCCGACATTACATTTTAAAGCATTTATCGGCCGATAATATCGACAGGCCGATATTATCGGACATCTCCATAAATTACATATTTCATTGGCAGAACAAATATTTCAACTTGACAAAAGCCCAGGGCTTAATAACAAAAAACAACATAAAAACGATCTGTTTATGGCAATTAAACATCCATCCATCCATTTCCTACCGCTTGCAATTCAACATAAGTACCGGTACCTTAAATAACTAAACTTTTTTTTAAAAACTGCAGTTAATTACACACACCAACATTACAACTATTCAAGTCAATGTTAATAATAATTGCAGAGCTCAGAACTTGATGTTGTGGAATACCTTTCAGTCTTTTAGCAAATAACCTCTCTCACTGTCTGGTCCCATTCTTGCCAGAGGCTTGTGTATGTTTTTGGCCCCACGTTATGGAGACAGTAACAAGTATCTGACAGGTGAGCGACAGAGCTGCAGGCTATACACACACTATTTGCCAAGGATGGTGTTTGTTTGGTCTTTTATTTTGTCTATTTTCCCATTTTTAATACAGCAGTATGCCCTTAGTTCTGACCTCCCTTACTACTCACTCTATTAAAATATCCACTCCGTGTGACATTTTGTGCCGTCAATATAAAAAATTCATGCATGTACTGTACAAAAGTGGGGATATATATATATATATATATATATATATATATATATATATATTTATATATATATATATATTTTTTTTTTAATCTGAGCAGCATAGGTAAATGCCATAAAACTATAGTGTCCTCTGGTTAAGTTTATGTATATTTAAAGTTACTCATTGCTATGCAGGAGCCTGCTGCGTCAAATGTAAAGTAGAGGGCAAGGCCAGGAACCGTGTAGCAGTTTCCCTCAGGGGCAATAATACTATGTTGATCTTCATTATTTGGTCCGATATAAAACCTCCTTGTGACATTTTGTTCTTCCGTGTTACTGATTTATGGCAGCATTTATTGAACTCCCTCAAGTTTTTTTTTATGTGACTCAGTGTGTAGCAGTGACGTGCGGTGAGGTTCATGGCTGGTGAGGCACTGACTTCATCACAGTCAGATTTACAAACATATGAACCCTAAAGAGTATCTTATTCACCATTTGATTGGCAGCAGTTAACGGGTTATGTTTAAAAGCTCATACCAGCATTCTTCCCTGCTTGGCACTCAGCATCAAGGGTTGGAATTGGGGGTTAAATCACCAAAAATGATTCTCGGGCGCGGCGCCGCTGCTCCCCTCACCTCCCAGGGGGTGATCAAGGGGATGGGTCAAATGCAGAGGACACATTTCACCACACCTAGTGTGTGTGTGACAATCATTGGTACTTTAACTTAACTTTAACTTTACACATACAAACTGTAGCACACAAAAAAGCACATTTAATTAAAAAAAAAAATGTATTATGGTCTTACCTTTACTTATAAATGAAGTCCATGTGCCACTCCTTCTGAACAAAAGCATCGATAACTTGTTTAAAGAAGTCTTCCTTATCTTTCTTCAGCTTTAAACGTCTCACTGTCTCGATGAATATCTTCCTTCAAGTATTACCTCCTGCTTCGATTGAAAGTCCAGTTTATAAAACTGTTTTATTTTAGATATGTAATCCTCCATGTTAAACGTCCAGGCGAGAGGAAAAAATAAACGATCGCTGCTAACTGTTGCTGCTTGTTGTCCCTTCTTCTGCAGCCGAGTAGTCGCATGAATGATATCTGGGATCACTAGCGCCCTCTACCACCAGGAGGCGGGATTACTGCCAGCCTCAGCCAGTGCGTCTTCGCAGGCATTTTATGATTGCTCAGCACAAGAAATACGTTACACACATACAGTTGTTGACAAAATACACTGTACATTATATACCTCAGCTAACTAAACTATGGAAATGTATAATATAATTCATATAGCAATACGGTCTCACTGCACAGCAGGCCAGCAATTAGCCGAGTCATTGCGCAAACGATGGCGAGGCTCAACTGGCTGGTGACTCACCGCAAGTCTCTTCTCAGTATTTGAACGGCAAATGTGAAAATTCAGCGATTTTGAGTAAAAATAATCTAAAACTGGTGAAGGTAAATGGAAAATAACTTTATAGTATAATCACTGGATACATATAACAATTTCATTTTTTTTTTTTTCTTTTTAAATTTTTTTTCTTTCCATGATGGCACCTGCCTCCCCTGACTGCACGTCACTGGTGTGTAGATATTTGTAGAATGATCTTGTAAAAAGTAGATTTGGCTTTTTTGCAGAAGTGCCTTAAGACTATGCCAATATTTGAATACTTTCTCTGCATATTTGGTTTTTTAACAGGTGTGCGATTGAAATGTATGTTTCTTTCATCCATAAAGTACTTCCACTTACTGGTAGTGTTTTGGTTAGGGGTTGGGTTGTACGGTATACTGGTACTAGTATAGTACCGCAATACTAATGAATCTTATTCGGTACTATTCCTTCTCTAAAAAGTACCGGTCCTTGGCTAAAGTCCATCCGAAGTCTGCAGTGTTGTAGCTACTTCTAAATCACTAATCCTCGCCTCCACAGCGACACATGAAGTAAGTTTCTTACAAGCATCATCCCTGCAGGACAGGGAATAGTTAAACATGCTTCACTACACACCGTAGCTCACCGGCGTCACCGCTAATGACGCCGTTGCTGAATGTAAACAAACACTGTGGGTGCATCTACACCTAACATCCACTGTAATGATACCAAGTACAGGAGCGTATCTAGTCGATACTACGATGATTACATCGTTATTTTTTTAGCATCACAAAATCTTTTTTTTCGTTTTTTTTAATTTATTTTGTGTTTTTAAACTCAGGAAATATGTCCCTAGACCAGGGGTGGGCAACTAATTTTTACCGGGGGCCGAATGAGCAACCCAACCACTGTTGGAGGGCCACATCGACAATATTTCAATTAAATTTTGCTCAATATTATTTTTTATATATACCGTAAGATAAATAATAATAATAATAATAATTAATAATACTTTCATTTAACCTAACTTAACTTTATACCAAAAGCACTGCTTTGGAAATCATTTGTACCCCTTTCAGAGATCACATTTAGTTCCCCTTAAACATCCTCATGTTACACAATGAAATGTAAGCATAGGATGAAGTGTGCGTTCCTGTAACTTTCTCTAGTAACAGCATTCCATGATTAATATCAATAAATTAACATTAATAATAAATGACAGTAGAATAAGCACACGTATGATTGATGAGTCAATAGTGTAACTTTGTGTGGTGTTTGAGTTGTCCGACTTTTTGTGTGGCCATAAACGCACCAGTGGCTTAGTAGTATGCGTGTTGGTGACATGACAAGTTGCTTTTGGCCTGGTTTGTACGGCAGAAAATGACTAGTTTTTCGAGATAGAAGTGTTTTACTCATGTTTTTGATGTGGTTATGGCCGAATATAAACAATTTTGCTCAATAAAGTGATCGATACAATTCCTGGCCTCGAAGCATCTCGATAGACGTTACAGTAATTGAACGGTGTTCAATTGAACGGTGTTGACGTGAGCAGTGCGCAATTGCTGTAACTACTTGGTATCTAATCGATACCTAAATTTGTGGTATCATTGCTACAACAAAGATGACGGAAAAAAGGCGCTGCCGAAGGTGAGCCACGTAAATAAGACCGCCCACAAAACGGCGCATCCTGAAGCGACTGTCAGAAAGCGGCTTGAAGATGATCTGTAAAACATAATCTATGCAACATTTTGACCAAAAAAAACACCATTACTTGTCATGTAGACCACAAGGAAGTGTTTTCTTTTTTTTTTTTGTCCTGTCCAGCTTCTCAGGCAAATCATATAGTTGATGTAGATGCCCATGTCGGCTGTTCAGATTTACTTTACAAAAGAGAAGTGTAGGATACTTCTCTTGTTGCCTTATTTGTATTTGACTTTATTAAATGTATTTATATTATCATTTAGTGCAGCCGGGCCGGAGCAGGAGGGGATAGAAAGAGAAAAAAAAAGAAGACAGAGGGGGAAATTGTGGGGACAAGAGGGGGATTAGACAGAGAGACAAAAACAACAACAGCAAACAACAACAACAACAACAATAGAGCAACATCAGCAAATATGACATGTACAAATATGATGGTAAAAGTAATAGCAAATAAGCAGTTAGCGAAAAATAAAAAATAATACAGAAATGACAATGAGCATTATTACACTACAAATGGATCAATACAAATACCAATAGAAATAGCGCTATTGATAATGAACAATACCAATAATTTACCTTTATTATCAACAATACAGTTGTTTAAGTGCAACAATACATACGTAATGATAACTTGAGATACGAAAGAATGCAGAAAAATGGAGGGGGAGAAAGAGAAGCAACCTACATTAACCTTGTAGATTGTTATAGTAACAATAGGTTAAGCTTTGTCAGTGTGCCATGTGTTACACCCAGTTTACCCTAGGGCAACAACGTTAATATATGTTTGATGAAACGTGATTATGTGCATGAGTGTAAGTATGCATATGTACTTGTATATGTACAGAATGTGTATATGTGTTTGTACAATGAATGTATATGTACAGAATGTGTATATGTGTTTGTACAGTGAATGTATATGTACAGTATGTGTATGTTTGTATTTTGAATGTGCGTGTGGATGTACGAACATTAGGTAGGTAAATATGTACTGTATTTGTGTATGTATGTGGGAGCGTAGGTACCTATGTACGTATGTGAGCATATGTGAATTTGCATGTACAATACATTCGACTCCCAGAGTGCGTGGGAGCCAGAGCACGGCCCCATCACCCCCGAGAGCCCAACCCACAAACAGGAGGCGTGGTGCCCAGGGAACCAGGGACCACCGCCCCCACGCAGCCAAGCCGGCCAGCGACAGGAACCCCAGAGCCCGACCCACCGTACCGCCCACAAGGGCCAGCAGCAGGCCGCAGACAGACGCACCCGGCAGAGGACAGGGCACGAGAAAAGCAGGGGACAGCCAGACCCCAAGCCAGCGAGAGACCACACCCCACACGGGGAAGTGTTTTCAATTTAGGAAAAAAAATATGATAATATGACTCCTTTAATGCGCCCTATAATTCGGTGCCCCTTTTTGTATGAAAATAGATCTGACTTGTCCCGCTCATCACCAGTGCGCCTTATAATCCGGTGTACCCTATGGTACGGAAAGTACGGTAGTCAAATGTATAATTTTGTGTTTACATTTCATTGACTAAATATGCGCAACGATGCGTTCAATTTTTGTTCAGAATCTGCTACTTTTGCAACAGCTGACACAGTTTTCCTCTCATTCATTATGGTTTGAGTTTGAGTTTGAGTTTGAGTTTATTTCGAACATGCAAGTATACAACATGATACATCACAATCTCCAGTTTCTCTTTTCAACATGTTCGAAAAGGAGTAGGAAGAAGCAGAGCTTATTTAATCCTACCCCTTTTCTTTTACATGACAGTTGCTAAAACTTTTGTTCATTTCCTGTTCTCAATTTATTCACAATATACTCCATAAGTAATCACAATAAAATAAGTAAATAAATAATAATTGGTGAAGTAAGTTACATTTCATATGTTGAGATAAGTAAGATTATTTTGTGAGTGAAAGAATGAAAGAATGGATGAGTTAAATAAATTCAGAATGTTTATCATGGTTCTTCTTCTTTGTACTTTGTAAACACTTTAAGTTTGAAGAGTTTCTTGAAGTGGATCATATTAGTACATTGTTTGATTGCTTTGCTTAATCCATTCCATAATTTAATTCCATAATGATATACTGAAGGTCTTAAGTGTTGTACGTGCATACAAATGTTTTAAATTACATTTCTCCCTAAGATTATATTTCTCCTCTTTTTTTGAGAAGAATTGTTGTATATTCTTGGGTAGCAGGTTATAGTTTGCTTTGTGTATAATTTTAGCTGTTTGCAAATTCACTATGTCGTAGAATTTCAGTATCTTTGATTCAATAAATAAAGGATGTGTGTGTTCTCTATATCCAACATTATGTATTATTCTAACTGATCTTTTTTGTAACACCGTTAATGAATGAAGTGTACTTTTGTAATTATTTCCCCATATTTCTGCACAATAACTCAGATATGGTAACACTAGTGAGCAGTAGAGAATATGAAGTGATTTTTTGTCTAGAACATGTTTTGCTTTATTCATTATTGACGTGTTTCTTGCTACTTTATGTTGTATATTTTTTACGTGAGATTTCCAGTTCAATTTATCATCAATCATTATACCTAGAAATTTGGTTTCATTTATGGTAGCGTCAGTGTTATGGTAAATGAGTTATACTTGTGTAGCGCTTTTCTTCCTTCAAGGTACTCAAAGCGCTTTGACACTATTTCCACATTCACACACACATTCACACACTGATGGCGGGAGCTGCCATGCAAGGCCCTAACCACGACACATCATGAGCAAGGGTGAAGTGTCTTGCTCAAGGACACAACGGACGTGACTAGGTTGGTAGAAGCTGGGGATTGAACCAGGAACTTTCAGGTTGCTGGCACGGCCACTCTTTCATCTACGCGTCCATTGACTTAAAAGGGGGAGCATACAGTTGGTTGTTCTGCTGCAGCCAATATGGACAGCTATTGGATAAATGCTCAACTCTGGAAGTGCATGGAAATTGGCTGGGCCTTGGCTGGCCTGGGTGCTGTGCTTCTCTGCATTAGGATTGGATGATCTGTATGGAATAGAATATATAGCATAGAAAGTACTTTATTGATCCCTGGGGGAAATTCAGCACCACAGTTCGCTCACAATAAACAATAAACACTTAGGTATTTTTTTTACATGTGAATAATAAAATACAGTCTATTATACAGCATTATTCACATGTCAATAATATACATACAGTCTATTATACATCATTTTTCACATGTGAGTAATATAAATACAGTCTATTATACAGCATTATTCACATGTGAATAATATAAATACAGTCTAATATACAGCATTATTCACATGTGAGTAATATAAATACAGTCTATTATACATAATTATTCACATGTGAATAATATAAATACAGTCTATTATACAGCATTTTTCACATGTGAATAATATACATACAGTTTGTTATACAGCATTATTCACATGTGGATAATATAAATACAGTCTATTATACAGCATTATTCACATGTAAATAATATAAATAGTCTATTATACAGCATTATTCACATGTGAATAATATACATACAGTCTAGTATACAGCAATATTCACATGTGAATAATATAAATAGTCTATACAGCATTATTCACATGTGAATAATATAAATACAGTCTATTATACAGCATTATTCATATGTGAATAATATAAATACAGTATATTATATAGCATTTTTTACATGTGAATATTATAACTACAGTCTATTATACAGCATTATTCACATGTGAATAATATAAATACAGTCTATTATACATAATTTTTCACACGTGAATAATATAAATATAGTCTACTATACAGCATTATTCACATGTGAATAATGTAAATACAGTCTATTATACAGCATTATTCACATGTGAATAATATAAATACAGTCTATTATACAGCATTATTCACATGTGAATAATGTAAATACAGTCTATTAAACAGCATTATTCACATGTGAATAATATAAATACAGTCTATTATACAGCATTATTCACATGTGAAATATATACATACAGTCTATTATACAGCATTTTTTTACATGTGAATAATATAACTACAGTCTATTATACAGCATTTTTTTTACATGTGAATAATATAACTACAGTCTATTATACAGCATTATTCACATGTGAATAATATAAATACAGTCTATTATACACAATTTTTCACATGTGAATAATATAAATACAGTCTATTATACAGCATTAGTCACATGTCAATAATATAAATACAGTCTATTATACAGCATTATTCACATGTGAATATTATAAATACAGTCTATTATACAGCATTATTCACATGTGAATAATGTAAATACAGTCTATTAAACATCATTATTCACATGTGAATAATATAAATACAGTCTATTATACAGCATTATTCACTTGTGAATAATATAAATACAGTCTATTATACAGCATTATTCACATGTGAATAATATAAATACAGTATTATACAGCATTATTCACATGTGAATAATATAAATACAGTATTATACAGCATTATTCACATGTGAATAATATAAATACAGTCTATTATACATAATGTTTTACATGTGAATAATATAAATACAGTCTATTATACAGCATTAGTCACATGTCAATAATATAAATACAGTCTATTATACAGCATTATTCACATGTGAATAATATAAATACAGTCTATTATACAGCATTATTCACTTGTGAATTATATAAATACAGTCTATTATACAGCATTATTCACATGTGAATAATATAAATACAGTATTATACAGCATTATTCACATGTGAATAATATAAATACAGTATTATACAGCATTATTCACATGTGAATAATGTAAATACAGTCTATTATACATAATTTTTTACATGTGAATAATATAAATACAGTCTATTATACAGCATTAGTCACATGTGAATAATATAAATACAGTCTATTATACAGCATTATTCACATGTGAATAATATAAATACAGTCTATTATACAGCATTATTCACATGTGAATAATGTAAATACAGTCTATTAAACAGCATTATTCACATGTGAATAATATAACTACAGTCTATTATACAGCATTTTTTTTTACATGTGAATAATATAACTACAGTCTATTATACAGCATTATTCACATGTGAATAATATAAATACAGTCTATTATACATAATTTTTCACATGTGAATAATATAAATACAGTCTATTATACAGCATTAGTCACATGTCAATAATATAAATACAGTCTATTATACAGCATTATTCACATGTGAATATTATAAATACAGTCTATTATACAGCATTATTCACATGTGAATAATGTAAATACAGTCTATTAAACATCATTATTCACATGTGAATAATATAAATACAGTCTATTATACAGCATTATTCACTTGTGAATAATATAAATACAGTCTATTATACAGCATTATTCACATGTGAATAATATAAATACAGTAGTATACAGCATTATTCACATGTGAATAATATAAATACAGTATTATACAGCATTATTCACATGTGAATAATATAAATACAGTCTATTATACATAATGTTTTACATGTGAATAATATAAATACAGTCTATTATACAGCATTAGTCACATGTCAATAATATAAATACAGTCTATTATACAGCATTATTCACATGTGAATAATATAAATACAGTCTATTATACAGCATTATTCACTTGTGAATTATATAAATACAGTCTATTATACAGCATTATTCACATGTGAATAATATAAATACAGTATTATACAGCATTATTCACATGTGAATAATATAAATACAGTATTATACAGCATTATTCACATGTGAATAATGTAAATACAGTCTATTATACATAATTTTTTACATGTGAATAATATAAATACAGTCTATTATACAGCATTAGTCACATGTGAATAATATAAATACAGTCTATTATACAGCATTATTCACATGTGAATAATATAAATACAGTCTATTATACAGCATTATTCACATGTGAATAGTGTAAATACAGTCTATTAAACAGCATTATTCACATGTGAATAATATAAATACAGTCTATTATACATAATTTTTCACATGTGAATAATATAAATACAGTCTATCATACAGCATTAGTCACATGTCAATAATATAAATACAGTCTATTATACAGCATTATTCACATGTGAATAATATAAATACAGTCTATTATACAGCATTATTCACATGTGAATAATGTAAATACAGTCTATTAAACATCATTATTCACATGTGAATAATGTAAATACAGTCTATTATACAGCATTATTCACTTGTGAATAATATAAATACAGTCTATTATACAGCATTATTCACATGTGAATAATATAAATACAGTATTATACAGCATTATTCACATGTGAATAATATAAATACAGTATTATACAGCATTATTCACATGTGAATAATATAAATACAGTCTATTATACATAATTTTTTACATGTGAATAATATAAAGACAGTCTATTATACAGCATTAGTCACATGTCAATAATATAAATACAGTCTATTATACAGCATTATTCACATGTGAATACTATAAATACAGTCTATTATACAGCATTATTCACATGTGAATAACATACATACAGTCTATTATACAGCATTTTTCACATGTGAATAATATAAATACTGTCTATTATACAGCATTATTCACATGTGAATAATATAAATACAGTCTATTATACAGTATTATTCACATGTGAATAATGTAAATACAGTCTATTAAACAGCATTATTCACATGTGAATAATATAAATACAGTCTATTATACAACATTATTCACATGTGAATAATATAAATACAGTATTATACAGCATTATTCACATGTGAATAATATAAATACAGTCTATTATACAGCATTATTCACATGTGAATAATATAAATACAGTTTATTATACAGCATTATTCACATGTCAATAATAAAAATACAGTATTATACAGCATTATTCACATGTCAATAATATAAATACAGTCTACTATACAGCATTATTCACATGTCAATAATATAAATACAGTCTACTATACAGCATTATTCACATGTCAATAATATAATCTATTATACAACATTATTCACATGTAAATATTATAAATACAGTATTATACAGCATTATTCACATGTGAATAATATAAATAAATACAGTCTATTATACATTCAAGAGTGTGTTTGGCTGAATCCCTTTTTGATTGACAACAAAATTAGAGAATCAGCGATTTTGAAACTTAAGCCACTGCCAGAGCATTTTACAAGTTTCATTCCGTTTTCCGAGTTGATATGGAGAATTTTACTATCCTTTAAGTGACTTTTTTCTTTGTAAAATCTAGCATCTTTATATCTGTACCTGTTATTGGAGACTTTGTGTTTAGAAAATTGAAAGACCAGCAGTCGCTACTTGTTTTAGAGCACTGTCACATTGTCCATTTTAACCTTAAATGGGCAGGATTTTTTCTCCCTAATTCATTTCATCATTACATTTAAATAATATTCATTTTAGAGAGAAGGCAAAGATTTACTTCACTCTGCCGTTCATGCATATGCATGTTTGTTGACAATTTCAAATTAAATTGCATGCCGTCACTGATGGTAATTTTGTGTATAGCTTCAGTCCGTTTCACAGCTTTTTTCATTGTCTTATTGAGACACATGCATTTGAAGCCTTTGAAGCCTTTGTGGCAGGCGGCCAACTTAGTAATCAGCGTAAAGACACATGACACAACTGATGTTTTTCACTCTTGAGGAAACTAAAACAACACTTCAGTCATGTGAAGCAAATGTCAGTTCAGAGGGGCCCGGAGTAAAAAGGTTTGCCGGGTTTTATTTACTATGACACAAAACCACTTGAGAGTTATTGGAAGAAAGGGAAGAATGCCAGAGTAACATGCATTAACATATGAAGGGGAAACACTCACTTAAAAGGTGTTGGCTGCGGGTGTATTAATCAAACTCTTTCATGTTTTTCCATGTGTCCTGTGTACATAATAAAATGGTCACACCCAAAGTCAAACTGCTTAAAGCAAAGTATAGACACCTTAATTATTTTGGACATAGATATGTCATTAATGCATGACATGAGTATATCACTGTTAAGTACGAGTAGCTCATGCAACATTGCAACACAAGTTACCAAGAAAGAAGAAAGTGGTCTATAACCGACTGAATGGCTTTCTAGAAAAACTAGATACCATAGTCCCCTCCCAATATGATTTTCGTAAAAAAAGCACCACCTGTATGGCTATACTCGACCTCTTGGAAAAGGTTAATGACTGTATTGAAGAAGGAAAATGCGGTATTGGCATTTTTGGGGATCTGTCCAAGGCCTTTGACACAATAGACTTTGAGATCTTATTGTATAAGCTATATCACTATGGTGTCAGAGGGTTACCTCTCGATTGGTTCCGTTCTTACCTATACGGAAGGCAACAATGTGTATGCGTCAATGATCACAATTCACCCTGTATGACCATAAATTATGGGGTTCCCCAGGGATCCATCTTGGGGCCTCTCCTTTTCATCCTATACAATTAAATTATTTTGTAAACTCCTCCGAAACTTTTCATAAAATAATTTTTGCTGACGATACAAATTTGTTTACCTCACACAGGAGCCTACACGATCTACAAGAAACTGTCAATTCAGAGCTTGTGAAAGTGGATTCCTGGTTCAAATGCAATAAGCTCTCACTTAATGTAAATAAAACAAATTGTATTCTATTTCGTTCTAATAAAAACCGGACAAATACTGAGCACTGCCATATCAACATCAATGGGCAGGAAATACAGAGAGTGTACTCCACAAAATTCCTGGGGGTCATCATTGACGAATACCTCAATTTCAAATGTCACATTAGCCATCTGTTAAACAAATTATCCAAATATGTTGGCCTGTTCTTTCACCTTTGTCATCATCTTCCTCTTTATGCTCTACTTACCCTATATAAAACTCTCTTTGAACCACATCTAAACTACTGTAATGTCATCTGGTGTAACACCTTCCCTACCTACCTTCACAAATTAGAATCCATGCAAAAAAAAAATCATACGGGCCCTGTCATGGTCCAAGTTTAATGCCCCCACTCGACATCTATTCCATAATTGTTATCTCTTAAGACTGACAGAGTTCAATATTTATAAAAATGCTTGTTTAACCTATCAAGTCATTTACAGGCTGAATCTTAGGCTCTGTAGCTTGGTTCCTATTTATCATCCACAGCATGCCCACAACACTCGTAACTTAGATCTGATATCAGGTAAACATCGTTTACTGGCTTGTACCGCTCGAAGTGTTGTATGCAGGGGACCAAAGATTTGGAACCGACTTAATGAGAGCCTCAAGATGCTGTATCCATTCTCCAACTTCAAAAAGAAACTGAAAACGTACCTATTAACCACCTATCTTTAATGCCTCATGTGGGGTAGACTACTGTTGGGTTTTGCATGGTTGAATGAATGTATGTATGTATGTGTATGCTTGCTTTAGTACTATTATCTTGTGTTTATCATATAGCGTTGTTGTTATTGTTTTTTTTGTTGTTGTGCTTGCACCATGTTTCATCATTCCATGTATATACTGTCCTCTGGACCCCCTGTCAAAAGCTTCTTCTAGCTTATTTGGGTAACCCTTTCACGTACCAACATCTTTAAATGATGATATTCACTACTATTGTAATTGTTATATGGTATTGTGAATAAACTTGAGAACTTGAGATGAAATAAGCAAACTCAAATTCATCAGAGTAAAGACGCCACTGTGTTTTTGTGTTGGTGCGGAATGTAGTGTGAAATAAAGGAGGCAGTACACAAAAGGAACAAGCAAATATTAACTATTTACTTTATTACATGTTGTAAAAGTAGTCAGTGATGATTCCCGGGCGCGGCCACCGCTGCTGCTCCCTGCTTCTCTCACCTCCCAGGGGGGTGAACAAGGGGATTAGTCAAATGCAGAGCACACATTTCACCACGCCTAGTGTGTGCGTGTGTGTGTGTGACACTCATTGGTATTTTAACTTGTAGTTATTAGCCTTAACCCGAGGGAACAGAATGCTAATGCTAACAAGCTAACGCTAAAGCCAATGTGTTTGTGTTGTCGGCGTGAGATAAACACTGACATGGGACGGCGTGGCGCAGTGGAAGAATGGCCGTGCGCGACCAGAGGGTCCCTGGTTCAATCCCCACCTAGTACCAACCTCGTCATGTCCGTTGTGTCCTGAGCAAGACACTTCACCCTTGCTCCTGATGGGTGCTGGTTTGCGCCTTGCATGGCAGCTCCCGCCATCAGTGTGTGAATGTGTGTGTGAATGGGTAAATGTGGAAGTAGTGTCAAAGCGCTTTGAGTACCTTGAAGGTAGAAAAGCGCTATACAAGTACAACCCATTTATCATTTATTATTTATATATTGTTATTTAAAGCTAAATGGACCAAAGGAATTGCCTCACCCTCATGAATTCATCATTTACTGAGAGGACGACTTTCTGACATTGAGGACAAAAGCCAGAATTTTTAAGAACAATTCGGTACACTTTATTTTACAAATCATATCGTTTTGTATATGATCACTTTGTATTTCAATTACTTACTTTTTAGTAAAGGAACTGTGACCTAATATTGTCTGTTTATTTACAGGGTGTCTGTATAGGAATATAGTCATCAGCCTGATTTGTATAAACTACCATGAACTGTGAAATGCGGTGGAAACACAAACCACACACTATAGATCCAGGAACCTGAGGTTCCAGGAACCGAAAAGGGCTTTTTGTAAATGTATGCATGTCCGAAATAAACTCAATCCATATTTATTTCTCCTAAGAGTTGGTGAGTGCGGCCTTGTTATATAGTGTATATATGTTATGGACATAATAGAATATAATATATCTGTATATATAATATACTGTACACATATTAAGTATATATTCGTATATGTGTTATATTTTATATCGATATATTTAGTCTATTTATACCTGCATTGTCCTTTCCATCCTTACACTTTCCATCATTGTAACTGAGCTACTGTGTTGAACAATTTCCCTTGTGGATCATTAAAGTTTGTCTAAGTCTAAATCTAAGTCTTATACCGGTGCATTCTATAGCCCAGACTTGCCAACTATCCCCCTGGAAACTGCCCTTTCCTAGCGACATCCCGACTGATGTTACGAATCTTTGATTGATTGATTGAAACTTTTATTAGTAGATTGCACAGTACAGTACATATTCCGTACAATTGACCACTAAATGGTAACACCCGAATACGTTTTTCAACTTGTTTAAGTCGGGGTCCACGTTAATCAATTCATGATACAGATATTTACTATCAGCATAATACAGTCATCACACAAGTTAAAGGGGAACATTATCACAATTTCAGAATTGTTAAAACCATCAAAAATCAGTTCCCAGTGGCTTATTATATTTTTCAAAGTTTTTAAAAAAAATTTACCCATCACGCAATATCCCTAAAAAAAGCTTCAAAGTGCCTGATTTTAACCACCCGTCCATTTTCCTGTGACGTCACATAGTGAAGCCAACACAAACAAACATGGCGGAAAGAACTGCAAGCTATAGCGACATTAGCTCGGATTCAGACTCGGATTTCATCAGCTTAAGCGATTCAACAGATTACGCATGTATTGAAACGGATGGTTGTAGTGTGGAGGCAGGTAGCGAAAACGAAATTGAAGAAGAAACTGAAGCTATTGAGCCATATCGGTTTGAACAGTATGCAAGCGAAACCAACGAAAATGACACGACAGCCAGCGACACGAGAGAAAGCGAGGACAAATTCGGCGATCGCCTTCTAACCAACGATTGGTATGTGTTTGTTTGGCATTAAAGGAAACTAACAACTATGAACTAAGTTTACAGCATATGAAATACATTTGGCAACAACATGCACTTTGAGAGTGCAGACAGCCCAATTTTCATCAATTAATATATTCTGTAGACATACCCTCATCCGCGCTCTTTTCCTGAAAGCTGATTTGTCCAGTTTTGGAGTTGATGTCAGCAGGCCAGGGAAGCTAGGGTCGATAGCTCGCTCGTCTGCGGGAACAAACTGCCGCCATGCTTGCCGTGCTACCGAGGTCCTTTGTCCCTGAATTGCTCACACACTACGGCAGATTCAATGGGGGCCTGGCGGCAGATTTCTTTGACTTTATCGTTGGAAATGCATCTGCTTTGAGTGTCGCAGGATATCCACACATTCTTGCCATCTCTGTCGTAGCATAGCTTTCGTCGGTAAAGTGTGCGGAAAAAACGTCCAATTTCTTGCCACTTTCGCATCTTTGGGCCACTGGTGCAACTTGAATCTGTCCCTGTTCGTGTTGTTACACCCTCCGACAACACACCGGCGAGGCATGATGTCTCCAAGGTACGGAAAACAGTCGAAAAAACGAAAAATAACAGAGCTGATTTGACTCGGTGTTTGAGAAAATGGCGGATTGCTTCCTGATGTGACGTCATCGCTCCGAGAGCGAATAATAGAAAGGCGTTTATTTCGCCAAAATTCACCCATTTAGAGTTCGGAAATCGGTTAAAAAAATATATGGTCTTTTTTCTACAACATCAAGGTATATATTGACGCTTACATAGGTCTGGTGATAGTGTTCCCCTTTAATCATCAGAGTATATACATTGAATTACTTACATTATTTACAATCCGATGAGGGGGTTGGGGCGGGGGGGGGGGGGGGGGGGGGTTAGGTTTGGTTGATATCAACACTTCAGTCATCAACAATTATATCATCTGAGAAAGGGACATTGTAACAGTGTAGGTCTGTCTTCGTAGGATATGTACAGCGAGCAGTGAACATAGTGAGCTCAGAAAGCATAAGAACAAGTATATACATTAGATTATTTACAATCCGGGGAGGTGGGATGTGGTGGGGGCAGGGTGTTAGTCTAGGGTTGTAGTTGCCTGGAGGTGTTCTTTTAGTGCGGTTTTGAAGGAGGATAGAGATGCACTTTCTTTTACACCTGTTGGGAGTGCTTTCCATATTGATGTGGCATAGAAGGAGAATGAGTTAAGACCTTTGTTAGATCGGAATCTGGGTTTGACGTGGTTAGTGGAGCTCCCCATGGTGTTGTGGTTATGGCGGTCATTTACGTTATGGAAGTAGTTTGACATGTACTTCGGTATCAGGGAGGTGTAGCGAATTTAAGGGTTATGCGGTTTTTGTGTGCATATACAATATCGTAGCTTGTGCCCGGATGTTAAAAGAATGACGAGGAGGTGGTCGATCAAAAATCACTTTATTAAATCGAGAAACCACAACCACCTTAATGTGTATACATAGCATCTCTCTCCAATAGTATCCGCCTCATGCGTCCCCTTGCTCAGTCAGCCCAGCAGTCACGACACACTTACAGATTCTCAGATTGTCGAGAAAATAGGGGATGATGCTCGAAACCGGTTTTCCCGGTTGTTCGATAAGAAAAGAACCGAGTCCTCGGACTTGAATCCCTTTTTGAGAACCGGTACCCGTTATCGAGACCACTATAGTAAAGAAAAAGAGTTGGTTCTTTATTCGAATCCCTGGGATCGACTCCCGTCCCGACAAGAAATGCCCCGTGGGACTTCACAAGAAATGACGTCACGTAGCTCAGTCATTTGTCACGGTGGGGTGCAGCGTGCAGGTAGGAGATGATTTATTTCTCATAAATCATACACATTACAACAGACAGGAACGAAACAAAAGGAAAGCGTGCCTTTCGCATGAGAATCTAAAGCAAAAACGTACTTAGCACAGGAATACTAGAAGCTAAGGTAACTTAGCACAGGAATACTAGAAGCTAAGGTAACTTAGCACAGGAATCATGCGCTCGAAAACCAGAATGCCAACGTAACTGTTGCAAATGCAAACAATGAAGCCACGACGAGTGACCGGAAAAGGCAGGCTTAAATAGAGTCTCTGATGAGCAACAGGTGCGCGTACAAGGCAGGTGAAAATCATAAGTAACCATGGTGACTAAAACAAACCCTCGAAGTGCACAAAACAACTAAGGAAGTCCAAAACTAACAGAACATAACTAAACAAAACATGATCCGACCACATTATAATACATCACAGTTTCATATCACTTCACTTTACAGGAGTAGGAAGAAGTAAAACGTATTTAATCCTACCCCTTTCCCACTTTAAAGCGTTTACAAATATATACATCATTTACTGACCTTTTTATAATAAAATATCTGTGAATTAGCATGCACCTGGGGATAGGTTGATTGGCAACACTAAATTGGCCCTAGTGTGTGAATGTGAGTGTGAATGTTGTCTGTCTATCTGTGTTGGCCCTGCGATGAGGTGGCGACTTGTCCAAGGTGTACCCCGCCTTCCGCCCGATTGTAGCTGAGATAGGCTCCAGCGCCCCCCGCGACCCCAAAAGGGAATAAGCGGTAGAAAATGGATGGATGGATAGTATATACAACAGTTTTGTAATATGTAATTAATTAATTCAGTCATTATTAATATACTGAGATAAAGAATATCTTATTTTCAATAAGGTTGAAAGTATTTCTCATAATTCTTCTTCTTTGTACTTTGTAAGCACTATTCATTTGAACAACCTCTTAAACTGGATCATATCAGTACAATGTTTAACTTTTTTACTTCATCCATTCCATCATTTAATTTCACATCATTCTAGCTGTTTGCAATTTTACCAAATCATCGAACGTTAATATTTTTGACTCAATAAATAAAGTGTTTGTATGTTCTCTATATCCAACATTATGTATCAGTCTAATTGATCTTTTTTGTAGCACGGTTACACATTTGTAGTTATTTCCCCACATTTCTGCACAATAACTCAGATATGGTAATACTATAGTAGCAAGCAGTAGAGAATGTGAAGGGATTTGTTAAACCAAATATTGTGTGTTTGTTTCCATATACAACAACCTATCTGGACTCAATAAGAGAATCGATACGGAATCGGTTCGATAAGAGGATTCGATAATAGGCTCGAACTCGATAATTTCTTATCAAACATCATCTCTACCCTTCAAGCAGAAACAAATGAAAATGAACCCAGATATTTTAAAAAATGCACATTTCCTCCAGTCAAGTGTTAATGAAAGTCCGTCGACACAAACGGAGAAAGGGTCATGCACGGGCGGGGGTGGTGAATTAATCCTGTTTGGCCTGCCATAGAAAGTGTGCTTTGAACGTTTGCCCCGTGTGTGATTGAGTTTGATACCCCTACCCAAGGGGCTCGCAGTGAGGTTGCAGCGGGGTTGCGTTACGTCCTGACGTTGCCCCTCACCATGATGCAAGTTTATCATGATACAACCTTAGCTGACGTATTAACACTTATGTCTCTTCTGCTGTTGCCCAACAGTGTCGTTGTCATGCCGCCGGCTCTTCCCTGTCATTTTCCCCTTGCCTGATTCCTTTTGAGATGCTGACACTCACACAGACTGAGAAATATGGTAAAGACTCCGTGCATTGCTCCCCTTCATTTATGCTGTCATACTTCAGTGGAATGAAAAGCCAATAGGGAGCGTAAGAGGCTCAGCCAAAAGAAGGATAAAGAGGTAAAAACGCAGGGAATAAAGGCTTTGAGTGTTTATCATCATCTACTCCACGCCGAAGAAAAGTGACAAGCAGCGGTGATGGGAGAAAAATAGAAAGTGATATATGTGGCTTGAGTATAAACTCTAACGGCCTAACCTCGGGTGGGAGCGATTTGCCAAAATTTAATTAACTGCAACGCGGTCAATCAGAGCACTAAAGGATGGAGCTGTTCCAGTGGGACAGCATGCCAGCTGCTCATTCTATAGCTCATTCCGTCTTCCCAAAGCTCCAAAGAAATGCCGCAATCAACAAATGGAGGGTTCCATTGTCAATGCAGTGACAGCGGCTGTATGTTTTCCTTTTAAATCCCTATAGCTGTCATCAGCTTTACTTTGAGGCTTACAACCCACCAGGGCAACTTATTGGTGAAGATTTGTGTGTCTGTGGCGTAAATCTTGGGTGTCTGTGATATTTTGGTTTTCTTGCCTCCAATTTCAAGTTCACTAGAGATGACAAGGGAAACTTGTGAAAAATTTCTCTCCTTTTTTAACGACAAGGTTGCTACTATTCGGGCAAATCTTTCTCCTTCTCCATTTAGTTTCAATGTGGCCACTCGGTGCTCGGCTGTGTTTTGTCAGTTTGAGCCTGTGTCCATGCCTGAGCTTACAGGAATAGTCGACAAATTAAAACCCTCGTCCTGTCCCACAGACCCAGTCCCCCCTCGCTTTTTTAAAGAAGTTTGGGACTCTATTGACTTATCTGTTAGGGACATCATCAACAGCAGCTTGATTTCTGGCAGTGTGCCCTCTTTTTGTAAAGGAGCTGTTGTTGAGCCTTTGATCAAAAAAACAGGTCTTGATCCTACAAGTTTGTCAAATTATCGGCCCATTTCTAAATTACCTTTTGTGTCAAAAATTTTGGAGAAATGTGTTTTGGCGCAACTACAACCTTTTTTAGATGAAAATAGCACTTTAGATCCATTTCAGTCTGGATACAATGCTTTGCACAGTACTGAATCTGCACTTTTAAAGGTTTTTAATGATTTGCTTTTAATATCTGATTCTGGCAGCTCTGCCATTTTAGTGCTTTTAGATCTTACAGCTGCCTTTGACACAGTCGACCACACAATTCTTTTAGATCGCCTGAGAGACTGTGTGGGTGTCAGGGGGACTGCATTAGAGTGGTTTAGATCCTACCTGTCAGAAAGGTCTTTCTCTGTCAGGCTGGGGGACGCCACTTCTTCTTCTGCTCCGCTTTACTGTGGTGTCCCCCAGGGATCTATTCTAGGCCCCATCCTGTTTGCACTGTACCTTCTTCCTCTTGGAGAGATTTTTAAGAGGCATGGAGTGTTTTATCACTTTTATGCAGACGACTGCCAAATTTATATGCCTATTTCAAAAGGCCACGGCCCCCTGACACTCCTTCTCAACTGTCTATGCGACGTCAAGGCTTGGTTAGCCCAGAATTTTTTAATAATGAATGAGGGAAAAACGGAAATTTTAGTGTTTGGTCCGGCCCTCACTGACTTGGGACCATTGCAAAATTATGTGCGTCCCAAAGTCACCAGCCTTGGCGTCACTATAGACAGCGATTTTAAACTTGACAAACAAGTCAATGGCGTTTTAAAATCGTGTTTTTATCATCTTCGTCTTTTAGCAAAGGTAAAACCGTTTTTATCTTTTAACCTTTTTGAACAAGTCGTGCATGCTTTTATTTCAAGTCGCCTGGACTACTGCAATGCACTTTATGCTGGCATTAGCCAAAAAGCTCTCTCCCGGTTGCAGTTAGTCCAGAATGCGGCAGCAGGACTTTTAACAGGGGCCAGGAGACGCCAGCATATAACCCCAATCCTTGAGAGTTTGCACTGGCTCCCTGTTCATTTTAGAATTGATTTTAAAACCTTGCTGTTTGTTTTTAAAGCTTTACATGGACTGGCACCTCAGTATATCTCGGACCTCATCCAAACTTACAATCCTGCGCGCGCTCTGAGGTCCGAGAGCCAGCTCCAGCTCGTGGTGTCCAAGACGAGACTTAAAACCAGGGGAGACAGGGCCTTCTCTGTGGT
Source organism: Nerophis lumbriciformis (assembly GCF_033978685.3). Taxonomy (NCBI): domain Eukaryota; kingdom Metazoa; phylum Chordata; class Actinopteri; order Syngnathiformes; family Syngnathidae; genus Nerophis; species Nerophis lumbriciformis. Next base: position 2,721,287 of record NC_084577.2, read on the forward strand.
CGGCCCTAAGCTCTGGAACACTCTGCCCCTCCATGTTCGAACTGCTCCCACAGTGGAGTGTTTTAAGTCTCGTCTTAAGACCCACTTTTATTCTCTGGCTTTTAACACTACGTGAGTTGTGTGGTCCTCTGTTGTCCTCTGTGTTTTTAAAATTTTGCTTTTGCTTTCTATTTACTGTTTTAATTGGTTTTACCCTTTGAAATTGTTTTTAATCACATTTATTTTATATTGTTTTTAATTGTGTTTAATATTGTTGTGCAGCACTTTGGAAACATTTTGTTGTTTAAATGTGCTATATAAATAAAGTGGATTGGATTGGATTGGATTCTACAGTGTGGCTACCAGTGTTGTGTGTTCCGTCCATCCGTTTTCTATACTGCTTGTCCTCATTAGGGTCATGGGTAAGTTAGAGCCTAGCGGGGTACAGGACACCCTGTACTAGTCGCCAGTAGGGTTGTACGATATACCGGTATTAGTATAGTACCGCGATACTAATGAATCATTTTCAGTACTATATCGCCTCTGAAATGTACCGGTCCCGCTCCCCCCCGCGCCCGCGTCGTCGTCACGTTATAACATTGCTGGTTTTACGAGCAGACGAGCATGTTCGGCAGCACAAAATCACAGAGTACTTACAAACAGACACAGTGTGTAGACAGAAAAGGGAGAACAGACGCATTTTGGCTTAAAAACTAACGATAAAGGTGAAGTTATAACACTGAAACGACCTCAGGAAGAGGTGCTTTAAGACATGGCTAGCTGGCTAGCGGCTAACGCCCATCCGCCGTCGGCAGTGTTTTAGTGACTTCTAAATCACTAATCCACGCCTCCATGGCGACAATAAAGGAAGTTTCTTACAAGTATCATCCCTGCAAGATGAGGAATATTTAAACATGATTCACTACCCAACGTAGCTCTATTGGTGGATCTACACCTAGCCATACTTGCCAACCCTCCCGGATTTTCCGGGAGACTCCCAAAATTCAGTGCCTCTCCCGAAAACCTCCCGGGACAAATTTTCTCCCGAAATTCAGGCGGATCTGAGTGACGTGTCGACAGCCTGTTTTCACGTCCGCTTTCCCACAATATAAACAACGTGCCTGCCCAATCACGTTATAACTGTAGAATGATCGAGGGCGAGTTCTTGGTTTCTTATGTGGGTTTATTGTTAGGCAGTTTCATTAACGTCCTCCCAGCGCGGTAACAACACACAACAACAGCAGTCACGTTTTCGTCTACCGTAAAGCAGTTCGTCTACCGTAAACAGCAATGTTGTGACACTCTTAAACAGGACAATACTGCTATCTACTGTACATGCATATGTGACAATAACGTCTAGAGCTTTTAGAGAGTGCAGTGCACAAGTGTGCACACAACAAGGAGATGAAGCAGAATGCATCATCAGAGAGGGTGTTCAGCATGGTTAGAAAAATAGTGACAAAGAATAGAACAAGGATGGACAATTCAACCCTTAACTCAACAATGAGTAGATGAGTGTTATGTGTGTATATGTGTAAATAAATGAACACTGAAATTCAAGTATTTCTCTTATTTATATATATAATGAAATAAATAAATATATATATATATATATATATATATATATATATATATATATATATATATATATATATATATATATATATATATATATATATATATATATATGTGTGTAGCTAGAATTCACTGAAAGTCAAGTATTTCTTATATATATATATATATATATATATATATATATATATATATATATATATATATATATATATGAAATACCCCCCTAGTCGTTACTACTATGATTACGTCAATATTTTTTAGCATCACAACATCTTCTTTCGATTTAAAAAAAATGTATAATATGTTTATAAACTCAGGAAATATGTCCCTGGACACATGAGGACTTTGAATATGACCAATGTATGATCCTGTAAGTACTTGGTATCGGATTGATGCCCACATTTGTGGTATCATACAAACTAATGTAAAGTATCAAACGATTATTACATTTTAACAGAAGTGTAGACAAAACATGTTAAAAGAGAAAGTAAGCAGATACTAACAGTAAATGAACAAGTAGATTAATAATTCAATTTCTACTACTTGTCCTTAATAATGTTGACAAAATAATAGAATGGAAAATGACAAAATGTGTTACTGCATACGTCAGCAGACTAATTAGGAGCCTTTATTTGTTTACTTACTACTAAAAGACAAGTTGTCTTGTATGTTCACTATTTTATTTAAGGACTTAATTGCAATAAGTAACATAAGTTTAATGTACCCTAAGATTTTTTGTTAAAATTAAGCCAAAAATGCATTTCTTTTGTGGTCCCCTTTATTTAGAAAAGTATCAAAGTATCAAAATAATTTTAGTACCGGTACCTAAATATTGGTATCGTTACAACACTAGTCGCCAGTCAATCACAGTGCACGTGGACACAACCTATTCTCACACTCACATGTATCCCACAATGCAGCCTAGCAATAGAAAGTTCCTCTTTTTAGGTAAGTGGCCTTTTCTTGGCTCCAGACTTATTTGAAGAACAGATCCCAGTACATCCACATCAATGACACTAATTCACAGCTGCTGACCGTGACCTATGGGCTTCTTTAAGGGTAAGTGCTGGGTCCTTTTTTTTTCCTTATGTAAATTAATGATCTTTGTTTAGTTTCAAAAACATTACATTTGATTGTATTCGCTGATGACACCAACATACTTAGTTGTGGTAACAACCTAAAAACATTAATAGATACAGTAGAAAAATAACTATTATTGTTAAAGAAGTGGTTTGATACAAGTACCTTAACTCTCAATTTAAACATAACTAAATGTATAGTGTTTGGAAATCAATGGTCCTCCCTTACATGACCGATGGCCTAGAAGTAAGGGGAAGCACTTATAAAACCAATCTTAATCCAATTAGTATCATTCAAAAAAGAGTGATCCGCATTGTGAATAAAGTGGCTTACAGGGCACATACAAATTAGGTTTTCATTAAATTAAATGTATTGACTCATATTCAAATTCTTCATTCATCACTTCAAGCAACAGTTGTAAGTTTTGCAATATAACTAAAACGGTTTATACTTACTAAACCGTCCTATGTGTGATGTCTGTAGGAATGTGGGTGCTATCGTAATTTAATGACGCTAGCGTCGTTAGCAAGAGCTAATATGCTAACACATTTACAAGTGTCTGTGTTAGTAATATTAAAGGGGAACATAATCACCAGACCTATGTAAGCGTCACTATATACCTTGATGTTGCAGAAAAAAGACCATATATTTTTTTAACCGATTTCCGAACTCTAAATGGGTGAATTTTGGCGAATTAAACGCCTTTCTATTATTTGCTCTTGGAGCGATGACGTCACGTTGTGACGTCACATCGGGAAGCAATCCGCCATTTTCTCACTTTCGTCGGTGTGTTGTCGGAGGGTGTAACAACACGAACAGGGACGGATTCAAGTTGCACCAGTGGCCCAAAGATGCGAAAATGGCAAGAAATTGGACGAAATTTGTTCAAAATACGAGGCTGTGGGGAAAGCCGACGCAATGGTCAGTCGTTTGTTCCGCACACTTTACCGACAAAAGCTATGCTACGACAGAGATGGCAAGAATGTGTGGATATCCTGCGACACTCAAAGCAGATGCTGACATCAACTCCAAAACTGGACACATCAGCTTTCAGGAAAAGAGAGCGGATGAGGGTATGTCTACAGAATATATTAATTGATGAAAACTTTATTCATTACTCGCGGTTTTACGTAAATTATTATACATAAACTGTGTTTACCAATAATTTAGCTTAAATGGGCTGTCTACACTCTCAAAGTGCATGTTGTTGCCAAATGTATTTCATATGCTGTAAACCTAGTTCATAGTTGTTAGTTTCCTTTAATGCCAAACAAACACATACCAATCGTTGGTTAGAAGGCGATCGCCGAATTCGTCCTCGCTTTCTCCCGTGTCGCTGGCTGTCGTGTCGTTTTCGTCGGTTTCGCTTGCATATGGTTCAAACCGATATGGCTCAATAGCTTCAGTTTCTTCTTCAATTTCGTTTTTGCTACCTGCCTCCACACTACAACCATCCGTTTCAATACATGCGTAATCTGTTGAATCGCTTAAGCTGCTGAAATTCGAGTCTGAATCCAAGCTAATGTCGCTATATCTTGCTGTTCTATCCGCCATGTTTGTTTGTATTGGCATCACTGTGTGACGTCACAGGAAAATGGACGGGTGTATATAACGATGGTTAAAATCAGGCACTTTGAAGCTTTTTTTAGGGATATTGCGTGATGGGTAAAATTTTGAAAAAAACTTCGAAAAATAAAATAAGCCACTGATTTTTAATGGTTTTAACCCTTCTGAAATTGTGATAATGTTCCCCTTTAACTTACAATGAACATGTTTTTGTATTGTTTCAGTTTCACAAACTTCTCTGTAAATTCATTAAGAGGTCACCGTGGAGTTATCGAGTCTGTTTAGCTGATTGGAGCGCTAGCTTCCGCAGATAGTGGGTCTATGATGATGACTTCTGTTTTGTTTGATTACCCATTTTACTGCCGTGTTACAGGCACCGTTTGTAAACAATAAAGCTATGTAAATAAACACCAGTGAAAATAACTCATTTCGCAATGTATATTTTCTGAGGCTTATCGATGCGTACAATATGTGGGGAACAAATAGGAAAATTTCTAAAATTTAGCTTATATCTGGGTGTGCTCTATAGTTCAGAAATTACAGTAGGTAAGCGTAGGTAAAATAAGGTAAAAAAGTCAGTAAACATTTCTAAAACAAGATAAATTAGTACGTAAGCATAGGTGAAAAAAGGTAAAAATTAGGGGAATATAATTAAAAGAAGGCAACAAGTTGGTAAACATAGGCAAAGTAAGGTAAACAATTAGGTGAACATAGGTAAAACTAAATAAAAAGTAGGTACAGTAAGCATAGGTAAAATGTAGTTAGAATTATGTTAAAAAAAGGTAAATGTGTTGAAATAAGTGAAATAAGGTAAACAAAATCTAGTTTATTATTGGCAAAAAAAAAGAAACATGTAAGTAAGCCCATGCTTACCTATATTTTAAAAGGGTAAGTACTAGGTAAGCCTAAATAGGTAAAAGAAGGTAAAAAGTAGGTAAACATAGGTAAAATAATTAACTCTGGAACAATAAAGCTGCTGACAAAGAGAATGACCTGGTTAGTCGCCACCTTGCAGTGTGCCATCCATGCTTCATCTGAGCCACGCCTGACAGAGCAACCATAGCGTCAGATGCAGTCATCCATTCATACCCGTTCTTGGAGGCTCTCTTCTGAACGATCAGAGCACAAATGTTTGTTGACCTTAACTCCTGAGGATCGGTTTAATTTTTCTCCACATTAATCTTTCAGAACTGTGTGTTGATTTTGTACGCATCTTACCTCATGACCGAGTACAGTAGTACACACCATTCAATTACTTTAGCCGCTCCTCGATTTATAAATAATAGATGCTACCTTGCACAATAAAAGTGAACAGAACTCAAAATGAGACAAATACATCAAGTCAGAAAATTCACAATCATAAAAATACATGTGACAGAGTGCTGTCAAAAACAAGTTTGAATTACAAACGTAACTACACAATCCATATGACTCCATTTGGTAACTCAAGTTTGCAGCAACAATAAATAAGGTGAACTAACTTTTTGTAAAGAAAGCCAATCTTGACATTCATCAGACCAATGTCGATAGTCATGTGTGTCTATTGAAGAATGTGTGTTAGAAAACACACATTCCAGCGGCATCGCTTACTGTTTATCCAAAATAAATTATCAACACATTGAATTAATGCATAAATCAAGCAAATAAAACACATCCGTAAATAAAGTTAAATATAACACACCAACACCAAAGACGTTTTGCGAAGGTGTTGTCTAAATCTTATTTTCTTTTTATTCCTTTCATGAAAATGCATATACATGACATTTTCATTGTTTTTTTGTTTCTTATACATTTCAATGATCAGAAAGGATGGATGAATAGGAAAGGAGCAATATTATTATTTTATTTATCTGCCCCCTTTTTAACAACAATTATTTAGATGACTTTATCACTGTTCCCTCCACCAACACCCGAACTCCAACATACTTTTAATTTTCTTTTAAGCATTTTCAAAATGACACGTTCCAATCAAAATCAAAAATCAGTTTGATATAATTCCAGATGTCTCTTTTTGTAACTCCTTTTAAATTCAAAGACATTCTTGCAATTTTTTAAGTGTTTGTCTAGAGAATTACATGCTTTCACACCAGCAACAGATAAGCACATTTGCTTCAAATTTCTTCGCACTCTTGGATGTTTAAAGTCATACGGCCTTCTGTGATTTTCATCTTCAGACGTGAACACAAATAAGTTTTGTAAGTCCTTTGGAAGAACTTTATTTCTAACTTTGAACATCACTAATAGGGATGTCCCGATCCGATATTTGGATCGGATCGGCCGCCGATTTTTGCCAAAAAATGCGTATCGGCAAGGCATGGGAAAATGCCGATCCAGATCCAGTGTTTTCCAACGCACAGATTCAAATAATACATTCCACTTTTCTGCTGCTCCCTATTTCCGTTCCGCATTTTCCAGCACACCTTCAACACATCCACATGGATTCTCACGCAGTTGCTTTTAGCTGCTGGCATTGCACTACAGGCTCTTCCCACTCCTTCTTCTGTCTCCTTCTCACAGACAGCAAGCGCAACTTCTTACACACGTCACACGTCACATACGTATACGTCCTCTCCCAGCAGAGAGGGAGCAGCATGGCTAACGTTAGCTGTGATGCTAGCGCAGCCGCTAAGGTGCGCGCCTGCTCAAACGTCCTCTGCGCACGGCAAATCTATACCAGGCACAAAATCAAATAAAAAAATAAGCGCATAACAATTTTTGACACACGGACACGACAGAGAAAACAGTTTTCGTCATCATTGTTCAAATATCGTACTGTCTGTCGAGACGCTTATCTCCGTTCGGTGCCACACGTACACACCATCAAAATGCGAGGCAAAATTTCCACATAAACACTGTATGAAAAAATTAGTGATTTTTTTAGTTGTGATTTCCTTTTCTGCATGAAAGTTTAAAAGTAGTATATATTAATGCAGTATGAAGAAGAATGTTTTAATGTAGACATGCAAGCCTTGAAAGAACATTTTGAAAATCAAGACTACATTTCCTGCAAATGGGTGCATTTCTACCCTATATTTTAACTTTAGATTTATTCTCATATCAAACTCTTTTGGCTGTCTTTTTGACACTAACATCAGGCGCCCCCCTCCACACCCCGGATTATAAATAATTCAATGTGATTATCTTGTGTGATGACTGTATTATGATGATAGTATATATCTGATAGTATATATCTGTATCATGAATCAATTTAAGTGGACCCCGACTTAAACAAGTTGAAAAACTTATTCGGGTGTTACCATTTAGTGGTCAATTGTACGGAATATGTACTTCACTGTGCAACCTACTAATAAAAGTCTCAATCAATCAATCAAAACACATAGAATCATCATACTGCTGTGATTATATGCATCAAGTGTTCATTCAAGGCTAAGGCAAAATATCGAGATATATATTGTGTATCGCAATATGGCCTTAAATTATCGCAATATTAAAAAAAGGCCATATCGCCCAGCCCTAGTTCAATGATGCCATTTCTGTTTGTCATGTATAATTTTGTCTATTTTGTGTTTATCCTTGAATAAACAGGTCAGTTTCTTGTTACCAACCATTGTGTATTATTCAAACTCCCCTAATGCAGCTGGCTAGTTGTTATCAAGAGTACTAAAACCCTTTTCAACATGATTCTGACAACTAAGTAGGCTAAATAACTTTAAACTTTAATACATGCTCGGATAGGCCAGTATCGGTCAGTATCGGTATCGGTCAGAATCGGTATCGGATCGGAAGTGCAAAAACAATATCGGTATCGGATCGGAAGTGCAAAAACCTGGATCGGGACATCCCTAATCACTAATAGAGTATGCAATTCTACAATGTCTTTTAGTTTTAATAATCCTGACCTAATGAAGAGTGGATTTGTGTGGTCTCTATATCCTACTGTAAAAATGATCCAACTTGCTCTTTTCTGTGAAAGAAATAAAGGCATTGTGTTGCTGGGATATGTATTTCCCCATATTTCTGCACAATAATTGAAATAAGGTAGAATAATTGAGCAATATAACATTCTCATTGTATTATATAATTAACTTTGATTAGAGGTTACCAAGACTGCCAAAGATATAAATAATTGTTTTGAGCATTTTAATTTCACACAAATACAGAGTGAGGTATGAAAACAAAACCATTGTAAACATATATTTTTTGATTACAAATTGCTTGGACAAGGTCGATTCTAAATGGGACGTCAGACTGTCAGTTATATAAGACAGCCTGACAGGTAATAGATAAGTTACACAAATATACTGGATAAACATTGATATCAATTTTGTCAAAATTAACCTGTTAACCAAAAAGATTGGATGAAGATTGCAGAGTGGAAGCTCGATTTATGAAACCCTCATTGTAAAAACGTTTCCATTCGCGATCCACAGGCCGAACAAAACATTGCTTTGGTGGAAGAACCTTGTCTCCTTGTACGAACATGTCATCCACCTATTTTTGTGTCTGTTCAGCAGCCATTTTGTGCCTGGCAGCACAACCATTGTGTGCGGGTTGATCAATATTTGTACTCATTCATTCAGCACAGTGTTGCTGTTAGCTACTCTGCTACTCTGTGTGCTTTTTAAGAGCTGTTTAGCCTGTTTACAACATGTATTCATTTGTGCCAGCTCAATACAAATCCAAAGAACGCAATGGTGAAGTGATGTGTGGTTTGAAACATTCAGTAGATATCCACGGCGTTTTGACAGTGCTTTCCTCCACTCATACGTAAAGAAGATGTGGATTAAAATCAGAATCAGAATCAGTAAAGTTTTTTATTGCCATTGTTTGAGAACGGGTTCACAAACTAGGAATTTTACTTGGTGCAATTGTGCAACATAAAACACATATAACACAGAATAGAATTACATGAGCTATAACTGAGCTATTATATCTTGTTATTGTTCATGTGCCTGATGGCCGAGGGGAAAAGAACTGTTCAGGTGTCGGGAGGTGTGGGTCTGGATGGACCGTAGTCTCCTGCCTGAGGGAAGAAGGGAGAATAGTTTGTGTCCAGGGTGAGAAGAGTCAGCTGTGATTCGACCCACACGCCTCCTGGTCCTGGAGGAGAACAGGTCTTGGAGGGGTGGGAGTTAGCAGCCAATAACCTTCTCAAAAAAGTGGATTCAATTTTTTTATTCATAAACATGTATCAGGACCTCTCCTTGCATCTTCACCATTTGTATGAAACAGTGCTCTTTAATTCAAAGCAGCCTTATTTTGCTTTTGATTTTTCTAGCATTCAGCTCAGTTAGACCTAATGACATCCACTCTCTGTCACTATTATCAATAAGAACACCCCTAAAAATGTCCACCGAGATATACTGTCTATCTGTCAGGGGAGATAAAATTGTAGTTCAAATTGATGACTTGTATTATCCTTGCCTCATCCGTTTTTAAATTTATAACTCACTACCAAACGTTCCAATGAGTTCCATGTCTGTCATCCCTGGTAAAAATGTTGTGTACGATCCAACTTGACAGTTTAGGCCAGGGGTCCACTGTGTATATATATATATATATATATATATATATATATATATATATATATATATATATATATATATATATATATATATATATATATATATAATTTTAATTTTAATTTTTGTAATTTATATGTAATTTTTTATTTTTTTACGTGGGACGTCTCAGCCCCCCAGCGTCCACATTTTGGTCCGCGGGCCATAGTCTGGGGACCCCTAGTTTATTATAAATGTCTTGTATTTTTATGATTTCCTGTTTAGCGCTTTTATTTTGTTTGAGCACTTGCCCCCGGTTAGTAATTAGGAGTCTCACCTGTCGACAATACATAATCAGGAAGCTGGATCATTTTGCCGTTGACAGTATTGTGCTTTGTCATGCTTCCTGGCGCCCTTTTACGGTTCGACCACGCTGGTGCTCCCTTGCATGCACTTTACCTGCCTTATCTGCTTATTGGGGTCCAGACCAACAACACTAACACAGACTGTAATAAGCCATATTTTATCCCATGCAAAAAAAAAAGTTGCTTTTCTACATGCATTCCTAGACTCTTGGATGGCATTACGGGTCCATTATTCAGTCCTAATTTAAATTGACGACCCTCTTACACGCCATGTTTGGCTTTAGGTGTACCAGGGAAGCAGTGAGGGTGCAATCATTGAGGAAAAGTTGAAATGGTTGATGAAATGGTTGTCATGATCCCAGACAACAGTTTAGACCTGGGTCCCCGGACTACTTTTTTTTTTTAATTATAATTGTTTTAAATCTGTCCTTTCTAATCCATGTTCTACCGCTTGTTACTCTCGTCCCCTAGCCGCTCAGGCAAATCATATTAATCTAAAATCTAAAAATGCATTTTCCATCGATAACGTGCTTTGTATATATACAAAGCCCGGCCCCCGGCCAAATTTTTTTAACATCGTTGCCCATTGACACAACAGGAGTGACTAGGATGGCGAAAGCGGGGATCGAACCTGGAACCCTCAAGTTGCTGGCACGGCCACTCTACCAACCGAGCTATACCGCCCCAAAAGAACATAGTCTAAACCAGAGGTCCCCAAACTTTTTGACTCAGGGGGCCGGGCTTTGTATATATACAATATACAGGTAAAAGCCAGTAAATTAGAATATTTTGAAAAACTTGATTTATTTCAGTAATTGCATTCAAAAGGTGTAACTTGTACATTATATTTATTCATTGCACACAGACTGATGCATTCAAATGTTTATTTCATTTAATTTTGATGATTTGAAGTGGCAACAAATGAAAATCCAAAATTCCGTGTGTCACAAAATTAGAATATTACTTAAGGCTAATACAAAAAAGGGATTTTTAGAAATGTTGGCCAACTGAAAAGTATGAAAATGAAAAATATGAGCATGTACAATACTCAATACTTGGTTGGAGCTCCTTTTGCCTCAATTACTGCGTTAATGCGGCGTGGCATGGAGTCGATGAGTTTCTGGCACTGCTCAGGTGTTATGAGAGCCCAGGTTGCTCTGATAGTGGCCTTCAACTCTTCTGCGTTTTTGGGTCTGGCATTCTGCATCTTCCTTTTCACAATACCCCACAGATTTTCTATGGGGCTAAGGTCAGGGGAGTTGGCGGGCCAATTTAGAACAGAAATACCATGGTCCGTAAACCAGGCACGGGTAGATTTTGCGCTGTGTGCAGGCGCCAAGTCCTGTTGGAACTTGAAATCTCCATCTCCATAGAGCAGGTCAGCAGCAGGAAGCATGAAGTGCTCTAAAACTTGCTGGTAGACGGCTGCGTTGACCCTGGATCTCAGGAAACAGAGTGGACCGACACCAGCAGATGACATGGCACCCCAAACCATCACCCAACCATGCAAATGTTGCATTTCCTTTGGAAATCGAGGTCCCAGAGTCTGGAGGAAGACAGGAGAGGCACAGGATCCACGTTGCCTGAAGTCTAGTGTAAAGTTTCCACCATCAGTGATGGTTTGGGGTGCCATGTCATCTGCTGGTGTCGGTCCACTCTGTTTCCTGAGATCCAGGGTCAACGCAGCCGTCTACCAGCAAGTTTTAGAGCACTTCATGCTTCCTGCTGCTGACCTGCTCTATGGAGATGGAGATTTCAAGTTCCAACAGGACTTGGCGCCTGCACACAGCGCAAAATCTACCCGTGCCTGGTTTACGGACCATGGTATTTCTGTTCTAAATTGGCCCGCCAACTCCCCTGACCTTAGCCCCATAGAAAATCTGTGGGGTATTGTGAAAAGGAAGATGCAGAATGCCAGACCCAAAAACGCAGAAGAGTTGAAGGCCACTATCAGAGCAACCTGGGCTCTCATAACACCTGAGCAGTGCCAGAAACTCATCGACTCCATGCCACGCCGCATTAACGCAGTAATTGAGGCAAAAGGAGCTCCAACCAAGTATTGAGTATTGTACATGCTCATATTTTTCATTTTCATACTTTTCAGTTGGCCAACATTTCTAAAAATCCCTTTTTTGTATTAGCCTTAAGTAATATTCTAATTTTGTGACACACGGAATTTTGGATTTTCATTTGTTGCCACTTCAAATCATCAAAATTAAATGAAATAAACATTTGAATGCATCAGTCTGTGTGCAATGAATAAATATAATGTACAAGTTACACCTTTTGAATGCAATTACTGAAATAAATCAAGTTTTTCAAAATATTCTAATTTACTGGCTTTTACCTGTATATATATATTCCGGCCAAATTTTTTTAACCCAAAAGTTTGGGGACCTCTGGTTTGGACTATGTTCTTTTGGGGCGGTATAGCTCGGTTGGTAGAGTGGCCGTGCCAGCAACTTGAGGGTTCCAGGTTCGATCCCCGCTTTCGCCATCCTAGTCACTCCCGTTGTGTCAATGGGCAAGACACTTTACCCACCTGCTCCCAGTGCCACCCAAACTGGTTTAAATGTAACTTTGATATTGGGTTTTCACTATGTAAAGCGCTTTGAGTCACTAGAGAAAAGCGCTATATAAATATAATTCACTTCACTTTATTTTCTTATGTTTTATATCGTTTCCGGTCCAGCGCTCTTATATGTGTTCCATTTCCTGCTTCTCCCCTCCCTGTTTCTTAATAATACACCCGCTGGCGATGTCTAATAAGGAGGCTTCTTGTGCTCAGCGTCGTCGGTAGAACAGAGCCGGTTTGTCTCATCCTGGTTGTCGCGTCACGTTACATTGTGTTGCCCACATGCTTTGTGTGTTGTTTTGCTGTGTACTTCAAATTTTATGTTGGTACTCTTTCTTTTGCCTTGCATCTGTCCCTAATAAAAGGACCATCTCACCTGCGTATCGCCTGCCGTCTCTGCACCTTGGGGTCACGCTAATAGCCGCCATGCGGGCCCGTAACAAAGGCTTTATTTTTTTAAATTTCTAACTTGCACATTTGCAGCAAAATCAAGCTTAACAGAGTATAGTATAGGGGAACTTTCATCATCCCATGTCATTGAGATACTTTATCTCCGTAATACAAAAGTGTTATGAAGAGATTTAGTGCAGCTAGTCTGAATTTTTCTATTAATTTACCTTCATGGCCAGGGAACCAGCCTATAACCACCGCCCTCAAACACACGCCCAACACACACACCCACACACATACCCGACCAACACAAGCATCACAGTAAGTGTTTCATCAGCACCAATTCCTTCCCTCTGTGTTAATCACAGAGACTTGATCAATAACCTCCACTAAATGATGACTCAACGGGTGTGCGTGTGAATGTGTGTGCGCACAAAGCCCCTCAAGGATAAGTACAGTCTCTGCACCTGCATGATGGATGATATGAGTGTTTTTGCCATCAACAGTGTTTTACAGTGGTGGTCTCTCCGCTCTCCGAGTTGACCCTGTGACAAGGAGCCTGGGGCTCGGCCAGCTTCTTGCAGGCGTAGATGCAACCGGATTGACGCTGACAGCAATTGCCACAATAATGATTAAAACAACCTCTTCATAAGGCTTAAGTGCTATTTGGTCTCAGGATGTATGCTTTATGCTGTGTTTGATGGTAGTAATGTCAGTGTCTGCATAATGTATTTTTTTGTAGTATACCGTACTATACTTTTTACTGGAGCTTTATTTGTAATTCATTAATTTCTAGCTCTTACTTTGTACAAGGTCACAGGTAGGGCTGGGCGGTATGGCCTTTTTTTAATATCTCGATTTTTTTAGGCCATATCGCGATACACAATATACATCTCGGTATTTTGCCTTAGCCTTGAATTAACACTTGATGCATATAATCACAGCAATATGATGATTCTATGTGTCTACATTGAAACATTCTTCTTCATACTGCATTAATATATGCTACTTTTAAACTTTCATGCAGAGAAGGAAATCACAACTAAGTCAATTTACCAAAACTGTATTTATTAAACAGTTATCAAGCAGTGGCACAAACATTCATGGCATTTCCAAAACAGAAAGTGCAAGATTGTCAGAGACATTTTAAAACAAGCGATTTGTTTAAAACATGACGTCACACAAGATATTTCAATAAGTGTCAAATAAAAATGAGCTGCATAATAGTAAATCAAATAGTGTTCGTCCTTCGCTATGTGGTAGGTTCCTGCGGACATGATCTCCTTTTGTTGACTCTTTTTATCATACGGTGTTGATGTGGAAGTGTTTGCCTCAGCATTTTGATGGTGTGGCACCGAACGGAGATGTTGACATGCGGAGTAAGCACTCTTCATTCTCTAGCGGGTGACTTTTCAAATGATGCTACATATTAGCAGTAATGCTACTTTTTGTAGAAACGCTTTCGCCCCACAATTGACAAATTACGGTTATCTGTTCCAAACCACCACCAGACAATGGATCCCCTGCTGTTTTTCTTGGGAATTAAATATTCCTTCATTTGTTACCAGATTCGCACCTTCTTTCTCTCGTATTACCACTCGCATCACAGCTAACTTTAGCCATGCTGCTACCTCTCTGCTCAAGGAGGGCGTATACGTATGTGACGTATGACGTGACATGTGTAAGAAGGTGCGCTTGCTGTCTGTGAGAAGGAGAGACAAGACAGAGTGAGAAGAGCCTGTAGTGTAATGCCCGCAGCTAAAAGCAGCTGTGTGAGAACGTATACTCGAATATCACGATATAGTCATTTTCTATATCACACAGAGACAAACCCGCGATATATCGCCCAGCCCTAGTCACAAGCATTCTTAGGAGATTATAGCACTCGGTAGTAGTGATTAGGGTTGTCCTGATACAACTTTTTGCCTTCCAATACAATGTAGGTATTGGAGCTTTGAGTTTTCTAATATGCTTCTGCCTTGGAAATGTTCTAACTATAAGTAATATGCGATACTTGTTTATATTAACAATAGGATTGTACGGTATACCAGTATTAGTATAGTACGGCTATACGAATGAATCATATTCGGGACTATACCGCCTCTGAAAAGTACCGGTCCCCCACCCCCACCACCGTCATCACGTTGTGTCATTGCTGGTTTACGAGCAGACGAGCATGTTCGGCAGCGCACAATCACGGAGTACTTACAAACAGACACAATGTGTAGACAGAAAAGGGGGAACGGACGCATTTTGGCTTAAAAACTAACGATAACGATGAAGTTATAACACTGAAACGCCCTCAGGAAGAGGTGCTTTAAGACATGGCTAGCTAGCTAGCGGTTAAAGTCCAGCCGCTGTCTGCAGTGTTTTAGCGACTTCTAAATCACTAATCCTCGCCTCCATGGCGACAAATAAAGTAAGTTTCTTACAAGTATCATCCCTGCAGGACGAGGAATAGCTAAACATGCTTCACTACACACTGTAGCTCACCGGCGTAAAAATGTAAACAAACACCATTGGTGGATATACACCTAACATCCTATGTAATTATACCAAAGTACAGTCTAGTCGATACTACTATGATTAGATCGATATTTTTTGGCATTAAACATCTTCTTTTGTTTTTTTAAAATGTATATTATGTTTATAAACTCAGGAAATATGTCCCTGGACACATGAGGACTTTGCAATTTGACCAATGTATGATCTTTCACTACACACCGTAGGTATCGGATTGATACCCAAATTTGTGGTGTCATCCAAAACTAATGTAAAGTATCAAACAACAGAAAAATACGTGATTATTACTTTTTAACAGAAGTGTAAATAGAACATGTTAAAAGTGAAAGTAAGCAGATATTAACAATAAATGAACAAGTAGATTAATAATTCATTTTCTACCACTTGTCCTTTATAATTTTGACAAAATAATAGAATGGAAAATGACACAATATGTTACTGCATATGTCAACAGACTAATTAGGAGCCTTTGTTTGCTTACTTTCTAATAAAAGACAAGTTGTCTTGTATGTTTACTATTTTATTTAAGGACAAACTTACAATAAGACACATATTTTTAATATATCGTAAGATTTTTTTGCTAAAATAAAGCCAATAACACCATTTTTTGTGGTCCTCGTTATTTAGAAAAATATCGAAATAATTTTGGTACCTGTACCAAAATATTGGTATCAGACTGCAATATTGTTCAATTAAAAGCATCTGAAATGTCCGCGAAAATCCACGTTTTTAAACATTTATTTTTGCCTCAAAATATCCCTTGTGCGTTTTATTTTTATTTTTTATGAAATAGTGATAAAAAACGATCCACACAAAATGTGTTGACCACTCGACGGGGAGACGATCAAAAGCACAGAAACGAGCTCACTAGTTAGCATTAGCATAGTTAGCTAACACATTGTTGACCGCTTTCTACTTTGCTGCTAATCATATTTGGATGATTACAATCCGAACACTGTTAGTCTCGAACCAATTATAGTTCCGGAGTATTTATTAGTAGCCAGCGAGAAGGTATATTTTTGACGTGACAGATCGCAAACACCGGAAGTATATTACCCTAAGGGCCGTGGCTACCGGATAGCGTTGCCAAATGGGAAACGTTTTCTGAGTTATTTGCATGCATGTTAAAGAATTTTACATTGTATTCCTTCCATCCATTTTCTACCGTGGCTCGATTGGTAGAGCAGCCGTGCCAGCAACCTGAGGGTTCTAGGTTCGATCCCCGCTTCTGCCATCCTAGTCACAGCTGTTGTGACTTGGGCAATACACTTCCCCCACCTGCTGGTTTAAAAATGTCAATCAATCAATCAATGTTTATTTATATAGCCCTAAATCACAAGTGGGACGTCGATGTGAATGACTATGAGAAACCTTGGAGAGGACCGCATATGTGGGTGGCAATACTAAATGGTGTGTGAATGTGAGTGTGAATGTTGTCTGTCTATCTGTGTTGGCCCTGCGATGAGGTGGCGACTTGTCCAGGGTGTACCGCCTGAATGCAACTGAGATAGGCTCCAGCACCCCCGCGACCCCGAACGGGACAAGCAGTAGAAAATGGATGCATGGATAAAATATACTCAAAAGCAAGATATGAGTGACATCTTTTGTTTTTTACAAGAATTGGTGTGTATGGTCATTTTACTGCGTGGCTCCTTCTCCCAGGATGCCAACGGGACTCCAGAGGCAAGGTGCAGGAAAGGAAATTATTTATTGTCCATAAATCATGCGGGATACAAACAAAAGAGCACCAGCGTGCCGAATGGAATGGCGAACAAGAAAAGCTTAGCATGTAAACAGGCCAACAAAAAGGCAAAGCTTAGCTCAGGAATCAAATTACCGGTAGCTGTAACTGTTGCATGGAAGCAAATAAGAAAGCCAGACTGAGTGTGGCAAAAAGCTCTAACTAAAACACAAACCCAGGGGGGCTCAAAACAGGAACTGAGGGAGTCAAAACCTAAACAAACGTGACGGATCATGACAATAGTAGTTCTATACAGCATGCTGAAATATGTTCATGTACATAAGATGTGTGATTGTAAATAATGTTAATGAGATTAAAGGCCTACTGAAACCCACTACTACCGACCACGCAGTCTGATAGTTTATATATCAATGATGAAATCTTGACATTGCAACACATGCCAATATGGCCGGGTTAGCTTACTAAAGTGCAATTTTAAATTCTGCGCGAAATATCCTGCTGAAAACGTCTCGGTATGATGACGCCTGCGCGTGACGTCACGGATTGTAGAGGACATTTTGGGACAGCATGGTGGCCAGCTATTAAGTCGTCTGTTTTCATCGCAAAATTCCACAGTATTCTGGACATCTGTGTTGGTGAATCTTTTGCAATTTGTTCAATGAACAATGGAGACAGCAAAGAAGAAAGCTGTAGGTGCGAAGCGGTGTATTGCGGCAGGTGTTGTGCCGGATAACGCACCCCCGCCGTAGAATGCACCCCCTGACTGTTGTGCCGGATAACACAGCCGGTGTTTCATTGTTTACATTCCCGGAAGATGACAGTCAAGCTTTACCATTGGCCTGTGGAGAACTGGGACAACAGAGACTCTTACCAGGAAGACTTTGAGTTGGATGTGCATACGCTGTACCGTGAGTACGCATGCAGCTGCGGCTTCCAAACATTTGATCGCTTGCCCGTACGTGCGTGCCGCTATGTGCATGTCACGTACGTAACTTTGGGGACTTTGGGGAAATATATGTGCTGTATGAACTTTGGGGAGGTGAACGGTACTTTGGGCTGTGGGATTGAGTGTGTTGTGCAGGTGTTTGAGTTGTATTGGCGGGTTATATGGACGGGAGGGGGGAGGTGTTTGTTATGCGGGATTAATTTGTGGCATATTAAATATAAGCCTGGTTGTGTTGTGGCTAATAGAGTATATATATGTCTTGTGTTTATTTACTGTTTTAGTCATTCCCAGCTGAATATCAGGTCCCACCCGCCTCTCACAGCATCTTCCCTATCTTGAATAGCTCCCACTGCCCTCTAGTCCTTCACTCTCACTTTCCTCATCCACAAATCTTTCATCCTCGCTCAAATTAATGGGGAAAGTGTCGCTTTCTCGGTCCGAATCGCTCTCGCTGCTGGTGGCCATGATTGTAAACAATGTGCAGATGTGAGGAGCTCCACAACCTGTGACGTCACGCACATATCATCTGCTACTTCCGGTACAGGCAAGGCTTTTTTATCAGCGACCAAAAGTTGCGAACTTTATCGTTGATGTTCTCTACTAAATCCTTTCAGCAAAAATATGGCAATATCGCGAAATGATCAAGTATGACACATAGAATGGACCTGCTATCCCCGTTTAAATAAGAAAATCGCATTTCAGTAGGCTTTTAATCCTTAATACATTTCCCTTCAAGAAAAAAGTACCTTTTTAATACAAAAAACACTCGCAACTCACAACTCATAAATTGGGTTATCAAAATAACTCCGCATTTTTGGGTGTGTAATGTTGTGTGCTTAGCTGTTGTGTAGCTGCCAGCTCCTTGTAGCCTACCATGTTTACCTTTTGTAAATGACTTGACTAAAATACAAGAAAATATCAACTTTGTGTGCGTGTTGGAGGACATTTAGATGTTAACTGGATGTCGAGTTTTGCACAAGTAAACACGCTGCAGGACTCTGCATATCAGAGTGTTTTTTTATCAGAGATTTAAATGCAATCCGATATAAACCGATACTTGTTTTTTTGCTGATATTGTACTAATTTTAATATCAGTGTTGGATCAGGACACACATAAACCTGGTTCCATATTGGCACCAGTGTTGACGTGAACAGTTGTAACCAGATCAAGGGGAAAGAGTCGTTATTGGTGTAACATTTCGGCACTCAATGAATGCAGTGGCACTGAAGTGCTGACAGAGGCGGCTCCTGGCTAGCAGCTACTCGGGGTGTCAACAAAATTAATTGCCGTTCTTATTTGTAACGATTTATAATCGATTATAAAAAAATCTAAATTTGACATTTTTTGTTTTGTTTCTGTTCTGTTCTCAGACTAATCCTATTGTTGATGTAGATGCCCATATCTGCTGATTTATTTTAGAAAAAGTTCAAGTTAAAGTACCACTGATAGTCACACACACACACAAAAGGTGTGGTGAAATTACCCTCTGCATTTGACCCATCCCCTTGTTCCACCCCCTGGGAGGTGAGGGGAGCAGTGAGCAGCAGCGGTGGCCGCGCTCGGGAATCATTTTGGTGATTTGAACCCCCAATTCCAACCCTCGATGCTGAGTTAGAAGTGTTTGATACTTCTCTTGTTGCTTTATTTGTATTTGACTTTAATAAATGTTTGGTCTGAATTTTATTAAAGGGTTAGTGCATCTGCCTCACAATACGAAGGTCCTGAGTAGTCTTGGGTTCAATCCCGGGCTCGGGATCTTTCTGTGTGGAGTTTGCATGTCCTCCCCGTGACTGCGTGGGTTCCCTCCGGGTACTCCGGCTTCCTCCCACCTCCAAAGACATGCACCTGGGGATAAGTTGATTGGCAACACTATATTGGCCCTAGTGTGTGGATGTGAGTGTGAATGTTGTCTGTCTATCTGTGTTGGCCCTGCAATGAGGTGGCGACTTGTCCAGGGTGTACCCCGCCTTCCGCCCGATTGTAGCTGAGATAGGCTCCAGCGCCCCCCGCGACCCCAAAGGGAATAAGCGGTAGAAAATGGATGGATGGAAACCAGTTTTCAATTAAGTAATATAGACATTTATCAGAGCCATTTTTGTATTTTATGGATGAATGTAACCAATCATTGAATTGGCACTCAATGTTATTAAAAAAGTATTGATTTTGAATCAATTCTGAATCTCAACTTTACCCCCAAGAATCGAGTCGAATAGTGTGGTGCCCAAGTATTCACAACCCTAGCAGCTACACAACAGCTAAGCACACAATAACACACTAGCTAAACGTACGTAATATGTGTGTTATGATCCGTTGCCTGGATCATAGTTTATGTACGTTTTGATTCACTTGTTGTTTAAGTTCTGTTTCAATACCCCTGATTTGTGTCTCCTTGGTTGCTATGGTTATTCATTGTGTTCACCTGCCTCTGATTAGTGTTCGGGATGTTCACCTGTTACCGGGCACTAATCAGAGAGCTATTTAGTCCTGCCTTTTCGCCTCAATCAGTCTGGTGCTTTTGTTTGCGCTCATACAACCGTTAGTTTATTCCTTGTGTTTCTTGCGCTAAGTTCCACCTTAGTTGTTCCTGTGTAGCTATCCAGTTAGCTTCCAGTGCTATATGCACACTTGTTTTGTTTGTTTTCTTGTGTTTGTTTGTTCCGGCCTGATCTATGAGAATAAATCATACTCTTACCTGCACGCCGTTTTCCTGTTGTTCCGTCTGCACCCTGGAAGAACAATTAGTTAACCATGTGACCCACCCGTTACAATGTGTCCTCAATTAAACTATATTGCAGTCTAAAACAGTGTTTTTCAACCTTTTTTGAGCCAAGTCACATTTTTTTCATGAGGCACACCACCAGCAGAAAACATTAAAAAATGAACCCCAGCAGCCCATATTGGCGATAAAAAAGTTGTTCTCACAAGTGTTGGATTATGAATTCAAACCATAACCAACCATGCATCACTATAGCTCTTGTCTCAAAGTACTGTCACGACCTGTCCCATCACACTGTGACTTATTTAGAGTTGTTTGGTGTTTTCCTGTGTATAGTGTTTTAATTCTTGTCTTGCGCTCCTCTTTTGGCTTTTTCTGTTTTGTTGGTATTTTCCTGTAGAAGTTTCATGTCTTCCTTGAGCACTATTCCCCGCATCTGCTTTGTTTTAGCAATCAAGACTATTTAAGTTGTCTCTATCCTTCTTTGCGGGGACATTGTTGATTGTCATGTCATGTACTTTGTGGACGCTGTCTGCTCCAAACGCTGTAAGTCTTTGCTGTCGTCCAGCATTCTGTTTTTGTTTACTTTGCAGCCAGTTCAGTTTTAGTTTCGTTTTGCATAGCCATCCCTAAGCTTCAATGCCTTTTCTTAGCGGCACTCGCCTTCTGTTTATTTTTGGTTTAAGCATTAGATACCTTTTTTACCTGCACACTGTCGTTTGCATGCTTTGTGATCACGACAAACCATGTTCCCAACATCTACAAAGCAATTAGCTACCTGCTGCCACCTACTGATATGGAAGAGTATTACATGGTTACTCTGCCGAGCTCTATAAAGCACCGACACTCAACAACGGCACATTTGCAGATTGTTATTACTGGTTTGCAAAAAATATTTTTAACCCAAATAGGTGAAATATCATAATCTCCCACGGCACACCAGACTGTATCTCACGGCACACTATCGGCACAGTGGTTGAAAAACACTGGTCTAAAACACGACATTTGTCAATACAAACAAGTATCAAATAATCATAGTTTTAGCTTTGTATTACCCTATTTTTCGGAGTATAAGTCGCACATGCCGAAAACGCATAATAAAGAAGGAAAAAAACATATATAAGTCGCACTGGAGCCCGGCCAAACTATGAAAAAAACTGTGACTTATAGCCAGAAAAATACGGTAGTTACACATACGTCTCCAAGGGAGAAGTGTATTAGAAAGCATGCAGCAACAAACGTGTCATTCAACTTCCAATGTCCATACATCCATCCATTTACTACCGCTTGACCCTCTCAAGGTCACGGGGGTGGCTGCAGCCTATCGTTTAATTCAATCAATATAGGTGTCACAAAAACAAGTTAGCACTCCACTTCAAGGGCATACCTCTGCTACAATGTTAGTGTTTTCTACTCAGTGGCCTAGTGGTTAGAGCAGGGGTAGGGAACCTATGGCTCTAGAGCCGGATGTGGCTCTTTTGATGACTGCATCTGGCTCTCAGATAAATCCTCGCTGACATTGCTGAACACGATAAGTAATGAATAATTCCGCTGGTAATCACAGTGTTAGAAATAACCACACATCAACCAGATTACAAAGCCATCAGCAAAACCATGCAGCACCAGAAGTCGCATTAATGGTAATTAAGTATTTTATTTATTATTGATTACCTTCAGAATAACAATGTTATTAAAAAGAATAAGAGACTTATTATACTGTAAAATGTTGGTCTTACTTGAAAATACACGCATTTAGTTGTATTCAGTAGAGATGTCCGATAATGGCTTGTTTTGCCGATATCCGATATTGTCCAACTCTTAATTACCGATACCGATATCAACCGATACCAATATATACAGTCGTGGAATTAACACATTATTATGCCTAATTTTGTTGTGATGCCCCGCTGGATGCATTAAACAATGTAACAAGGTTTTCCAAAAATAAATCAACTCAAGTTATGGAAAAAAATGACAACATGGCACTGCCATATTTATTATTGAAGTCACAAAGTGCATTTTTTTTAACATGCCTCAAAACAGCAACTTGGAATTTGGAACATGCTCTCCCTGAGAGAGCATGAGGAGGTTGAGGTGGGGGTGGGGGTGGGGGGGTATATTGTAGCGTCCTGGAAGAGTTAGTGCTGCAAGGGGTTCTGGGTATTTGTTCTGTTGTGTTTGTGTTGTGTTACGGTGCGGATGTTCTCCCGAAATGTGTTTGTCATTCTTGTTTGGTGTGGGTTCACAGTGTGGCGCATATTTGTAGCAGTGTTAAAGTTGTTTATACGGCCACCCTCAGTGTGACCTGTATGGCTGTTGACCAATTATGCATGGCATTCACTTGTGTGTGTGAAAAGCCGTAGATATTATGTGATTGGGCCGGCACGCAAAGGCAGTGCCTTTAAGGTTTATTGGCGCTCTGTACTTCTCCCTACATCCGTGTACACAGCAGCGTTTTAAAATTTTACTTTTTGAAACCGATACCGATAATTTCCGATATTACATTTTAAAGCATTTATCAGCCGATAATATCGGCAGTCCGATATTATCGGACTTCTCTAGTATTCAGTGTTAAAAAATAGTATATGGCTCTCATGGAAATACATTTTAAAATATTTGGCTTTCATGGCTCTCTCAGCCAAAAAGGTTCCCGACCCCTGGGTTGGAATGTTCGCCCTGCGATCGGTAGGTTGTGAGTTCAAACCCCGGCCGAGTCATACCAAAGACTATAAAAATGGGACCCATTACCTCCCTGCTTGGCACTCAGCATCAAGGGTTGGAATTGGGGGTTAAATCACTAAAAATTATTCCCGGGCGCGGCACCGCTGCTGCCTACTGCTCCCCTCACCTCCCAGGGGGTGAACAAGGGGAAGGGTGGAATGCAGAGGACAAATTTCACCACACGTAGTGTGTGTGTGACAATCATTGGTACTTTAACTTTAACTTTCTCATACCTGCCTTTGTTCTCTGAGTCATTTCAGTTAAACTTGGTAGTGGTCAATACTCAAGGCGAAAACAATGTATCTGGACACTCTTATTAAGCAATGAATGAGAATGCTTTTGAGTTTTGGATGAATTGACAATATTTGCTGCGTGAATAGTACAATATGAGCACTGTAGTCACATTTTAGGGTTGGATACAGCAATAATAACTAGGGATGTCCGATAATGGCTTTTTGCCGATATCCGATATTCTGATATTGTCCAACTCTTTAATTACTGATACCGATATCAACCGATACCGATATCAACCGATATATACAGTCGTGGAATTAACACATTATTATGCCTAATTTGGACAACCAGGTATGGTGAAGATAAGGTACTTAAAAAAATTAAAATAAAAAATAAGATAAATAAATTAAAAACATTTTCTTGAATAAAAAAGAAAGTAAAACAATATAAAAACAGTTACATTGAAACTAGTAATTCATGAAAATTAGTAAAATTAACTGTTAAAGGTTAGTACTATTAGTGGACCAGCAGCACGCACAATCATGTGTGCTTACGGACTGTATCCCTTGCAGACTGTATTGATATATATTGATGTATAATGTAGGAACCAGAATATTAATAACAGAAAGAAACAACCTTTTTGTGTGAATGAGTGTAAATGGGGGAGGAAGGTTTTTTGGGTTGGTGCACTAATTGTAAGTACATTTTGTGTTTTTTATGTTGATTTAATTTAAAAAAAAAACAAAAAAAAAAACGATACCGATAATAAAAAACAGATACCGATAATTTCCGATATTACATTTTAACACATTTTATCGGACATCTAACTATGGTATTGTGGTAATTTCTTTGATAACAAGCCTCACTTAGCTTTGAGTTATGTTTGTGCCGGCAATGTCAAGCTTTAATGGTGTCAGACCTGAGAGGGATAACGCATCAGTAAAAGGAAAATCAATGTTACATAAAGATGGAAGGTGCCTAGTTCCATTCAATGTGTTCATCTTCTAAAACTGAAAAGTGTTTCTGTCATATTAGTATTTGAATATATTTTATTGAGTCAAGCCCAAAACAGTGATTGGGTTGTTTTTTTTAGAAGGGCTTGCGTTACCTTTCACAGGAAACAATGGAAACAAGGCATTGTCAGTGTAACTGTAGGCCTTAGTGGACTGTTGATCCCAAAGTCACAGCAGCGCTCGAAGCAGGCATTTAGCAACTCAATTTGTCAGCCCCTCTAAGCCTTACGTTCCGAGGGCTCTCAAGCTTTTTCTCCGTCTTGTAATAGAAAATTTAGCTTGATAGATTTACAGCCTGTAGGGTGACTGCACAAAGACTTTCACTGTCTTGCCCCCACATATTGGGCTTCCAGTGTAGACTAACAATATTTCATGGATGAGCATTAACTCGGGGGGGAAAAGCACTATAGATGACTTGGGAAAGTACAGATAATTCACGGTCAAGATAAAATAAAATGCTGTTGGAGAGGGTTCTCACCTTGCCATTGTAAAATTGTGTCAAGAGCTGTGACCCAGTTCTGTCACTGGACTTGTCAAGTAACACGCTGAATAGATTCGTCTTTGGGTGGTGATGGTTTTAAATTTAGGCACAATCATTTATACATTTCAAAATATCTAAACAACAAGTTTCAAATATCATGTTAAAGGGGAACATTATCACCAGACCTATGTAAGCGTTAGAGATGCGCGGATAGGCAATTATTTCATCCGCAACCGCGTCAGAAAGTCGTCAACCATCCGCCATCCACCCGATGTAACGTTTGATCAGAACTCCATCCGCCCGCCATCCGCCCGTTGTTATATATCTAATATTAATAAAAAAAAAAAAAAAGGGTGAAAACTATGCGAATTGCACCTTGTGCAGACAAGATTTTTCGATCGGACACGGAGGAATTAGCGATGTAAAAGACCACGTTGGGACAAAAAAACACAAGTCTAATGCCGTTGCTAGCGATACAAGTGGAAAACATTCAACGTTTTTCGTCGCCCAAACAGATTCTTTGGATGTGATAAGTGCTGAAGTTTTATTTACGGAGGCAATAATTGAGCATGGACTTCCAATCGCACTGGCTGATCACATGGGACAGTTAATAATGTAATGCAACCTTTAAAAATCATTACGCGGTGATCGCGATCCCAAAAATAAACTTTTCTTGCATGATAATGTCAAGAAAAATTCGCTTTATATTACTATAGAGTCCTTTTAACGAATGAGTTTGATGGTTTATCACAAACCTTAAATGAAAGAAGTCCTTTGTTCTCCTGCACCATGCATGCACAATCCTGTCGGCTGTATTTCACAGCACGACATACTGTTAAAAGTGTTTATACTATTTATACTTTCAATTAACAAATTGAAGTCTTGTGAAAGGTTGACAGGATTACTGGCATTAACTGTCAAAATAATTTCAAACTATTGAAGTTAGCTTACAGAATAAACATGTCAATCAACCCATATGATTTTTGCTGTAATATTTTTGTTTTGAAAAGTCACTGTGACTGATAGAAAAGTGATGGTTTTAGCAACATTTTAACCTGTCTGAATGCTAATAATCATTTTGCGTCGGGGGGCGAAGCCCTGAACCCTCCACCAGGACTTTGTCCTGGACCTACCGGGGCCTGCGGCCCTTGGACCCCTGTTACGAGCCCCCGGCCACGGGGGTGGCGGGCAGGTAAGCTGCTTACCTGCTGCGCGTGACGCCGGCCGCGGCGAAAGCGGACGAGGCGGGGTGTCGGTGCGGTGGGTGCGGTAGTGAGCCTGGACGTGCGTCGGACCCTTCTCGCGGATCGCCTCAGCTACGGCTCCCGGTGGGGCCCTCTCGGGGGAAGGGGCCTCGGTCCCGGACCCCGGCGAGGCGTCCCTTCTCCGCTCCGTAAAAGTGTCCATCTCTTTTCTTTTTTTTTCTTCTGTTGTGGCATATGCTGCAGGTGCCTGCTCGTTTTTCGTATGTGGGTAACAACATTTAACTATGTATATATATTTCCCAATTGGTTTAACTGCCACCCGCAAAAAAAATAAAAAAATAAAATATCTAATTAATCCGCCCGACCCGACCCGCGAGCGGATAAAATCTTATTTTTTTAAATTTCATCCGCCCGATCCGCGGATAATCCGCGGACTCCGCGGTTGTGTCCGCAAACCGCGCATCTCTAGTAAGCGTCAATATATACCTTGATGTTGCAGAAAAAAGACCATATATTTTTTTAACCGATTTCCGAACTCTAAATGGGTGAATTTTGGCGAATTAAACGCCTTTCTAGTATTCTCTCTCGGAGCGATGACGTCACAACATGACGTCATCGGGAAGCAATCCGCCATTTTCTCAAACACCGAGTCAAATCAGCTCTGTTATTTTCCGTTTTTTCGACTGTTTTCCGTACCTTGGAGACATCATGCCTCGTCGGTGTGTTGTCGGAGGGTGTAACAACACGAACCGGGACGGATTCAAGTTGCACCAGTGGCCCAAAGATGCGAAAGTGGCAAGAAATTGGACGTTTGTTCCGCACACTTTACCGACGAAAGCCATGCTACGACAGAGATGGCAAGAATGTGTGGATATCCTGCGACACTCAAAGCAGATGCATTTCCAACGATAAAGTCAAAGAAATCTGCCGCCAGACCCCCATTGAATCTGCCGGAGTGTGTGAGCAATTCAGGGACAAAGGACCTCGGTAGCACGGCAAGCAATGGCGGCAGTTTGTTCCCGCAGACGAGCGAGCTAAACCCCCTGGATGTCTTGGCTCACACCGTCCCTTATGCCACCGAAGATGATCAAGAGAAGAATATTGACCCTAGCTTTCCTGGCCTGCTGACATGAGGGTATGTCTACAGAATATATTAATTGATGAAAATTGGGCTGTCTGCACTCTCAAAGTGCATGTTGTTGCCAAATGTATTTCATATGCTGTAAACCTAGTTCATAGTTGTTAGTTTCCTTTAATGCCAAACAAACACATACCAATCGTTGGTTAGAAGGCGATCGCCGAATTCGTCCTCGCTTTCTCCCGTGTCGCTGGCTGTCGTGTCGTTTTCGTCGGTTTCGCTTGTATGCGAATGCATGGCTCAATAGCTTCAGTTTCTTCTTCAATTTCGTTTTCGCTACCTGCCTCCACACTACAACCATCCGTTTCAATACATGCGTAATCTGTTGAATCGCTTAAGCCGCTGAAATCCGAGTCTGAATCCGAGCTAATGTCGCTATAGCTTGCTGTTCTATGCGCCATGTTTGTTTGTGTTGGCATCACTGTGTGACGTCACAGGAAAATGAACGCTGGATTTTAACGATGGTTAAAATCAGGCACTTTGAAGCTTTTTTTAGGGATATTGCGTGATGGGTAAAATTTTGAAAAAAACTTCGAAAAATAAAATAAGCCACTGGGAACTGATTTTTAATGGTTTTAACCCTTCTGAAATTGTGATAATATTCCCTTTTAAACACTTTTTAAAGCCACCGTTAGCAAGAAAACGTTACTAATGACAAGAAGTGGGCAACAGATAGCAATGATGAACCATACCCGTGGCAATGGTATCAACAAAAGTACCACATATATGCTAATCCAGTGTTTTTCAACCTTTTTTGAGCCAAGGCACATATTTTTCATTGAAAAATGCGGAGGCACACCAACAGCAGAAAACTTTAAAAATGAAACTCAGCAGCTGATATTGACAGTAAAAAGTTGTTCTCGCAAGTGTTGGATATGAATTCAGACCACAACTAAGCATGCACCACTATAGCTCTTGTCTCAAAGTACTGTCACGACCTGTCACATCACGCCACAACTTATTTAGAGGTTTTTTTTGGTGTTTTCCTGTGTGTAGTGTTTTAGTTCTTGTCTTTTGGTGGCTTTTCCTGTTTTGTTGGTACTTTCCTGTAGCAGTTTAATTTCTTTCCTGAGCGCTATTCCCCACACCTGCTTTGTTTTAGCAATCACGAATATTTAAGTTGTTGCTATCCTTCTTTGTGGGGACATTATTGATTGTCATGTCATGTTCAGATGTACATTGTGGACGCCTTCCCTGCTCCACACGCTGTAAGTCTTTGCTGTCGTCCAGCATTCTATTTTTGTTTTCTTTGTAGCCAGTTCAGTTTTAGTTTTGTTCTGCATAGCTATCCCTAAGCTTCAATGCCTTTTCTTAGCGGCACTCGCCTTCTGTTTATTTTTGGTTTAAGCATTAGATACCTTTTGACCTGCACGTTGCCTCCCGCTGTCGTCTGCATATTATGATCACGACAAAACATTTGGCGCATGCCACCTGCTGCCACCTACTAATATGAACAAGTATTACATGGTTACTCTGCCAAGCTCTAGACCAGTGTTTTTTAACCTTTTTTGAGCCAAGGCACAATTTTTGCGTTGACAAAAATCCGGAGGCACACCACCAGCAGAAATCATTAAAAAAGGAAACTCAGTTGACAGTAAAAAGTCGTTGTCGCAATTGTTGGATATGACTTTAAACCGTAACCAAGCATGCATCAATATAGCTCTTGTCTCAAAGTAGGTGTACTGTCACCACCTGTCACATCACACCCTGACTTATTTTGACTTTTTTGCTGTTTTTCTGTGTGTAGTGTTTTAGTTCTTGTCTTGCGCTCCTATTTTGGTGGCTTTTCCTGTTTTGTTGGTATTTTCCTGCAGCAGTTTCATGTCTTCCTTTGAGCGATATTCCCCGCATCTACCTTGTTTTAGCAATCAAGAATATTTCAGTTGTTTTTATCCTTCTTCGTGGGGACATTGTAGATTGCCATGTCATGTTCGGATGTACATTGTGGACGCCGTCTTTGCTCCACAGTAAGTCTTTGCTGTCGTCCAGCATTCAGTTTTTGTTTACTTCGTAGCCAGTTCAGTTTTAGATTTGTTCTGCATACCCTTCCCTAACCTTCAATGCCTTTTCTTAGAGGCACTCACCTTTTGTTTATTTTTGGTTTAAGCATTAGACACCTGCACACTGCCTCCCGCTGTTTGCAACATCTACAAAGCAATTAGCTACCGGCTGCCACCTACTGATATGGAAGAGTATTACACGGTTACTCTGCCGAGCTCAACAACAACACATAATTTGCAGACTATAATTACTGGTTTGCAAAAAAATATTTTTAACCCAAGTAGGTGAAATTACATAATCTCCCACGGCACACCAGACCGTATCTCACGGCACACTAGTGTGCCGCGGCACAGTGGTTGAAAAACACTGCTCTAGACAGCACAAACACTCAACAGCGGCACATTATTTGCGGATTATAATTACTGGTTTGCAAAAAATATTTTTAACCCAATTAGGTGAAATAATATAATCTCCCACGGCACACCAGACTGTATCTCACGGCACACCAGAGGTGTGGACTCGAGTCACATGACTTGGACTCGAGTCAGACTCGAGTCATGAATTTGATGACTTTAGACTCGACTTGACAAAATGTAAAAAGACTTGCAACTCGACTTAGACTTTAACATCAATGACTTGTGACTTCACTTGGACTTGAGCCTTTTGAATTGACATGACTTGACATGACTTGCTACTTTCCCCAAAACCCAAAGATGAAAAAGTTATTTGGGAGCGCTCCGTATTTTTCATTGTGTACTTGTCTATCAGCGTTGCGTGTGTCAGCTGGTGTGCTCTAGAGCACACCAGCTGTTGTACTGAGCTCAGTACAACAGCCAATCAAATTAGATCTACTTTGTTTTCATCACACAGCATTCATCCAATCAAATTGCAGGACAACCAACGAAGAAGACATGTCCAAACCACACGCCAGTGAACAAAAAATGATACCTAAAATAATTTCGTTTGCGTATAAAAATTACGAGGTGGTCAACACAAAACGGTTTGCAGTATGCAACACATGCGGTTCGAAAATTACTGATGGAGAGGCAACAACTTCCAACTTCGTCCGGCATTTGAAGTTGCACAAAGAACGGTAAGTTTTGAATGTAAGATAACGTTTATTGGCTAAGTAACGTGACTTTTATTTGCTGTGTAGTTAAATCAGTGAGGCTGTAAACTCACTGCTAACGTTATAACGTTATTGCAAACACGGGAATCTGTTGCAGTTCACTACCTTATTCATACTTTTTGTTCAGTGATTTTTTTTAAGCAGGGTTACGTTAGTCAATATATCACACGTAACGTTAGACGGCGGTCAGCAGCACCGCGTATTTTAGCCACCTAAAAAAAGACAAAAATAGTAAAATAAAGGTAAAATAAATACTACGCCCCCATCGTGCACAAATGACTGACAGACTCTTGGCTAATTTGGTCTTTTGCAAATGCAATGCAGCATAGGGCCCTGACATATAAAAAGTACAACTTTTTTGTTGTGTTCACGTATATGTCATGTTTTTTCAATGTTAACACTTTTGTACAAATAAGTACATTTGCACTTTATTTTTTAATGTGTTTGTTCTGTAAAGGAATGAGTTAATGTTTAAAATGATTGGTTAATAGTGCTATTATAAAGTGCAATGTCAGCACAATTTTCTTTCCTGCAATTTAAAATGCACTTGTTTTAATAAATAAATACAGCGTTTGAAAAGCATACACAATCTGTGTTAATATATTAGTCTGTGGTTAAAAGGACTTGAAAGGACTCGAAACTCAAAATGCAGGACTTAGGACTTGACTTGAGACTTTCCAGTCTTGACTTTGGACTTGACTCGGGGCTTGCCTGTCTTGACTCGGACTTGAGGGCAAAGACTTGAGACTTACTTGTGACTTGCAAAACAATGACTTGGTCCCACCTCTGCGGCACACTAATGTGCCACGGCACAGTGGTTGAAAAACACTGTGTTAATCAACACTTATGTAGTGGACAGGATTAGATTCAAGATGCTTTATTGTTAATTCGCCAAGTGTCCAAGTCGAAAATTGCTTTTTCCACTATTCGCGGTGTAATCATAATATAGTATCTAAAAAAGTATAACAATATATCATACCGTAATTTCTGGACCATAGGGCGCACTAGATTATAAGACGCACTGCCGATGAGCGGTATTATTCAGGTCTTTTTTTCATACAAAAAGAACACCGCATTACAGGAGTCATATTATTATTTTTTTCTAAATTTAAAACATTTCCTTGTGGTCTACATAACATGTAATGGTGGTTATTTGGTTACAAATGTTGCATAGATTATGTTTTACAGATCATCTTCAAGTCGCTTTCTGACAGTCGCTTCCGGATGCGCCGTTTTGTGGGCGGTCTTATTTACGTGGCTCACCTTCGACAGCGTCTTCTTCCCTTCATCTTTGTTGTAGCGGTGTAGCGTGCAAGGACGGGAGTGGAAGAAGTATCAAAATATGGAGCTAACTGTTTTAATGACATTCAGACTTTACTTAAATCAACAACGGAGCAGCATCTTCTCATCCGTGGCTATCGAGTGCAACAACGCCCGTGAAAAACCGTCCAACCAGAATTCTCTAATAACGAAAGTTCCGTGGGTGAATTATGTAAACCCACTACATCGGTAGTTTTTAGCGCTTCCATATCGAGATATAAGTTATAACTTTACGCTACTTTATATTAGAAATGGGAACAGCAGAGGGTGAATGCCCTATAACAAGAAGATAGTGAAAAAGAAGAAGCTTATCGACTACAGTATCGGCACGGACTACAGTGGTGGACGTGCGCAAATTTTTAGGACTTATGCAGATCTCAAATGCACATCAGCAGGTACCATAAGGTAAGAAAAGTTGATTTTGCATAATATTGTGAAACAAAACGCCAAATAATAAGTCTGCTAATGGGTGCCATTTTGCGGTCCTTACACACACCATAGTAATACTTGTATCTCTGACAACCCATCAAGCGGCTTCAAAGTCATACAAACCCCGTTTCCATATGAGTTGGGAAATTGTGTTAGATGTAAATATAAACCGAATACAATGATTTGCAAATCCTTGTCAACCCATATTCAGTATGGGTTGACAATATGCTACAAAGAGAACATATTTGATGTTCAAACTGATAAACTTTTTTTTTTTGTTGCAAATAATCATTAACTTTAGAATGTAATGCCAGCAACACGTGACAAAGAAGTTAGGAAAGGTGGCAATAAATACTGATAAAGTTGAGGAATGCTCATCAAACACTTATTTGGAAAATTCCACAGGTGAACAGGCAAATTGGGAACAGGTGGGTGCCATGATTGGGTATAAAAGTAGATTCCATGAAATGCTCAGTCATTCACAAACAAGGATGGGGCGAGGGTCACCATTTTGTCAACAAATGCGTGAGCAAATTGTTGTTAAGAAAAATCTTTCTCAACCCGCTATTGCAAGGAATTTAGGGATTTCACCATCTACGCTCTGTAATATCTTCAAAGGGTTCAGAGAATCTGGAGAAATCACTGCACGTAAGCAGCTAAGCTCTGGACCTTCGATCCCTTAGGCTGTACTGCATCAACAAGCGACATCATTGTGTAAAGGATATCACCACATGGGCTCAGGAAGACTTCAGAAACCCACTGTCAGTAACTACAGTTGGTCGCTACATCTGTAAGTGCAAGTTAAAACTCTCCTATGCAAGGCGAAAACCGTTTATCAACAACACCCAGAAACGCCGTCGGCTTCGCTGGGCCTGAGCTCATCTAAGATGGACTGATACAAAGTGGAAAAGTGTCCTGTGGTCTGACGAGTCCACATTTCAAATTGTTTTTGGAAACTGTGGACGTTGTGTCCTCCGGACCAAAGAGGAAAAGAACCATCCAGATTGTTATAGGCGCAAAGTTGAAAAGCCAGCATCTGTGATGGTATGGGGGTGTGTTAGTGCCCAAGACATGGGTAACTTACACATCTGTGAAGGCACCATTAATGCTGAAAGGTACATACAGGTTTTGGAGCAACATATGTTGCCATCCAAGCAACGTTACCATGGACGCCCCTGCTTATTTCAGCAAGACAATGCCAAGCCACGTGTTACATCAACGTGGCTTCATAGTAAAAGAGTGCGGGTACTAGACTGGCCTGCCTGTAGTCCAGACCTGTCTCCCATTGAAAATGTGTGGCGCATTATGAAGCCTAAAATACCACAACGGAGACCCCCGGACTGTTGAACAACTTAAGCTGTACATCAAGCAAGAATGGGAAAGAATTCCACCTGAGAAGCTTAAAAAATGTGTCTCCTCAGTTCCCAAACGTTTACTGAGTGTTGTTAAAAGGAAAGGCCATGTAACACAGTGGTGAACATGCCCTTTCCCAACTACTTTGGCACGTGTTGCAGCCATGAATTTCTAAGTTAATTATTAATTGCAAAAAAAAAAAAAAAGTTTATGAGTTTGAACATCAAATATCTTGTCTTTGTAGTGCATTCAATTGAATATGGGTTGAAAATGATTTGCAAATCATTGTATTCTGTTTATATTTACATCTAACACAATTTCCCAACTCATATGGAAAAGGGGTTTGTACTAAAACATTTTGACAGATTTTTGAGTGCCGTGTGTAATGTTCTTTATTTTCAATGAAACATTCAAAGTTTTGGTGTCGTTTCCTGTCGTCATATTGCAGTCGACACATATCTCTTAAATGTGACTACCATCTAAAGGTCACACTTATCATTACACCATGTACCAAATAAAATTGCTTCGAGGTTGGTAAGCAGAACCACAATTAATCCGTACAATAGGCGCACCGGGTTATAAGGCGCTCTGTCCATTTTTGAGAACATGAAAGGATTTTAATTAATTCATTTCGATTTGCGCCTTATAGTCAAAAAATATGGTACCCGTGCAAAGAAATATTCAGCAGGATGGGGATTCATATGGTCCCATTCGTCGCTGTTTTACCTGACACATGAAATGTGACAAATTGGGGGTTGCACTATCCACTTTAGCCGCCAGATGACAGTAGAGTGTTGAATATCTTAAAATGTGTTTTGTGGCAATTCCAACTTTGACCACAGAATCAGTTGCTATGTAGAGTGGCGCGTTACATCATTTTCAACAGGCTGCATTGCAAAATTATTAACCCCCCCACCTTTCTCCCACACACGATCCACCCAGGAGTGGGGCCATATGAATCCCTTCCCTACTCTATGTTGACAAGCATACATAGGACGAATCTGCAGCGCAGTCGCCTACTTTCTCACAGTTATTTCTGCTCAACTACCAGGATGTACCAGTACATCCTTTCTAGATGTACTAAATATAGATGAAAAACAGCTCCCGATTTATTCTTGGTAAATCACACTGTGTGTGTTAAATAGTTATATTTGCATTGTCTTCTCCCAGTATTGTGGGCTTTCCGATGATAAGCATATTTTCTGCATGTTCATTAAGATAGACACGCTAAATCAGGGGTGAAGAAATAATTTTAGGTTAGGGGCCATATTGAGGAAAGTCTATTCCCAAAAGGGCTGGACTGGTAAAATTATGGCATGACAACTTAAAAAGAAAGACAACTTCAGATTGTATATTTTGTTTCAAAAATAGACAAAGCACATTCTGTAAATGCACACATCATAATGTTTGTTTCTATTACACTCACATTTTGCTGTTAATAGTATGCTATCTTCATGTGTCGTTATTCATACTTTCTGAATAAATGATGTGATAATGTTCATCATCATAATAATAGGTGGAATTGAGTCTGGCAGAGTTTTAAAATGCTCCCATCAGTGTTAACCTTTAATTTATCAGAAGCTGAAATGAATGATATCCAAATCAAATTCATTAATCACACAAGTTTGAAGGGTATAATAATAATAAATATATATATATATATATATATATATATATATATATATATATATATATATATATATATATATATATATATATATAAGGTGGCGACTTGTCCAGGGTGTACCCCGCCTTCCGCCCGATTGTAGCTGAGATAGGCTCCAGCGACCCCGAAGGGAATAAGCGGTAGAAAATGGATGGATGGATATATATATATATATATATATATTTACATATATATATATTTACATTAATATCAAATGCATGGACAAAGATAAGACCTTCTGGAGGAAAGTTCTGTGGTCAGATGAAACAAAAATTGAGCTGTTTGGCCACAATACCCAGCAATATGTTTGGAGGAGAAAAGGTGAGGCCTTTAATCCCAGGAACACCATTTCCACCGTCAAGCATGGTGGTGGTAGTATTATGCTCTGGGCCTGTTTTGCTCCCAATGGAACTGGTGCTTTACAGAGAGTAAATGGGACCATGATAAAGGAGGATTACCTCCAAATTCTTCAGGACAACCTAAAATCATCAGCCCGGAGGTTGGGTCTTGGGCGCAGTTGGGTCTTCCAACAGGACAATGACCCCAAACACATGTCAAAAGTGGTAAAGGAATGACTAAATCAGGCTATAATTAAGGTTTTAGAATGGCCTTCCTAAAGTCCTGACTTAGGCGTGTGGGCAATGCTGAAGAAACAAGTCCATGTCAGAAAACCAACAAATTTAGCTGAACTGCACCAATTTTGTCAAGAGGAGTGGTCAAAAATTCAACCAGAAGCTTGCCAGAAGCTTGTGGATGGCTACCAAAAGCGCCTTATTGCAGTGAAACTTGCATATATATATATATATATATATATATATATATATATATATATATATATATATATATATATATATATATATATATATGTATATATATATATATATGTATATATATAGTAGAGGGACAAGCGGCAAAAAATGGATGGATGGATTTAGGAGTAAAAAAAATAGAAAAAGAGCAAAGGGGTGTCAAAGCAATAGAGACATAACGTTGCGGAATTCAAACAGTTATTCTTATCTTACCATTTGTAACAGAGAGCAAATAAAATTGAGGTATTACATTGAGAGGCTTTATTGTTGAAATTGTCAGGGTAGTTAAGAGAGCCTATTTGATTTTCGCAGCTCCTTCCATCTACTTTGATTTGTGATAAGTGACCTATCCTAGGGAAGAAATCAGCGGTAATTTCACAGTTTGGTGCTCCCCACAAGGCTTTTCAAACATCTTTCAAACCCTTTTTAAATACTCCCACATGCAACCTAAAAGCCTGATCGCGGTGTGGAAGCAAATGAATTGATTCCTGTATAAATGAACTCATGATACTAATTCTAGTCTAAGTGGCTGCTGCTTAATTTTATATTGATGAATGAATGCCTAGGCCGGTAAGCAGAACAATGGTTTCTCATTAGCTTGGCACTAATTGCAGACACATTGATTGGCTGTTAGAGTCATTTTCTGAGAATTGTATCACAATTGTTCTGTGAGTGTTTTTCAGTTTCTCTGGAACTTTATATGTTACACTCTGCAAAGCCTTGACCGTAATGAGGCAACAGGAGGATAATCTGAAAGGCTTGCAGGGTATGAAGCATCAAACCAAACTGTTCATTGGTTGAGTATGAATGGCTGTATTTACTCTTGTAAATCTCGCAATAGCATGGACGGTATTGACTGATTTTGTACTTTATTGAAGTCCCCAAGACTGACAAGGGCCCTAGTTCAGTGGTTCTTAACCTGGGTTCGATGGAACCCTAGGGGTTCGGTGAGTCGGGCTCAGGGGTTCGGCGGAGGTCAAGACACACCCGACTCATCGTGTAAATGAAAACTTCTCTTTATCGGCGTATTACGGATACGGCAACAGCAGAAGTCAGACTGATTTGCAAGTGTGTAATTTGTTGTGAGTTTATGCACTGTGTTGGTTTTGTTCTTTGAACAAGGTGATGTTCATGCACGGTTCATTTTGTGCACCAGTAATAAAACATGGTAACACTTTAGTATGGGGAACATATTCACCATTAATTAGTTGCTTATTAACATGCAAATTAGTAGCATATTGGCTCTTAACTAGTCATTATTAAGTACTTATTAATGCCTTATTCGGCATGGCCTTATTATAACCCTAACCCTCTAACCCTAACCAAATAACTCTAAATTAAGTATTTGTTACTTAGAATATGCTCCGCTAGTGTCCAAAAATATTACTAAAGTGTTACCAAAAACATATAACGTTGTCTTAAATTTGAAAAAAAAAAAAAAAATATATATATTTTTTACTAAAGAAGGGTTCGGTAAATGCGCATATGGAACTGGTGGGGTTCGCTACCTCCAACAAGGTTAAGAACCACTGCCCTAGTTGTTTGTGACCAGTCCCCAGTTTCATAACTAAAAGTGAGATATCCAGTTACCTTAAATGGATTATTTTGTTATTTTCAGCAATGTGTTACAGTAGAAGACTGTCCTTTGTGTAAATGCATTATTTTGTTATTTTCAGCAATGTGTTACAGTAGAAGACTGTCCTTTGTGTACATTTTGTTTTTATTTTAACGGATCGCTGCACATTTGGTACCAATATTTAAAAACACAAAGACATAGAAGACTTTACAGTAATTTTGAACCCATCAAACTGCAGGCTTTGCTTACAGATAAAAGCCGACAAACTCATCGTCAACTGTGATACCCAAAGTTAAAGTTAATAGTCACACACATACTAGGTGTGGTGAAATTACCTTCTGCATTTGACCCATCTCCCTTGGTGAGGGGAGCAGTGAGCAGCAGCGGTGGCCGCGCTCGGGAATAATTTTGGTGATTTAACCCCCAATTCCAACCCTTGATGCTGAGTGCCAAGCAGGGAGGTAATGGGTCCAATTTTTATAGACTTTGGTATGACTCGGCCAGGGGTTTGAACTCACGACTTACCGATCTCAGAGCCGGACACTCTAACCACAAGGCCACTGAGCAGGCAAAGGGGCTGTTTACAACCTTTACGCAGATGTCTAGAGGGTGCTAACTTTACAACGCATTGCAAGCATTTCACCCCGCCCTTTTCCGGCTTTAAGCACGTAATGACGACACTGCGCCCGTACGTAACACATACGCAGTAGCTTTGTGTGTGGTCAGTGAATGATTATGATTTAGTAATGATGTGAAAATGTCATATCACGGTTATTGTGAGCAAAATTATTACGGTTATCATTATTATAGTATTATTTTTGAATCTGCCCAAAAAGTACTGATACACACACTGAAATCATATAATCAAGTTTTACGTTTTTTTTTTTACAAAACAACTAAAATGTATATAAACTGTTGGAAAAACCCATCGCCGGATAGTCGAACCTCGGATTCAGGAGGAACAGTGTGGTTTTCGTCCTGGTCGTGGAACTGTGGACCAGCTCTATACTCTCGGCAGGGTCCTTGAGGGTGCATGGGAGTTTGCCCAACCAGTCTACATGTGCTTTGTGGACTTGGAGAAGGCATTCGACCGAGTCCCTCGGGAAGTCCTGTGGGGAGTGCTCAGAGAGTATGGGGTTTCGGACTGTCTGATTGTGGCGGTCCGCTCCCTGTATGATCAGTGTCAGAGCTTGGTTCGCATTGCCGGCAGTAAGTCGGACACGTTTCCGGTGAGGGTTGGACTCCGCCAAGGCTGCCCTTTGTCACCGATTTTGTTCATAACTTTTATGGACAGAATTTCTAGGCGCAGTCAAGGCGTTGAGGGGATCCGGTTTGGTGGCTGCAGGATTAGGTCTCTGCTTTTTGCAGATGATTTGGTCCTGATGGCTTCATCTGGCCAGGATCTTCAGCTCTCACTGGATCGGTTCGCAGCTGAGTGTGAAGCGACTGGGATGAGAATCAGCACCTCCAAGTCCGAGTCCATGGTTCTCGCCCGGAAAAGGGTGGAGTGCCATCTCCGGGTTGGGGAGGAGATCTTGCCCCAAGTGGAGGAGTTCAAGTACCTCGGAGTCTTGTTCACGAGTGAGGGAAGAGTGGATCGTGAGATCGACAGGCGGATCGGTGCGGCGTCTTCAGTAATGCGGACGCTGTATCGATCCGTTGTGGTGAAGAAGGAGCTGAGCCGGAAGGCAAAGCTCTCAATTTACCGGTCGATCTACGTTCCCATCCTCACCTATGGTCATGAGCTTTGGGTTATGACCGAAAGGACAAGATCACGGGTACAAGCGGCCGAAATGAGTTTCCTCCGCCGGGTGGCGGGGCTCTCCCTTAGAGATAGGGTGAGAAGCTCTGTCATCCGGGGGGAGCTCAAAGTAAAGCCGCTGCTCCTCCGCATCGAGAGGAGCCAGATGAGGTGGTTCGGGCATCTGGTCAGGATGCCACCCGAGCGCCTCCCTAAGGAGGTGTTTAGGGCATGTCCGACCGGTAGGAGGCCACGAGGAAGACCCAGGACACGTTGGGAAGACTATGTCTCCCGGCTGGCCTGGGAACGCCTCGGGATCCCCCGGGAGGAGCTGGACGAAGTGGCTGGGGAGAGGGAAGTCTGGGCTTCCCTGCTTAGGCTGCTGCCCCCGCGACCCGACCTCGGATAAGCGGAAGAAGATGGATGGATGGATGGATGGAAAAACCCACTATTTTCTTGTGATTCACTGTGTTCAGTGGTCCTTGAACACCCAGTAAAAACACCTCTGTCTTGTATTCTTCTGAGTATAGAGCGATGATCGTGTCTAAAAGAGCGCAGCTTGTTGGTTTAATGTGTTCCAATTGCTCAAACAGTAAAGTGTGTGTATGGGTTCATATTGAGGTATGTTGTTTCTTAATGGGGAAAGACGTTAATATTTTATTTCAGCCTTTAAGCTAGCGAGCTTTGTTTATTTGTTTGAGAAGCATCCCCATTAGCTGGGGTCCACACAAAACATACCATGTTGCGAAACTTTTTAAAACATTGCAAAACACATAAAAAATAAATAGAAATAAAAGTTTGTACATGAGTTCACAATATATATCATCACTATCAATATATGTATAAACTGTGTTTATAAAATTATTCAACTGCCTCAATCAACATAAAAATTAACACATGTACAGGCCCAGAGCATAATACTACCACCACCATGCTTGACGGTGGGTATGGTGTTCCTGGGATTAAAGGCCTCACCTTTTCTCCTCCAAACACATTACTGGTAATTGTGGCCAAACAGCTCAATTTTTGTTTCATCTGACATCACACGGACAAAGATAAGACCTTCTGGAGGAAAGTTCTGTGGTCAGATGAAACAAAAATTGAGCTGTTTGGCCACAATACCCAGCAATATGTTTGGAGGAGAAAAGGTGAGGCCTTTAATCCCAGGAACACCATTCCCACCGTCAAGCATGGTGGTGGTAGTATTATGCACTGGGCCTGTTTTGCTGACAATGGAACTGGAGCTTTAAATGAGACAATGAAAAAGGAGGATTACCTCCAAATTCTTCAGGACAACCTAAAATCATCAGCCCGGAGGTTGGGTCTTGGGTGCAGTTGGGTGTTCCAACAGGACAATGACCCCAAACACACCTCAAAAGTGGTCAAGAAATGGCTAAATCAGGCTAGAATTAAGGTTTTAGAATGGCCTTCCCAAAGTCCTGACTTAAACGTGTGGACAATGCTGAAGAAACAAGTCCATGTCAGAAAACCAACACATTTAGCTGAACTGCACCAATTTTGTTAAGAGGAGTGGTCAAAAATTCAACCAGAAGCTTGTGGATGGCTACCAAAAGCGCCTTATTGCAGTGAAACTTGCCAAGGGACATGTAAGCAAATATTAACATTGCTGTATGTATACTTTTGACCCAGCAGATTTGGTCACATTTTCAGTAGACTCATAATAAATTCATAAAAGAACCAAACTTCATGAATGTTTTTTGTGACCAACAAGTATGTGCTCCAATCACTCGATTTTAAAAATGCTGATATGTGTCAGGACTTGATCTTGGGAGTTTGCTTTTCCGGGATGCAACGGAAAGTTGGCACGGGCGAGACGGGAATGAAGGTACATGATTTATTTAAAGACTATAAATACAAAAAAAAGATCAAACAAAAGCGCGCACAGTGGCGGAGAATAAACTATGAAAAACAAAAAGACTATAAACATGGAACCAAAACTTACTTTGACAAGGGACATGAAGCAGGATCATAGAGGAATGGACAGAGCATAAATGTGGTGCGAGGTCGTCAGAAAGACAAACTGAAAAACACTGAACTTAAATAGTACAGACATGATTAACGAAAACAGGTGCGTGACTCAAGACGTGAAACAGGTGCGTGACGTGACAGGTGAAAACTAATGGGTTGCTATGATGACAATCAAGAGTGCACAATGAGTCCAAACGTGGAACAGGTGAAACTAATGGGTAATCATGCAAACAAGACAAGGGAGTGAAAAGCCAGAAACCAAAGATTCCTATAACTAAACAAAAACATGACTTAAAACAAAAACATGATTACACAGACATGACAATATGACTTTTGACCCCAGCTGGCATCTTGGATCATGTTAAAAAATATTGTGATATTTTTCATTAATATTTTTATTAATTTGTATTTTAAAACAATCTAATACAGAGATTGTTTTTAAATTTGTATTTTACAAATTAAAAAGTCTAATATTTTTGTAAATATATATATATATATATATATATATATATATATATATATATATAGTTTTTATATTTAGTTTTTATATATTTTTTTATATTTAGTTTTTATATATTTTTTTTTATTTGTTAAAAACATTTCTCATGCGTTTGTAAAGAACACTTCTAAATAACATAATGTCATGGTTGTTTTGAGTTTCCAATACTTTCTACAACTCTTTACAAGTGTATGTAAACTATATATATATATATATATATATATATATATATATATATATATATATATATATATATATATATATATATATATATATTGCCCTTAACCTTCTTTACGAGGCTTCCTTCTTGTAACCCACAGGTCTCTCTATTTTCTTTCATTCTACCACTATCCTGATTTACTTTCATATTATCTTCACTACACTTTGAACCCTCATCTCCCAACTCTGGTTCATTCACAATAAAGCTGTGCCTACCCGCCGTTGGCTCTTTCATCGCATTTTTCATTCTTCCGGGCAGTTCTTTCTTTAAAGTTCCAGCTGATGCTGGCCGGTTACCTCCTGGGGCATATGCTAAGGCGCCTGTGAAGTTTTTTTATCCAAATTGTTCACCATACACAAAGCAGATTCTTAAATGCTCATCTTTCACATGTTGTGACAGCCATACTTACTTTTTTTTGCTTTATCCCCCAGACCTAAAGGATGTGATAAACAGATTGGAGTAATCACAAATAAGGAAGCAACACCACACAAAAGTTTGTAACACAACAATATTTATTTCTCAAAAGAACCTCAAACTCCAGTGTCTAGTGATCCAGTAACCACAGGCCAATATTATTCTGCTCAAAAAAGTGAAAAATTGAGATAAATCATAAAGTTGCTCAAAAGCAAGATAGCATCCACTGACAGGTCTCTAGTCGTCGTCTTTCGCGCCTCGTTTGCGGGGGATCAAAACAAACGTTGCTTAACTGCACACCCACATTATACGCTAATTGATTGGATTGATTTATATGATATATTTGATATGATATAAATGTAAAACGTACCCTGTAAAACAGACCTGGGCATTCTGCGGCCCGCGGGCCACATCCGGCCCTTTGTGTGTCCCTGTCCGGCCCGCGTGAGGCCAATCATAAATTACAAAATAAATTTAAAAAAGTATCTATGTCGAGTGTGCAATACAACGGTGCTGCTTTTGTTTTGAAAAGCGTTATTTGTATTACTTCCGTGTGGACGTATGCGCTTGCGTGATTGTGAGTGAATGTGAACAGCTGCAATCACAAATTAATTACAAAATACATTTTAAAAAACATCTATGTTGTGCGTGCAATACAACTGTGCTGCTTTTATTTTGAAAAGTGTTATTTATGGACGCATGTCCGTGTGTAACCTGTGAGTGAAGGTGCACAGCGACAAGTGTCAGCTCACGCTAAAAAAAGAAAAGTTGATGACGAATGTCGTGTTTTCAACAAGACATGGACTGCCAAGTATTTCTTTACAGAAATTAAAGGTAAAGCTGTGTGCTTAATTTGTGGTACACATGTTGCTGTGTTTAAAGAATATAATTTGAATCGCCACTACACGACGAAGCACGAGGAAACATACCGGGATCTGTCTGCAGAAGAGCGCGCAAGGGAGGCTGATGCGTTGATGGTAAAACGGCAAACCCAACAAGGACTTTTTGCCAAATGTCACACCCCCAGAGATGCAGCCGTCAGGACAAGTTTCATCATTTCACACAAAATCGCCAGAAAAAGTAAGGCGTTTTCTGACAGAGAGTTTATTAAGGAGTGCTTATTGGACTCTGTTGCGCTGATATGCCCGGAGAAGAGGGGCGCATTTGAGAACGTGTCACTCTCCCGACGCACTGTAACGAAGCGGGTTGAGACCATCGCTGGAAACTTGGAGCTTCGGCTGAAGAACAGAACGGACGATTTTGACTGTTTTTCGCTGGCTTTGGATGAGAGCTGCGATGTACGTGACATCGCCCAGCCGCTCATCTTCTTACGTGGTATAACTGCAGACTTTCA
Organism: Nerophis lumbriciformis; assembly: GCF_033978685.3. Classification (NCBI taxonomy): domain Eukaryota; kingdom Metazoa; phylum Chordata; class Actinopteri; order Syngnathiformes; family Syngnathidae; genus Nerophis; species Nerophis lumbriciformis. Next base: position 2,765,459 of record NC_084577.2, read on the forward strand.
AATCACGGAGAAGCTGGCAGCCATGCAGTCAATTAAAAGGGACAACCACAGGTAATGACTTGTTCACAGAGGTAAATGCGTGTTTGGACATGTTAGGACTGAAATGGGACAAGCTGGCAGGTGTGACAACAGATGGTTGTCCAAATCTGACGGGAAAAAATGTTGGACTTTTAAAGAGGATGCAGGATAAAGTGACAGAAATGAACCCTGTGCAGAAATTGACATTTTTGCATTGTATTATACATCATGAAGTGTTGTGTAAGACAGTGTTAAAAATAAAACCATCAAAAGCAATCTGCTTTTGTATAAAGTTAAGTTAGGTTAAATGAAATTATTATTACTATTATTAATTATTATTATTATTATTATTATTATTATTTATCTTACAGTATATCAAAAATAATATTGAGCCAAATGTAATTGAAATATTGTCGATGTGGCCCTCCAGCAGTGCTCGGGTTGCTCATGCGGCCCCCACTAAAAATTAATTGCCCACCCCTGCTGTAAAAGGTCTGTGCTCTGCCTATGTAAATATTTTTCCAGCTGAGTTTAATTGTAATGCATAGTACACACATTGATGGCTCTGTGTGATGTTTACATAACTGTGTTGCACCTTGCACTGCAAACATGTTTGACTTGTGTGCCAATTAAAATTCATTTTTTAACATCTTTATTTACACCAGTTACATATAGTACCGATAAGAGTACTGATAAATACGTGTATTGATAAGGAATATCAGTAAGGGTATTGTATAGATAAAATCCTAACGTTATATATCCCTAATTGTATCACTGTAAATGTAATACATAAATTGCTATTAGTAACAGGACTTGTATCACCAAATTCCTCTGCAATTTTCACAGATGTCTTTATTAGCAAGTTTAATAGAAAACAATATATATGTTGCTTGTTGAGAAATAATATACAGACAAACAAAATCATTCACACATAACTAGGGATGATGTTCGAAATCGGTTCTCCCGGTTGATCGATAAGAAAAGAACCGATTCCATGGACTCAAATCCCTTTTTGAGAACCGGTTACCGTTATCGAGGCCACTATAGTAAAGAAAAAGAGTTGGTTCTTTATTCGAATCCCTGGGAACAAATCCCTTCCCACGTACAGGAAATGCCCTGTGGGACCTGCAATGTTATGCACATTTGATTGTAGACTCTTACTGACACCTTGTGGCGATATGAAAATACTACGCGTCATTAGTTTGGGCACTTCCGGGTTGAGACAATTGAGAAGTAGACAAGTTGTGTTAGCTCTTACAAGCCTTGGAAAAGATAAGTCTGTAAGTAAACTGTTTAACTTGTTTATGTAACTCAATATTAAAGTGGAAAGTGGTTAAGTTTTATACTAAGATGTTTATTGAAAAACGATTTTTGTGCACTGTTTCAATAGATGTTTTGAGGACTTAAAATGGCTGCCAGTCGTATATTCCCACCATCGAAATAGTTTCAACACTCAGAAGTATTTGTTTGATGATAGTACTGTATAATTGTGTGAAGCTAATATTTACATATTTCAGTACGTTAATTGAATCACATAGCTTATACATTTGTCATTGTGTGTATTTCAGTTTAAAAAAAATAAAAAATAACAGTCCTGTGCATGACAAAAGTAAAGATAGGAAAAGACAAAACAAGATCAACAACAATAAAGAGCCTAAATGGATTAATCTGCTTTGCATTGTTTGTTAGCTGTCTGCCAAGCTGTATAACCTCAACACGTATAGTGAGGGCAGAACAGGCAATATGCAATTATTGCCAGGCTTCGCTCTCATGTAAGGGGGGAAGAATTGTTGATTGATGACTGTGGTGTTCTTAGTGTCATAGTGTGTGTAGTTTGTATGTTCCAATAGCAGCAGAAGTGCACTTTTTGGAGAGCTGTATTATTTTCAGTTTTGTGCCCAAGGGACTGATTTTATTTAACACTATATTATTATTTATACACCTATAGTGATCACAGAGACAGGTTGTTTTTGTGTGACTGTATATATTTGTTTTTCTGAAAAATCCCACTTAATATACTTTGGGTAACAACAGTCAATATTTATTTTTTTTAATTTTTTTTAGGGGGGTAACAGTCAATATTTATTTATTTATTTAATTTTATTTTTTTCTTATAAAATAAAAGTGAGCTTTTGTTAAACCAAATATTGTGTTGTTTTCCATATACAACAACCTATCTGGATTCGATAAGAGAATCGATAAGGAATCGGTTTGATAAGAGGATTCGATAATGGGCTCCAACTCGATAATTTCTTATCAAACATCATCCCTACACATAACTTATTTTACCTTAAAATTATCGGCTTTTTAAACACAGTTCTTGGAGTTCATTACTGTAGCGACTAAGAGTGGGCAAAATGATCAATTCTTAGATGCATCACGATTATAACATATACAATTCTGAATCAATTGACAAACTTTCTGTGGCTCTGAACGCATCAGGGGGTCAGTCCGGTGTGTATTGGCGCCAATCAATAGGATGGTTGAGTGTGAAGAACAAACGTTGTTGTGCCTATTTTGATGTGGTGACAGGCAATTGTCGATCGACCACTTCCTCGACATTAACGTCGCGGTCGATGACTAAACGCTACAATCCAGTCCGCCCCTTGAAACTGTCTGGGCGTTTTTTTAATTTCTGGCCAACTTCCTTCCGGGGGCTGCGGTTGAGTTTGTCATTTTGCTATCATGGAAAATAATAGATTTGGTAACTTTTGGTAATAGATATTGATTGCCACAGGTTGCATTGTGTTGCATCTGTAATGGTACAGTGGAGAAGGAGACGGCACTGAGACAGGTACGTCGCTTAGCCTTAGGCGTGTTTATTAATACAAGAGCATTAAGTGTTCAACTACCCAAAATATGTGGTGTGCGACTATGTGCTGCGATTAACTTGAGAGTGTTACCGGCAGGTGTTGAATGTGCGTGTTGTGAAGAATGCGGAAGTCCAGAGAGGGCAAGGCAGGCTCAAAATTCCTTGGGCATGCGAGAGGTCGAGGGCTGGAGACAGGCGTCAATGTCCGTGGGCAGGCGAAATGTCGAGATCCGGGAAGGCAGCAAGAAGTCCAGGGGAAGTCCGGGGAGACGAGACACACAGCTCGAATCCAAGAGACAGTGAGGAGCTGCGGGATGACGACACAGGACAAGACACAATGAGCACAGAGGAGGGGAAACACAGAGAGCAAGTAGGCTTACTGTACAATACAGGCAGCTACGTTCTGGCACTGGAACGCAGGACGCACTGGTCTAAGTAGTGTGTGGTGTCCTCATCAGCGTCAGGTGTGTTGATTGGCGAGTGAAAGCAGCTGCGCAGGTGCGCGACTGCAACCGGAGGGGAACGCCCGTGGGCGTGTCCAGAGGCGTGCTCAGAGTAGACACACTGATCACATCTAAGAATAAATGTATCAGCGCACCCCTATAAAATAAAAATAAAAAAATCAGAAAATAAACACATAGCAGCTTGCATATATAATATGAGGTGGGTAGAGTAGCCAGAAATTGTACTCAAGTAAGAGTACTGTTACTTTAGAGATTTATTACTCAAGTAAAAGTAAGGAGTAGTCACCCAAATATTTACTTGAGTAAAAGTAAAAAGTATATTGTGAAAAAACTACTCAAGTACTGAGTAACTGATGAGTAACCTGTTCGTTTAATGATGACGGCAACAAATAATGCACAAAAACATAAAAATAGCAATGAGAAAATTCAGAGCCAGAAATATCTCTTAAGCAACTAAAACAATAATATATATTTAATAACAATACATTAACATTAAAAAAATTAAGACAAATTGAGCCACAATAACTTAACAGCACCATAGGCTCAGTAGGCAGAGATTACAAAGGAAAATAACAAGTTAGCCTTTACGCAAACCATAAACTGATAGGTGTGGGCTGCACCTGAGAACACACTGTGCACTTCTGATTGGTGTTTGTATGCTTGCGTGAGTGTGCGCGTGTGTGTATCTCTGTCTATGAGGCTGCAGTGCGTTAATCAATGTCCCCACACGATGTACATTTGACAGTGATTCATAGCAGGCAAGCTAACATCAGCCTACGGTGACAGCCAAAAAATCTACAAACGTTACTGACCCGTGATGGGCTTCCTCAAATTTGATGTTGAGTTCATGTAAGCCAGGGGTGCCCAAACTTTTTCAGCAGGCGAGCTACTTTTTAAATGACCAAGTCGAGGTGATCTACCTCATACTGTATATACAGGATAAAAAAAGTTTTTCTTTTCTGTCTAATACCACATGAAAGTGGTTGGTTTTTGGCATCTTATTTGTCCAGCTTCCATATTCGTTTTTTATACACTTTACAAGAAATACATTGGCGGCAAACTCCGTAGCTTGCTAGCTTGTTTGCGCTGGCTTTCGGAGACTCTTATTTTGTTAGCGCACGCGCGACGGAGCGCCACTTTTATTGTGAAGACAGGAACTGTGCAGTCAGTCTTTAGGCTTTTGACGGGAGGTATGGTTGAAATAAAAAAGTGTCTTTTTTCCTTCACACTTTTGATTGATTGAAACTTTTATTAGTAGATTGCACAGTACAGTACATATTCCGTACAATTGACCACTAAATGGTAACACCCGAATACGTTTTTCAACTTGTTTAAGTCGGGGTACACGTGTGACGGTCATGTGACCGCCTGGCTCTGTTTGATTGGTGAAACGGAGTCAAACGTCACCAATGACTGTATGTGATTGGTGTGCGATAGATCCTACTTTGAAGGTCTGTCTGACAAACCAAAACAAACAAAGCGTGCATTAACAGATCGATAAAAATAAGTAGCGAGTAGCGAGCTGAATGTAGATAAATGGAGCGGAGTAAAAGTAGCGTTTCTTCTCTATAAATATACTCAAGTAAAAGTAAAGGTATGTTGCATTAAAACTACTCTTAGAAGTACAATTTATCCCAAAAGTTACTCAAGTAGATGTAACGGAGTAAATGTAGCGCATTACTACCCACCTGTGGAGGTGAGCCAGTAGAATATGATTTAGATCCAGAAGTGTTTTTGATGCTTCGCTTGTCAGTCTGCTTTCGTACAAGAAGAAACTAATGAGACACATTTAATCCAGCTCCATTTCATTCTATTCTCTCTGGTCCACTCATAATCGATGGGTTTATTTCAACATTTAATTTCCTTCCAGCCATTGATTACCCCATGCGGCCAACTCATCTGCCCGACAGTTTTACTTGCCATTTAGTGAAGTTTTGGTTACGGGTTTGATCAGTTGTTCAATTTTTCAACTTCTGATTCATCTCTGAAAGCTAGAAGATTCCTAGAAATCCCACTCACTCATTTTGTTGAAAGGAAAAATCAGTATCTTCCTCGAATGCATTTCGGAATTATTAGCAAATTGTTCGCTAGAGCCTTTTTCCTTTTGTATTTTTCAACATCTTCTCCAATCCCTCGATCTTGTATGGTGAATTGAGGGTATGTATCTATCTCTGCTAATGTAATCGCCCTCGAAGGGAGATGTTTGAGTTATACAGACACGAGGACACAACTTTGTTCTGCTCACGTCTGTAATGACTGCCAGGAACAAATCAAACACCAAACATGTACAAGTACACAGTATTGCAACAAACATAAAATGCTCTCCAGTATTATCATAGGAATAAACATTCAAATAATCAAGTAGGTTTTTCTGTTCTTTGCACTAATAGACCTTACCTTAGTGTAACAGTATTTGAAGATGTCTCAACAAGTAAATACAAAGGTTCACCCAATACAGTAGGCCTATATTGTTTCAGTAACAAAAGTCACTTATCATTCCTTATTATTAAACGAACTACCGTATTTTCCGCACTATAAGGCGCACCGGATTATTAGCCGCACCTTCAATGAATTACATATTTCATAACTTTGTCCACCAATAAGCCGCCCCGGATTATAAGCCGCGCCTACGCTGCGCTAAAGGGAATGTCAAAAAAACAGTCAGATAGTTCAGTCAAACTTTAATAATATATTGAAAACCAGCGTTCTAACAACTCTGTCCCAAAATGTACGCAAATGTGCAATCACAAACATAGTAAAATTCAAAATGGTGTAGAGCAATAGCAACATAATGTTGCTCGAACGTTAATGTCACAACACACAAAATAAACATAGCGCTCACCTTCTGAAGTTATTCTTCATTCGTAAATCCTTCGAATTCTTCGTCTTCGGTGTCCGAATTGAAAAGTTGCGCAAGCGTGGGATCCAAAATGGCCGGTTCCGTCTCGTCGAAGTCATCGGAGTCAGTGTCACTGTTATCCAGCAGTTCTGTGAATCCTGCCTTCCGGAAAGCTCGGACCACAGTTGTGACCGAAATATCTGCCCAGGCATTTACGATCCACTGGCAAATGTTGGCGTATGTCGTCCGGGCTGTCTGCCCGTCTTAGTGAAGGTGTGTTCGCCTTCGGAGCTGTGTGAAAAAAGCCACCCGGCCTCTTCGCGTAAACTTCCCTTAACCACTCGCTCATCTTTTCTTCATCCATCCCTTCGAGTTAGCTTTTATGATGACGCCGGCTGGAAAGGTCTCTTTTGGCAAGGTCTTCCTTTTGAATATCACCATGGGTGGAAGTTAGCATGGCAAGCTAGAACCACAGTGAAGGATGACTTCTCATTCCCTGTGGTGCGAATATTCACCGTACGTGCTCCCGTTCCACAGTGCGGTTCACAGGAATATCAGTTGCTGTGAAATACGGTAGTAATCCGTGTGCGGATGGAGAGATTGCGTCTTTTTATGAACCGGATCCTTGTCGCTTAGTAGGAGCCATTTTGTGGTCTTTACAGATGTAAACAGGAAATGAAACGTACGGTGATATCCGCGCGTTTTTTCTTCTTCTTCCGGGGGCGGGTGGTTGCTTACAGTAGAAGAAGAAGCGCTTCCTGTTCTATGGGGGCGGGTGCTTTCCTTGGCGGTTGCTTGCGTAGAAGAAGAAGCGCTTCCTGTTCTACCGGGAAAAAAGATGGCGGCTGTTTATCGAAGTTGCGAGATCGAAACTTTATGAAAATGAATCGTAATAAAGCGCACCGGGTTATAAGGCGCACTGTAAGCTTTTGAGAAAATTTGTGGTTTTTAGGTGTGCCTTATAGTGCGGAAAATACGGTACACTGAACTAGTCCCAGAAAGTCTTAAATACACATTTCAGCAGAAATATACACAGATTAATAATTAACTATGCACAGTACCTTTCTATATATTTAACACTGTTGATGCGGTTAGCATCCGCTTCGACATCCATCCATCCATTTTCTACCGCTTGTCCCATTTGGGGTGTGCTGGAGCCTATCTCAGCTGTATTCGGGCGGAAGGCGGGGTACACCCTGGACAAGTCGCAACCTCATCGCTTCGACATCGGCAGTGCAATTAGCTTTAGCATTAGCTTGGTCATGTATAAAGCCTTGTTGACTGAAAAGACACATATCATAAAAATATACTCTTTCAAACATGTTTAAACACTATAAAGATACATTCGGGGGTAAAACTATTTACATTGAGACACTTGTACCTGAGAAGGGAGATGTTTGAGTTACACAGATACGAGGACACAACTTCGTTCTGCTCACGTCTGTAATGACTGCCAGGAGGAAGTCAGGTGTCCCCTAGTCATCATCGGCGGTCACTCGAACGAGTATGACGATCTTCCTGGTAGGGGTGTATCCCTTTATGGAGGATGCCTGTGTGTGACTTTGTTTTACGTGGGGAGACTGGTGCACAGACAGTCACCACACGATCCTTGACAGAGTCGGGTCAGGGTCCAGTGGCATGGAGTCCAAGACGACTGGGGATCCAGTCCCCTAGTATAGCTCCCAGCACAACGCGCCCCCTGCTGGAGCCGTCCAGTACTACAATGGCTCTTTTTAATGCTGGCATTACAATAACATTAGCTCTAGGGATGTCCGATAATGGCTTTTTGCCGGTATCTGATATTCCAATATTGTCCAACTCTTTAATTACCGATACCGATATCAACCGATATATACAGTCGTGGAATTAACACATTATTATGCCTAAATTGGACAACCAGGTATGGTGAAGATAAGGTACTTTTAAAATAAATTAATAAAATAAAATAAGATAAATAAATTTAAAACATTTTCTGGAATAAAAAAAGAAAGTAAAACAATATAAAAACACTTACATAGAAACTAGTAATTAATGAAAATTAGTCAAATTAACTGTTAAAGGTTAGTACTATTAGTGGACCAGCAGCACGCACAATCATGTATCCCTTGCAGACTGTATTGATATATATTGATATATAATGTAGGAACCAGAATATTAATAACAGAAAGAAACAACCCTTTTGTGTGAATGAGTGTAAATGGGGGAGGGAGGTTTTTTGGGTTGGTGCACTAATTGTAAGTGTATCTTGTGTTTTTTATGTTGATTTAATAAAAATAAATAAATAAATAAATAAATTAATTAATTTAAAAAAAACGATACCGATAATTTCCGATATTACATTTTAACGCATTTATCGGCCGATAATAAATAATAAATAAAAGAACACAAAGTACATTAAAGATATTAAAAGAGCAGAGCTGATGCAACCAGACATTTCTACATAGAGCTACAAAAGTTAAAAAAAACTACCCTGTGGTGGCTTCTGTGGTGTTCCACACCATCATCTGCTGGGGTGGGGGGGAGCATGGTCAGAGACAGGAGCAGACCCAACAAAGCAACCAAGAGAGCTGACTCTACTCTTGGCCGCCCACTAACTCTCGGCTAGTGTCCAGTCCGGTTGTTTGTTATCAGTGCCTCAGCAACCATGGACTTCACTGCACCTCACTATTTTAAATCTGCAGTGTAAGTGGCTTTAAGTATTCAGACCTTGATTTTTCAAAATAAATGTTATTACAGGTTTGTATTTATTTATTTTTTTCAGATATATCTGACTTACATTTTTAATCCCTCACTGTAATGTGAAGTTGTCTCACCACTATTATTAGATGTATTAAATGCTTCACACTTACTTTTCACATCTTGAAATGGTGTGAGTTTTAATCCACATTGCATAAATGCTTAAATCGCGCTTTCAGTCACTTGCCAAACTTCCCCAGGGAGCGTCTGTGAAAGCGTCCTACTCTGAACCTCCTGGCTGTAAAATCCCTTCACTTCCCTCATGGTTATATCTGTTGTGGATGAAAGACGACTTTCATTCTCTCTCTCTCTCTCTCTCTGTCTCTCTCTGTCTCTCTCTCTTCCTCCTCTTCCAACACTGTTCTCATATGCCATCAGTAATATCAAGCTTGAACACAGGAAGGGGAACACAGATTTCAAAAGTCTCCGAGGAAAAACAGGGAGGATTTAAGGCTTGCAACAGGAGCAGAATCGACATGCTGGAGAGGAATAGAGACTATAGTTTGATGATATTTGTCTTTCAGACATCATGTGTCATCAAATCACCTACGAATGACGCAGCTTCTGGAGAGACTTAAGTATCTTGCCTAAGGGTACTTTGCATTGGTAATGGGGGGAGGTGGCAGTTTGTCAGTTGGTCAGTTGATCTGGTAGTGATCATATGGAAGACGCTAAAACTGTGCTTTGCCCTGTAGTGCAACATTTCCTTTGATGGGACAGTCGACCCACAAAGTACAAAACCCAAAACCAGTGAAGTTGGCACGTTGTGTAAATCGTAAATAAAAACACAATACAATGATTTGCAAATGTTTTTCAGCTTATATTCAATTGAATGGACTGCAAAGACAAGATACTTAATGTTCGAACTGGTAAACTTTGTTATTTTTTGCAAATAATAGTTCATTTGGAATTTTATGCCTGCAACATGTTTCATAAATTGGCTAATTGGGAACAGGTGGGTGCCATGATTGGGTATAAAAGCAGCTTCTATGAAATGCTCAGTCATTCACAAACAAGGATGGGGCAAGTGTCACTACTTTGTGAACAAATACGTGAGCGAATTGTCGAACAGTTTAAGAACACCATTTCTCAACAAGCTATTGCAAGGACTTTAGGGATTTCACTATCTACGGTCCGCAATATCATCAAAAGGTTCAGAAAATCTGGAGAAAGCACTGCAAGGCCGAAAACCAACATTGAATGGCGGTACTGCATCAAAAACCGACATCAGTGTGTAAAGGATATCACCACGTGGGCTCAGGAACTCTTCAGAAAACCACTGTCAGTAACTATAGTTTGTCGCTACATCTGTAAGTGCAAATTAAAACTACTGTGCAAAGCGAAAGCCATTTATCAACAACACCCAGAAACGCCGCCGGCTTCGCTGGTCCTGAGCTCATCTAGGATGGACTAATGCAAAATGTAAAAGTGATCTGTGGTCTGACGAGTCCACGTTTCAAATTGTTTTTGGAAACTGTGGACGTTGTGTCCTCTGGAAAAAAGAGGAAAAGAACCATATGGATTGTTATAGGCGCAAAGTTCAAAAGCCAGCATCTGTGATGGTATGGGGGTGTATTAGTGCCCAAGGCATGGGTAACTTACACATCTATGAAGGCACCATTATGCTGAAACGTACATACAGGTTTTGGAGCAAAATATGTTGCCATCCAAGCAACGTTATCATGGACGCCCCTGCTTATTTCAGCAAGACGATGCCAAGCCACATATTACAACAGCGTGGCTTCGTAGTAAAAGAGTGCGGGTACTAGACTGGCCTGCCTGTAGTTCAGACCTGTCTCCCAATGAAAATGTGTGGTGCATTATGAAGCCTAAAATACCACAAATGAGACCCCGGACTGTTGAACAACTTAAGCTGTACATCAAGCAAGAATGGGAAATAATTCTACCTGAAATGCTTAAAAAATTGGTCTCCTCAGTTCCCAAATGTTTATTGGGTGTTGTTAAAAGTAAAGGCCATGTAACACAGTGGTAAAAATGCCCCTGTGCCAACTTTTTTTGCAAGGTGTTGCTGCCATCAAATTCTAAGTTAAGGATTATTTGCAAAAAAAAAAATAATACGTTTCTCAGTTCGAACATTGAATATCTTGTCTTTGCAGTCCATTCAATTGAATGTAAGTTGAAAAGGATTTGCAAATCATTGTATTCTGTTTTTATTTACCAATTACACAACGTGCAAACTTCGCTGGTTTTGGGGTTTGTATTATGCAGACCCTGCAGGATGGAGTTTTGTTTTCATTGACACATTTCCGTCTTATACTGTACGTTTTTTGGGGAATATTCCCCATCATCCACAATTCCTAAGTAAAACAAAAACAAATATTTGTTTTGTTTTTTTCTGCATCGTGAATTGTAAAAACATGCTATAGCAAGAGGCAAGTAACAATGCAGGTAGTAGGGATTTACCAATTTTACCTACAACACCCTCTGAAAAACATCCAACAAAATTTCATATACATGCTGTAAGTATATGAATACTTACTGCAAGTATTATCAGGATATTTCTGTGTGGAGTTTGCATGTTCTCCCCGTGACTACGTGGGTTCCCTCCGGGTACTCCGGCTTCCTCCCACCTCCAAAGACATGCACCTGGGGATAGGTTGATTGGCAACACTAAATTGGCCCTAGTGTGTGAATGTTGTCTGTCTATCTGTGTTGGCCCTGCGATGAGGTGGCGACTTGTCCAGGGTGTACCCCGCCTTCCGCCCGAATGCAGCTGAGATAGCCTCCAGCAGCCCCCGGGACCCCAAAAGGGACAAGCGGTAGAAAATGGATGGATGGAACATTTAATGCAAATCACTTGAAGCAACATGTTGAGTTGTCCAGTGAAAGGTTGTACAAATACTTTCAAGTTAAAATCCTTATGTCTTGGAAACACAGGCATTTTGCAGAATTGGTGACAGTGCTCGTGCCTTACAGTAAAAAGGTCCTGGGTTCGATTCCGGGTGTAAGGGTCTTTCTCTGTGCAGTTTGCATTCCTCCCATCTCTAAGACATGCACCTGTGTATAGGCTGATTGGCAACACTAAAATTGGCGCTAATCTGTTTTATGGTAAATTCTTGACAAACACAGCTGCAGGTATTTTACCATTTTTGTTTTATTTTTTAACAATATACCAGTTTTTCTCAGTAATTTACTGAAAGCAAAAACAGTTTTCAACTGTAAAATTAACGGATTTAACATCAACATACCGTTGTGTCCTATACATCGTGACTGTATATAGGGGAATTCCTGGCAACCACAGCTGCCGATATTTTACCGTAAATTGAGCAGATTTTTCTTTACAGTGTAACACAAACTCAGAAGCGATTAAGCAGCTTGCTAGTGGCCGGGGGAGTGTATGTGTGAGCAAGGCTGTTACTAAATGAAGTTCCTTTGTGTTAGCTCCTACAATAACAATGGCGCTATAGCTAAGTTAATATCAATCAATCAATCAATGTTTATTTATATAGCCCTAAATCACAAGTGTCTCAAAGGGCTGCACAAGCCACAACCGCATCCTCGGTACAGAGCCCACATAAGGGCAAGGAAAAACTCACCCCAGTGGGACGTCGATGTGAATGACTATGAGAAACCTTGGAGAGGACCGCATATGTGGGTAACCCCCCCCCCCCCTCTAGGGGAGACCGAATGCAATGGATGTCGAGTGGGTCTGACATAATATTGTGAGAGTCCAGTCCATAGTGGATCCAACATAATAGTAAGAGTCCAGTCCATAGTGGGGCCAGCAGGAAACCATCCCGAGCGGAGACGGGTCAGCAGTGCAGAGATGTCCCCAACCGATACACAGGCGAGCGGCCCACCCCGGGTCCCGACTCTGGACAGCCAGCACTTCATCCATGGCCACCGGACCTGTGTCCCCCCCCCTCCACAAGGGAGAGGGGTGCAGAGGAGAAAAGAAAAGAAACGGCAGATCAACTGGTCTAAAAGGGGGTCTATTTAAAGGCTAGAGTATACAAATGAGTTTTAAGATGGGACTTAAATGCTTCTACTGAGGTAGCATCTCTAATTGTTACCGGGAGAGCATTCCATAGTACTGGAGCCCGAATAGAAAACGCTCTGTAGCCCGCAGACTTTTTTTGGGCTCTGGGAATCACTAATAAGCCGGAGTTCTTTGAACGCAGAGATCTTGCCGGGACATATGGTACAATACAATCGGAAAGATAGGCTGGAGCTAGACCATGTAGTATTGTATACGTAAGTAGTAAAACCTTAAACTCGCATCTTAAGTGCACAGGAAGCCAGTGCAGGTGAGCCAGTATAGGCGTAATATGATCAAACTTTCTTGTTCTTGACAATATGCAGATCCCGACATGTATATGGAGCATCGTTGGCGGGTTTGGGATGTTTTTAGAGGGCTTTATAGGCGGAATACATGACTACCAATTATCTGCATTGTTAGCCGCCTCTTGCTAGCAGTTTTTTTCACTACCTTGACCGCACAGAAAAGAGAAAGTTGTGTGGTCTTGTCTCACATAAGGATTTTGAATAAATAATAAATGGGTTGTACTTGTATAGCGCTTTTCTACCTTCAAGGTACTCAAAGCGCTTTGACACTATTTCCACATTCACCCATTCACACACACATTCACACACTGACGGCGGGAGCTGCCATGCAAGGCGCTAACCAGCAGCCATCAGGAGAATGACGGGTAAAACTTCAAAAAAGGTAGTTATCCATTCAAAAATAAATAAAAACTTGAACAGGAAGCATACGTTAGTCAGATATTTGGCCAACACCCAGAGGTGGGACCAAGTCATTGTTTTGCAAGTCACAAGTAAGTCTCAAGTCTTTGCCCTCAAGTCCGAGTCAAGTCCCGAGTCAAGACAGGCAAGCCCCGAGTCAAGTCCAAAGTCAAGACTGGAAAGTCTCAAGTCAAGTCCTAAGTCCTGCATTTTGAGTTTCGAGTCCTTTCAAGTCCTTTTAACCACAGACTAATATATTAACACAGATTGTGTATGCTTTTCAAACGCTGTATATATTTATTAAAACAAGTGCATTTTGAATTGCAGGAAAGAAAATTGTGCTGACATTGCACTTTATAATAGCACTATTAACCAGTCATTTTAAACATTAACTCATTCCTTTACAGAACAAACACATTGAAAAATAAAGTGCAAATGTACTTATTTGTACAAAAGTGTTAACATTGAAAAAACATGACATATACGTGAACATAACAAAAAAGTTGTACTTTTTATATGTCAGGGCCCTATGCTGCATTGCATTTGCAAAAGACCAAATTAGCCAAGAGTCTGTCAGTCATTTGTGCACGATGGGGGCGTAGTATGATGCCACCATGGCTGAAAACTCGCTCCACTGGAGCACTGGAGGCAGGCACTGCCAAGACTCTCATGGCCACTCGGAACAGTGAAGGAAGAGTCTTCATGTTCAATGCCCAGAACAAAAGGGGGGAGAGAGTTGTTTTGGGTTGGTGCACTACTTGTAAGTGTATCTTGTGTTTTTTATGTTGATTTAATTAAACAAAGAAAAAAAAAAGAAAAATTTCTTGTGCGGCCCGATACCAATCGATCCACGGACCAGTACCGGGCCGCGGCCCGGTGGTTGGGGACCACTGAGGTAAACAACCAACAGTATGTCAGAAAGCTAGCTAAAACGGTACACATATTCATAATATAGTATACATTTTAACTGACCTTTATTTGACTATTTTTGTCTTTTTTTAGGTGGCTAAAATACGCGGTGCTGCTGACCGCCGTCTAACGTTACGTGTGATATATTGACTAACGTAACCCTGCTTAAAAAAATCACTGAACAAAAAGTATGAATAAGGTAGTGAACTGCAACAGATTCCCGTGTTTGCAATAACGTTAGCAGTGAGTTTACAGCCTCACTGATTTAACTACACAGCAAATAAAAGTCACGTTACTTAGCCAATAAACGTTATCTTACATTCAAAACTTACCGTTCTTTGTGCAACTTCAAATGCCGGACGGAGTTGGAAGTTGTTGCCTCTCCATCAGTAATTTTCGAACCGCATGTGTTGCATACTGCAAACCGTTTTGTGTTGACCACCTCGTAATTTTTATACCCAAACAAAATTATTTTAGGTACCATTTTTTGTTCACTGGCGTGTGGTTTGGACATGTCTTCTTCGTTGGTTGTCCTGCAATTTGATTGGATGAATGCTGTGTGATGAAAACAAAGTAGATCTAATTTGATTGGCTGTTGTACTGAGAGCACACCAGCTGACACACGCAACGCTGATAGACAAGTACACAATGAAAAATACGGAGCGCTCCCGAATAACTTTTTCATCTTTGGGTTTTGGGGAAAGTAGCAAGTCATGTCAAGTCATGTCAATTCAAAAGGCTCAAGTCCAAGTGAAGTCACAAGTCATTGATGTTAAAGTCTAAGTCGAGTTGTAAGTCTTTTTACATTTTGTCAAGTCGAGTCTAAAGTCATCAAATTCATGACTCGAGTCTGACTCGAGTCCAAGTCATGTGACTCGAGTCCACACCTCTGCCAACACCTCACCTAGTGTGTGACAAGCTGTCCTACGGAATGTAAGAGCCTCGCTAAGTCTACCTCATACAAATGGACAGACAGTTAAAAAAAGGATTGCGACAAAATTCATAGTTAAAGGCTCCATCAAAAAGCAAAATAATGTGTACACCAATTGTGAGCTAAAGTGCATAAATATACCATTCTTTCCTAAGTATTTTTGCTCATGAAAAATAAAATACATTTATTGTGTATAAATAAATTATATTTAACCACGATGAACACATTTTAATCATTTGGCAGCATTAGATACTGCCTTACACTATGCTTCTGGAGGGGGAAAAAAAGTCAGTAGACAAAGGTGGTCTGTAAGGCCACATACATTATGGAATATGCAACATTCTCCCTGATTGTACCGATGTGGGCGATGAACCATGTTTTTAATACTTTTTGATGTCCGCAGGGGTGTTGAACAAATTGTTTTGCTACACTACCAACTCCCGAGCAACAATGTAACGACACACTTTCTTGCTTCAGGGATGGACCAGCAAGCGTATGTCAGCAAGTTCTGCATCTGTGAGCTGCAGTATTAGAGTGGTGTGTCATGCTGTACTGTAAATATTAAGCCGAAGGATGCGGCTTTTCCTGACATAATGGTTGGACGTGATCAGCTCCACTGGGGCTGTGGATGGGAAATATGCCATAATGAAAGTACAGCGTGAGCACCAGCCAATAATATGTCATATAATATGCAATATTGGAGCTCAAAGAGACAATCTTGGCAAAGACCCACTTAGGAAAAGTCTCCTGTTCTGCTTGGGGCTGAGATTATTATCCATTACCAATATTATTACTTTATTTCATAAAATTACAGTAGTTGTTTGTCGTACATGGTATTGCATTGTTTTTCAAACACAATGTTTTACCTAAAAGTTTGTTTATCGTTTTAAATTGTTTTAATGTTACTGTTGTGGTGGGCGGGGCAAACACTTGTTAAATTGATTTTAATGGGAGGAGCTGAGTGTTTAGATTTACAAGCAGATTTGTTAAACCAACTGAGCTTTAAAGTTGAGGTACTATGGTATGGTTTTTATTGATGGAGGTACTACGTAAGAGTAAACATTTGTTTGTCAAAGGTTGCACTTGTATATATACTGTATGTACAAAGTGGTTTTATTAGAGGCGAGCAGCATCCTAATCAACATATTTAGTTTAGAATTAGAATGCCACTTGACAATTTTTTTTTTCTTGGAAAATGTATACAATAGAGATGCGCGGATAGGCAATTTATTTCATCCGCAACCGCGGCAGAAAGTCGTCAACCATCCGCCATCCACCCGATGTAACGTTTGATCAGAACTGCATCCGCCCGCCATCCGCCCGTTGTTATATATCTAATATTAATAAAAAAAAAAAAAAAAGGGTGAAAACTACGCGAATTGCACCTTGTGCAGACAAGATTTTTCGATCGGACACGGAGGAATTAGTGATGTAAAAGACCACGTTGGGACAAAAAAACACAAGTCTAATGCCGTTGCTAGCGATACAAGTGGAAAACTTTCAACGTTTTTCGTCGCCCAAACAGATTCTTTGGATGTGATAAATGCCGAAGTTTTATTTACGGAGGCAATAATTGAGCATGGACTTCCAATCGCACTGGCTGATCACATGGGACAGTTAATAATGTAATGCAACCTTTAAAAATCATTACGCGGTGATCGCGATCCCAAAAATAAACTTTTCTTGCATGATAATGTCCAGAAAAATTCGCTTTATATTACTATAGAGTCCTTTTAACGAATGAGTTTGATGGTTTATCACAAACCTTAAATGAAAGAAGTCCTTTGTTCTCCTGCAGCATGGCCTTGCTTTGTGTTTGGTGCGCCATCCTGTCGGCTGTATTTCACAGCACGACATACTGTTAAAAGTGTTTATACTATTTATACTTTCAATTAACAAATTGAAGTCTTGTGAAAGGTTGACAGGATAACTGGCATTAACTGTCAAAATAATTTCAAACTATTGAAGTTAGCTTACAGAATAAACATGTCAATCAACCCATATGATTTTTGCTGTAATATTTTTGTTTTGAAAAGTCACTGTGACTGATAGAAAAGTGATGGTTTTAGCAACATTTTAACCTGTCTGAATGCTAATAATCATTTTGCGAGCAAGCAGGTAAGCTGCGCGGGCGGAGCGCGCGGAGTGACCCATGTTACGAGCCCCCGGCCACGGGGGTGGCGGGCAGGTAAGCTGCTTACCTGCTGCGCGTGACGCCGGCCGCGGCGAAAGCGGACGAGGCGGGGTGTCGGTGCGGTGGGCGCGGTAGTGACCCTGGACGTGCGTCGGGTCCTTCTCGCGGATCGCCTCAGCTACGGCTCCCGGTGGGGCCCTCTCGGGGGAAGGGGCCTCGGTCCCGGACCCCGGCGAGGCGTCCCTCCGCTCCGTAAAAGTGTCCATCTCTTTTTTTTTTTTTCTTCTGTTGTGGCATATGCTGCAGGTTCCTGCTCGTTTTTCGTATGTGGGTAACAACATTTAACTATGTATATATATTTCCCAATTGGTTTAACTGCCACCCGCAAAAAAAAAAAAAAAAAAAAAAAAAAAAAAATATATATATAATTAATCCGCCCGACCCGACCCGCGAGCGGATAGAATCTTATTTTTTTAAATTTCATCCGCCCGATCCGCGGATAATCCGCGGACTCCGCGGTTGTGTCCGCAAACCGCGCATCTCTAGTATACAAATATACAAATATTTGTGCAGACACAGAATACTATGCTTTAACCTCAAATATATTGCGAAACCCAAAACCAGTGAAGTTGGCACTTCGTGTAATTTGTAAATAAAAACAGAATGAAATGATGTGCAAATCATTTGCAACTTATATTCAATTGAATAAACTGCAAAGACAAGATAATTAACGTTCAAACTGAGAAACTTATTTTTTATTTGCAAATAATCATTAACTTACAATTTAATGGCAGCAACACATTGCAAAAAAGTTGGCACAGGGGCATTTTTACCACTGCGTTACGTGGCCTTTCCTTTTAACAACACTCAGTAAATGTTTGAGAATTGAGGAGACCAAGTTTTGAAGCTTTTCAGGTGGAATTCTTTCCCATTCTTGCTTGATGTACAGCTTAAGTTGTTTAATAGTCCAGGGTCCCTGTTGTGGTATTTTCGGCTTCATATTGCGCCACACATTTTCAATGGGAGACAGGTCCGGATGACAGGCTAGCCAGTCTCGTACCCGCACTCTTTTACTATGAAGCCATGCTGTTGTAACATGTGGTTCGGCATTGTATTGCTGAAATAAGCAGGGGCGTCCATGATAACGTTGCTTGGATGGCAACATATGTTTATCCAAAACCTGTATGTACCTTTCAGCATTAATGGTGCCTTCACTGATGTGTAAGATATGCATGCCTTGGGCACTAATACACCCCCATACCATCACAGCTGCTGGCTTTTGAACTTTGCGCCTATAACAATCCGTCCACAGTTTCCAAAAACTATTTGAAATGTAGACTCTTCAGACCACAGAACACTTTTCCACTTTGCATCAGTCTATCTTAGATGAGCTCGGGCCCAGCGAAGCGGGCGGCGTTCTGGGTGTTGTTGATGAATGGATTTGGCTTTTCTTAGTAGAGTTTTAACTTGCACTTACAATTGATGTAGCGACTAACTGTAGTTACTGATTGTGATTTTCTGGAGTGTTCCTGAGCCCATGTGGTGATATATTTTACACACTGATATCGTTTTTCGATGCAGTACCGCCTGAGGGATAGAAGGTCCGTAATATTATCGCTTACGTGCAGTGATTTCTCCAGAATCTCTGAACCTTTTGATGATATTACGGACCGTAGATGGTGAAATCCCTAAATTCCTTTCAATAGCTCAGTGAGAAATGTTGTTCTTAAACTGTTCGACAATTTGCTCACGCATTTGTTCACAAAGTGGTGACCCTCGCCCCATCCTTGTTTGTGAATGACTGAGCATTTCATGGAAGCTGCTTTTATACCCAATCATGGCACCCACCGGTTCCCAATTAGACTGTTCACCTGTGGGATGTTCCAAATAAGTGTTTGATGAGCATTCCTCAACTTTCTCAGTCTTTTTTGCCACTTGTGCCCGCTTTTTTGAAACATGTTGCAGGCATAAAATTCCAAATGAGCTAATATTTGCAAAAAATAACAACATTTTTCAGTTTGAACATTAAGTGTTTTGTCTTTACAGTCTATTCAATTGAATATTGGTTGAAAAATAATTTGCAAATCATTGTATTCTGTTTTTAATTTACGAATTACACAACGTGCCAACTTCACTGGTTTTGGGTTTTGTACAATATTGCAGTTTTTTTTTAATTCCCACATGATATAGTATACCTTCTATTAAAATTATTGATTTGTAATATATATTTATTGCAGGATTTATTCATTCCAACTCTTAATGTGTCTTTTCTGTGCATCCGAACATATTAAATTATGTAAGACAATTTATGTCGCCCCCAATGGGTTGTGATCAACATGTTTTGGAGGACATAGTAACATACAAGTAATACAGATAAGGGCTGCAGCTATCGATTAAGTTGTTTGATGAATAAAGTGTCGAATAAAACATGCTTTATATTCTCATATTGTTGAAAAAAATAAATGTTTCAATGACTTACTTTTTTCTTATACATATTATTGTATAAAATACTTAGATCTAAAACACAAATCTGTGTATCCTAAAACCAGGTAATAGATATTAAAGAACCAGACTAAACAAAAAGACTCTGTTGCGGTTGTACAGTGGAAGAAAACGGCACACACAGTGGGAAAGTCGTTTAGCTCAATATTATTTATTAAACACTATATATATATATATATATATATATATATATATATATATATATATATATATATATATATATATATATATATAAGGGCTGCAACTCACAACTAATTTGATAATCGATTAATCTGTTGATTATTACTTCGATTAATCGATTAATAATCGGATAAAAGAGACAAACTACATTTCTATCCTTTCCAGTATTTTATTGGGGAAAAAAACAGCATACTGGCACCATACTTATTTTGATTATTGTTTCTCAGCTGTTTGTAAATGTTGCAGTTTATAAATAAAGGTTTATAAAAAAAAGAAAAAAAAAAGTAGCCTGTGCGCATGCACATAGCATAGATCCAACAAATCGATGACTAAATTAATTGTCAACTATTTTTGTAATCGATTTTAATTAATTTAATCGATTAGTTGTTGCAGCCCTAATATATATACATACACACAAGGGAATGGAGTGTGACTAAGCCAAAAGTGTGTGTATGTGTGTGACAATGTGTAGTAATTATCTGATGAGTGTTACCGGTAGTGTTGAGCAAGAGGCAGAAGTCCAAGAGGGGCAAGGCTTGCTCGGAGGTCCGTGAGCAGACTTGAGGTCGAGGGGAGGAGAGAGGCGTCAAAGTCCGTGTCCAGGCGGAAGGCCGAGATCCAACAGGCAGCCAGGGAATACAGGGAGACGAGACACACATCTCGTGACGCGGGAACGGAGGTACGCTGCTGGAAGGCGACAAGGAGGACACGAGACAAATGAACACGACGGGGGAGAAGCACAGAGCGAGAAAGAGTGCGTGGAGCTTGCTAGGTTCGGCTTACTGTACAGGACGGTTCGCTACGTTCTGGCCCAGGATGCAGGTTTGCACGGGCTTAAGAAGGCAGATCCTCTCATCAGCGACAGGTGTGTTGATTGCTGATGATTGAATGCAGCTGCTTGCTGCAGCCGGAATAGAGTGCTCCTGGAGGTGCGCCCAGCGCACCGCACAAATGAATGTGCACTGGTGTGCGCCCGGGCCGTGACAGACTCTCGGATAAAGTATGATGAATTGAGTTGACAATTTACCACATATACATTTGAAAATGAATGAAAATTTAGGAGTGGTGCTTGATTTTTGGACAAACAACTAGTTAGCATCAACATACAAACCGTCGACACTAACATGTCCCCATGTGTTTGAATAAAACATTTGTTTTTTAAGTCAAACAGATGGTGTGAGCTTCCAAAATAGACTTTTTCAGTGCTATCGTGAAATGCCAGCTCCGTTTGAGAGTGCAAACACTTCACCACAATGTCTGTATTTTTCAGTTGTAAATGATCGCAAAAACTCGCTTGGTGTGAGCTTCCAAAATAGACTTTTTCAGTGCTATCGTGAAATGCCTGCTCCGTTTGAGAGTGCAAACACATCACCACAATGTCTGATTTTTCAGTTGTAAATGATCGCAAAAACTCGCTATTGTTTTCTTTGGGCCCTGCTCTCTTTCCGCCTTGTTGTTGTTTTTCTTTGAGCCATCTCTCTTGGCATGCAACACTCACACCCGCAGCGCGACCTACTTCATCTTGCTGAAACAATGTCTGCATATTTTACTCAATAAACAAATTAAATAAGCAACAAAATACAAATGAAAGCTTTTTTGTTATCAAGTGCATTGATTTAATCGATAAATCGTAAATACAGATATCCTAAACAATTATAACCATTGGACAAATGATCAGCGGCCTTGGTCTTCATCTGATCTTGCTCAAAATGTGTGCTTTGTCAGTCTTCAAAGGTTTTGTGGTGATTCTTGAAATTTCTGTTTCAAGTCAGTCTGACCACTATAGGGTGTATTTGTCAGAAAAATAATAGTGCAGGTAACACAGTAAGGGAGCGTGTTTTGACAAATTGTCACTCCAATTGTCATTGGGTGCAGCGGTTCAGGAGTAGAAGAAATACACCATGGGGAGTCCTGATTTCTTTCACAAGATTGTAGTACTTTTACTATCCGAACAGAGCAAAAGATTGGGTCTAAATGTGCCACAAGTGACATGAACACTGTTTTAAAGAAAAATCCCGAAAATGGAAGCCCCATAAAGCCACTCCTGGGGGTACTTGTGTCTGCCAGCATGAGTTTGTACTGCCAATAATTTGGAAGCTAATCTAGTTCCAGTGTGAGACTTGATCACCACATGATGTGGCGTCTTAGGGGGGAGAGAGGTGAAGGTTACAGACGCAGCAATTGCCAGAGCAGGAAATGCATTCCAATTTGGTCGCATGCCAATTGCATCTACCGTATTTTCCGCACTATAAGGCGCACCGGATTATTAGCCGCACCTTCAATGAATTACATATTTCATAACTTTGTCCACCAATAAGCCGCCCCGGATTATAAGCCGCGCCTACGCTGCGCTAAAGGGAATGTCAAAAAAACAGTCAGATAGTTCAGTCGAACTTTAATAATATATTGAAAACCAGCGTTCTAACAACTCTGTCCCAAAATGTACGCAAATGTGCAATCACAAACATAGTAAATTTCAAAATGGTGTAGAGCAATAGCAACATAATGTTGCTCGAACGTTAATGTCACAACACACAAAATAAACATAGCGCTCACCTTCTGAAGTTATTCTTCATTCGTAAATCCTTCGAATTCTTCGTCTTCGGTGTCCGAATTGAAAAGTTGCGCAAGCGTGGGATCCAAAATGGCCGGTTCCGTCTCGTCGAAGTCATCGGAGTCAGTGTCGCTGTTGTTGTCCAGTAGTTCTGTGAATCCTGCCTTCCGGAAAGCTCGGACCACAGTTGTGACCGAAATATCTGCCCAGGCATTTACGATCCACTGGCAAATGTTGGCGTATGTCGTCCGGCGCTGTCTGCCCGTCTTAGTGAAGGTGTGTTCGCCTTCGGAGCTGTGTGAAAAAAGCCACCCGGCCTCTTCGCGTAAACTTCCCTTAACCACTCGCTCATCTTTTCTTCATCCATCCATCCCTTCGAGTTAGCTTTTATGATGACGCCGGCTGGAAAGGTCTCTTTTGGCAAGGTCTTCCTTTTGAATATCACCATGGGTGGAAGTTAGCATGGCAAGCTAGAACCACAGTGAAGGATGACTTCTCATTCCCTGTGGTGCGAATATTCACCGTACGTGCTCCCGTTCCACAGTGCGGTTCACAGGAATATCAGTTGCTGTGAAATACGGTAGTAATCCGTGTGCGGATGGAGAGATTGCGTCTTTTTATGAACCGGATCCTTGTCGCTTAGTAGGAGCCATTTTGTGGTCTTTACAGATGTAAACAGGAAATGAAACGTATGGTGATATCCGCGCGTTTTTTCTTCTTCTTCCGGGGGCGGGTGGTTGCTTACAGTAGAAGAAGAAGCGCTTCCTGTTCTATGGGGGCGGGTGCTTTCCTTGGCGGTTGCTTGCGTAGAAGAAGAAGCGCTTCCTGTTCTACCGGGAAAAAAGATGGCGGCTGTTTACCGAAGTTGCGAGATCGAAACTTTATGAAAATGAATCGTAATAAAGCGCACCGGGTTATAAGGCGCACTGTCAGCTTTTGAGCAAATTTGTGGTTTTTAGGTGCGCCTTATAGTGCGGAAAATACGGTATATAATATAAATGCAGAGTGGGGCACATGCAAGATAAAAGATTCATATCAAACAGGCTGCACAGCATTGGAACTGTGCATACATATGTGCCACTGAAAGAAAAAAGAAATACGGTGTAAAATAAGTAAGGTGTAAAATAAGCCATGTGGGGGAAAAAAAAAGACATTGTATTGTATGTTTCATACAGTATTACTTAATTGTACAACCCACATTGTATTATTTTTGGTAATAAATTTACGTAAACAACATCAAATCTGATAAGCCACTTTAAAAGCTGGTATTCACTAGTGGGTAGTTGTTACAAGGCGGTGCATAACCTGACCGAAGGGGTATGTAACTATTTTTTTCCCATAATTTGATTAAAACAAATGTATAACTAAGCAAAATAAGCAAAACAAGGTAAGTTGTCAGGAGAACCACAGCAGCCTGAATTTGAATAAAATAACTCCCCAAAATAATAATTATAATAATATAATAGGTCAGGTTCAAACACTGATGACATCTATTAAACAGACAAAGAAGCAAGGAATCAAACAGAGACATAATTAAATTTGGCTCAATGAGGAGAGCGCGTACACCCTTGTACAGTGTTCCACCACGCTCTGACGAAAGATTGTACGCCTCCTCTTTTATTTGGACTTTCCTTGATTACATGGCAACAGCTGTTTCTAAAGGGACGGGGATCATAAACAGCCGCCGCCTTTGTTACAAAACAGTTCAAAGAAAAGGTCGTAAACAGCCGTTGTCCTCGGTCACAAAACAGTTCAAAGAAAAGGTGCCTGGAGGGGGGTCAGGCCCTGCCTCCTCTCCGCTTTGTAGATCTCGGGTCAAGACAAAATCTTCCTGTGGATTATAATACATCAAAGAAACTGACACCCTCATGTTGCTTCCCATCCTACACAGTGGAGATTTACAAGCCTTTTGTTTGGTAAGATCAAAGACAGCTTTTGTCTGCTCCCCGGGAACTCTTTGAAACACAATGTTGTGTGATAACTTAGATACAATTATTCTGACACAATACATTTAAAACGTTTCACAATCTAATAATACATAATTAATTATATATTTTTAGGGCTGTCAATTGATTATTATATTTAGTTGCGACTAACCACAATGTGTCCATCGTTAACTCATAACTACTGGTGATTAATCGCAAATAAAAGTGTTTTGTAAATCTGTATCCCTAATTGACAACCAACTAGAGACTGGACAATGTGTTTGATTTCTGCAAATGGTCGTTCATTAAACATTATGCTTTTTTAAACAACTCAACACAAAAATGAGACATAGAACTCCAGTATGAAGTTTTATTTACTCATTCTCACGCTGTCTCGTCAGTCTTGGGTATGGCGCAGTTGACCATGCGTTGTTTGAGCGCGCGTGTTTGGGGACGTACCAAGTCAAGCCAAGCCCGATAATCAATCTTTGTGTAGAAAAGTACAAACCACCTACACGGAGCAGTTGTGTTTTGCATTATTGTGGTGACTGAAAAGCAAGCCCAAATAAGCAACCACATGTTCAAATACAAGCCCAAAAAAAGGCGACCCGCCACTCAAACTTTGCAAGCGATTTTAGGAGCGGGGAAAACAAGCGGACTTGACAACACTGCTGCTGCTAGTAGCTAACAACTACGGTGATAACTCAACTCACAGCGACAGTGAATGGAAATAACTTTGGTCTTGCGGAGAGAGCAATTTTCCAGGGTTTGGAAGCTAAACGTGCCATACAATATACGTTACTGTAGCTTATGTGAATGTTATCGGTGGTGCTTTATTAGATCATTTATGTGTTTTCTTCGACTTGTTTTAAGAATTCTGCATGTTTATATACTTTTTCAGATACTTTTATTTTGAAGCATTTCTTGACAGTGTCACTTCCGCTTCCCTTTTGACTTGTGTGAATGTGTGGTAGCTTGTTTCTCTGCTATGTGTAATCGGTGCTCTAGTCGTTGACAATGTGAGTATGCTGGTGATTATATAAGACTCGTTTAGTTTATTAATAGACATCACTGTGTTTGTGTAACGTTTAGTGGTGTTTTAATAATATTATTGGCGCTGTGTTGTCAAAAAGCTACGAGCTAACATCTCCCTGTTAAGGATGGCCTTGCTGCTGCTAATGTGGCTAGTTCACACATGCCATTGTGAAAATGCAATACATTATGTCTCTAGTACTTTACTTTGAACATATCTATAGGCATAAGACACATATTGTTGTTCAGTTAGATGACATAAATGTTGATGGGTGTTTTGCTTGTGGTTTACAGATACTAACCTAACCTAACCTAAACCAATATGCACCATTAAAGTTGGAAGAGTCCAAATGATGACCGGGTGTTCTTTGACCGGAACCCCAACGTGGTCAATATCTGAAAAAAAACATCCGCAGAGTTTAATACTCAACAAATTGTCTTAAACCCAAATCAGAAGTTGGGTCTGCAGCTGTTAGGAGAAGACAAATGAATAATAGCACAAGGACACAGTTTGTGGAAATGATTAGGTTTGAAAACAATCAGTATGCTAATGTTGATGATCTGTTAAACTCATATACATCAAGTGTTGTAAATGTTTTAGACACCATTGCTCCTGTCGAGGTTAGAATGGTTAAAAGTAGGCAAAATGCGTCATGTAGAAATACCGTATTCTCCGCACTATAAGGCGCACCGGATTATTAGCCGCACCTTCAATGAATTGCATATTTCATAACTTTGTCCACCAATAAGCCGCCCCGGATTATAAGCCGCGCCTACGCTGCGCTAAAGGGAATGTCAAAAAAACAGTCAGATAGTTCAGTCAAACTTTAATAATATATTGAAAACCAGCGTTCTAACAACTCTGTCCCAAAATGTACGCAAATGTGCAATCACAAACATAGTAAAATTCAAAATGGTGTAGAGCAATAGCAACATAATGTTGCTCGAACGTTAATGTCACAACACACACAATAAACATAGCGCTCACCTTCTGAAGTTATTCTTCATTCGTAAATCCTTCGAATTCTTCGTCTTCGGTGTCCGAATTGAAAAGTTGCGCAAGCGTGGGATCCAAAATGGCCGGTTCCGTCTCGTCGAAGTCATCGGAGTCAGTGTCGCTGTTGTTGTCCAGTAGTTCTGTGAATCCTGCCTTCCGGAAAGCTCGGACCACAGTTGTGACCGAAATATCTGCCCAGGCATTTACGATCCACTGGCAAATGTTGGCGTATGTCGTCCGGCGCTGTCTGCCTGTTTTAGTGAAGGTGTGTTCGCCTTCGGGCATCCATTGTTCCCACGCCGTTCGCAGTCGTGATTTGAATGCCCTGTTGACACCAATATCCAGCGGTTGGAGTTCTTTGGTTAATCCACCCGGAATGACGGCGAGTGTTGTATTTGTGTGCTTCACTTGTTTTTTGACACCATCTGTGATGTGGGCGCGCATAGAGTCGTATATCAACATGGACGGAGCTGTGTGAAAAAAGCCACCCGGCCTCTTCGCGTAAACTTCCCTTAACCACTCGCTCATCTTTTCTTCATCCATCCATCCCTTCGAGTTAGCTTTTATGATGACGCCGGCTGGAAAGGTCTCTTTTGGCAAGGTCTTCCTTTTGAATATCACCATGGGAGGAAGTTTCTGGCCATTAGCATGGCAAGCTAGAACCACAGTGAAGGACGACTTCTCATTCCCTGTGGTGCGAATATTCACCGTACGTGCATTTTGTAGTCTGGTCTTTACAGATGTAAACACACAAAGGAAATGAAACGAAATATCCGCGCGTTTCTTTTTTTTCCGGGGGCGGGTGGTAGCTTACAGTAGAAGAAGAAGCGCTTCCTGTTCTATGGGGGCGGGTGCTTACCTTGGCGGTTGCTTGCGTAGAAGAAGAAGCGCTTCCTGTTCTACCGGGAAAAAAGATGGCGGCTGTTTACCGAAGTTGCGAGATCGAAACTTTATGAAAATGAATCGTAATATTAATCCATATATAAAGCGCACCGGGTTATAAGGCGCACTGTCAGCTTTTGAGAAAATTTGTGGTTTTTAGGTGCGCCTTATAGTGCGGAAAATACGGAAAGACTGGACACGGAAAAATGATTTCAATTTCCAAACGGAAATGGCACACAGCAAAATTCCAAACTCATGAGATTACAAAGAAAAGTGAAATGTGTTCAACCAGACTTTGTGTAAAACAGGAAAACATTTTTTCTGAAATCATCACAAACTGTAGAAACAACTCTCATGCCCTGTTTGCTACAGTAAACAGATTAACAAACTCTCCAGTTTCACTTCCCTTAGAACTAAATTCCTCATCAAAGTGCAATGAGTTTGCAATAATATTTCATGTTAAAGTTCAAGGCATTAAAAATGCAATAATTCCTGGAAAACAAATAGCTACCCTGCAGCCAACTCGGCAACTAAAATTAGCACATTTCACTCCTGTCACTGACAAAACAGTTGAAGAAATAATCCAATAAGTCCATCAACATGCTGCCTTGATGAGTTACCCACCAGATTTCTAAAACATGTGCTGATCAGTTTGTTACCAAAATTTGCTCATCTATTTAACATTTCACTTCAGACTCGAACATTTGCTGTCATTAAGCCCATCTTAAAGAGAAGTCGGCTTGACGCCACAGTACTGAAATACTATCGTCCCATACCAAACCTGCCATTTTGGGGAAAAGTCCTAGAAGTTTTATACCAACAGCTTAGTGACTTTTTCCTGTTTAACAATGTGTTTGATATTTTGCAATCAGGCTTTAGGCCCCACCACAGCACTGAAACAGCGCTGATCAAGGTGACAAATTATATTCGCCTGAGCATAGACACAGGTAAAGTATCAACCTTGGTTCTGCTCGTCCTGAGCGCTGCCGTCGACACAGTTGACCATACCATCTTAATACAGAGGTTAGAAAACTGGGTGAGAATATCCGGTTCTGCTCTTAACTGGTTCAAGTCCTATCTTGATCACAGACATACTTTGTTGAAATTGGTAACTGTGTCTCTGACCAAATGGCTATGACCTGTTTGGGTTCCTCAGGGATCAATTTTGGAACCCTTATTGTTCAACTCGTACATGCTGCCACGAGGTCAGCTAAGTGATTAGGGTGCTGGGATCAGCTGTGCCAGGCTGAGAGCTGGAGCCAAGCCTACGCCCAAAACACGCCCGCTCTCCCAAAGACACACACAGAGACAAATAGACAGAGACTGTGACACTAACTAAATAAAATACAATTTAATAAATTAAGTAGCCAATATTTGTTGACATTTTGTCATTTTGAGGGATGCAGACCCCTGGTCTATAGCCGTCCATACATCCATCCATCTTCTTCCGCTTATCGGAGGTTGGTCGCGGGGGCACCAGCCTAAGCAGGGAAGCCCAGACTTCCCTCTCCCGGGCCACTTTGTCCAGCTCCTCCAGGATCCCGAGGCCTTCCCAGGTCAGCTGAGAGACATAGTCTTCCCAACGTGTCCTGGGTCTTCCCTGTGGCCTCCTACTGGTCAGACGTGCCCTAAACACCTGCTTAGGGAGGCTTTCGGGTGGCATCCTGACCAGATGCCCGAACCACCTCATCTGGCTCCTCTCGATGTGGAGGAGCAGCGCCTTTACTTTGAGCTCCTCCCGGATGACAGAGCTTCTCACCCTATCTCTAAGGGAGGGCCCTGCCACCAGGCGCAGGAAATTCATTTTGGCTGCTTGTACCCTTGATCTTTTCCTTTCGGTCATAACCCAATGCTCATGACCATAGGTGAGGATTGGAACGTAGATGGACTGGTAAATTTAGAGCTTTGCCTTCCGGCTCAGCTCCTTCTTCACCACAACGGATCGATACAGCGTCCGCATTACTGAGGACGACGCACCGATCCGATCCGCCTGCCGATCTCACGATCCACTCTTCCCTCACTCGTGAACAAGACTCTGAGGTACTTGAACTCTTCCACTTGGGGCAAGATCTCCTCCCCAACGATGGCGATGGCACTCCACCCTTTTCCGGGCGAGAACCATGGACTCGGACTTGGAGGTGCTGATTCTCATCCCAGTCGCTTCACACTCAGCTGCGAACCGATCCAGTGAGAGCTGAAGATCCTGGCCATATGAAGCCATCAGGACCACATCATCTGCAAAAAGCAGAGACCTAATCCTGCAGCCACCAAACCGGATCCCCTCAGCGCCTTGACTGCGCCTAGAAATTCTGTCCATAAAAGTTATGAAAAGAATCGGTGACAAAGGGCAGCCTTGGCATAGTCCAAACATCACTGGAAACGTGTCCGACTTACTGCCGGAAATGTGGACCAAGCTCTGTCACTGATCATACAGGGAGCGGACCGCCACAATCAGACAGTCCGATAACCCATACTTTCTGAGCACTCCCCACAGGACTTCCCGGGGGACTCAGTCGAATGCCTTCTCCAAGTCCACAAAGCAAATGTAGGTTGGGCATATTGGTCTATAACAATTTTCTATTTAGGAAACATGTTTTTAATAAAAACTTACGCACAATAATAAGGATTGCAAGACAACATAATCACATTTTCTATTTAAAATACAGTCACACACAAATGCAAACGTGCCAAAAGTATAATGAAGAAGTCTTCATTCTTTATTGAATATTAAAACACAACAAGACTGTCACAACACAACATAGATGTATGTCAAAAGTAACATTGTGCCTTATTTCAAAATACAAAGTGGCGTTTGAGATCTCAACTGTGTCATTACCAATTATAATAGAACTTCATGCTCGGTTGTGGCAAAATTAACATGCGTTTGTTGGTCAACTTTTCTCACGTTCTGTAATATTTGTCAATGCTATTTTCCTCCCTTTACGTTTTGTTGTTGCTAGGTGGCTGATTAGCCACAACTGCTTTCTGTTTACTGATTAGCATCCTCACCTGTTTTGTCCCCTAATCACTGCCTTTTTTATTCTGGTGTGTCCCTGTCTTAGTTGCTGGTCCATTGTTCGCTACACACAACTGTTTGTTTGTTGGTTTTGTTGTGTTTTCACGCTTCCCATGTTTTTGCTAATATCCATGCTTTGTTGAGCTAATACCCAAGTTGTGGGTTTTTCGCCTTGTGTGTTGAAGTTCAAGTAAAGATGTATCTTACCTGCAAGCTGCCTGAGGTCCTCTGCATCCTTTGGAATCGCAAACACTTCACAACATGCAAGCATACAACAGTAACATCAATGATAAACTGGTTAAGTCATACCCACCCATATTTACTAATTTGAGCATGTCCTCACCGAATATCATGCCAGCAATTGCAAACAGGAAATACACTATATTGCCAAAAGTATTTGGCCACCTGCCTTGACTCAATTATGAACTTGAAGTGCCATCCCATTCCTAACCCATAGGGTTCAATATGATGTTGGTCCACTTTGTGCAGCTATTACAGCTTCAACTCTTCTGGGAAGGCTGTCCACAAGGTTTCATGGTGTGTTTATAGGAATTTGTGACCATTCTTCAAAAAGCGCATTGGTAAGGTCACACACTGATGTTGGTCGAGAAGGCCTAGCTCTCAGTGTCCGTTCTAATTCATCCCAAAAGTGTTCTATCGGGTTAAGGTCAGGACTCTGCAGGCCAGTCAAGTTAATCCACACCAGACTCTGTCATCCATGTCTCTATGGACCTTGCTTTGTGCACTGGTGCACAGTCATGTTGAAAGAGGAAGGGGTCTGCTCCAAACTGTTCCCACAAGGTTGGGAGCATGGAATTGTCCAAAATGTTTTGGTATCCTGGAGCATTCAAAGTTCCTTTCACTGGAACTCCTGAAAAACAACCCCACACCATAATTCCTGCTCCACCACACTCGGCACGATGCAGTCCGAAATGTACCGTTCTCCTGGCAATCTCCAAACCCAGACTCATCCATCAGATTGCCAGATGGAAAAGCGTGATTCATCACTCCAGAGAATGTGTCTCCACTGCTCTAGAGTCCAGTGGTGAAGTACTTTACACCACTGCATCCCATGCTTTGCATTGGACTTGGTGATGTATGTCTTAGATGCAGCTGCTCGTCCATGGAAATCCATTCCATGAAGCTTTTTGCGTACTGTATGTGGGCTAATTGGAATGTCACATGAAGTTTGGAGCTCTGTAGCAACTGACTGTGCAGAAAGTCGGCGACCTCTTTGCACTATGCGCTTCAGCATCCACTGACCCCTCCCTCTCTGTCAGTTTACGTGGCCTACCACTTGGTGGCTGAGTTGCTGTTTTTCCCAAACTCTTCCATTTTTCAGTTGACTTTGGAATATTTAGGAGCGAGGACATTTCACGACTGGATTTGTTGCACAGGTGGCACCCTATGACAGTTCCACGCTGGAGATCACTGAGCTCCTGAGAGCGGCTCATTCTTTCACAAATGTTTGTAGAAACAGTCTCCATGCCTAAGTGCTTGATTTTATACACCTGTGGCCGGGCCAAGTGATTAGGACACCTGATTCTGATCATTTGGATGGGTGGCCAAACACTTTTGGCAATATAGTGTAGTTGCCTTCGCCCTAGTTTCATGCTAAAAATACTAGTGGTGTCCAAAAAAGACATAACACAACGAGAAAGAATACAACATTAAAATGCTGTCTTGAAAATAGGTTATGTGAGAGTTTCATCCATCACATAGAATTACTGAACTGGAAGTTCCAGGTGGTATTAGGACTTAGACAAGGGCTGGTATAGGCAAATTCATATTTCTTGTCCTTGTAACTGGGATAACATATTTATCCGGATAGCATGCCTTTTTTCTCCTCCTCTGTCTTGGTTTTCAATAATGCACTACAGTGTTACCGCCCATGTCCATTCATCTCTCTCCTTGCATCTTTGACTTTGTCCTTGTACTTATTTTCCCTATTTGTTTCAATTCCTTCTTGTAAATAATATGGCTTTGTGTGCCGGGATGAGGTAACTCGACCTGACGTGCCAAACTCGACTCATCTGTGTCTTTCCATGCTGACATTTACCGCATCTCTGGCTTCTTTGTGCAGTTCCCCTCAGCGTGACAGTGGACTGGAAGAGATCACAACGCAGTGAATATAGGACAGACGTAACGCGTACACTCATACAGTATGAATGTGTGGACTCCCTCCCTGGAGCGTGCGCGAAAAAACAAACACCCGCACACATTTTCTCTCTGCACGAGTGGCTAGTGAAGAGGGAAGTATCCTAATTGGCTGGTGAGATAATGCCCTCAGAGGAAATTGATTGAAAATGACAAGAGTGACATTTGCTCAGCCTTGCCCATATTAAACATCCCCATGATTATATTATCTTTGGAAGATTGTTTCTCCATCCGCTAAATGCAACAACACACATTAACTGCCTTTCAGATATGTTGGCATGCATGAAGCATTTGTCATTATCCTCTTTTCTTATTCTGATTATGCATCAAAACAATGTCTGTAGTAATTAGTAATCAGTCTTTTATCATACTTCACTAATGTCCTACTTAGGGTTGTACGGTATACCGATAATACTAAAGAATACTAAAGAATCATATTCGGTAGTATACTGCCTCTGAAAAGTACCGGTCCGCCAACACCCCACCAAGACCCCCCAGCCCCAGTCAGCAGTGTTTTAGCTACTTCTAAATCACTAACCCTGGTCTCCATGGCGACAAATAAAGTAAGTTTTTTACAAGTATCATCCCTGCAGGACGAGGAATAGCTAAACATGCTTCACTACTCACCGTAGCTCACCGGCGTCAAAATGTAAACAAACGTCATTGGCATACTTGCCAACCCTCCCGGATTTTCCGGGAGACTCCCGAAATTCAGCGCCTCTCCCGAAAACCTCCCGGGACAAATTTTCTCCCGAAATTCAGGCACACAATATAAACAGCGTACCTGCCCAATGACGTTATAACTGTAGAATGATCGAGGGCGAGTTCTTGGTTTCTTATGTGGGTTTATTGTTAGCCAGTTTCATTAACGTCCTCCCACCGCGGTAACAACACACAACAACAGCAGTCACGTTTTTGTCTACTGTAAAGCAGTTCATCTGCCGTAAACAGCAATGTTGTGACACTCTTAAACAGGACAATACTGCCATCTAGTGCATTTGATGAAAGCACTTTTTTCGTGCCACACAGCATGCATCATCAGAGAGGGCGTTCAGCATGGTTAGAAAAATAGTGACAAATAGAACAAAGATGGACAATTCAACCCTTAACTCAACAATGAGTAGATGAGTGTTATGTGTGTGTATATGTGTAAATAAATGAACACTGAAATTCAAGTATTTATTATTATTATATATATATATATATATATATATATATATATATATATATATATATACATGAAATACTTGACTTGGTGAATCCTAGCTGTAAATATACTCCTCCCCTCTCAACCACGCCCCCAACCACGCCCCCTCCCTGCCCCCCACCCCCCCACCTCCCGAAATTGAAGGTCTCAAGGTTGGCAAGTATGGCCATTGGTGGATCTACACCTGACATCCACTGTAATGATACCAAGTACAGTAGTGTATCTAGTCGATACTACTATGATTGCGTCTATTTTTTGCCATCACAACATCTTCTTTCGTTTTTTTTAAAATTTATATTATGTTTATAAACTCAGGAAATATGTCCCTGGACACATGAGGACTTTGAATATGACCAATGTATGATCCTGTAACGACTTGGTATCATATTGAAACCTACATTTGCGGTATCATCTAAAACTAATGTAAAGTATCCCAACAACAAAAGAATAAATGATTATTACATTTTAACACAAGAAGAACATAATTTGCTTACTTACTACTAAAAGACAAGATGTCTTGTATGTTCACTATTTTATTTAAGTACAAACTTGCTATAAGAAACATAAGTTTAATGTACTGTTAGATTTTTTTGTTAAAATAAAGCCAATAATGCAGTTTTTTGTGGTTCCCTTTATTAAGAAAAGTATCAAAAAGTACCGAAAAGTATCAACATTATTTTAGTACCGGTACCAAAATATTAGTATCGGGACAACACTAGTCCTAATCTAAGAATGATCCCTACTCTAAGAATGGCGTGGCGAAAACTTATGTGAATCAGCACTCGGTAGTTCCGACGGAATTTGGTGGGTACTTGTAAAAGTACAGAATTCGGTACACGTCCTTATTCCAGATGACTCTGCATATTGTAGTTTTTTAAGTCATTAATGTATCTGTAGCTCAAAACTGTATTCCTCTGATATACTGTAGGAGGTTGGACAACAATACAATAGAAGTCTTAAAACACAATGTTAAGACGGAAAATACTTTAGATAATGATTCAATGTGTACTTTTATAAGTATGTTGTAATCGGCTTAATGACTTAACAACTCTGACTTAGGGCTCGGCGATTAAATGATCGTTGATCGCGATTAATTTGAGCTCATACACGGTGATCAGCTGTTTGCATTTTTACCTAGACCAAACATGGCGGAAATGTCTGTAAGAAGATAATCCTGCATGGAATTATCCACCATTTTGACCGGGATCCTGTGTGTGTAACCCATCGCGTGGATTATCTGTATCGTTGCACCTTTAGTAAACACAATCATAGCTATAGACAAAAGTATAGTTGTCAGCTGTTAGCGTATATTACCTCGATCAAACATGGCAAAAATGTCTGTTAAAAGATACAGCAGGAGTGAAGAGTAGGGCTACTGTACTCGGTACCATCCTGCACGGGACAATAGGCTTTATTAAAAAAAATCATGACACGAATCGAGATCGGATCATATGAAAAAAATAATCGGGATCAGTTTTTTTTTTGCCGTATCGCCCATCCCCACTTTGACTACTTCCTTCAATGTTTACAAGATTCAATTAAAGGCCTACTGAAATGCGATTTTCTTATTTAAACGGGGATAGCAGCTCCATTCTATGTGTCATACTTGATCATTTCGCGATATTGTCATATTTTTGCTGAAATGATTTAGTAGAGAACATCGACGATAAAGTTCGCAACTTTTGGTCGCTGATAAAAAAAGCCTTGCCTGTACCGGAAGTAGCAGACGAGTAGCGTGACGTCACAGGTTTTGGAGCTCCTCACATCCGCACATTGTTTACAATCATGGCCACCAGCAGCGAGAGCGATTCGGACCGAGAAAGCGACGATTTGAGCGAGGATGAAAGATTTGTGGATGAGGAAAGTGAGAGTGAAGGACTAGAGGGCAGTGGGAGCGATGCTGTGAGAGGCGGGTGGGACCTGATATTCAGCTGGGAATGACTAAAACAGTAAATAAACACAAGACTCTATTAGCCACAACACAACCAGGCTTATATTTAATATGCCACAAATTAATCCCGCATAACAAACACCTCCCCCCTCCCGTCCATATAACCCGCCAATACAACTCAAACACCTGCACAACACACTCAATCCCACAGCCCAAAGTACCGTTCACCTCCCCAAAGTTCATACAGCACATATATTTCCCCAAAGTCCCCAAAGTTACGTACGTGACATGCACATAGCGGCACGCACGTACGAGCAAGCGATCAAATGTTTGGAAGCCGCAGCTGCATGCGTACTCATGGTACCGCGTCTGCATATCCAACTCAAAGTCCTCATGGTCAGTCTCTGTTGTCCCAGTTCTCCACAGTCCAATGGTAAAGCTTGACTGTCATCTTCCGGGAATGTAAACAATGAAACACCGGCTGTGTTTGTGTTGTTGCTGCAGTCGGCTGCAATACACCGCTTCCCACCTACAGCTTCCATTGTTCATTGAACAAATTGCAAAAGATTCACCAACACAGATGTCCAGAATACTGTGGAATTTTGCGATGAAAACAGGCGACTTAATTGCTGGCCACCATGCTGTCCCAAAATGTCCTCCACAATCCGTGACGTCACGCGCTGACGTCATCATACCGAGACGTTTTCAGCAGGATATTTCGCGCGCAATTTAAAATTGCACTTTAGTAAGCTAACCCGGCTGTATTGGCATGTGTTGCAATGTTAAGATTTCATCATTGATATATAAACTATCAGACTGCGTGGTCGGTAGTAGTGGGTTTCAGTAGGCCTTTAAGGACAGCTTAATTCCATCTATCAATTTTAGAGGACATTATATACTTTGCAGTGATTATACACATACTTGGGCTGTGAGTAAATTACGGTATCGCACCGGATGATGCATCGCTGAACACAATCTCCCTCCGTAATATTGAGTGGCTTGGGTCTTGTGGTTCATCCTAAAACGGCGGCTCTTCCCACAATAGCTGACTTTATCTGTTCTGTACTTAATGTGCCTCACCAAGAAGCGTCAGTGAAGATAATGCAAAAGGTTGTAAAAGTAATAAGG
Source organism: Nerophis lumbriciformis (assembly GCF_033978685.3). Classification (NCBI taxonomy): domain Eukaryota; kingdom Metazoa; phylum Chordata; class Actinopteri; order Syngnathiformes; family Syngnathidae; genus Nerophis; species Nerophis lumbriciformis. The sequence continues at coordinate 2,802,477 of NC_084577.2, forward strand.
TAATTATCTCACTGGCCGACACGTATTAGGTGAATGGAGCTGGAAGAGATAATCAGTAAAATTAAGTATTCAGCTTTGACCTGGGTAAGATACCACATACACATGCAAAAGCGGATTGTCACCAAGTATAAGAACTTGGATCTGCTTCAGAACTGATCAGGAAATGATAAGAGGAAGATTATTCTGGAAGGGCCCAGAATCACACTTCGCAGGGTTTTTGTTTATATCTACTTACCACGTGGATGTCTATTTTAGATTCAGTGTCTTAAATTTATAATGTGATTTGTGAAAGTATCATCAAACAGGAAGGTCATCCCCAAAATGTAACAGATTTGCCCTGTACACAGCCTTGAGATTTACGTAGTGTTTTATTAAAATAAACAAATTATTGTGCCTCACTGAAATCGAATACATGTTCAAAGCCCCTGATATGAACAGGATAGGGCCGATTTGTAGTTTTAGCCATCTTACTGGCATTCTTGGTTTCAAACGTACCTTCCCAACCCATAGACCACATACAGCCTGTAGGAATTACTCCTCAGTTGTTCATCAGCCAATCCCAGCTGACTTAGTGCGTTGCCAGTTCTGCACAGGCGTGCCACCAGGAATTATGGGCCCCATGAAAAAAAATCACAATGGGCCCCACTCGGCAGCCGTTGTCTCCACATCTCAAAAGCTCGACATAACTCCAACTGTGATGGCTTGCATCTGTCTAGTTTCTTACAGTTCAATACTACCAGTGCAATATTTATTGCTCGTGAGTTATACGTCCAATAGTGTGCATCAGTGGCGACTGTTGGTCTTTCAAGGAGTGGAAGCTCATTTTCGGCCTACCTGTGAGTGCTTTGGGACGGTGGAGGGGCTCGATGCAGCAGCTGCTGATCGTTGCGGAATAGTAACTGCAGTGGGACAGAAGTCATGAGTACAGTGCCCAATACCACCGGAAAAAGATGGTAGATTTGTCGCCAGTTGTTCTTAACAAAGGCATGGTCCCAAAATCTCCAGATCAACAACTCCGTTGTTAGATTTTATTTCAACATCACTCATTCTGCTGTCAATCACGAAGGAATTCAGCTGCAGACAGATCATCTAATCATCATGCAGAAGCCTAGCGTTCAGCAGCTCACTGCTCCATAGACCCCCAGAGAAGCTCAGATTCCCTTGAAGTGTTGCTTTTAGCTTGTTTATCCAATCAAGGTCCTACTTTCCATGTGCTAAAGATGAACCGCAGATCAATACTCAACATACTCACCAAATTAGGCACACTTTTATTGCAGTTTTAGGTCCACACATTTGAAAGGGGGTATATGATGATTTTAATCTACATTTAAAACATTTCTTTGTGGGCTATCGCAGTGGTCCCCAACCTTTTTTGCACCACAGACCGGTTTTATGTAGGCGTTATTTTCAGGGACCGGCTTTCCATTTGTGCCAGATAAATACAGAAAAATAAGTGCATGAAAAATACAACTCACTATAACGCTGAATTAGTGGGAGCCCTGGGTGTGTTTCTTTGCAATGAAATGCAGATGGAAATCAGCTTTTGGCTACAATCTGTCACTTTTCTATCTGATATGTTCATTATTGTGCATTGTATCATGTCACAAAGTTATAACAAATGGCGACTTCCTATGAGGAGTTTTATTGTACATCTATAAATAAGCTCATTGGTGTGTCTAGTGCACAGGTGCCAAACTCAAGGCCCGCGGGCCAGATCTGGCCCTCCACGTCATTTTATATGGCCCACAAAAGCCTGGAAATAATACTTTCTTATTTTCTTACTAAAGGTATTAGGGTTTTTTTTCTAGTTTGACAGGGAACAAACTAGTGTCCAATATTGCAACAAATATTATATTATCTAACTTTGTTGACCAAAATCCAAATAAATACTTAAATATCTGCTTAAATTATGATTTCGAAGCAAGTTATCCATCAAATTTTGCATTTAAAAATGACCAATAGATTTTACTGTAAAATTTAGGGACTTTTTTTTACAGCATATTAATGTAAGTTGAAACAAAACGACCAATGTTTGTTTTGTTACAGTAAAATTCCATCGACTGAGCTGTCAGTTTTTTGTTTTTTTTACTGTAAAATCCATGGTTGATGATTTTATAGTACCACATTTTATTTTGGTAAAAAACTGGCAGCTGAGTTGCCAAAATAAAATTAAACAGCGGTACTGTATTTCTATTTACAGTAATATGTTGTAAAAATAATAATAATAATAAAAGAAAAACACCATATATTTTACAGTAAAAGTCTGGCAACTAAGCTGACAGTTTTTTTATGTAAAAACAGTGGTAAAATCCACACATTTTGTTTACTCTCTACGTAATTTATTTTTTTTTAATATTTAAAAAATTATAGGCAAATTCATCAATTATTTACTGTTACAAGCGGCCCTCTAATGGCAGCCATGACTGCGGTGTGGTCTTCAATGACACCCCTGGTATGGTGGGACAGGCCAAAGTTGAGTCGGAGAAAATGCAGTCCTTTATAAATTATTTAATGTTTGGTGTGAATTCTGCTCCACAGTTACGTTGACGACCTGTTTTTTGAGTTTGTGGGCCACGTATTAATTTGTGGAGGCATTCCTAGATTGCAAATGAAACCATGCCTTATCCATCGGAATTTATTTTAAAAATGTACACGGTTTAAATGTATATCTTGAAGTTGACACTGGCTATTTTTTTCCAGACATGGTCAAAAATAAACGTCATAAACATACAGATTCACCCGGTCACAACATTAGGCACAACTGCACACCCTGACTGCATATATAAACATTAAGAAACATGTATGAAAATTGTACTTTACCCTACTATATATACTGTATACCCTACTACTGAATGTATGAATACGTACGTCCACCTCGCCGTGATGTCACGACGTAGCCAGTCTGCAAAACCCAGCAAACAGAGTCTTTCAAAACTGCATGCAAGCTCACGCCAAAATGCATGAACCTTTGACATTGTTTAATACCAGTCTCCAACATCGTAACATTTATAACTCAGAAAAGACAAACATCATCGTAGGTCCCCTTTTTAGTTTAACAATGCACAGGTGAACAATTTTTATACAAACCCCGTTTCCATATGAGTTGGGAAATGGTGTTGGATGTAAATATAAACGGAATACAATGATGTGCACATCCTTTTCAACCCATATTCAATTGAAGATATTTGATGTTCAAACTCATAAACTTTTTTTTTTTTTGCAAATAATAATTAACTTAGAATTTCATGGCTGCAACACGTGCCAAAGTAGTTGGGAAAGGGCATGTTCACCACTGTGTTACATGGCCTTTCCTTTTAACAACACTCAGTAAACGTTTGGGAACTGAGGAAACACATTTTTTAAGCTTCTCAGGTGGAATTTTTTCCCATTCTTGCTTGATGTACAGCTTAAGTTGTTCAACAGTCCGGGGGACTCTGTTGTGGTATTTTAGGCTTCATAATGCGCCACACATTTTCAATGGGAGACAGGTCTGGACTACAGGCAGGCCAGTCTACTACCCGCACTCTTTTACTATGAAGCCACGTTGATGTAACACGTGGTTTGGCATTGTCTTGCTGAAATAAGCAGGGGCGTCCATGGTAACGTTGCTTGGATGGCAACATATGTTGCTCCAAAACCTGTATGTACCTTTCAGCATTAATGGCGCCTTCACAGATGTGTAAGTTACCCATGTCTTGGGCACTAATACACCCCCATACCATCACAGATGCTGGCTTTTCAACTTTGCGCCTACAACAATCCGGATGGTTCTTTTCCTCTTTGGTCCAGAGGACACGACGTTCACAGTTTCCAAAAACAATTTGAAATGTGGACTTGTCAGACCACAGAACAGGTTTCTGGGTGTTGTTGATAAACAGTTTTCGCCTTGCATAGGAGAGTTTTAACTTGCACTTACAGATGTAGCGACCAACTGTAGTTACTGACAGTGGGTTTCTGAAGTGTTCCTGAGCCCATGTGGTGATATCCTTTACACACTGATGTCGCTTGTTGATGCAGTACAGCCTGAGGGATCGAAGGTCACGGGCTTAGCTGCTTACGTGCAGTGATTTCTCCAGATTTTCTGAACCCTTTGATGATATTACGGACCATAGATGGTGAAATCCCTGAATTCCTTGCAATAGCTGGTTGAGAAAGGTTTTTCCTAAACTGTTCAACAATTTGCTCACGCATTTGTTGACAAAGTGGTGACCCTCGCCCCATCCTTGTTTGTGAATGACTGAGCATTTCATGGAATCTACTTTTATACCCAATCATGGCACCCACCTGTTCCCAATTTGCCTGTTCACCTGTGGGATGTTCCAAATAAGTGTTTGATGAGCATTCCTCAACCTTATCAGTATTTATTGCCACCTTTCCCAACTTCTTTGTCACGTGTTGCTGGCATCAAATTCTAAAGTTAATGATTATTTGCAAAAAAAAAATGTTTATCAGTTTGAACATCAAATATGTTGTCTTTGTAGCATATTCAACTGAATATGGGTTGAAAATGATTTGAAAATCATTGTATTCCGTTTATATTTACACCTAACACAATATCCCAACTTATATGGAAACGGGGTTTGTACATTTAAACACAATTTACTATTTTATGTAAGAGAACATAATAATTGTGCTACATGCCATATTTTATATGTAAACTACGTTGTAAAATTCCAAAATGCAAAGATCTAACATTAATGAAAAAAAACTTGTTTTGTTCCTTTCGCTCTTCCTTGAAAACCGGATTTTATTTGAGTAATATGCAGCATTGGAGCGCTATGGCTCAGTACTTACTGCTACTAAGCAGATTCAGGGTTGGTGTTTGTTCAATATGCATGTTTACTTTTTGATTAATGCGATCTTATCACTTTTATTGTCAAAAACAAGGTTTTGGTATGTCCTACCTGGAAACCGACACCTTTTGAGTCCGGAGTATTTGTCATAGAGCCAAGTTTTTTCCAACGTATGGTTACAATCATTTCAAGACCTCGTCTCCCGAAAGTGAGGAAGATGATAGATAGTTTTCTTCAACATCGGATTGGTGGCCACTTTTACAGGGAAGTCATTTCTTTCTGAAATTAGTTTTGACAAATCAGTGTCTATTTCCACTTTGCATTTTGAACTCCTGTAAAAGAACTAGCATAAGCTGCTTAATGGTTTTCTTTTACAACCCTGCACAATATTTTACTTGCGACCTTGTCACAAATGAATTCCCATTTGAAATGGCATGCGAAGTGAATTAGTGGAGAATGGCATCCCAGATCTTTCAAGGGAAGCCATTTCAAAAACACATTAGTTAAATGACATGTAAAGGGTAATATTTTCTTTGTGTTGCCAGATTTAATCACTTCTCATAGCAATAGGGTTCTTGCTTCAAAAAGATGCATAGTACATTAATGAGAAAAGGCTTAATCCCAGGATTTTAATAATCCAGCAGTCAAGAATAAGATGATTTTGCAAACTACATGTTTTTAATTACAGTCGTGGTCATAATGTCATGGCTGTCTTGAGTTTCCAATCATTTCTACAACTCTTAGTTTTTTTTGTGATAGAGTGATTAGAGTACATACCGTATTTTCCGCACTATAAGGCGCACCGGATTATTAGCCGAACCTTCAATGAATGGCATATTTCATAACTTTGTCCACCAATAAGCCGCCCCGGACTATAAGCCGCGCCTACGCTGCGCTAAAGGGAATGTCAAAAAAACAGTCAGATAGGTCAGTCAAACTTTAATAATATATTAAAAACCAGCGTTCTAACAACTCTGTTCACTCCCAAAATGTACGCAAATGTGCAATCACAAACATAGTAAAATTCAAAATAGTGCAGAGCAATAGCAACATAATGTTGCTCGAACGTTAATGTCACAACACACAAAATAAACATAGCGCTCACTTTCTGAAGTTATTCTTCATTCGTAAATCCTTCGTCTTCGGTGTCCGAAGTGAAAAGTTGGGCAAATTTACGATCCACTGGCAGATGTTGGCGTCGTCTGGCGCTGCCTCCTCGTCTTAGTGAAGGTGTGTTCGCCTTCTGTCATCCATTGTTCCCACGCAGTTAGCAGTCTAGCTTCGAATGCCCTGTTGACACCAATATCTAGCGGCTGGAGGTCTTTTGTCAATCCACCCGGAATGACGGCGAGTATTGAATTAAGCGCGTAAGCGTGTCTCTCAATGTGCTGTTATGAGCTAGCAAATATAACAACTACACTACCCAGCATGCAACGATAGTTACGAGCATGCGCGGTAGCCCTGAGAAGCGTTGTATGCTGGCAGTTAGAATGTGGTTATGAGCACGCTGTGAGTAAACGTTGAGAACTCAGTTAACACGCCTCGTCTGCATTATTTATAATTAGACAGACAACACACTTAATAGGAGCCATTTTGGGGTCTTTACATAAACACACAAATGGAAATGAAACGTCACATATCCCAGCATGCACCGCGCGCTTCTTCTACGGGGAAAAAAGATGGCGGCTGTTTACCGTAGTTGCGAGACCTAAACTTTATGAAAATGAATCTTAATATTTATCCATATATAAAGCGCACCGGGTTATAAGGCGCACTGTCAGCTTTTGAGAAAATTTGTGGTTTTTAGGTGCGCCTTATAGTGCGGAAAATACGGTACTTGTTGTTGGTCACAAAAAACATTCATGAAGTTTAGTTCTTTAATGAATTTATTATGGGTTTACTGAAAATGTGACCAAATCTGCTGGGTCAAAAGTATACATACAGCCAGGCCCGGCCCTAACCAATCTGGCGCCCTAGGCAAGATTTTAGGTGGCGCCCCCCCACATCGGCAGTGAAGTGTATATACTCACAAGAAACCGAATAGCTTTGTCTTTGACCCTTTTTTTACTTAAAGAAAGCAAATTAACAGTCAGAATAGCTAACAAGATTTAAAAAAAATATGAATAAATAAATGAAGGCAAAAAATAAAAAATGAATATATGAAATACAATATTTTTTACATACATATTGCTTAATTAACATTAATGATGTGCACTTTAACAACTAGGCTTACAACTATAACTAATATATAAAGGGGTGGAAACGTGACTATTACCTGCAGGGCAAACATTAGCTAACCAGAAGGCAATAACAATGTAAACAAAAAACACCTGCTTAAAAGATCTAATACAAATGTCCCTGAGGAATGTAAGGTGGGAGTACTGTAATTACCTAACGTTACATTATTATTTTCCATAACAATTTAGACCCCTCCACAATATTAACCGGACGTTAAAACAGAACTAGCTATTTATTGATTAGCAATTGCCGAATCATGTAACATTAGCTTAATGCTAAAAAGCCAGGTTACTATCACATTCTGTAACAGACAAATAATGTCATGTAGGCTAACGTTACCTACCTGCTACCTCTGTCTTTTTCTCGTTTCTCCTCCTCTTCTTTTCTCTTTTTTCTTCCCTGGGCACCTGACAGTTTTGGCCGTTTTGACATCTTGTGTTGATTTTTTGATGTGGTGACATCCAAAAAGAGTCATGATACGGGAAGGGAGGGGGCGCTCCGTGCGGGGGGTGGGGGGGTGGGGGGGCGTAACGTTGTAACAAATAATATTTCTATTATATAGGCTTTACTTTGCATTTTAATTAACGTGGGATTATTTTTTGTATTTAGAAATAATAGTACCAACTTTTTTTTTTCTCCAACATTTGTGGCACTGGCGTGGCGCCCCCTGATGGACGGCGCCCTTAGCATTTGCCTATACGGCTTATGCCACGGGCCGGCCCTGCATACAGCAATGTTAATATTTGGTTACATGTCCCTTGGCAAGTTTCACTGCAATAAGGTGCTTTTGGTAGCCATCCACAAGCTTCTGGCAAGCTTCTGATTGAATTTTTGATCACTCCTCTTGACAAAATTAGTGCAGTTAAGCTAAATTGGTTGGTTTTCTGACATGGACTTGTTTCTTCAGCATTGTCCACCTGTTTGAGTCAGGACTTTGGGAAGGCCATTCTAAAACCTTAATTCTAGCCTGATTTAGCCATTCCTTTACCACTTTTGACGTGTGTTTGGGGTCCTGTTGGAGCCCCCAACTGTGCCCAAGACCCAACCTCCGGGCTGATTATTTTAGGTTGTCCTGAAGAATTTGAAGGTAATCCTCCTTTTTCATTGTCCCATTTACTCTCTGTAAAGCACCAGTTCCATTGGCAGCAAAACAGGCCCAGGGCATAATACTACCACCACCATGCTTGACGGTCGGCATGGTGTTCCTGGGATTAAAGGCCTCACCTTTTCTCTTCCAAACATATTGCTGGGTATTGTGGCCAAACAGCTCAATTTTTGTTGTGCTCCAATCACTCTATCACAAAAAAATTAAGAGTTGTAGAAATTTTCGGAAACTCAAGACAGCCATGACATCATGTTCTTTACAAGTGTATGTAAACTTTTGACCACGACTGTATGTTCCATTGTAAAAGCAGCTAGGAATAGGTAGGTAGTTAATCAATTCATAATAAGAGGCAGTGAATATCATTGAAAACAAAAGCTATCTTTCTTTTCTTGAAAAGAAACAAGACTTGTAAAGGGTTACAATTGTTGTTGTTTTTAAATAGAATCAGAGTGAAAGCTGCTATTCTAATAATAAATAGGCAGCTATCTCCTATTCGATCGGGGGCCAGTATTTGTCTTTTTGAAATCATCGGCAAACAGCTGATGAGCTGCCGAGCCCAGCCGATCTTTACTGCAGCTCAGTTCCAGTTTCCCATGGCTCACCTGAAATATGTTTTTCAAAAGGTACACAAATAAAGGAGTCGCATGACATGTATTACAAAAAAAAAATAAAAAATGTTTTTGTTACTGTTTACAAACTCAGGGAGTAAGTCTATGGACACAGGAAGGCTTTGAAGGCAAACCATAAATGATTTAAAGTACCAGTATATTGGAAAAATGAGTTGACTTTATATGCTGAATTGTGGTTCATTGTATCCATTAAACCGTATCTAATTATATTTCCAATCCGCAAAGTATGTGAAAATATCTTTTGAGCATACACAAAATGCCACAATTTCAAACGGCCAATTGGAATATTTCTCCTTAATCGACTTTGGCAATTTCCGTAGATTCGGGATCTGATGACGTCAATTCCTGCCCTCAGACAGCAGACCAGTCATACTGGAAATAGGCAAACTTGGCCACAAGATCTGCTGTTTATCGTTCACAAACCCTATGTAACACCAAAATAAATACATAAATAAATTAAATAAAAATTAAAAAAATAATATATATATATATATATATATATATATATATATATATATATGCATTCTGAATCGTAAGTCAACATTTGCAAGGGTGAAGTGTCTTGCTCAAGGACAAAACGGACGTGACTAGGATGGCGGAAGATGGGATTGAACCAGCAACCCTCAACTTGCTGACTTGGCCGCTCTACCACCCGAGCCACGTTGTTATAATTGCTGACACAGACAACCTATTTTAGCAGCACATTGATCACAGTGAGCTAACTATGAGTTTACGCTGTAATCATAGTAGGATCAACTAAATATGATCTTGTACTTGATATCATTACAGTGGATGTCAGGTGTTGATCCACCCATGGCATTTGTTTACATTGAGTAGCGCCAGCTTGTTAGCGGTGAGCTATTCTATCCTCCTACATGGTGTAGTGATGTTTAGCTATTCCTCGTCCTGCAGGGATGAAACTTGTAATAAACGTACTTCATTTGTCGCCATGGAGGCGAGGATTAGTGATTTAAAAGTAGCTAAAACACTGCCAACAGCGGATGGACGTTAGCACCTTTTCTGGGGGCATATATATATACAGGTAAAAGCCAGTAAATTAGAATATTTTGAAAAACTTGATTTATTTCAGTAATTGCATTCAAAAGGTGTAACTTGTACATTATATTTATTCATTGCACACAGACTGATGCATTCAAATGTTTATTTAATTTAATTTTGATGATTTGAAGTGGCAACAAATGAAAATCCAAAATTCCGTGTGTCACAAAATTAGAATATTACTTAAGGCTAATACAAAAAAGGGATTTTTAGAAATGTTGGCCAACTGAAAAGTATGAAAATGAAAAATATGAGCATGTACAATACTCAATATTTGGTTGGAGCTCCTTTTGCCTCAATTACTGCGTTAATGCGGCGTGGCATGGAGTCGATGAGTTTCTGGCACTGCTCAGGTGTTATGAGAGCCCAGGTTGCTCTGATAGTGGCCTTCAACTCTTCTGCGTTTTTGGGTCTGGCATTCTGCATCTTCCTTTTCACAATACCCCACAGATTTTCTATGGGGCTAAGGTCAGGGGAGTTGGCGGGCCAATTTAGAACAGAAATACCATGGTCCGTAAACCAGGCACGGGTAGATTTTGCGCTGTGTGCAGGCGCCAAGTCCTGTTGGAACTTGAAATCTCCATCTCCATAGAGCAGGTCAGCAGCAGGAAGCATGAAGTGCTCTAAAACTTGCTGGTAGACGGCTGCGTTGACCCTGGATCTCAGGAAACAGAGTGGACCGACACCAGCAGATGACATGGCACCCCAAACCATCACTGATGGTGGAAACTTTACACTAGACTTCAGGCAACGTGGATCCTGTGCCTCTCCTGTCTTCCTCCAGACTCTGGGACCTCGATTTCCAAAGGAAATGCAAAATTTGCTTTCGTCAGAAAACATGACTTTGGACCACTCAGCAGCAGTCCAGCTGGTGTCGGTCCACTCTGTTTCCTGAGATCCAGGGTCAACGCAGCCGTCTACCAGCAAGTTTTAGAGCACTTCATGCTTCCTGCTGCTGACCTGCTCTATGGAGATGGAGATTTCAAGTTCCAACAGGACTTGGCGCCTGCACACAGCGCAAAATCTACCCGTGCCTGGTTTACGGACCATGGTATTTCTGTTCTAAATTGGCCCGCCAACTCCCCTGACCTTAGCCCCATAGAAAATCTGTGGGGTATTGTGAAAAGGAAGATGCAGAATGCCAGACCCAAAAACGCAGAAGAGTTGAAGGCCACTATCAGAGCAACCTGGGCTCTCATAACACCTGAGCAGTGCCAGAAACTCATCGACTCCATGCCACGCCGCATTAACGCAGTAATTGAGGCAAAAGGAGCTCCAACCAAGTATTGAGTATTGTACATGCTCATATTTTTCATTTTCATACTTTTCAGTTGGCCAACATTTCTAAAAATCCCTTTTTTGTATTAGCCTTAATTAATATTCTAATTTTGTGACACACGGAATTTTGGATTTTCTTTTGTTGCCACTTCAAATCATCAAAATTAAATGAAATAAACATTTGAATGCATCAGTCTGTGTGCAATGAATAAATATAATGTACAAGTTACACCTTTTGAATGCAATTACTGAAATAAATCAAGTTTTTCAAAATATTCTAATTTACTGGCTTTTACCTGTATATATATATATATATATATATATATATATATATATATATATATATATATATATATATATATATATACATATATATATATATATATATATATATATATATGTATGCATATGTATGTATATGTATATATATATTATATATGTATGTATATATGTGTATATATGTATGTGTATGTATAAAGGTGTTTATATAAGTATATATAATTTTATATGTATATATGTGAACATAAAAAAGCTGGCACAAGTGGCAAAAAAGACTGATATAGTTAAGGAATGCTCATCAAACACTTATTTGGAACACCCCACAGGTGAACAGGCTAATTGGGAACAGGTGGGGGTCATAATTGGGTATAAAAGCAGCTTCCATGAAATACTCAGTCATTTACAAACAAGGATGGGACGAGGGTCACCACTTTTTGAACAAATGCGTGAGCAAATTGTCGAACAGTTTAAGAACAACATTTACCAATGAGATATTGCAAGGAATTTAGGGATTTCACCATCTACGATCCGTAATATCATCAAAAGGTTCAGAGAATCTGGAGAAAAAACTGCACATAAGCGGCAAGGCCGGAAACCAACATTGAACGCCCGCGACCTTCGATCCCTCAGGCGGTACTGCATCAAAAACCGACACCAGTGTGTAAAGGATATCACCACATGGGCTCAGAAACACTCCAGAAAATCACTGTCAGTAACTACAGTTTGTCGCTACATCTGTAAGTGCAAGTTAAAACTCTACTACGCAAAGCGAAAGCCATTTATCAACAACACCCAGAAACGCCACTGGCTTAGCTGGGCGCAAGCTCATTTAAGATAGACTGATGCAAAGTGGAAAAGTGTTCTGTGGTCTGACGAGTCCACATTTCAAATTGTTTTTGGAAACTGTGGACGTCGTGTCCTCCGGACCAAAGAGGAAAAGAACCATCCGGACTGTTATGGACGCAAAGTTGAAAAGCCAGCATCTGTGATGGTATGGGGGTGTATTAGTGCCCAAGACATGGGTAACTTACACATCTGTGAAGGCACCATTAATGCTGAAAGGTACATACAGGTTTTGGAGCAACATATGTTGCCATCTAAGCAACGTCTTTTTGCTTATTTCCGCAAGACAATGCCAAGCCACATTCTGTACGTGTTACAACAGCGTGGTTTCGCAGTAAAAGAGTGTGGGTACTAGACTGGCCTGCCTGTAGTCCAGACCTGTCTCCCATTGAAAATGTGTGGCGCATTATGAAGCCTAAAATACCACAACGAAGACCCCGGACTGTTGAACAACTTAAGCTGTACATCAAGCAAGAATGGGAAAGAATTCCACCTGAAAAGCTTCAAAAATTGGTCTCTTGAATTCTCAAATGTTTACTGAGTGTTGTTAAAAGGAAAGGTAATGTAACACAGTGGTAAAAAAAAGCCCCTTTGCCAACTTTTTTGCAATGTGTTTCTGCCATTTAAGTCTAAGTTAATAATTATTTCCAAAAAAAAAAAAAAAAATGTTCAGTTCGAACATTAAATATCTTGTCGTGCGTATTCAATTGAATATAAGTTGAAAATGATTTGCGAATCATTGTATTCTGTTTTTATTATGATTTACACAACGTGCCAAGTTCACTGGTTTTGGATTTTGTATATACAGTATATGTGTGTGTATATATATATATATAAAATGTATATGTTTATATATATATATATATATATATATATATATATATATATATATATATATATATATATATATATATATATATACCGTATTTTCCGCACTATAAGGCGCACCTAAAAACCACAAATTTTCTCAAAAGCTGACAGTGCGCCTTATAACCCGGTGCGCTTTATATATGGATAAATATTAAGATTCATTTTCATAAAGTTTAGGTCTCGCAACTACGGTAAACAGCCGCCATCTTTTTTCCCCGTAGAAGAAGCGCGCGGTGCATGCTGGGATATGTGACGTTTCATTTCCATTTGTGTGTTTATGTAAAGACCCCAAAATGGCTCCTATTAAGTGTGTTGTCTGTCTAATTATAAATAATGCAGACGAGGCGTGTTAACTGAGTTCTCAACGTTTACTCACAGCGTGCTAACTGCCAGCATACAACGCTTCTCAGGGCTACCGCGCATGCTCGTAACTATCGTTGCATGCTGGGTAGTGTAGTTGTTATATTTGCTAGCTCATAACAGCACATTGAGAGACACGCTTACGCGCTTAATTCAATACTCGCCGTCATTCCGGGTGGATTGACAAAAGACCTCCAGCCGCTAGATATTGGTGTCAACAGGGCATTCGAAGCTAGACTGCTAACTGCGTGGGAACAATGGATGACAGAAGGCGAACACACCTTCACTAAGACGAGGAGGCAGCGCCAGACGACGCCAACATCTACCAGTGGATCGTAAATTTGCCCAACTTTTCACTTCGGACACCGAAGACGAAGGATTTACGAATGAAGAATAACTTCAGAAAGTGAGCGCTATGTTTATTTTGTGTGTTGTGACATTAACGTTCGAGCAACATTATGTTGCTATTGCTCTGCACTATTTTGAATTTTACTATGTTTGTGATTGCACATTTGCGTACATTTTGGGAGTGAACAGAGTTGTTAGAACGCTGGTTTTTAATATATTATTAAAGTTTGACTGACCTATCTGACTGTTTTTTTGACATTCCCTTTAGCGCAGCGTAGGCGCGGCTTATAGTCCGGGGCGGCTTATTGGTGGACAAAGTTATGAAATATGCCATTCATTGAAGGTGCGGCTAATAATCCGGTGCGCCTTATAGTGCGGAAAATACGGTATATATATATATATATATATATATATGTGTATATATATATATAAATGAATATAGCCTTTTCATCACACCGCAGTAATAATATACTCGGTATAAGTAATCATGCACAATCCACAACATCTCAGCACCGCCATGACAGCTCAAAGAAAATGCACGAAACAAAAGACCTGCACACCTTTTTGTCGCACTGCTAATTAGTGCTGCCCACCTGGCAGGACCTGGTGATGTGTTCACAAGAGTGCTGACTGTGGGAATGTTGCATTATTTAAAGCCACACCATTACATATAATTAGAGAGAGAAACACCACCAAAGGTTTCCTTATTGTCCGCTGTCAGCTATGTCATCCACAGGTTGCAGAAATTCTCCATGTTTTTTTCATGCTGGAAAAGTGGTTGTCCGGCTTTAACATTCACTAATTTGTGCTCTTTTAACACACATTCCATTACCACAAGTGTTTTTAGAAATGATGAGATGATATGAGACTATTATCGCACTTCAATATCGCTGTCATGTAAATGCAGCATCTCTGCTACGTCTGCATTGCAAATGACAACATTTTTAATTGCATTACCCTGGATACTTACATACATGTAAACTAGGGACTAATTGTTTGTATACAACATTACCCAGAATGCTGAGTGCCATAGACAGGAACAGGAAGTTATCAATCATAGTTGATTTATATACCGTATATTTCGGATTATAAATCGCAGATTTTTTCATAGTTTGGCCGGCGATGCGACTTATACTCAGGAGCGACTTATGTGTGAAATTATTAACACATTACCGTAAAATATCAAATAATATTATTTAGCTCATTCACGTAAGAGACTAGACGTATACGATTTCATGGGATTTAGCGATTAGGAGTGACAGATTGTTTGGCAAACGTATAGCATGTTCTATATGTTATAGTTACTTGGATGACTCTTACCATAATATGTTACGTTAACATACCAGGCACGTTCTCAGTTGGTTATTTATGTGTCATATAACGTACACTTATTCAGCCTGTTGTTCACTATTTATTTATTTTAAATTGCCTTTCAAATGTCTATTCTTGGTGTTGGGTTTTATCAAATAAATGTCCCCAAAAAATGCGACTTATACTCCGGTGCGACTTATATATGTTTTTTTTTCCTTCTTTATTATGCATTTTCGGCCGGTGCGACTTATACTCCGGTGCGACTTATACTCCGAAAAATACGGTAGCCCTTAATCACAAGTGCCTCAAAGGGCTGCACAAAACACAATGACATCCCCTGAACTGAAACCCATATCCAGCCAAAGAAAAACTCAAAACCCCAAATGGGAAAAAGCGGAAACCTTGGCAAGGGGCCGCAGATGTGGGGAACCCCCCTCCTGGGTGGTTGGTTGCAACGGATGCCAAGTGGGTACAGTTATTGAATTACACATGACAATGTGAGAGTCCAGATCATTTGGGGCAAGCAGAGGGTCGTAGGTCTTCATCATCTTCATAGAGGAAAACACCAAAAAAAAGAGAAAAAGCCACCAAAATAGAAGCGCAAGACAATAACTAAAACACTACACACAGGACAACAGCAAAAAACTCCAAATAAGTCAGGGCGTGATGTGACAGGTCGTGACAGTACACCTACTATGAGACAAGAGCTATATTGATGCATGCTTGGTTATTATTTAAAGTCATATTTAGGGATGATACTCGAAACCAATTTACCCGGTTGTTCGAAAAGAAAAGAACCGAGTCGAATCCCTTTTTGAGAACCGGTACCCGTTATCGAGACCACTAAAGTAAAGAAAAAGAGTTGGTTCTTTATTCGAATCCAAGGGAACCCTTCCAGAAATTCCCCGTGGGACATCACAAGAAATGACTTCACGTAGCTCAGTCATTAGGCGCAGATAGCGAAAGCAGGAAAAAAATGGACCGGAAAAAGCGCTCCAAAGTGTAATAAAGTTCAAAACAAAAGGTATAATCCAATGAATAACTTTACTGAGAGATTTGAGCAGGGTACAAACACATGACGAACACTTTTACGACCAACCGGAAACATAGCAACCAGGCTAGCAACGCACCTCCTTTACGGCAGCTGTCGCAACGTTTTTAAAGCAACCACAGCACATACATATTTTTTAA
Source organism: Nerophis lumbriciformis (assembly GCF_033978685.3). Lineage (NCBI taxonomy): Eukaryota > Metazoa > Chordata > Actinopteri > Syngnathiformes > Syngnathidae > Nerophis > Nerophis lumbriciformis. Next base: position 2,818,781 of record NC_084577.2, read on the forward strand.
CTTTTGTTTTTCTTCCCTTGTAAACAAAACAAAATCACACTGTATATGTGTTGTCTGTCTAATTATAAATAATGCAGACGAGGCGTGTTGGCTGAGTTCTTGACGTTTACTTTCACAGCGTGCTCATAACCTCATTCTTAGCTGCCGGGTGGCGACATGCAACAACACTTTTCGGGGCTACCGCACATGCTCGTCACTCCCGTTGCATGCTGGGTAGTGTAGTTGTTATATTCCCTAGCTCATAACATCACATCTTTCCCCCTATAAAGAAATAATGTTAACTCAATAAAGTGTATTTCTTTTTTTAGCTTTAACTTTTCATTTTTTAGCATTGTAACCACATTTGCAAACAACTTTTCTTTTCATAGAATTTTCTTTCAATAAAGAAATAAAGTGCAAAAATGTCAGCGCATCATAACAAACAGTTTTGTTAAACAGCAGCAGAAGTGCACGTTTTGGAGAGCTGTATTATTTTCAGTTGTGTGCCCAAGGGACTGATTTTATTTAAAACTATATTATTATTTATACACCTATAGTGATCACAGAGACAGGTTGTTTTTGTGTTACTGTATATATTTGTTTTTCTGAAAAAATCCCACTTAATATATTTTGGGTAACAACAGTCAATATTTATTTATTTTATTCTATATTTTTAGGGGGGTAACAGTCAATATGTATTTATTTATTAGATTTTATTGTTTTCTTGTATAATAAAAGTGAGCTTTTGTTAAACCAAATATTGTGTGTTTTTTTTTCCATATACAACAACCTGGACTCGATAAGAGAATCGATTGTCATGTCTGTGTTGATCATGTTTTTGTTTGGCCATGTGCTGTTTGTTTTTTGGACGCTTTTTAGTTCCTGGTTTCACTCTCTTGTTTTGTCACCATAGCAACCATTAGTTTTCACCTGTCACGTCACGCACCTGTTTCACGTTTTGAGTCACGCACCTGTTTTTACTAATCATGTCACTATTATTTAAGCTTCGAGTTGCCAGGCTGTCTTTCTGGCAACATCACACTCTTTATCGTCACCCTGCATAATGCCATGTTCACAGTCCCATGCAGAGGTGGGTAGTAACGCGCTACATTTACTCCGTTACATCTACTTGAGTAACTTTTGGGATAAATTGTACTTCTAAGAGTAGTTTTAATGCAACATACTTTTACTTTTACTTGAGTATATTTATAGAGAAGAAACGCTACTTTTACTCCGCTACTTTTATCTACATTCAGCTCGCTACTCGCTACTAATTTTTATCGATCTGTTAATGCACGCTTTGTTTGTTTTGGTCTGTCAGACAGACCTTCAAAGTGCCTGCGTTACTGGTGACGTTTCACTCTGTTCCACCAATCAAATGCAGTCACTAGTGACGTTTGCATCCGTTCCACCAATCAGATGCAGTCACTGGTGACGTTGGACCAATCAAACAGAGCCAGGCGGTCACATGACCTGACTTAAACAAGTTGAAAAACGTATTGGGGTGTTACCATTTAGTGGTCAATTGTACGGAATATGTACTGTACTGTGCAATCTACTAATACAAGTTTCAATCAATCAATCAAAAGTGTGAAGGAAAAAAGACACTTTTTTATTTCAAACGTACATCCCGTCACAAGCCTAAAGACTGACTGCACAGTTCCTGTCTTCACAATAAAAGTGCCGCTCCATCGCGCCTGCGCTTTCAAAATAAGAGTCTCCGAAAGCCAGCGCAAACAAGCTAGCAAGCTACGGAATTTGCCGCCAATGTATTTCTTGTAAAGTGTGTGAAAACGAATATGGAAGCTGGACAAATAAGATACCAAAAACCAACCACTTTCATGTGGTATTAGACAGAAAGGAGGAACTTTTTTTCTCCTGCATTTGAAAACGTGGACGTTAAGCACTGCTGTCTGATTACAATCAATGCAAGTCATCAGAATCAGGTAATACACCAACTTATATTCTTGTCAACATGAAAGAAAGGAATCTATATGTGTTAAACATGCATGTATATTCATTAAAACACCTTTAACATGTAAACAAAAACGGCAAAATAAATAAATATAAATGATATACTGTATATATCAATGTATGTGTATATATGTGTATATATATATATATATGTATATATATATATATATATATATATATATATATATATGATATGTGTGTGTATGTTACTCATCAGTTACTCAGTACTTGAGTAGTTTTTTCACAACATACTTTTTACTTTTACTCAAGTAAATATTTGGGTGACTACTCATTACTTTTACTTGAGTAATAAATCTCTAAAGTAACAGTACTCTTACTTGAGTACAATTTCTGGCTACTCTACCCACCTCTGGTCCCATGCCAAGTAAGTTTTTGTTTCATTGTTCACAGTTTCTGCCTTTGTGCAAGTTTTGTTTTCATTAGCCACGTTTTTTACCTCCGCTATTGTGCGCGCCTTTTGTTTGTTCTTTTTTGATAATATTAAATAAAATCATGTACTCACATTCCCGTCTCGCCCGAGCCAACTTTCCGTTGCCTTCCGGAAAACCAAAACCCAAGGACCGAGTCCTGACATCGATAAGGAATCGGTTCGATGAGAGGATTCGATAATAGGCTCGAACTCGATAATTTCTTATCAAACATCATCCCTAGTTGTATCCAACAATTGCGACGACTTTTTACTGACAACTGAGTTTCGTTTTTTAATTATTTCTGCTGGTGGTTTGCCTCCGGATGTTTTCAACGCAAAAAATGTGCCTTGGCTCAAAAAAGGTTGAAAAACACTGACTTACAGGGATTGGTTGAATTTGTGTAAACTGGTATGATGGCGACATTGAAAACTTCTGGAAGGACCGCGTGATGGAAATGTTTATTATGTGTAATTACATTTTTAAAAGAAAATGAACACAGTCATTGCAAGATAGGAGCCAGGTTATTCCACGGATGCCATAATGTATGTTTCCTTTTATTTTATCTTGTCGATTGCAATCTAAAGTCATTCCGTTCACAGACACAGAAATTATATTTTCTCTGGGGCCATTTTGAAACGTACACATGCTTGGCTACCCCGCATTCCGCCTTCAGAATCCTCCTTTTCTTTTCTACTCTTGACTTCCTCCCTGAAGATAAAAATCTGCCAGCAGCGGTAGTAGAAATGTCACCCGAAGCCATTGTTTTTCACAGCCTGGGGCGTCCGCCACAGAGTGAACTCATCCATCCCGCTCCCTCACTGAGCCACCAGCCTATGATGCGCTCATTATATCAGATTGACGGCTTTGAGTCTTCACACAGGATGATGTAAATGGTTGGAATTTGAATATTGGGTCACAACCGATGTGGGGCTCGTGTTAGGAAGGCGTAGACTTTTTAAACGAGCAAAGCTCCCAAATCCTCTCTGTACAGTGCAAACATGATTAGCATCGCTTTCATGTTCACGGCCAGTCTGAGCATCGTGCGACAGTACAGTAGGTTTATAATAAAAGAGGGTCAAATGGAACAGAATAAATTCAATAAATATATTTGTTAAATACTTTAAATTAACTAACTATCGTGGGATCACACTCCTCAGCCTTCCCGGTAAGGTCTATTCAGGTGTACTGGAGAGGAGGCTACGCCGGATAGTCGAACCTCGGATTCAGGAGGAACAGTGTGGTTTTCGTCCTGGTCGTGGAACTGTGGACCAGCTCTATACTCTCGGCAGGGTCCTTGAGGGTGCATGGGAGTTTGCCCAACCAGTCTACATGTGCTTTGTGGACTTGGAGAAGGCATTCGACCGTGTCCCTCGGGAAGTCCTGTGGGGAGTGCTCAGAGAGTATGGGGTTTCGGACTGTCTGATTGTGGCGGTCCGCTCCCTGTATGATCAGTGTCAGAGCTTGGTTCGCATTGCCGGCAGTAAGTCGGACACGTTTCCGGTGAGGGTTGGACTCCGCCAAGGCTGCCCTTTGTCACCGATTCTGTTCATAACTTTTATGGACAGAATTTCTAGGCGCAGTCAAGGCGTTGAGGGGATCCAGTTTGGTGGCTGCAGGATTAGGTCTCTGCTTTTTGCAGATGATTTGGTCCTGATGGCTTCATCTGGCCAGGATCTTCAGCTCTCACTGGATCGGTTCGCAGCTGAGTGTGAAGCGACTGGGATGAGAATCAGCACCTCCAAGTCCGAGTCCATGGTTCTCGCCCGGAAAAGGGTGGAGTGCCATCTCCGGGTTGGAGAGGAGATCTTGCCCCAAGTGGAGGAGTTCAAGTACCTCGGAGTCTTGTTCACGAGTGAGGGAAGAGTGGATCGTGAGATCGACAGGCGGATCGGTGCGGCGTCTTCAGTAATGCGGACGCTGTATCGATCCGTTGTGGTGAAGAAGGAGCTGAGCCGGAAGGCAAAGCTCTCAATTTACCGGTCGATCTACGTTCCCATCCTCACCTATGGTCATGAGCTTTGGGTTATGACCGAAAGGACAAGATCACGGGTACAAGCGGCCGAAATGAGTTTCCTCCGCCGGGTGGCGGGGCTCTCCCTTAGAGATAGGGTGAGAAGCTCTGTCATCCGGGGGGAGCTCAAAGTAAAGCCGCTGCTCCTCCGCATCGAGAGGAGCCAGATGAGGTGGTTCGGGCATCTGGTCAGGATGCCACCCGAGCGCCTCCCTAAGGAGGTGTTTAGGGCATGTCCGACCGGTAGGAGGCCACGAGGAAGACCCAGGACACGTTGGGAAGACTATGTCTCCCGGCTGGCCTGGGAACGCCTCGGGATCCCCCGGGAGGAGCTGGACGAAGTGGCTGGGGAGAGGGAAGTCTGGGCTTCCCTGCTTAGGCTGCTGCCCCCGCGACCCGACCTCGGATAAGCGGAAGAAGATGGATGGATGGATGGATGGACTTTAAATTAATAAAAATTCGAATTAGGTAAATAATTGTGTTGTTAAATGTGTCATTACATTTTTTTTATGTATTAATTTATTTATTTCAATATTATATTTATCAATTATTACACTATTTAATGAAATATTTTATGATGGGTCGTGGTTAGCGCCTTGCATGGCAGCTCCCGCCATCAGTGTGTGAATGTGTGTGTGAATGGGTGAATGTGGAAGTATAACCCATTTACCATTTAACATTTAAGAATCCCTTCGAGCAGAAACGGGATGGACAAATACTTACGGTTCAAGGAACGAAACAGGAAGTACAATTTCAATGTGCAGCACCTGCAGTGAGCCCATCCATCCATCCATCCATCCATCTTCTTCCGCTTATCCGAGGTCGGGTCGCGGGGGCAGCAGCCTAAGCAGGGAAGCCCAGACTTCCCTCTCCCCAGCCACTTCGTCGAGCTCTTCCCCGGGGGATCCCGAGGCATTCCCAGGCCAGCCGGGAGACATAGTCTTCCTAACGTGTTCTGGGTCTTCCCCGTGGCCTCCTACCGGTCGGACGTGCCCTAAACACCTCCCGAGGGAGGCGTTCAGGTGGCATCCTGATCAGATGCCCGAACCACCTCATCTGGCTCCTCTCGATGTGGAGGAGCAGCGACTTTATTTTGAGCTCCCCCCGGACGGCAGAGCTTCTCACCCTATCTCTAAGGGAGAGCCCCGCCACCCGGCGGAGGAAACTCATTTCGGCCGCTTGTACCCGTGATCTTGGCCTTTCGGTCATAACCCAAAGCTCATGACCATAGGTGAGGATGGGAACGTAGATCGACCGGTGAATTGAGAGCTTTGCCTTCCGGCTCAGCTCCTTCTTCACCACAACGGATCGATACAGCGTCCGCATTACTGAAGACGCCACACCGATCCGCCTGTCGATCTCACGATCCACTCTTCCCTCACTCGTGAACAAGACTCCGAGGTACTTAAACTCCTCCACTTGTGCCAGGGTCTCCTCCGCAACCCAGAGATGGCACTCAACCCTTTCCCGGGCGAGAACCATGGACTCGAACTTGGAGGTGCTGATTCTCATCCTAGTCGCTTCACACTCAGCTGCGAACCGATCCAGTGAGATCTGAAGATCCTGGCCAGATGAAGCCATCAGGACCACATCATCTGCAAAAAGCAGAGACCTAATCCTGCAGCCACCAAACCGGATCCCCTCAACACCTTGACTGCGCCTAGAAATTGTGTCCATAAAAGTTATGAACAGAATCACAGAATAACAGTGAGCCAACTCGTCCAAAAGATGGCATCATTGCAGAAACAATAACACACCTTTTGAGTGTCTCTGTTGGTGCTCTATGAAAATCATTGTTGTTGACTACTGTCAGGTTCAAACACTGATGACATCTATTAAACAAGACAAGAAGCAAATAATTAAACAGGGTCAGTATTCAATTTGGCTCAGTGAGGAGAGACGCCTGGACACTGTACCCTTCTACAGTGCCTCAACACGCTCTGACGAAAGATTGCACGTCTCCTCCTTTATTTGGACTCTCCTTGACCACATGGCAACAGCTGCTTTCAAGGCAGGGGGGGCCGTAAACAGCGTTGCCCTTGGTTACAGAACAGTTGAAAGAAAAGGTCGTAAAACAATTTAAAGAAGCGGTGCCTGGAGGGGAGTCTGGTCCTGCTCCCTCTTTGCATTTGTAGTTCTTGGGTCAAGACAATATCTTTCTGTTGATTACAATACATGAAAGAACCTGAACACCTTCATGTTGCTTCCCCCCTACACCGTGGAGTTTTAGGTAGGTTCAAAGACATGTTTTTGTCTTCTTGCCGGGAACTCAATGTAACACAAAGTTTTTGTGATAACTTAGATACAATTATTCTAACACTACAAATAGCAAAGAAAAATCCATAAATCGCATGGTTGTAGTCCGGAAAATATGGTACTGGGCAAGCTTAGGTGAATGGTGAAATTATGCAATGAAAAATTACAGGGTTTTATATCCATCTCCTCGGGTTGTGACTGTCAAGACTTGGACCATGGCTAGGTTTGTTCTCCCGTGGTGCAAATGATTTGGACCAGACATGGCGTGAAGGTGAATACATTTTAATTCTAACTCAAAAAAATACAAAAAGGTATAAACAAAAGGCGCTCACAGCGGAGGTAAAACAACTTGGCTATGAAAACAAATACTTGCACGTGGGCAAAAAAACTAAGGACATGAACAAAAGTCGCTAACTGTGGCATGAATAGAAACAACTTACTTGGACATGGCATGAAGTGCACAGGGGTAAACAAAGTGTGAAGCAGAGAGTCAGGGGTATGAAGAGCATAAATGTCAGATGTCACCAGAAAGACAAACTAAAAACAATGAACTTAAATACTACAGACATGATTAACAAAATAAAACAGGTGCGTGACTCAAAACGTGAAACAGGTGCGTGACGTGACAGGTGCAAACTAATGGGTTGCTATGGTGACAAACAAGAGTGCACAATGAGTCCAAACGTGGAACAGGTGAAACTAATGGGTAATCATGGAAACAAGACAAGGGAGTGAAAAGCCAGAAACTAAAGAGTCCAATAACTAAACAAAACAAAACATGACTAAAACAAAACATGATTACACAGACATGACAGAGACATGATCACAAGGGATTAAAATGTGACAAAATTACTAATTTTTAGGCTTGATTGATTGATTGATTGATTGATTGAAACTTTTATTAGTAGATTGCACAGTACAGTACATATTCCGTACAATGGACCACTAAATGGTAACACCCGAATAAGTTTTTCAACTTGTTTAAGTCGGGGTCCACGTAAATCAATTCATGGTAAAGGCATTGCCCATCTCACATAGGGCCGAACATAGCTGTCACCAACTTTGATTCTTAAAAGACCAAAACAAGGCATGGCTATTGTGACTAATAATGCAGGAAATATGGACGTTTGGAACCGCAATCAAGTGCTTTATCCACACTGTAAACCTTGCATGCCGCCGTGATGTCCCTGAAAAGTGTGGCTACTATTTGTCATCGTAGTTAAACATCCACCACGCCGTTTATGCGCTTGTGTCAGAAGCTGCTACAACTGCCCATCCCACAAGTTGATCATGGATGTGGGAGCAGCACTTCGGATATGCTGACTCGTTACTTCGAGCAGCGAGCTGCATGGCAGCAGCTCTCGGTAGCCCAGAGATGAGACAAAACACCTGAATCATTGATTCACTTGACAGTTGCCATAGAAGAGATGCCGAAGACCTTGTGAAGCTGGCGCAGCCTTTTAAGACCCACACCACAGGGTCGTGTGAGGAGAAAAGTCCCAACAGTTTCTCTCATTGTGCCACCGAGGAGCAGGATTGGACAGAGCGGGGGGTCGGCAACGCGCATCTTCCGGGCCACAAGCGGCTCTTTAGCGCCGCCCTAGCTTTTTCAAAAATGTATTAAAATGGAAAAAGATGAGGAAAAAATATTTTTTTTTTGTTGTAATATGATTTATGTAGGGGGACAAACATGACACACACCTTCCTAATTGTTAGAAATCCCACTGTTCACGTTAAACATGCTTCACTGATGAGAGTATTTGGCGCGCGCCATTTTGTCCTTATTTTGGAAGTCCTTGAACGCACCGTATTTTGTTTACATGTACAACTTTCCTTTGTGCTGCCACAGAAAGAAGTGTTTCATGCCACTCCTTCTTTCTCTCATTTTGTCCATTAAACGTTTTATACTGTGCGTGAATGCGCAAAGGTGAGCTTTGTTGATGTTATTGACTTGTGTGGAGTGCTAATCAGACATATTTGGTCACTGCATGGCTGCAAGCTAATCGATGCTAACATGCTATGTATGCTAGCTGCATGTACAGTACTTATTGCATCATTATGCCTCGTTTGTAGGTATATTTGAGGTCATTTTGTTTGTAGTTTCCTTCAACTTGAACACACACATCTTTACCTTTGGCCATTCTAAGCCGGTAATTTCCAGGAGTTATCACACCCTCTGAAAAGCCTCCGTTTTACTAATGTTTTCCAACGTTGTAAACATGTGTAGAATAAATATTACATTTCAACATTTCTGTCAACGAAGATTTGCATCAACAGTCGTTTTGATAGTAGGCTAATATAGACACTTACATCATGTGTTGCCTTCGTTTTAACATTTATATAAGGCTTTACATTTTTTGCGGCTCCTGACAGATTTTTTTTGTTGTTGTATTTTTGGTCCAATATGGCCCTCTCAACATTTTGGGTTGCTGGCCCCTGGGACAGAGGAAAGAAGGTCAAAAAGTTCATGCTTACAGAGGGTCAAATGGGACAGAATTGGATAAATAAGAAAATATATTATTTTAATAAATATTAATTGTGTCATTAATAATTATAATTGGAATTAAACACATAAACGTGGTATTAAATGTGTCAGTAATGAAATGTAAAAGTGCATTTAATTATTTCATAATTCCTTTAATTGTTTGATTACTTAATTCATTATTTCATGGTTTATTAATCTACGAATTTTTTCATTAATCTGCATGAATTTAAATGAAGTTGGTATGGTATTTTGTCTGTCAAACTCACCCATCAAGGTCAGTGGGCGGGGCTAACACAGATCTCGTCCAATTGCTTTGGTCTGAAGAGTGGAACTTTGTAAGTCTTTCAAAACATGACAGCTAATGAAGATATACTCATACTTTTTTGGGAGCTATTTTAGACCTTTGCTGAGTATGTGGAAGCAAGAAGTGCTGACCCAGAGCACGTCGCAATTTATTGAATTTTATTGAATTTACTGAAGCCGGCTGAGCAATCAGGTGTTAGTATCCGCCCACTAATCTTGCAGCTGAGTTTGACGAATATAATGAATTCATGACGCACTGACACACATGTTAATGAAATAATTAAATCGTTAAATAATTAATTAAAGCATGAAGTAATTCAATCATGAAATAACATATTAAAATGATTTAACAATTAATTAAATACTGAAATAATTAATTAATTGATTCAGCATTTAAGTGCAGTTTTACTTTAAATAAATTATTGACACAATCATGTATTTTCTTAAATATGTAATTATTTATTTAAATTGATATAATTGACACTCCATACATATATGATGTAATGCATGCAAAGTTATAAAACATTTTAAAATGCACTTGCGTTGTTCTGTGTTTCAGGTAAATAAAATAGTATGTTTGTCCAGTTATATAACTTGTCAGGTTTTTTTTTAAATAATGTCACAATTTTGTCTCATCTCGTGAGCCCAATATTAAGTATTGTCTTGTCTCGTGAGATGAGTGTATCGACTCCACCCAACACATTTGTTCGCTTCCTGTGCTCAATTTGTAACAAAAAATAAATAAATACAGAAATGTTGTTCCCTTTAATTAATTCAAGTTGTTCTTTTTCCAGGGCGGAATGATTATAACATGTGCATTGTCAATAATCTTTAAAACAATAATGTTTAGTTTATGTAGGATTGTCTCACATTTACTCACAGTCGGTCCATTATACAGTATTTACATAAACCTTCAGTAATAGTTTGTCAAATATCTCTAAGCCAACACCTAGCTTCTGGCATCATTTTGTCTGCATATTTGACTGCTGTTCGCATTTAGAAATGGCTTACTGGCACAAACACAAATATTCAAAAGGGTTAAGTTGGGGGTTTTAGGAAGGTCATTCTAAAAGCTTAATGTCAGCCTGCTTCTGCTGCTTCTTGGCCAGAACTCCTTTGGAAAACAAGGTTCTTAATCTCAAATAAAGGTTAAGTAAATAAAAGAAACCTGCTTAATGTATTCCAAAATCCTTGTCCAATTAAAAGACACAGTTTTGTTTATGTTTCAGTTGTCTATGTGACGGTTTGTATAGGGTAAGAAGACGACACATACAACAGGGACATAGTTACCTCTATGTTTATTTATATATATATATATATATATATATAAGAAAATAATTAAAATAAACAATGGAATGGAGTGTGACATATCCAAAAGTGTATGGTGTGTGACTATGTGTAGGAATTAACTGCTGAGTGTTACCGGTAGTGTTGAGTGACAGGCGCAAGTCCCAGAGGGGCAAGACAGGCTCGGAGGTCCAGAGAACAGGCAGGAAGTCGGGGGCAAAAGAGAGGTGTCGAAGGTCCGTGTCCGGGCGGGAGGTCGAGATCCAAGAAGCAGCCAGAGAACCAGAGGGAATACGGGGAGACGAGACACACAGCTCGTGACGCGGATACGGAGGAATTGCTGCTGGATGACGACAAGGAAAACACGAGACAAGTGAACACGGCGGGGGAGAAAACACAGAGAGAGCAGAGAGCTAGATAGATTTGGCTTACTGTACATGACAGGTCACTACGTTCTGTCCCAAGATGCCGGTTTGCACTGGCTTAAGAAGGCAGGTCCTCTCATCAGCGACAGGTGTGTTGATTGCTGTTTGATTGAATACAGCTGCTTGCTGCAGCCAGAGTGACGCGCGCCGGCGCACTCTTGGAGGTGCGCCCAGGGCAGCGCACAGATAAATGTGCACAGGTGTGCGCCCGGACCGTGACAGTCTAGCAGTTGATTTAAGGTTAAGTTGGAAAATGTGGAGGTACTGTAGTCCTCCTTGCCATTTTTGTTTCGTGTATACCAGTTCCTCTGTCAGCCCCAGAGTACGATGATTCACCACCAACAGTACTGCATGGTTCTTACCTTTGAAGGAAAGGTCCATGGGGTGCAGTCAGTCATAATCACAGACCAGACTTAGATAAGTCCAGGCCTTGTCAAGTTCAGCATAAATGATGTATAGGCACGTATAACTTATGTGGCTTTATGTATAATGTAGACCAGGGGTGCCCACGCCTTTTTCTGCAGGCGAACTACTTTTCAATTGACCAAGTCAAGGGGATCTACCTCGTTCATATATATAATTTATATTTATTTACTTATGAACGAGAGGTTTTTGTTAAGAAGTTAAAGGCCTACTGAAATGTGATTTTCTTTTTCAAACGGGGATAGCAGGTCCATTCTATGTGTCATACTTGATCATTTCGCGATATTGCCATATTTTTGCTGAAAGGATTTAGTAAAGAACATCGACGATAAAGTTCGCAACTTTTGGTCGCTGATAAAAAAGCCTTGCCTGTACCGGAAGTAGCAGACGAGTAGCGTGACGCCACAGGTTGTGGAGCTCCTCACATCTGCACATTGTTTACAATCATGGCCAACAGCAGCGAGAGCGATTCGGACTGAGAAAGCGACGATTTCCCCATTATTTTGAGCGATGATGAAAGATTTGTGGATGAAGAAAGTGAGAATGAAGGACTAGAGGGCAGTGGGAGTGATTCAGATACGGAAGATGCTGTGAGAGGCGGGTGGGACCTGATATTCAGCTGGGAATGACTAAAACAGTAAATAAACACAAGACATATATATTAGCCACAACACAACCAGGGTTATATTTAATATGCTACAAATTAATCCCACATAACAAACACCTCCCCCCTCCCGTCCATATAACCCGCCAATACAACTCAAAACACCTGCACAACACACTCAATCCCACAGCCCAAAGTACTGTTCACCTCCCCAAAGTTCATACAGCACATATATTTCCCCAAAGTTACGTACGTGACATGCACATAGCGGCACGCACGTACGGGCAAGCGATCAAATGTTTGGAAGCCGCAGCTGCATGCGTACTCACAGTACCGCGTCTGCATATCCAACTCAAAGTCCTCCTAGTAAGAGTCTCTGTTGTCCCAGTTCTCCACAGGCCAATGGTAAAGCTTGACTGTCATCTTCCGGGAATGTAAACAATGAAACACCGGCTGCGTTATCCGGCACAACAGTCAGGGGGTGCATTCTACGGCGGGGGCGCAATATCCAGCACAACACCTGCCGCAATACACCGCTTCCCACCTACAGCTTTCTTCTTTGCTGTCTCCATTGTTCATTGAACAAATTGCAAAAGATTCACCAACACAGATGTCCAGAATACTGTGGAATTTTGAGATGAAAACAGATGGCTTAATAGCTGGCCACCATGCTGTCCCAAAATGTCCTCCACAATCCGTGACGTCACGCGCTGATGTCATCATACCGAGACGTTTTCAGCAGGATATTTCGCGCAAAATTTAAAATTGCACTTTAGTAAGCTAACCCGGCCGTATTGGCATGTGTTGCAATGTTAAGATTTCATCATTGATATATAAACTATCAGACTGCGTGGTCGGTAGTAGTGGGTTTCAGTAGCCCTTTAAAGATGGATATTATGGACTATGTATTCTTACTTTCAGTGTGCCAATAAATCTCCAATTAGGTGCATGGTTTAATCAATTGTTCTGTTTCTATTGTGTAATTGCTAATTATGTGCTCTATTGGCCTTTACGTCTAATTCAGTCTGTCTTGGGTCAAAGATATGGTTAGTGAGGTAAGGGTCTTTCTTTTTTTGTGTGAAGCTTAACTGAGGAGCGAACATCCTCAGGGGCATTAATAGGGATCATAAACTTTAATACGGATATTTTAACACATTCAACCCAGGCTGGCCTTGATTACACAAAGACACATACACACACTCATTTTTTATGAACGTAATTGAAAAATGAACCTCTTCATTCGCTCCATTATTTTCTGTGAATGCCTAAGCTGTTGGAAGCCAAAATAGCAAGACGCCTCATAACTTCGAAATGTGTCTCGTTTCATTAGGTTAAGTTTCCTCAACTTTTCCTTAATTTGTTTCGATGTGTGCCCTACATTTACATCAGCCAGCTTTCACCAGACTCGTGAATATATATATTTGACCGTAGTTGATGGTTGAGATAAATTTCAGATCGATCAATCAAACATGGCGGAAATGTCCGTAACAACAACCAATTACAGTTGACCTTTTCTTGCTCAAATTCTAAGACCAGGGGTCTCAGGTAACAAGCTTACACACAAAAACCTGGCGTACGACCTTTTCCATGGCAACGATGAGATGTATCAAGACTGACGTTGACGTGGAAATGTGCGCTGCCTTACGCCAACTTCATGGCTGACGTATGTACATATACCAAAACCAGTGAAGTTGGCACGTTGTGTAAATCGTAAATAAAAACAGAATACAATGATTTGCAAATCCTTTTCAACCTATATTCAATTGAATAGACTGCAAAGACAATATAGTTAACGTTCGAACTGGAAAACTTTGTTATTTTTTGCAGATATTAGCTCATTTGGAATTTGATGCCTGCAACATGTTTAAAAAAAGCTGGCACAAGTGGCAAAAAAGACTGCTCATCAACACATATTTTAAACATCCCACTGGTGAACAGGCTAATTGGTAACAGGTGGGTGCCATGATTGGGTATAAAAGTAGATTCCATAAAATGCTCAGGCATTCACAAACAAGGATGGGGCGAGGGTCAAAACTTTTTGAACAAATGCGTGAGCAAATTGTCGATGAGTTTAAGAACAACAATTCTCAACGAGCTATTGCAAGGAATTTAGGGATATCACCATCTACAATCCGTAATATCATCAAAAGGTTCAGAGAATCTGGAGAAATCACTGCACATAAGCGGCAAGGCTGGAAACCAACATTGAATGCCCGTCACCTTCGATCCTTCAGGCGCTACTGTATCAAAATCGACATCAGTGTGTAAAGGACATCACCACATGGGATCAGGAACACTTCCGAAAACCACTGTCAGTAACTACAGTCCGTCGCTACATCTGTAAGTGCAAGTTAAACTCTACTATGCAAAGCCAAAGCCATTTATCAACAACACCCAGAAACGCAGCCGGCTTCACTGGGCCCGAGCTCATCTAAGATGGACTTATGCAAAGTGGAAAAGTGTTCTGTGACGAGTTCACATTTCAAATTGTTTTTGGAAACTGTGGACGTCGTGTCCTCCGAAACGAAGAGGAAAAGAACCATCCGGATTGTTATAGGCGCAAAGTTCAAAAGCCAGCATCTGTGATGGTATGGGGGTGTATTAGTGCCCAAAACATGGGTAATTTACACATCTTTGAAGGCACCATTAATGCTGAAAGGTACATACAGGTTTTGGAGCAACATATGTTGCCATCCAAGCAACGTCTTTTTCATGGACGCCCCTGCTTATTTCCGCAAGGCAATGCTAAGCCACATTTTACAACAACGTGGCTTTGTAGTAAAAAAGTGCGGGTACTAGACTGGCCTACCTGTAGTCCAGACCTGTCTCCCATTGAAAATGTGTGGTGCAATATGAAGCCTAAAATACGATAACGGAGACCCCGGACTGTTGAACAACTTAAGTTGTACATCAAGCAAGAATGGGAAAGAATTCCACCTGAAATGCTTTAAAAGTTGGTGTTGTTGAAAGCAAAGGCCATGTAAGACAGTGGTAAAAATGCCCCTGTGCCAACGTTTTTGCAATGTATTGCTGCCATTAAATTGCAATTCTAAATGTTGTTTCTCAGTTTCAACCTTAAATATATTGTCTTTGCAGTCTATTCAATTGAATATAAGTTGAAAATAATTTGCAAATCATTGTATTCTGTTTTTATTTACGAATTACACAATGTGCCAACTTCACTGGTTTTATGTTGTGTACATTTCCACAGGCTTTGGTAAATTTATTGACACAGAGGTGATCGTTCAAGCTTTGCTGACATTTGATTTTTACGATGTAAAAAAAGGTCGAGACCAGAAAACAAAATGTGCTTTTCGCCAATGCAATTAAGGCTTAATATTCAAACTAATATTGGTGTTATCGAGGCAATCATTTTGCCACCTATTGCCATCAAAACTTGTGCTTGTGATTCCTTGGCCATGTCAGGCGGACAGCAGCAGCGGGTGGTGGCTGCATACTAGCACCCTGGAGACCGGGGAGGATGTCACGTGTGCGGCTTCTACCGCAATAAAGCTCTCCTGTGTTCTAATAATAAATGGAGTAATCGAACAAAAGTATTTTGTATCCAATGTGATATACTGGCATGTTTACATTTAAAAGATTGCAAGATAACATCATTTCATTCACTGGCACCTTGCGCTCTGCTCGGGGGTGGGGGGTTGGGGTTTATGGGACATGAAGCGGTGAGGAGGAACGGACCACCCGCCTACAGCCAGTTGCAGCGACGTTATGCTTTTAAACACTCGTCTGTGTTGGTGATGTACATCCATCTTCCCGCAGCACACCGCAATTTTAACCCGCTGGCGATGACTCCAAACACGAGAGGGAATCACCTCATATCGACTTGTGATTGGCCACTGTCAGGCAGTTTTGGTGACGAACCCCAAGAGGGAGAGATGAACCTACTCAGTGGCCTAGTGGTTAGAGTGTCCGCCCTGAGATCGGTAGGTTGTGAGTTCAAACCCTGGCTGAGTCATACCAGAGACTATAAAAATGGGACCCATTACCTCCCTGCTTGGCACTCAGCATCAAGGGTTGGAATTGGGGGTTAAATCACCAAAAATTATTCCCGGGTGCGGCCACCGCTGCTGCCCACTGCTCCCCTCACCTCCCAAGGTCTGAACAAGGGGATGGGTCAAATGCAGAGGACAAATTTCACCACACCTAGTGTGTGTGTGACAATCATTGGTACTTTAACTTTAACTTTAGATGGCGGGCTTGTTGCAGGAAAACATGATTTAATGTCCAAAATTAAATGCAGGAAAACAGGAATCAGGAACCAGGAAACAGGCAAACTGGAAACAGCTAATAGGAACCAGCAGAGACGAGGGACCAGGGAGAACTGGAGACAGCAAACAGTCCACAGCATACAATACTCCAGCCCTGACTGAAGGGCGAGGCAGGTCTAAAATAGTAGCCTGATTGGCGATTGTCACCAGGTGTGCCAGACTGCCAATCAGGTACAGGTGAGGGGAAACAAGCGCTCAGGGAGACGTGGAGGAAAACAAAACAAAATAAGAGCACTGACAGGAAATAAAACACAAACACAGAGGGAAAAAAAAAAACATAACCAAACTGTCAGTCACAAGCCTGACAGCCACAACGTGCAACACTCAAGCACATTGCTTCTTTAAATATCCATGCATTTTCTACCGCTTGTCCCTTTTGGGGTCGCGGGGGGTGCTGGAGCCTATATCCAGGGGCGCCGCTAGGGATTTTGGGCCCCATGAAAAGAATCTTTACAGGGCCCCCAACACAGTGTCATTATTTTTTCTGTATTATAATTTCATCATCATTAGGGGCCCCTCTGGGCCCCCCTCCATCATGGGCCCCTAGAATCCGTCTCCTTTACCCCCATTTTCGGCGCCCCTGCCTATATCAGCTGCATTCGGGCGGAAGGCGGGGTACACCCTGGACAAGTCACCACCTCATCGCAGGGTCAACACAGATAGACAGACAACATTCACACACTAGGGACAATTTAGTGTTGCCAATCAACCTATCCCCAGGTGCATGTCTTTGGAGGTGGGAGGGAGCCGGAGTACCCGGAGGGAACCCACGCAGTCACGGGGAGAACATGCAAACTCCACACAGAAAGATCCTGAGCCCGGGATTGAACTCAGGACTACCCAGGACCTTCATATTGTGAGGCACATGCACTAACCCCTGTTCCACCGTGCTGCCCTCTATGATTTGCGTATATATAGGGGGCGTAACCTGGGTGTGGTCTGGGCGTGCCACGCTGACATCTGGGACAAAATGTCAAGTTAGATGGCGATGCAAAGTACTTACGTACTTTTCTGGATTTGAACGTACGTCTATTTTTAGTAGGAACGCCAAGCAACTGTTGTTAGATGAGGCACCAGCTGCATGCATGTTTCCAGGACACAGACCTCGAAGCAGCCACTTCAAACACCTGTGTGTGAAAAAAGTACAAAACTAACTCCAAAATACAGAGCCAAACAGTTCCCAAATGACATCATCGTTTCGGTGATTTTTATTTTTGCATATTTGACTTGTGGTCCAAAAGCTGCTACTGCTAATGCTTGCGAGTTGGTTGTTGCCAGGGATTCATTGTAGCATCTTAAACATCTTCAGTGAGAATTATTGATAACTTGACAGCTTCTTACACTATATTTTGGCAGACATTGTTGAAATAATAACTGATTGTCCTTTCTTTTACTTGACAGCCTGTAACTTTCACTGAGTTTTGATTCTTTTAAATGTATTTACTTACATGTTCCACCGTAATTAAAAATGTTTTTGGTCCAGTATACAGCTCCCTATTCTCCTAAATCGGCTCTAGGGCCACCTTAGTGGCTCCTTGGAGCTTTTTCAAAAATGTATGAAAATAGAAAAAGATGGTTGGAAACATATATTTTTGTTTTAATATGGTTTCTGGCCAACACAGAATGCAACTGAGATAGGCTCCAGCACACCCTGCCACCCCGAAAGGGACAAGCGAGAGAAAATGGATGGATGGATATGGTTTCTGTAGGAGTTCAACATGACACAGACCATTGGCGTTGTTAGGCCTATTTTAGGGGGGCTCAAGCCCCCCTAAAATATTCTTAAGCCCCCCTAAATAATTTGGTGTTATTTATATATATATATATATATATATTTTTTTTTTTTTTTACAAATACATGCCGACATATTCATTATAAAGTGGCCCGAAAATGAGTTTAAATAAATAATCATATAAACTGTCATTATTTACTCAGTTTCCCCTCACTTCATAGCGTAAATCACCAAAAATGATTCCCGGGCGCGGCACCGCTGCTGCCCACTGCTTCCCTCACCTCCCAGGGGGTGAACAAGGGGATGGGTCAAATGCAGAGGACACATTTCACCACACCTAGTGTGTGTGTGTGACAATCATTGGTACTTTAAGGTAGAGAGCCCCTTTAGTGTGTCGGTATCCAATCCATTCCACTTGTTCATATAGAAAATGCTCACATCACTCAAAATCCAGTCCGCATTTTCTCTGCAACCTTGCTTGCGGTCCTTGGACTTGTTCATATAGAAAACGCCCACATCATTCTTGTAGAATCTATATAAAGTAATATACATTAGCCTAATGTTAAAATAATGAAAAAAACATAATTAAATAGAATTGTTTTATTGTATTATTACATTAATAGCTGTTGTATTATTATAGGATGGCTTGTTAAACATTTCATAGGATTTTCAGAGGGAGGAAAAACCAAGACATTTAATATAAAATGTAAAATGAATAAACACATAAAAAGAAAAAGAGAAAAAATGGTTAAAAGCCATCGTCCGGGGGAGCATTTCATTTCGTCCCGTGCATTTTTTAAAATAATAATAATAACAATAATAATAACAATTAATAATTTCTAAGTCTTTGTTAGCCGTTTGTGAAGTTTTGTGCTCGTGCGCTACGTTCGCTCTCCTGGGGGGCTAAGCCCCCCCTGTCCTTAAAAGCTAGTGACGCCCCTGACACAGACCTCCCTAATTGTTAGAAATCCCACTGTTTATACTAAACATAGCGAGCGCCATTTGTCCTACTAATTTTGGCGGTCCTTGAGCTCACCGTACTTTGTTTACATGTACAACTTTCTTCAACGATGCCAGAGAAAGACACATTTTATGCCACTAGGCAAGCTTTATGTACGTATTGCGTCATTATGCCTCACTTGTAGGTATATTTGAGCGCATTTAATTTCCTATGTCCTCTGTTTATTTAATTTATATCAGCATTTCTCATGATATATTATCTGTATGTAATATTGGCTGCATTTCTGATAGTGGTTTGTGTGCCGTTATAGACCACAGCAAACATAACCCAGCTTGCTTAGATTGTTATAAATTAATTTGAATAATTTCTTTAACTTGGACACACACATCTATACCTTTGGCCATTCTAAGCCGGTCATTTAGAGGAGTTATCTCACCCCCTGAGAGGCCTCTGTTTTACTAATATTTTCCAATATTGTAAAAATGTGTAGAATAAATATTACATTTCAACATTTCTGTCAATGAAGATTTGTGTCAGCCTGCGACACATAGTCATTTTGATAGTAGGCTAATATATTGTATAGACACTTATATCATGTGTTGACTTCATTACATCACTTACATTTTTTGCGGCACCAGACAGATTTTTTGTATTTATTTGTATTTATTTTTTGGTCCAATATGGCTCTTTCAACATCCTAAATTTTTGACTTATCCATTTTTTGTACAGTTCCTAAAATGTATTCAAATAAGAAGTAAGTCGTGGGTCATCGAAGTTCAAAACCCCATCTAATAGGAATGATCTTCCTGCTTCATTAAAGTCCATTTCTTCTTGTTTTATCTTTAAATCTAATTCATTTTTTCACAGGTTGTTTTTGTTTCTGATTTTGAAGTTGTTATCTGTTGCTGCTGATGTTGTCTTGTATTGTATTGTAATACATTGTAATGTAATTTATGTAAAAGCCTGTGAGCAGGTGTGATGTGGGGTGCTGTGGAAGCGGTAGGGCAGTCTGTTTTGTGTTTGTTGTGTTTTATTGTAATGTAAGTTTTATGTTTTCTCTATTTGTGTAGAGCCCCTTTGAAACCGAGATGCTGCATCTCAAGGAGCCACACTAAAAATAAATTGAAATTTGAAACTTAAGGCATATACAAACCCCGCTTCCATCTGAGTTGGGAAATTGTGTTAGATGTAAATATAAACGGAATACAATGATTTGCAAATCATTTTCAACCCATATTCAGTTGAATATGCTACAAAGACAACATATTTGATGTTCAAACTGATAAACTTTTTTTTTTTTGTTTTGCAAATATTCATTAACTTTTGAATTTGATGCCAGCAACACGTGACAAATAAGTTGGGAAAGGTGGCAATTAATACTGATAAAGTTGAGGAATGCTCATCAAACACTTATTTGGAACATCCCACAGGTGAACAGGCAAATCGGGAACAGGTGGGTGCCATGATTGGGTATAAAAGTAGATTCCATGAAATGCTCAGTCATTCACAAACAAGGATGGGGCGAGGGTCACCACTTTGTCAACAAATGCGTGAGCAAATTGTTGAACAGTTTAAGAAAAAACATTCTCAACCAGCTATTGCAAGGAATTTAGGGATTTCACCATCTACGGTCCGTAATATCATCAAAGGGTTCAGAGAATCTGGAGAAATCACTACACGTAAGCAACTAAGCCCGTGACCTTCGATCCCTCAGGCTGTACTGCATCAACAAGCGACATCAGTGTGTAAAAGATATCACCACATGGGCTCAGGAACACTTCAGAAACCCACTGTCAGTAACTACAGTTGGTCGCTACATCTGTAAGTGCAAGTTAAAACTCTCCTATGCAAGGCGAAAACCGTTTATCAACAACACCCAGAAACGCCGTCGGCTTCGCTGGGCCTGAGCTCATCTAAGATGGACTGATACAAAGTGGAAAAGTGTTCTGTGGTCTGACGAGTCCACATTTCAAATTGTTTTTGGAAACTGTGGACGTCGTGTCCTCCGGACCAAAGAGGAAAAGAACCATCCGGATTGCTATAGGCGCAAAGTTGAAAAGCCAGTATCTGTGATGGTATGGGGGTGTATTAGTGCCCAAGACATGGGTAACTTACACATCTGTGAAGGCGCCATTAATGCTGAAAGGTACATACAGGTTTTGGAGCAACATATGTTGCCATCCAAGTAACGTTACCATGGACGCCCCTGCTTATTTCAGCAAGACAATGCCAAGCCATGTGTTACATCAACGTGGCTTCATAGTAAAAGAGTGCGGGTACTAGACTGGCCTGCCTGTAGTCCAGACCTGTCTCCCATTGAAAATGTGTGGCGCATTATGAAGCCTAAAATACCACAATGGAGACCCCCCGGACTGTTGAACAACTTAAGCTTTTCCATGTCGAATTGTTGAATAGTCCATTTTTAAGACATGCCTACAAAAAAAATAATAATAATAATAATCTCAATGTGAAGCATCACAAGTATACAAAATGATATGTAAAACAAAGCATAAACACAACACAAAGAACAAAATACTAATATATTTTTTAATGAGATTGTCCTGTACTTTAAATAGATATGCAATTGCTATTAAAGGACCCATTATTATCGAGAAGACCGTAGTTTCACTATCAAGTTCTTTGTATGTATTTTCTGCTCCTGAAATTGAATCTGGCAGTCATTTCTTATGATATCAATGAGTTTTTGAGTAATTTGAAAATAACAAACTGTACTTGGAACGCCCCCTTTCCATCTTGGTGTGACGTCATCTACAAAACTGAAGCCCATTTCCTTGCATAGACAGTGTGGATATAAGCATGTAGAATTATTGATTTGATCACTTAGTTGCATGTTGTTGTCATGCATACTTGAAAACATAATGAGCAAAAATTAAATAAAGAATAATCACGATTTCCAGGCTTCCCTGCTCTTCCATCGACACCATAACATGCGTTTCTTCATGCTTTTTCAGCATTTCCTCAAGCATATTGAGGAAAACATCAGTAGAAGAGGACACACAATAGAACATTACTTTCTTCAGCTTTGGTTTTTGAGCGCCAGGTCTCCGACTCAGTCTTTCTCCCCTCCAGGGTGCTCTTGATTTTTGGGATCGCACTTGGCTTTAGATTGTTTCCATCCAAACTCCGACTACAACAAATGTATTTAAAGTCAGAATCAATAAAATGATTGCTGCCATTTTCCCTCCTCTCGCTTGGCGAGTCAATTTGACTGGAGAGGTCCACACTTCCCTCATATTGCCGTCATTTGGAAATGTACGCAGGCTGACCACTTCTTTAGTTGTATTGTTACAACCTGCAACAATGCATCTGGCAGACATATTTACATTTAAATATTAGTTTTGAATTTCTAAAATTCTTATTTTTTTGTGATAAAGTGATTGGAGCACATACCGTATTTTTCGGACTATAAGTCGCAGTTTTTTTTCAAAGTTTGGCCGGGCTCCAGTGTGACTTATATATGTTTTTTTCTTTTCTATTATGCATTTTCGGCAGGTGCGACTTATACTCCACAAAATGTGGTAATTGTTGGGCACAAAAAACATTCATAAAGTTTGGTTCTTTTATGAATTTATTATGGTTCTACTGAAAATGTGACCAAATCTGCTGGGTCAAAAGTATACATACAGCAATGTTAATATTTGGTTACTTGGCCCTTGGCAAGTTTCACTGCAATAAGGCACTTTTGGTAGCCATCCACAAGCTTCTGGTGGAATTTTTGACCACTCCTCTTGACAAAATTGGTACATCCATCCATCCATTGTCTACCGCTTGTCCCTTTTTGGGTCACGGGGGGTGCTGGAGCCTATCTCAGCTGCATTCAGGCGGAAGGCGTGGTACACCCTGGAATTGGTGCAGTTCAGCTAAATTGTTCGGTTTTCTGACATGGACTTGTTTCTTCAGCATTGTCCACACGTCAGTCAGGACTTTGGGAAGACCATTCCAAAACCGTAAATCTAGCCTGATTTAGCCATTCCTTTACCACTTTTGACGTGTGTTTGGGGTCATTGTCCTGTTTGAACCCCCAACTGCGCCCAAGACCCAACCTCCGGGCTGATGATTTTAGGTTGTCCTGAATAATTTGGAGGTAATCCTCCTTTTTCATTGTCCCACTTAAAGCACCAGTTCCATTGGCAGAAAAACAGGCCCAGAGCATAATACTACCACCACCATGCTTGACGGTAGGGGTGGTGTTCCTGGGATTAAAGGCCTCACCTTTTCTCCTCCAAACATATTGCTGGGTATTGTGGCCAAACAGCTCCATTTGTGTTTCATCTGACATCACATTGACAAAGATAAGATCTTCTGGAGGAAAGTTCTGTGGTCAGATGAAACACAAATTGAGCTGTTTGCTGATGCAGTCTTGCCCAGATTTTTGTCGTTAAAATTAGGTGTTCCAAAATGTGCTGAAACTCTTTAGAAAACAAGCCTAAAATGACTACTGGGTCTATTTTGGGGAAATTTTTACCTGTAGACATCATTTACATTTTAAGTCTAGTACTATGAAATATGGTCAGTGCCACTGTTGTAGCGGTGTGCGGCTTCAGCGGTCGCGGAGGCAAAAACTCGGACATGGGAGGAGTTCGGGGAGGCCATGGAAAAAGACTTCCGGACGGCTTCGAAGCAATTCTGGACCACCATCCGCCGCCTCAGGAAGGGGAAGCAGTGCAGTGTCAACACCGTGTATGGTGGGGATGGTGCTCTGCTGACCTCGACTGCGGATGTTGTGGATCGGTGGAGGGAATACTTCGAAGACCTCCTCAATCCTACCAGCACTTCTTCCTATAAGGAAGCAGGGCCTGGGGAATCTGTGGTGGGCTCTCCTATTTCTGGGGCTGAGGTTGCCGAGGTAGTTAAAAAGCTCCTCGGTGGCAAGGCCCCGGGGGTGGATGAGATCCGCCCGGAGTTCCTTAAGGCTCTGGATGTTGTGGGGCTGTCTTGGTTGACAAGACTCTGCAACATCGCGTGGACATCGGGGGCGGTACCTCTGGATTGGCAGACCGGGGTGGTGGTTCCTCTCTTTAAGAAGGGGAACCGGAGGGTGTGTTCCAACTATCGTGGGATCACACTCCTCAGCCTTCCCGGTAAGGTCTATTCAGGTGTACTGGAGAGGAGGCTACGCCGGATAGTCGAACCTCGGATTCAGGAGGAACAGTGTGGTTTTCGTCCTGGTCGTGGAACTGTGGACCAGCTCTATACTCTCGGCAGGGTCCTTGAGGGTGCATGGGAGTTTGCCCAACCAGTCTACATGTGCTTTGTGGACTTGGAGAAGGCATTCGACCGTGTACCCCGGGAAGTCCTGTGGGGAGTGCTCAGAGAGTATGGGGTAACGGACTGTCTTATTGTGGCAGTTCGCTCCCTGTATAATCAGTGTCAGAGCTTGGTCCGCATTGCCGGCAGTAAGTCGGACACGTTTCCAGTGAGGGTTGGACTCCGCCAAGGCTGCCCTTTGTCACCGATTCTGTTCATAACCTTTATGGACAGAATTTCTAGGCGCAGTCAGGGCGTTGAGGGGATCTGGTTTGGTGGCTGCAGGGTTAGGTCACTGCTATTTGCAGATGATGTGGTCCTGATGGCTTCCTCCGGCCAAGATCTTCAGCTCTCACTGGATCGGTTTGCAGCCGAGTGTGAAGCGACTGGGATGGGAATCAGCACCTCCAAGTCCGAGTCCATGGTTCTCTCCCGGAAAAGGGTGGAGTGCCATCTCCGGGTTGGGGAGGAGATCTTGCCCCAAGTGGAGGAGTTCAAGTACCTCGGAGTCTTGTTCACGAGTGGGGGAAGAGTTGATCGTGAGATCGACAGGCGGATCGGTGCGGCGTCTTCAGTAATGCGGACGCTGTATCGATCCGTTGTGGTGAAGAAGGAGCTGAGCCGGAAGGCAAAGCTCTCGATTTACCGGTCGATCTACGTTCCCATCCTCACCTATGGTCAAGAGCTTTGGGTCATGACCGAAAGGACAAGATCACGGGTACAAGCGGCCGAAATGAGTTTCCTTCGCCGAGTGGCGGGGCTCTCCCTTAGAGATAGGGTGAGAAGCTCTGTCATTCGGAGGGAGCTCAAAGTAAAGCCGCTGCTCCTCCACATCGAGAGGAGCCAGATGAGGTGGTTCGGGCATCTGGTCAGGATGCCACCCGAACGCCTCCCTAGGAAGGTGTTTCGGGCACGTCCGACCGGTAGGAGGCCACGGGGAAGACCCAGGACACGCTGGGAAGACTATCTCTCCCGGCTGGCCTGGGAACGCCTCGGGATCCCCCGGGAGGAGCTGGACGAAGTGGCTGGGGAGAGGGAAGTCTGGGCTTCCCTGCTTAAGCTGCTGCCCCCGCGACCCGACCTCGGATAAGCGGAAGAAGATGGATGGATGGATGGATGGCCACTGTTGTCAGCTGGGGCAATTCCATGTCCCTGAATAGAATTATTTTACGCCGTCAGATTTTCCACAACAACAGCAATCTTGTCCATTTTTTTCATATTTTTACTTTCTCCATGTTTTGCATGCATGACCCAAAAATAAACACGCAGTGATTCACCAAGCCAACTTCTGCTACTTTGACTGTGATTAGGATTGACTAGTTCAGTCCTCCCCCATCACTCTGATGCCTTTTTGACACCAACTTTTTTTTTTTTTTTACCCGTTTTTCTATACTAACACACACGCATCATTAGCAGACAGTCATTACATTTGCAAGAATAGCCTTTAATGT
Organism: Nerophis lumbriciformis; assembly: GCF_033978685.3. Taxonomy (NCBI): domain Eukaryota; kingdom Metazoa; phylum Chordata; class Actinopteri; order Syngnathiformes; family Syngnathidae; genus Nerophis; species Nerophis lumbriciformis. The sequence goes on from NC_084577.2 coordinate 2,844,660, forward strand.
AATTAACAGCGATGAGATGGGAGAAGTGAGTTGACAGCGAAGTAGTCAAATACATCATCTTGCACTCCTACGCAACATATGCAAACACACGCTCACACCCCCACACACACACCTTTAACCCCTGCTGAAAAACGGATTCTTTAATTAAAAAAAAAAAGAAAAAAAAAGAGTGCGTCTTTTGACACACTTATATGCACATGTTGTACACAAATGTGCCGCGTGCTCTCAGTCAGAACATGCAGGCTTAATTAGTTTAATGCTTATCTCCAGAATGGACAGCTACTTCACTTTTTTCTGGCAGGCTAATTTCATGAAGAGCATAATTAAAGCATTTTCCATTTTGTCCCGCTGCAGTTGTTACAAGGCTTGACAGCCTATCTATGTGCTGCAGCTGAGAGGCTTTGCTGTCTGCAGTATGCTGAGCGATTGTGCAGCCATCAAGAGTGTGCGTGTGACTAAAATGAGGTATGGTGATTTCCGCGGATGACTAATAGTGGAGTTTGCCTCTGCAAATAGGTCTGATTTACTAAAATGGCAGATCTATGTAATAATGATAGCAATAGCTAAGCATTGCCAGAAGCAGAATACCTTTTTAACTTGACTCGGGTTGCAACGATGAACCGGTTTTACTGTTAATTTTGTTTTGTTTTGTTTATTTGTTTCTGGTGTTTTTTGTTTTGTTTTGTTTTGTCCTGTCCAGCTTCTCAGGCAAATCATAAAGTGGATGTAGATGCCCATATCGGCTGTTCAGATTTACTTTACAAAAGAGAAGTGTAGGATACTTCCCTTGTTGCCTTATTTGTATTTGACTTTATTAAATACATGTATATTATCATTTGGTGCAGCCGGGGATAGAATCAGAATCAGAATCAGAATCAGCTTTATTGTCATTACGCAAGGTAACGAGATTGAGGCCATTCCATACAGTGCGATGTGTGCATGCTAGAAAAACAATGTGCAAATATATAAAAATTTAAAAAATGTAGAAGTGCAATGAATATGGTGTGAAATGAATATATACATGAAAAAAAAAACAAAAAAAAACAACAACAAAAAAAACAGGGTGGTTGGTGGAATGGGTTATTGCACCGAAGAGAAGGCAGTTATGAGGGACAATGGGGCAGTCCGTTCAGGATGGTTATGGCCCTGGGGAAGAAGCTGTTCTTTAGCCTGTTTGTTTTGGTTTTAATGCACCTGTAGCGCTTCCCAGAGGGCAGCAGGTGGAACAGGTCAGAGCCAGGGTGGGTGCTGTCCTTGATGATGGCACTGGCTCTGTTGAGGCAGCGGGAGGTGTAGATTTCCGTCAGAGAGGGGAGAGGGCGGCCGATGATCTTCTGAGCCGTCTTGACCACTCTTTGCAGCCTCTCCCTGTCTGCTGCAGTGCAGCTGCCGTACCATACCGTAATACAGTAGGTCAGCAGGCTCTCGATGGACGAGCGGTAGAAGGTCAGCAGCAGGTCAGGCTTCAGGTTGTACTTCCCGAGGACTCTAAGGAAGTGTAGCCGCTGCTGAGCCTTCTTGATGATTGATGTGGTGTTGACTGTCCAGGAGAAGTCATTAGAGATGTGGACTCCAAGGTACCTGAAGGTGTGGACCCTCTCTACACGCTCGCCGTTGATGTAGAGGGGGGCAGGGTCAGTGCTGCTCCTCCTGAAGTCGACGATGATCTCTCTGGTCTTGCTGGTGTTGAGAGCGAGGTTGTTCTCCGAAGACCAGGCCGTCAGCTTCAGGACCTCCTCTCTGTAGGCAGCCTCGTCACCCCTGGAGATGAGCCCGACCACTGTGGTATCGTCGGCGAACTTGACGGTAAGGTTGTCACTGTGGGCCGGACTGCAGTCATGGGTGTAAAGGCAGTAGAGGAGGGGGCTCAGCACACAGCCCTGTGGGGAGCCGATGCTCAGCGTGCGGGAGGATGAGAGGTGCGGGCCAAGTCTCACATTCTGGGGTCGGTCCGTTAGGAAGTCCCTTATCCAGGCGTTTGTGAGAGGGGGGAGGCCAAGAGTGTCCAGAGAGAAAAAAAGGAAGACAGAGGGGGAAATTGTGGGGACAAGAGGGGGATAAGACAGAGAGACAAAAACAACAACAGCAAACACAACAATAACAACAACAATAGAGCAACATCAGCAAATATGATAAGTACAAATATGATGGTAAAAGTGATAGCAAAGAAGCAGTTAGCGAAATAAATAATAATACAGAGATAACAAGGAGCATTATTACACTACAGAAATACAAATACCAATAGAAATAGCGCTATTGATAATGAACAATACGAATAATTTACCTTTATTATCAACAATACAATTGTTCGAATGCAGCAATACATATACGTAACAATAACTAGAGATACAAAATAATGCAGAAAAAGGGAGGGGAAGAAAGAGAAGCAACCTATGTTAACCTTGTAGATTGTTATAGTAACAATAGGTTAAGCTTTGTCAGTGTGCCACTTGTTACCCAGTTTACCCCAGAGTAACAACGTTAATCTATGCTTGATGAAACATGATTATGTGCATGAGTGTATGTATGTATATGTACAGAATGTGTATATGTATGTTTGTACAGTGAATGTATGTGTACAGTATGTGTACATGTATGTTTGTACAGTGAATGTGCGTGTAGATGTACGAACTTTGAGTATGTAGATTATTTCTGTATTTTACTGACTATAGAGCGCCGCACCCAATAAATTTAAGAAGAAAACAATATATGTTCTCTATATTAGCCGCACAGGCTATAGACGTTGTGAAATTAGTTATTTACACAGAAATATTTTGTAAATGTTTATTTACATACCTTAATTGTTTCCAAACAGTGTATGTAACACGGCAGTAAAACGACTGATCAAACAAAACAGAAGTTATTGTCATGGACCCACTAGCTGCAGAAGCTAGCTCTCCAATCAGTTAAACAGACTCAATAACTCCACAGTGACATTTTGGTGAATTCTTGTATGTATATATATATATATATATATATATATATATATATATATATATATATATATATATATATATATATATATATATATATATATATCTATATATATATATATGTGTGTGTGTGTGTGCATATATATATACAGTACAGGCCAAAAGTTTGGACACACCTTCTTCTCATTCAATGCATTTTCTTTATTTTCATGACTATTTTAGGTTGTCACTGAAGGCATCAAAACTATGAATGAACACTTACCAAAAAAAAAGTGAAATAACGGAAAACATGTTTTATATTCTAGTTTCTTCAAAATAGCCACCCTTTGCTCTGATTACTTTTTTGCACACTCTTGGCATTCTCTCGATGAGCTTCAAGAGGTAGTCACCTGAAACGGTTTTCACTTCACAGGTGTGCTTGAAGGTCATCGAGAGAATGCCAAGAGTGTGCAAAGCAGTAACCAGCGCAAAGGGTGGCTATTTTGAAGAAACTGGAATATAAGACATGTTTTCAGTTATTTCGCCTTTTTTTGGTAAGTACATAACACCACAAGTGTTCATTCATAGTTGTCATGCCTTCAGTGACAATCTACAATGTAAATAAGTCATGGAAATAAAGGAAATGCATTGAATGAGGAGGTGTGTCCAAACTTTTTGCCTGTACCAGTGGTTCTTAACCTGGGTTCGATCGAACCCTAGGGGTTCGGTGAGTCGGGCTCAGGGGTTCGACGGAGGTCAAAACACACCCGACTCATCGTGTAAATTAAAACTTCTCCCTATCAGCGTATTACGGATACGGCAACAGCAGAAGTTACACTGATTTGTAGGCTTGTAATTTGTTGTGAGTTTATGCACTGTGTTGGTTTTGATCTTTGAACAAGGTGATGTTCATGCATGGTTCATTTTGTGCACCAGTAGTAAAACATGGTAACACTTTAGTATGGGGATCATATTCACCATTAATTAGTTGCTTATAAACATGCAAATTAGTAACATATTGGCTCTTAACTAGTCATTATTAAGTACTTATTAATGCCTTATTTGGCATGGCCTTATTATAACCCTAACCCTCTAACCATGACCCTAACCCTAACCAAATAACTCTAAATTAAGTCTTTGTTACTTAGAATATGTTCTCCTAGTGTCCAAAAAACTCTAAATTAAGTCTTTGTTCCTTAGAATATGTTCCCCTAGTGTCCAAAAAACTCTAAATTAACTCTTTGTTACTTAGATTATGTTCCCCTAGTGTCCAAAAAACTCTAAATTAAGTCTTTGTTGCTTAGAATATGTTCCCCTAGTGTTCACAAAACTTTAAATTAAGTCTTTGTTACTTAGAATATGTTCCCCTAGTGTCCAAAAAACTCTAAATAAAGTTTTTGTTACTTAGAATGTTCCCCTAGTGTCCAAAAAACTCTAAATTAAGTCTTTGTTACTTAGAATATGTTCCCCTAGTGTCCAGAAAACTCTAAATTAAGTCTGTGTTACTTAGATTATGTTCCCCTAGTGTCCAAAAAACTCTAAATTAAGTCTTAGTTACTTAGATTATGTTCCCCTAGTGTCCAAAAAACTCTAAATTAAGTCTTTGTTACTTAGAATATGTTTCCCCTAGTGTCCAAAAAACTCTAAATTAAGTCTTTGTTACTTAGAATATGTTCCCTTAGTGTCCAAAAAACTCTAAATTAAGTCGTTGTTACTTAGATTATGTTCACCTAGTGTCCAAAAAACTCTAAATTAAGTCTTTGTTACTTAGAATATGTTCCCCTAGTGTCCAAAAAACTCTAAATTATGTCTTTGTTACTTAGAATATGTTCCCTTAGTGTCCAAAAAACTCTAAATTAAGTCTTTGTTACTTAGATTATGTTCCCCTAGTGTCCAAACAAACTCTAAATTAAGTCTTTGTTACTTACAATATGTTCCCCTAGTGTCCAAAAAAACTCTAAATTAAGTCTTTGTTACTTACAATATGTTCCCCTAGTGTCCAAAAAACTCTAAATTAAGTCTTTGTTACTTAGAATATGTTCCCCTAATGTCCAAAAAACTCTAAATTAAGTCTTTGTTACTTAGAATATGTTCCCTTAGTGTCCAAAAAACTCTAAATTAAGTCTTTGTTACTTAGATTATGTTCCCCTAGTGTCCAAACAAACTCTAAATTAAGTCTTTGTTACTTACAATATGTTCCCCTAGTGTCAAAAAAAACTCTAAATTAAGTGTTTGTTACTTAGATTATGTTCCCCTAGTGTCCAAAAAAACTCTAAATTAAGTCTTTGTTACTTACAATACGTTCCCCTAGTGTCCAAAAAACTCTAAATTAAGTCTTTGTTACTTAGATTATGTTCCCCTAGTGTCCAAAAAAACTCTAAATTAAGTCTTTGTTACTTACAATATGTTCCCCTAGTGTCCAAAAAAACTCTAAATTAAGTCTTTGTTACTTAGATTATGTTCCCCTAGTGTCCAAAAAAACTCTAAATTAAGTCTTTGTTACTTACAATACGTTCCCCTAGTGTCCAAAAAACTCTAAATTAAGTCTTTGTTACTTAGATTATGTTCCCCTAGTGTCCAAAAAAACTCTAAATTAAGTCTTTGTTACTTACAATATGTTCCCCTAGTGTCCAGAAAACTCTAAATTAAGTCTGTGTTACTTAGATTATGTTCCCCTAGTGTCCAAAAAACTCTAAATTAAGTCTTAGTTACTTAGATTATGTTCCCCTAGTGTCCAAAAAACTCTAAATTAAGTCTTTGTTACTTAGAATATGTTTCCCCTAGTGTCCAAAAAACTCTAAATTAAGTCTTTGTTACTTAGAATATGTTCCCTTAGTGTCCAAAAAACTCTAAATTAAGTCTTAGTTACTTAGATTATGTTCCCCTAGTGTCCAAAAAACTCTAAATTAAGTCTTTGTTACTTAGAATATGTTCCCCTAGTGTCCAAAAAACTCTAAATTATGTCTTTGTTACTTAGAATATGTTCCCTTAGTGTCCAAAAAACTCTAAATTAAGTCTTTGTTACTTAGATTATGTTCCCCTAGTGTCCAAACAAACTCTAAATTAAGTCTTTGTTACTTACAATATGTTCCCCTAGTGTCCAAAAAAACTCTAAATTAAGTCTTTGTTACTTACAATATGTTCCCCTAGTGTCCAAAAAACTCTAAATTAAGTCTTTGTTACTTAGAATATGTTCCCCTAATGTCCAAAAAACTCTAAATTAAGTCTTTGTTACTTAGAATATGTTCCCTTAGTGTCCAAAAAACTCTAAATTAAGTCTTTGTTACTTAGATTATGTTCCCCTAGTGTCCAAACAAACTCTAAATTAAGTCTTTGTTACTTACAATATGTTCCCCTAGTGTCAAAAAAAACTCTAAATTAAGTGTTTGTTACTTAGATTATGTTCCCCTAGTGTCCAAAAAAACTCTAAATTAAGTCTTTGTTACTTACAATACGTTCCCCTAGTGTCCAAAAAACTCTAAATTAAGTCTTTGTTACTTAGATTATGTTCCCCTAGTGTCCAAAAAAACTCTAAATTAAGTCTTTGTTACTTACAATATGTTCCCCTAGTGTCCAAAAAAACTCTAAATTAAGTCTTTGTTACTTACAATACGTTCCCCTAGTGTCCAAAAAACTCTAAATTAAGTCTTTGTTACTTAGATTATGTTCCCCTAGTGTCCAAAAAAACTCTAAATTAAGTCTTTGTTACTTACAATATGTTCCCCTAGTGTCCAGAAAACTCTAAATTAAGTCTTAGTTACTTAGATTATGTTCCCCTAGTGTCCAAAAGACTCTAAATTAAGTCTTTGTTACTTAGAATATGTTCCCCTAGTGTCCAAAAAACTCTAAATTAAGTCTTTGTTACTTAGAATATGTTTCCCCTAGTGTCCAAAAAACTCTAAATTAAGTCTTTGTTACTTAGAATATGTTCCCTTAGTGTCCAAAAAACTCTAAATTAAGTCGTTGTTACTTAGATTATGTTCACCTAGTGTCCAAAAAACTCTAAATTAAGTCTTTGTTACTTAGAATATGTTCCCCTAGTGTCCAAAAAACTCTAAATTATGTCTTTGTTACTTAGAATATGTTCCCTTAGTGTCCAAAAAACTCTAAATTAAGTCTTTGTTACTTAGATTATGTTCCCCTAGTGTCCAAACAAACTCTAAATTAAGTCTTTGTTACTTACAATATGTTCCCCTAGTGTCCAAAAAAACTCTAAATTAAGTCTTTGTTACTTACAATATGTTCCCCTAGTGTCCAAAAAACTCTAAATTAAGTCTTTGTTACTTAGAATATGTTCCCTTAGTGTCCAAAAAACTCTAAATTAAGTCTTTGTTACTTAGATTATGTTCCCCTAGTGTCCAAACAAACTCTAAATTAAGTCTTTGTTACTTACAATATGTTCCCCTAGTGTCCAAAAAAACTCTAAATTAAGTCTTTGTTACTTAGATTATGTTCCCCTAGTGTCCAAAAAAACTCTAAATTAAGTCTTTGTTACTTACAATACGTTCCCCTAGTGTCCAAAAAACTCTAAATTAAGTCTTTGTTACTTAGATTATGTTCCCCTAGTGTCCAAACAAACTCTAAATTAAGTCTTTGTTACTTACAATATGTTCCCCTAGTGTCCAAAAAAACTCTAAATTAAGTCTTTGTTACTTACAATATGTTCCCCTAGTGTCCAAAAAACTCTAAATTAAGTCTTTGTTACTTAGAATATGTTCCCTTAGTGTCCAAAAAACTCTAAATTAAGTCTTTGTTACTTAGATTATGTTCCCCTAGTGTCCAAACAAACTCTAAATTAAGTCTTTGTTACTTACAATATGTTCCCCTAGTGTCCAAAAAAACTCTAAATTAAGTCTTTGTTACTTAGATTATGTTCCCCTAGTGTCCAAAAAAACTCTAAATTAAGTCTTTGTTACTTACAATACGTTCCCCTAGTGTCCAAAAAACTCTAAATTAAGTCTTTGTTACTTAGATTATGTTCCCCTAGTGTCCAAAAAAACTCTAAATTAAGTCTTTGTTACTTACAATATGTTCCCCTAGTGTCCAAAAACTCTAAATTAAGTCTTTGTTACTTAGAATATGTTCCCTTAGTGTCCAAAAAACTCTAAATTAAGTCTTTGTTACTTAGAATATGTTCCCTTAGTGTCCAAAAAACTCTAAATTAAGTCTTATTTACTTAGAATATGTTCCCCTAGTGCAGGGGTCGGCAACCCAAAATGTTGAAAGAGCCATATTGGACCAAAAATACAAAAAAAAAATCTGTCTGGAGCCGCAAAAAATTAAAAGCCATATTACATACAGATAGTGTGTCATGGGATATAAATTGAATTAAGAGGACTTAAAGGAAACTAAATGACCTCAAATATAGCTACAAATGAGGCATTATGATGCAATATGTACATATAGCTAGCCTAAATAGCATGATAGCATCGACTAGCTTGCAGTCATGCAGTGACCAAATATGTCTGATTAGCACTCCAACAAGTCAATAACATCAACAAAACTCACCTTTCATGCACAACCTTAAAAGTTTGGTGGACAAAATGAGACAGAAAAAGAAGTGGCATAAAACACGTCCTAGAAAGTCGGAGAAAGTTATACATGTAAACAAACTACGATGAGTTCAAGGACCGCCAAAATTAGTAGGACAAAACGGCGCTCGCCAAATACTCGAATCAGTGAAGCATGTTTAATACAAACAGCGTGCTTTATAACAATTAGGGAGGTTTGTGTCATGTTTGTCCTCCTACAGAAACCATATTAAAACAAAAATATATTTTTTTCTCCTCATCTTTTTCCATTCTTCATACATTTCTGAAAAAGCTCCAGAGAGCCACTAGGGCGGCGCTAAAGAGCCGCATGCGGCTCTAGAGCCGCGGGTTGCCGACCCCTGCCCTAGTGTCCAAAAAACTCTAAATTAAGTCTTTGTTAATTAGAATATGTTCCCCTAGTGTCCAAAAAACTCTAAATTAAGTCTTTGTTACTTAGAATATGTTCCCTTAGTGTCCAAAAAACTCTAAATTAAGTCTTTGTTTCTTAGAATATGTTCCCTTAGTGTCCAAAAAACTCTAAATTAAGTCTGTGTTACTTAGATTATGTTCCCCTATTGCCCAAAAAACTCTAAATTAAGTCTTTGTTACTTAGAATATGTTCCCCTAATGTCCAAAAAACTCTAAATTAAGTCTTTGTTACTTAGAATATGTTCCCTTAGTGTCCAAAAAACTCTAAATTAAGTCTTTGTTACTTAGAATATGTTCCCTTAGTGTCCAAAAAACTCTAAATTAAGTCTTATTTACTTAGAATATGTTCCCCTAGTGCAGGGGTCGGCAACCCAAAATGTTGAAAGAGCCATATTGGACCAAAAATACAAAAAAAAAATCTGTCTGGAGCCGCAAAAAATTAAAAGCCATATTACATACAGATAGTGTGTCATGGGATATAAATTGAATTAAGAGGACTTAAAGGAAACTAAATGAGCTCAAATATACCTACAAATGAGGCATTATGATGCAATATGTACATATAGCTAGCCTAAATAGCATGATAGCATCGACTAGCTTGCAGTCATGCAGTGACCAAATATGTCTGATTAGCACTCCAACAAGTCAATAACATCAACAAAACTCACCTTTCATGCACAACCTTAAAAGTTTGGTGGACAAAATGAGACAGAAAAAGAAGTGGCATAAAACACGTCCTAGAAAGTCGGAGAAAGTTATACATGTAAACAAACTACGATGAGTTCAAGGACCGCCAAAATTAGTAGGACAAAACGGCGCTCGCCAAATACTCGAATCAGTGAAGCATGTTTAATACAAACAGCGTGCTTTATAACAATTAGGGAGGTTTGTGTCATGTTTGTCCTCCTACAGAAACCATATTAAAACAAAAATATATTTTTTTCTCCTCATCTTTTTCCATTCTTCATACATTTCTGAAAAAGCTCCAGAGAGCCACTAGGGCGGCGCTAAAGAGCCGCATGCGGCTCTAGAGCCGCGGGTTGCCGACCCCTGCCCTAGTGTCCAAAAAACTCTAAATTAAGTCTTTGTTAATTAGAATATGTTCCCCTAGTGTCCAAAAAACTCTAAATTAAGTCTTTGTTACTTAGAATATGTTCCCTTAGTGTCCAAAAAACTCTAAATTAAGTCTTTGTTTCTTAGAATATGTTCCCTTAGTGTCCAAAAAACTCTAAATTAAGTCTGTGTTACTTAGATTATGTTCCCCTATTGCCCAAAAAAACCTAAATTAAGTCTTTGTTACTTAGAATATGTTCCTCTAGTGTCCAAAAGACTCTAAATTAAGTCTTTGTTACCTAGAATATGTTCCCCTAGTGTCCAAAAAACTCTAAATTAAGTCTTTGTTACTTAGAATATGTTCCCCTAGTGTCCAAAAAACTCTAAATTAAGTCTTTGTTACTTAGAATATGTTCCCTTAGTGTCCAAAAAACTCTAAATTGAGTCTTATTTACTTAGAATATGTTCCCCTAGTGTTCAAAACATTCTAAATTAAGTGTTTGTTACTTAGAATATGTTCCCCACCTTAAAGTGTTACCAAAAAGATATAACTTTGTCTTGAATTTGAAAAAAAACGACATTTTATTTTTCACTAAAGAAGCGTTCGGGGAATGCGCATATGAAACTGGTGGGGTTCGGTACCTCCAACAAGGTTAAGAACCACTGGCCTGTACTGTGTATATATATATGCACAAATATACATATATATATATATATATATATATATATATATATATATATATATATATATATATATATATATATATATATATATATATTAGAGGTGGGGGAAATAGATAGATAGATAGACAGACTCTGGCAGCTCATCGTCAATGGTCTGTCAAGTTTAATACCAACTCTGGGTTGGGGGTGCTGTGGCCCCTAATATGTTGTCACAGTCTTGCAGCTATGCAAACACCATTGCCAGTAAAGCGCTGCTGCCGTCACTGATAATGAGCTCAGTGTCCTTGCAGACACTCTAGGGTGGACGCTTGCCAGATTCCCCCGAGTTGTTGAGCACTGCGTGATGGTTTGACATCAACAGGACAGCAGCTTAGCTCCTGAGCACCCTTTGCCAATAACTAATAGAGGAGCATTCATTTGGATGTGATTAAATGAAAAATAATGATGCCCAAAGGGTAGACTTGACACCACACAGGCACAGAGTAAAATACATCAAAGAATGAGGCAAAAGTCAACTGAGCAAAGTTTTTGTGTGGCGTGATGAATTGCAGCCAATCTATTGAATACAACAAAAAGAATAGAGTATAAAATGGAATAATACACATGGGCGGTATGGCCTAACATCTATATTGCAGTATAACGTATATTGCAGCCTTGCGGTAATGATATAGTACCATATATTATATGGCACATACAGTAGTACCTCAACTTAACAGGTTCGGTGACGGAGCTCTTAACTCAAAACACCTGTATCTCAAATCAACGTCTCCCATTGAAACCAAGATTTAAGAAAAACAATATTGTATTGGAACAATACAATAGAATGCAGTACAAACTACGACAGTAGTTTTACAAAGTAATGCAATGATAATGTAAATAATTTACCTTTGAGAGTGGACTTCCACTGTATCTCCTTCCAGCTGCTTTGTCGTCAAAAACACCCTCAGCAGCTTCTCTATATTTTCATGGATACATGTTCGCCGTTTATTTTAACATCCGTGGCTGGCCGACTCATTTTGTGTTGCAGACAAGGAGTAATACGATAGTCTGTTAATAATATGCTGGAATTGCTTTGCCAAGTTGGCGACACGTTCTGCCATTTTAAATTTTTTATTTCAGTGAATATCATCTACTGTTTCCACTCAGTAATGTCCTTTGAACCCACTTATTTTGTTCCCCCAGTTGGAAAATACTTTAAGGATTCTTTATTGTCAATTGTTACATATGTTTTGTCGATCTCTAGCTTTAAGCTTATGCTAGCGAGTAGGACCAGATGACATTTGCTACACCAACTAATGGCGGGATGTTTTAGCTCGCAACTTAAAGAGACTGTTTGTACCATTTTCACAGATATCTAGAGGGCGCTAACTTTCCAATGTATTTTAGGCGTTATATCCCTCTTACAGCTTCTAGGATGTAATGACGTGACACGTGCACGCATATTAGCTTTGGGTAATATTGGCTAATAATAGCGATTTGGAAAGCTGGCGTGTATATTCTATCATACATGTCAACATTTATTTAAAATGTTTTATTACATATTACATACATTTTAGTTATGGTAAAAAATAGTTTTAAATTTTAAAACAAATGTGTTCTGTTAAACCTCAATAGGTAATATAAGCTAGCTGGTGGTGTTTAGTTTTTTTTTTTTGTTTAAAACTAACTCTGAGCAAATTGCAAACAGCCCATTTAAAGGATAACAATGAGTGGAAAGACAGTTTTTATCTTAAAACACTCTAAAGTTAAGGTATGTGTACAGGAGGAGGAGACGGCACAGACAGGAGGGACGTCGTATAAGATATATATATATATATATATATATATATATATATATATATATATATATATATATATATATATATATATATATATATATATATATCTTAATAAGGTTATCCAAAAAATAGTGCTCGATACCGTAGTAGAGCGCAATATATGTATGTGTGGGAAAAAAAATCACAAGACTACTTCATCTCTACAGGCCTGTTTCATGAGGGGTTCCCTCAATCTCCTGATGATTGAGGGAACCCCTCATGAAACAGGCCTGTAGAGATGAGGTAGTCTTGTGATTTTTTTCCCCACACATACATATATATATATATATATATATATATATATATATATATATATATATATATATATATATATATATATATACATATATATATATATATATATCCATCCATCCATCCATTTTCTACCGCTTATTCCCTTTGGGGTCGCGGGGGGTGCTGGAGCCTATCTCAGCTGTATATAAAAAAACAATTTAAAAAAAAAAATATATATATTTATATATATATATATATATATATATATATATATATATATATATATATATATATATATATATATATATATATATGTATATAAAAAGAAAAAAAAAAATATATATATATATATATATATATATATATAATAAATTAAGTGTGTGTACAGATCCAAAATGTTTCTGTGGTGTGCGACTATGTGTGTGAGAGTGTTACCCGGAGTGTTGAGCGAGAGGTTCGGAAGTCCAAGGGGGGGGGGGGGGGGGGCGAGACAAGCTCTGAGATCCGTGAGACAGATGTGAGGTCAAGGGGAGGAGAGAAGCGTCAAAGTCCGTGTCCAGGCGGGAGGTCGAGATCCAAATGGGGCAGCCAGAGAACCAGAGGGGAACACAGGGAGACGATACACACATCTCGTCACGCAGGAACGAAGGTTTGCTGCTAGAAACGACAAGGAGGACACGAGACCAATCAACACGGAGGGGGAGAAACACAGAGAGAGAATGCATCGAGCTTGGTTAGTCGGCTTACTGTACTGGAACAGATGACTACGTTCTGGCACTGGCATAAGTAGGCAGGTCTTCTAATCATCATGTGCATCGATTGCTGCCGATTGATTGCAGCTGCTTGCTGCAGCCGGACTGGCACGCGCCTGGCGCGCACATGAATGTGCACTGGAATGCGCCCGAGCCATGACAGTAATACTGTAAAAGACAATGTAAGCATTTCAAACACGGATTACAAAAGCTCCTAATAACATATGCGGTAACACATGGTGTCATTTCCAGTTGAAATAGTTAGTCAAAACTATTATTATTCTACTTGTTAATTTACTGTTCATGTCTATTACTTTCTACTGTAACATGGTTAAATCTAGTTTTGGGCGATACTACAAATTTGGATATGGATCCAATACCAAGTAGTTACAGGGGCAGTATTGGTCATACCAATGTTTATACTCAAAATGTTCAGGATCATAACCTGTTTTATCATAACTGTGTTGTGACAAAATTACCCAGTGTGTAACAATATGAATTAATATCTGAATTATTAAATACAATTTGTTATATTTTATTAAATACAAAATTTATAATAAGTCCATCCATCCCATCCATTTTCTACTGCTTGTCCCTCTCGGAGTGGCGGGGGTGCTGGAGCCTATCCCAGCTGCACTCGAGCCTAAGGCGGGGTACACCCTGGACAAGTCGCCACCTCATCGCAGGGCCAACACAGATAGACAGACAACATCCACACTCACATTCAAGTCAATAGTGGAAAATAACGAAATGGCCACAAAAACAACTGTTTGCTCTTATTTCCTGAGTTTGTAAACAATAACAACAACGACAAAAACCAATGTTCTGATCATAAAAAGTATTAATCTAATCCCTGTAGTATATCTGTATTGATCTTCTCACCTTTGTTTACATTCAATAGCTTTAACCGAGTGGTTAGCTATTAATTTGTTTTTTATTGGATTTTTTTTCATTTATTAATTTATTCCAGTTTTGCCTGAAAGGGAGTGAGAAGACAATAATTAATTTAATCCCATTACCCAGTTCTCCATTCAGTGATTAATACATTAGGCTTCAGTGTTACTGTGTTCAAGAATTATAATACAAATGTGGTATCATGGTGGCATTACCACAGGTCACAATAATTATTACACTGTAACAATAATTTGTATCAACAATTTAAGAAGAATGAACAATACCGACAATGGTACGGGACTAAAATGCCAACAATGGTAATAGACAAAATATCACCAATGGTAAGGAAACATTGAGCACATGTTAACACCATGAGATAGAGTACAACTGCAATTCAAATTAAAGACCCCCTCTCTATATTTAAACCAGACCTGATGTTTGTATAAGTTTAAATCGATTAATAGTTTGGCATTGCTTGTGTTGTAAGTCCAGTTTGTTCCAGAGTTTTACTCCGCATATGCTCGTTTGTATATTTTTACAGTGTCTAGTGGAGCATGTTTAGCTATTTTTCATCCTCTAGTTTTCCAGTGATAATGATATTTGAACAACATACAAAGTATTTACAAACCCCGTTTCCATATGAGTTGGGAAATTGTGTTAGATGTAAATATAAACGGAATACAATGATTTGCAAATCCTTTTCAACCCATATTCAGTTGAATGCACTACAAAGACAAGATATTTGATGTTCAAACTCATAAACTTTATTTATTTTTTGCAAATAATAATTAACTTAGAATTTCATGGCTGCAACACGTGCCAAAGTAGTTGGGAAAGGGCATGTTCACCACTGTGTTACATGGCCTTTCCTTTTAACAACACTGAGGAGACACATTTTTTAAGCTTCTCAGGTGGAATTCTTTCTTATTCTTGCTTGATGTACAGCTTAAGTTGTTCAACAGTCCGGGGGTCTCCGTTGTGGTATTTTAGGCTTCATAATGCGCCACACATTTTCAATGGGAGACAGGTCTGGACTACAGGCAGGCCAGTCTAGTACCCGCACTCTTTTACTATGAAGCCACGTTGATGTAACACGTGGCTTGGCATTGTCTTGCTGAAATAAGCAGGGGCGTCCATGGTAACGTTGCTTGGATGGCAACATATGTTGCTCCAAAACCTGTATGTACCTTTCAGCATTCATGGCGCCTTCACAGATGTGTGAGTTACCCATGTCTTGGGCACTAATACACCCCCATACCATCACAGATGCTGGCTTTTCAACTTTGCGCCTATAACAATCCGGATGGTTCTTTTCCTCTTTGGTCCGGAGGACACGACGTCCACAGTTTCCAAAAACATTTTGAAATGTGGACTCGTCAGACCACAGAACACTTTTCCACTTTGTATCAGTCCATCTTAGATGAGCTCAGGCCCAGCGAAGCCGACGGCATTTCTGGGTGTTGTTGATAAACGGTTTTCACCTTGCATAGGAGAGTTTTAACTTGCACTTACAGATGTAGCAACCAACTGTAGTTACTGACAGTGGGTTTCTGAAGTGTTCCTGAGCCCATGTGGTGATATCTTTTACACACTGATGTCGTTCGTTGATGCAGTACAGCCTGAGGGATCGAAGGTCACGAGCTTAGCTGCTTACGTGCAGTGATTTCTACAGATTCTCTGAACCCTTTGATGATATTACGGACCGTAGATGGTGAAATCCCTAAATTCCTTGCAATAGCTGCTTGAGAAAGGTTTTTATTAAACTGTTCAACAATTTGCTCAAACACATTTGTTGACAAAGTGGTGACCCTCGCCCCATCCTTGTTTGTGAATGACTGAGCATTTCATGGAATCTACTTTTATACCCAATCATGGCACCCACCTGTTCCCAAATTGCCTGTTCACCTGTGGGATGTTGCAAATAAGTGTTTGATGAGCATTCCTCAACTTTATCAGTATTTATTGCCACTTTTCCCAACTTCTTTGTCACGTGTTGCTGGCATCAAATTCTAAAGTTAATGGTTATTTGCAAAAAAAAAAAAAGTTTATCAGTTTGAACATCAAATATGTTGTCTTTGTAGCATATTCAACTGAATATGGGTTTAAAATGATTTGCAAATAATTGTATTTCGTTTATATTTACATCTATCACAATTTCCAAACTCAAATGGAAACGGGGTTTGTACAATCATGGAGGCGGTGATTAGTGTTTAAAGGCTGCACTATGGAGGTACATTAGCCGCTAGTGAGGCCGCTACGTTTGGTTGAGGATGCCTTCGTTTGCTGGTCGCTGTCAAATCAGCAACACAGCTACAATGTGTCATCAACATGCATTATCACGACTTACAGTAGGAAAAGGGTTCATACAACCCCATCTTTACCTGACACATGAAACGTGACAAATTAGGGGGTTGCACTATCCACTTTAGCTGCCGGATGGCAGTAGAGTGTTAAATATCTTAAACATTTTTTTGTGGCAATTCCAAAGTTCACCACAGTGTCAGTCGCTGTGTGGCATGGCGCTTTCCATCATTTTCAGCAGACTGCATTGCAAAATGATCTACCCTCCACTATTCATCTCACGGTAGATCCACCCAGGAATTGGGCCTTATGAATCCCTTCCCTACTGTAGAGATAGTATTAAAAGCAATATTGTCGGCCAAATGCATATAATTTGCATCGCAATATTGCACAACCCTGATACACACCCATTAGTTTTGCATGACCAGCCTTCAAAAATGCATACGTTTCTCCATAAATTCACAGTCTAGGAGCCTAATTTAGATATATAACAAGTTCAACAAAGCCATTAGTGTTTAAGAGCTCTGGATGACATTGCCAGGTGTCAACATCTGTTCCTCAGCAGGTGCCAACACTTCAAAAACATCTTCCTCTCTCGCTCAATCAGACCTGGAGAGAACTAACTACCGTCGAGATGTTTGTGTGTCAGTGTAAGCCTTACACACTTCTGCAATGAGCTCACCTCGCCCCCTTTTTTACCGCACGTGCTCCTCTGCAGCTGCAGTTACATCATGAAAAGTGAGTAGGCGGACATCTGTGATACATATTGGGACATAGTTCTTACTAGGGTTGTACGGTATACCGGTACTAGTATAGTACCGAGATACTAATGAAGCACATTCGGTACTATACCGCCTCTAAAATGTACCGGTCGTCACGCCGTTACTGAATGTAAACAAATGCCATGGGTGGATCTACACTGTAATGATACCAAGTACAGGAGCGTATCTAGTTGAAACTATGATTACATCGATATTTTTTTGGCATCACAAAATCTTTTTTTTTTTTTTTTTTTAATTTATATTATGTTTATAAACAAAGGAAATAAGTCCCTGGACACATGGGGACTTTGAATATGACCAATGTATGATATGGTTAGAGCAGCCCTGGGCAAATTAAGGCCCGTTAAGCTTTTCAATCTGGCCCGCCGGACATTCCCAAATATATTTTTTAGATGTTTAAGATGGAAAGTGTAGCTGCCATTATGATGTGCAGTCATGTTTTCTAACTACCGTAAATCTTGAATTATACAAAGTATTTCAATGGTTGGAATCTGCACTTTTGCATGATATTTTAGTGACTAGTGTTGTCCTGATACCAATATTATTTTGATAATTTTCGGTACCTTTTGATACTTTTCTAAATGAAGGGGATTGGAAAAAATTGCATTATTGGCTTTATTTTAACAAAAAAAATCTTAGGGTGTAATACCCGTATACCGTACAACCCTACTAGTGACTATGGTAATCTACGTCACAGAAGGTCAGACGAGGCACCAAGCAGTGTGGGTGGGGAGCGTTTCCACAGAGTGGTTCCAAAGCGGCCAGCCTGAAATGTGGGTGTCAGGGACAGACGTGGAAGGAGATTTTTACAAGAAAGTTCTAAAGCTTAGTGATATATCACATATATCAGATTGTAGATTTTTTGTTTTTTTTATCCTTCACGTTCATATTTTGCTGTGTTTGTTGCATTTTTGTTGCATTTGGCTTGATTGTAAAATATGTCGATTGAGAAGGGGTGTGACGTTCATATGTTGTCAATATTCAGGGTTTTATCATTCATAGAAACCATTCCGTTTTTTAAAGGGGAACATTATCACAATTTCAGAATTCTTAAAACCATTAAAAATCAGTTCACAGTGGCTTATTATATTTTTCTAAGTTTTTTTCAAAATTTTACCCATCACGCAATATCCCTAAAAAAAGCTTCAAAGTGCCTGATATTAACCACCCGTCCATTTTCCTGTGACGTCACATAGTGAAGCCAACACAAACGAACATGGCGGAAAGAACAGCAAGCTATAGCGACATTAGCTCGGATTTAGACTCGGATTTCAGCGGCTTAAGCGATTCAACAGATTACGAATGTATTGAAACGGATGGTTGTAGTGTGGAGGCAGGTAGCGAAAACGAAATTGAAGAAGAAACTGAAGCTATTGAGCCATATTGGTTTGAACCGTATGCAAGCGAAACCGACGAAAACGACACGACAGCCAGCGACACGGGAGAAAGCGAGGACGAATTTGGCGATCGCCTTCTAACCAACGATTGGTATGTGTTTGTTTGGCATTAAAGGAAACTAACAACTATGAACTAGGTTTACAGCATATGAAATACATTTGGCAACAACATGCACTTTGAGAGTGCAGACAGCCCAATTTTCATCAATTAATATATTCTGTAGACATACCCTCATGTCAGCAGGCCAGGGAAGCTAGGGTCGATATTCTTCTCTTGATCATCTTCGGGACGGTGTGAGCCAAGACATCCAGGGGGTTTAGCTCGCTCGTCTGCGGGAACAAACTGCCGCCATTGCTTGCCGTGCTACCGAGGGCCTTTGTCCCTGAATTGCTCACACACTCCGGCAGATTCAATGGGGGTCTGGCGGCAGATTTCTTTGACTTTATCGTTGGAAATGCATCTGCTTTGAGTGTCGCAGGATATCCACACATTCTTGCAATCTCTGTCGTAGCATAGCTTTCGTCGGTAAAGTGTGCGGAACAAAGATCCAATTTCTTGCCACTTTCGCATCTTTGGGCCACTGGTGCAACTTGAATCCGTTCCTGTTCGTGTTGTTACACCCTCCAACAACACACCGACGAGGCATGATGTCTCTAAGGTACGGAAAACAGTCGAAAAAACGGAAAATAACAGAGCTGATTTGACTCGGTGTTTGGGAAAATGGCGGATTGCTTCCCGATGGGACGCCACGTTGTGACGTCATCGCTCCGAGAGCGAATATTAGAAAGGCGTTTAATTTGCCAAAATTCACCCATTTAGAGTTCGGAAATCGGTTAAAAAATATATGGTCTTTTTTCTGCAACATCAAGGTATATATTGATGCTTACATAGGTCTGGTGATAATGTTCCCCTTTAAGGCGGTCTGTCATAACGTTTTTAGCATTCAATCAGACTTTATTGTGAGGTTTTGTATTAGTGTTCCTAAAAATAGATATACAGGCCCCCAGACACATATTTTTCTCTAAATTTGGCCCCCGAGGCAAAATAATTGCCCAGGCCTGGGTTAAAGTGTCCGCCATGAGATCAGTAGGTCGTGAGTTTAAACCCCGGCCGAGTCATACCAAAGACTATGAACATGGGACACATTACCTTCCTGCTTGGCACTCAGCATCAAGGGTTGGAATTGGGGGTTAAATCAGCAAAATGATTGCCGAGCACGGCCACCGCTGCTGCTCACTGCTCCCCTCACCCCCTAGGGGGTGAAACAAGGGGATGGGTCAAATGCAAAGGGTAATTTCACCACACCTAGTGTGTGTGTGACCTACAGTGGTACTTCAACTTCAATCCTGTAACGACTTGGTATTGGATTGATACCCAAATTTGTGATATCATCCAAAATTAATGTAAAGTATCAAACAACAGAAGAATAAGTGATAATTAAATTTTAACAGAAGTGTAGATAGAACATGTTAAAATAGAAAGAAAGCAGATATTAACAGTAAATAAACAAGTGGATTAATAATACATTTTTACAGCATGTCCCTCATAATGTTAACAAAATAAGAGAGTGATAAATTACACAATATGTTACTGCATATGCCCATCCATCCATCTTCTTTCGCTTATCCGAGGTCGGGTTGCGGGGGCAGCAGCCTAAGCAGGGAAGCCCAGACTTCCCTCTCCCCAGCCACTTCGTCCAGCTCTTCCTGTGGGACCCCGAGGCGTTCCCAGGCCAGCCGGGAGACATAGTCTTCCCAACGTGTCCTGGGTCTTCCCCGCGGCCTCCTACCGGTCGGACGTGCCCTAAACACCTCCCTAGGGAGGTGTTCGGGTGGCATCCTGACCAGATGCCCAAACCCCCTAATCTGGCTCCTCTCGATGTGGAGGAGCAGCGGCTTTACTTTGAGCTCCTCCCGGATGGCAGAGCTTCTCACCCTATCTCTAAGGGAGAGCCCCGCCACCCGGCGGAGGAAACTCATTTCGGCCGCTTGTACCCGTGATCTTGTCCTTTCGGTCATAACCCAAAGCTCATGACCATAGGTGAGGATGGGAACGTAGATCGACCGGTAAATTGAGAGCTTTGCCTTCCGGCTCAGCTCCTTCTTCACCACAACGGATCGATACAGCGTCCGCATTACTGAAGACGCCACGCCGATCCGCCTGTCGATCTCACGATCCACTCTTCCCCCACTCGTGAACAAGACTCCGAGGTATTTGAACTCCTCCACTTGGGGCAAGATCTCCTCCCCAACCCGGAGATGGCACTCCACCCTTTTCCGGGCGAGAACCATGGACTCGGGCTTGGAGGTGCTGATTCTCAATCCCAGTCGCTTCACACTCAGCTGCGAACCGATCCAGTGAGAGCTGAAGGTCCTGGCCAGATGAAGCCATCAGGACCACATCATGGGTTACTGCATATGTCAGCAGCTAAATTAGGAGCCTTTGTTTGCTTACTTACTGATAAAAGACAAGTTGTCTTATATGTTCACTATTATATATAATTTAAGGACAAAATTGCAATAAGAAACATATGTTTAATGTACCCTAAAATTTGTTGGGAAAATAAAGCCAATAATGCAATTTTTTGTGGTCCCCTTTTATTTAAAAAAGTACCAAAAAGTATTGAAATACATTTTGGCACCGGTACGGGTACCAACACACTGGTATCGGGACAACACTAGTTCTTACAAATAAACGATCCTACTGACAAACCCAAGGAACAGAAAGCCGATGCGGTACAGAGCAACAGTCTGAGGCAGAGTTGATGCTTTAATTCTAATGACCCTATACGTTAGCTCGAATGTCACACAGAAGAGCACACAGCTCTGCCAAACTGTAATAAAAACGTTAGCTGGAAGGAGTTGTAGAGCCGTATGTCTTGTGGCAGGAATGGTGTCCTTTTAGTCGAGCCGGGCAGAGACAGCAGCCTGCCACCGAGCATTCTACTCTGCCTGATTGTTGTGTTGTGTAGTAAGGGCTTGTCACTGTCCAAGACGGACAGCAGGTTACAGAGGGTCCTTTTCTCTGCAACAGATGTCAAAGGTTCTGGCTCTGCTCCAGTAACAAAGCCAGCTTTCCTCAACAGCTTGTCCAGGCAGGAGGCATCCCTCCCCCCACACGACGGAATAGAGGAGGACACTCGCAACGACAGTCTGATGCAATGTCTGCAGCAAAAGTCTTGTCCTTGCCATACAGGACAGTTTGTTAATTGGATCTACATGACGTCACGCTCGGCTCATTAAACATGGCCATTTAGCCTTTCTTGAAGAAAATCGCCCTATGCTTGTATAATTTTTCGGCTGTATGGAAGGATACACGCTTCTTCAGAGTACCTCGATAGCTGTGACGTGCGGTGAGGTTCATGGCTGGTGAGGCACTGACTTCATCACAGTCAGATTTACAAACATATGAACCCTAAAGAGTATCTTATTCACCATTTGATTGGCAGCAGTTAGCGGGTTATGTTTAAAAGCTCATACCAGCATTCTTCCCTGCTTGGCACTCAGCATCAAGGGTTGGAATTGGGGGTTAAATCACCAAAAATGATTCCCGGGCGCGGCGCCGCTGCTGCCCACTGCTCCCCTCACCTCCCAGGGGGTGATCAAGGGGATGGGTCAAATGCAGAGGACAAATTTCACCACACCTAGTGTGTGTGACAATCATTGGTACTTTAACTTAACTTGAACTTTACACATACAAACTGTAGCACACAAAAAAGCACATTTAATAAAAAAAACGTTATTATGGTCTTACCTTTACTTATAAATGAAGTCCATGTGCAGCTCTTTTGAATAAAAGCATCGATAACTTGTTTATAGAAGTCTTCCTTATCTTTCTTCAGTTTTAAAAGTCTCTCTGTCTCGATGGAGATCTTCCTTTGATTATTACCTCCTGCTTCGATTGAAAGTCCAGTTTAGAAACCTGTTTTGTTTTAGATATGTAATCCTCCATGTTAAAAGTCCAAGCAAGAGGAAAAAAAAAAGATCGCTGCTAACTGTTGCTGCTTGTTGTCACTTCTTCTGCAGCCGTGTAGTCGCAAGAATGATCTCTGGGATCACTAGCGCCCTCTACCACCAGGAGGCGGGATTACTGCGAGCCTCAGCCAGTGCGTCTTCGCAGCAGTTTTATGATCGCTCAGCACAAGAAATACGTTACACACATACAGTTGTTGACAAAATACACTGTACATTATATACCTCAGCTAACTAAACTATGGAAATGTATAATATAATTCATATAGCAATACGGTCTCACTGCACAGCAGGCCAGCAGTTAGCCGAGTCATTGCGCAATCCATGGTGAGGCTCAACTCAGTGACGTGCCTCAACTGGCTGTCTCTTCTCGGTATTTGAACGGCAAATGTGAAAATTCAGCGATTTTGAATAAAAATAATCTAAAACTGGTGAAGTTAAATGGAAAATAGCTTTATAGTATAATCACTGGATACATATAACAATTTAATTTTTTTTTTTTTCTTTTTACATTTTTTGTCTTTCCATGATGGCAGGTGAGACCCCGCCTCACCTGCCTCTAGTGACTGCACGTCACTGAATTTGGCCCATGTGCCACCCCTCTTCAAAGTTCAGTGAAATTGATGAAATATTGATTCTCACCCCTTACATGTACTGTCCTTGCCTGTGGAAATGGCTATTAAGGAATTGGTATACAAATGGTGGAGATGCAACTAACGATTAATTCAATGTTCAACGATTATGTTTTTGATTAGTCACATGATTATTGCTTATATGATCCGCTTGAGCCCACGACTTGATTCTTTTCTCATTTTCAAACCCTATTACAGTATTGGTGAATTGTAACAATAGAAACAAATTGCTAGGGAATTCATGGTTTAACTTTTTCATACAAATAACTACATTGGAGGGCAGCACGGTGGAACAGGGCGAAGTACAAAGTACAGTACGAAGGTCCTGGGTTCGAACCCTGGGCTCGGGATCTTTCTGTGTGGAGTTTGCATGTTTTCCCCGTGACTGCGTGGGTTCCCTCCGGGTAGTCCAGGCTTCCTCCCACCTCCAAAGACATGCACCTAAATTGGCCCTAGTTAAAGTTAAAGTTAAAGTATCACTGATAGTCACACACACACTAGGTGTGGTGAAATTACCCTCTGCACTTGACCCATCCCTTTGTTCCACCCCCTGGGAGGTGAGTAGAGCAGTGAGCAGCAGCGGTGGCTGCGCTTGGGTATCATTTTGGTGATTTAACCCCCAATTGCAACCCGGGCGATATGGCCTTTTAATATACACGATATATATCGGTAGGTTGTGGGTTCAAACCCCGGCCGAGTCATACCAAAGACTATAAAAATGGGACCCATTACCTCCCTGCTTGGCACTCAGTATCAAGGGTTGGAATTGGGGGTTAAATCACCAAAAATGATTCCCGGGCGTGGCCACCGCTGCTGCCCACTGCTCCCCTCACCTCCCAGGGGGTGATCAAGGGTGATGGGTTAAATGCAGAGAATAATTTTGCCACACCTAGTGTGTGTGTGACAATCATTGGTACTTTAACTTTAACTTTAACTTTATATATCTCAATATTTTGCCTTAGCCTTGAATCAACACTTGATGCATATAATCACAGCAGTACGATGATTCTATGTGTCTACATTAAAACATTATTCTTCATACTGCATTAATATATGCTACTTTTAAACTTTCATGCAGAGAAGGAAATCACAACTAAAAAAATCAAAAAAAATTTCATACGGTGTTGATCTGGAAATGTTTGCCTCGGCATTTTGATGGTGTGGACGTGTGGCACCAAACGGAGATGTTGACGTGCGGAGTAAGCCCTCTTCATTGTCTAGCGGGTGACTTTTCAAATGATGCTACATATTAGCTGTGTAGCCGAGTGTCCTGGGTTCGCCTATACAGTGTACTTATCTAATAAAATAATAAACGGGAGACATTAGAGCAGGTTCGGTAGCCACCACTTCTTTAATGTCAACATCACACACCTCCTTCAACAACCACACACCCTACGTCACAGCCCTACGGCAACAACTATGGAGGGACAAAACTCCTCCTCCTTACCTAACACACTCCGGTAACTTGGGACACCCTGAACTGTTTGTTACAGCAGTAATGCTACTTTTTATAGCAACGCTTTTGCCCCACACTTGACAAATCACGGTTGTCTGTTCGACATATTCCCACTTGAAGCCAAACCACCGCCAGACGATGGACCCCCTGCTGTTTTTCTTGGGAATTAATAATTATTCCCCCATTTGTTACCAGATTCGCACCTTCTTTCTCTTGTATTACCCCTCGCACCACTCCGCTAGCATCACAGCTAACGTTAGCCATGCTGCTACCTCTCTGCTCGGGGAGGGCGTATACGTATGTGGCGTATGACGTGACAGTATGTGACGTGTGTAAGAAGGTACGCTTGCTGTCTGTGAGAAGGAGAGACCGGAAAGAGCGAGGTGAGCCTGTAGTGTAATGCCAGCAGCTAAAAGCAACTGCGTGAGAACATATACTCGAATATCACGATATAGTCATTTCTATATCGCACAGAGACAAACCCGCGATATATCACGTGTATCGTTATATCGCCCAGCCCTACTTTGGTATGACTCGGCCGGGGTTTGAACTCAAGACCTACCGATCGTGTGAATGTTGTCTGTCTATCTGTGTTGGCCCTGCGATGAGGTGGTGACTTGTCCAGGGTGTACCCCGCCTACTGCCCGAATCCAGCTGAGATAGGCTCCAGCAGCCCCCCGCCGCGACCCCAAAAGGGACAAGCGGTATAAAATGGATGGATGGATGGACTACATTGGAAAATAAGGACTAACCCCTGATTTCCACAGGATGCGGAATGACAGTAAAACGTAGCCTTACCGCAGTTCTGAACGGTGCATAAAATGATCCAATTCGTTTCCTCTTAAAATTCTCACAAACATGGTATTTATTCCCTTCTTCGGCAGTTATGTGCTATTTGTTTCGTTTTGTTTATCACCGACACTGCCGTATCGTCGGTCACTCCCCGCCACACACCGTTTGCAATTCCGCATTGTCGTGGCCTATTTAACTTCGCTAAGTTACTATTCAGGCATGGAAAAAGAACAACACCCCCACTGTCACAGTTCACCTTCACTTTGTCCGCGTGCTATTTTAACCAGTCCCCACGGCCAAATTGTCACTGCTGTGTCCTAACAGTGGGAACGGAGGGGAACCGAGCGAAAGCTAAAAAGAAAAGGAAGAATGGCAGGGATAAAGTTGCTCTTATCAGAAGTTGCCAGGAGCAATGTGCACACAAAGGTGCTCAGAAATCCAATTTAGCCTTAGCAGTTAGTTGAAGCGATATCAGTACAATTAGCCGTCACAGGTCACAGTGTGAGCCCAGCACCTTAAGTGATTTCCTCAAGTCCCCTCAGTGGAGCTGTAAGCGGATATAAAGTCCCAAAAAAAAAGACTAAACAGAAAAAAAGGATCGACTCAACTCCACAAGTGAACAACTTCTATCGACTTGCCTTCTATTATTTTCCGTTATCTTGTTGGGATTTTTTTGTGTGCTTTTAATTACTCCCAAGTGTGTGAGTGTTGTGCAAACATGTTGGGGAAACAGAACAGTTTAGAAGTGTCCCCGAATGGTTTCAAAGAGAAGTAAGTATTTTTTCTTCAGTTTTTGTTACGTGCGGTGGAGAAGAAGATGGCACTGAGGCAGGGACGTCCTTTAGCCTGAGGCGTATTTATTAATATACTAAAATTAAGTGTGTGATAAATCCAAATGTGTATGGTTTGACTAGCTGGAGTGTTTTACCGTACAATGTTAAAGGTGCGTGTTGTGAGAGGTGCGGAAGTCCAGAAGGGGGAAAGGCGAGTCTCGGAGGTCCATGGGCAAGCAAGAGGTCAGGGGCAGGAGTCTGTGTCCGGGCGAAAGGTCGAGATCCAGGGAGGCAGCAAGAAGACAGGAGGGAATCCGGGGATACGAGACACACAGCTCGAATCCAGGGAACGAAGAGGAACTGCAGGGTGACGACAGAGGACAGGATACAATGAGGACAAAGAAAGGGAAACACAGAGAGCAAGGAAGCAAATAGGCGAGGAGAGATGCGTAGGGCTTATTGTACGGAGACAAGGAGTTATGTTCTGGCACCGGAACGCAGGACACGCTGGCTTAAGAAGGCAGGGGAGCTCGCATCAGCGTCAGGTGTGTTGATTGTAGATTGGAGATGTGCTCAGGAATGCGCAGCGGCATGCGCTTGCGCTATGGCAGTTTTTCCACTTACAGATGATGTATTATCAACACTTCATTTCATGTGGTCTAGATCAGTGTTCCTCAACCATCGGGCCAATTGTTTGGCCGCAGAAAATATGTTTCTCAGCTGTGGAAGGTATGGGCCGCAGCAGGACTCAGTTGTAGTACACTTTTCTACCACTTGTGGCAGTAATGACATTATTAAAGGCATACTAAAATGCGATTTTCTTTTTCAAACGGGGATAGCAGGTCCATTCTATGTGTCATACTTGATCATTTCGCGATATTGCCATATTTTTGCTGAAAGGATTTCGTAGAGAACATCGGCGATAAAGTTCGCAACTTTTGGTCGCTGATAAAAAAGCCTTGCCTGTACCGGAAGTAGCAGACGATATGCGCGTGACGTCACAGGTTCTGGAGCTCCTCACATCTGCACATTGTTTACAATCATGGCCACCAGCAGCGAGAGCGATTTGGACCGAGAAAGCGACGATTTCCCCATTAATTTGAATGTAAACAATGAAACTGCAGTCGGCCGCAATACACCGCTTCCCACCTACAGCTTTCTTCTTTGCTGTCTCCATTGTTCATTGAACAACTTGCAAAAGATTCACCAACACAGATGTCCAGAATACTGTGGAATTGTGCGATGAAAACAGACGACTTAATAGCTGGCCACCATGCTGTCCCAAAATGTCCTATACAATCCGTGACGTCACATGCTGACGTCATCATACCGAGATGTTTTCAGCAGGATATTTTGCGCAAAATTTAAAATTGCATTTTAGTAAGCTAGCCTGGCCGTATTGGCATGTGTTGCAATGTTAAGATTTCATCATTGATATACAGTGTTGGGTTAGTTACTGAAAACCAGTAACTAGTTACAGTTACTAGTTACTTTATTTCAAAAGTAACTCAGTTACTAACTCAGTTACTTACACCAAAAAGTAATGCGTTACTGTGAAAAGTAACTATTTAGTTACTTCTTCTACTTTTCTTTTTTTTTTAAAGCTCCCGTTAATGCCCTTTTAGCCTTCATTTCAGTACTGTTATTGCACTGGAGAATAATACAATCTGTTGATCAACTTGACATGCATTTGCATCACTGAACTCTGCTAAGCAATGTGCTCTACATACAACACACAAAGACACAAATATGTTTCAAAGGGCCAATTTATTTCAGGCCAGAACAAATTGACAAAACTATTTTAAATAGCTGCAACATAACATACATAAGTAACAAACAACATAATAACACTAACACTAACACTAACACTAACACTAACACTAACCACGTTAAACCCAGATTCCGAACTAACAAAGGTATTAACTCATTTTCTCTTTCTATGCCACATCAATATGGAATGCACTCCCAACAGGTGTAAAATAAAGGGCATCTCTATCCTCCTTCAAAACCGCACTAAAAGAACACCTCCAGGCAACTACAACCCTAAACTAACACCCTCCCTTCCACATAATACCTCTTCAGATTGTAAATAATCAAATGTAGACACTTTTTTTCAGCAGGATCTACCCCGACTTAACAAGTTGAAAAACGTATTCGGGTGTTACCATTTAGTGGTCAATTGTACGGAATATGTACTGTACTGTGCAACCTACTAATAAAAGTTTCAAACAATCAATCAATCAACAACATAGCTGTAAACCTGGCTTCACCTAAGGAAGGCACACGTGACATACACAACGCCTAACCAGGCAGATTTGAATTGTTGTTTTGGGCAGTAGACGGGATCTTTGATCCAAGACACAACTTACATTTACCGTATTTTCCGCACTATAAGGCGCACCTAAAAACCACACATTTTCTCAAAAGCTGACAGTGCGCCTTATAACCCGGTGCGCTTTATTACGATTCATTTTCATAAAGTTTCGATCTCGCAACTTCGGTAAACAGCCGCCATCTTTTTTCCCGGTAGAACAGGAAGCGCTTCTTCTTCTACGCAAGCAACCGCCAAGGAAAGCACCCGCCCCCATAGAACAGGAAGCGCTTCTTCTTCTACTGTAAGCAACCACCCGCCCCCGGAAGAAGAAGAAAAAACGCGCGGATATCACCGTACGTTTCATTTCCTGTTTACATCTGTAAAGACCACAAAATGGCTCCTACTAAGCGACAAGGATCCGGTTCATAAAAAGACGCAATCTCTCCATCCGCACACGGATTACTACCGTATTTCACAGCAACTGATATTCCTGTGAACCGCACTGTGGAACGGGAGCACGTACGGTGAATATTCGCACCACAGGGAATGAGAAGTCATCCTTCACTGTGGTTCTAGCTTGCCATGCTAACTTCCACCCATGGTGATATTCAAAAGGAAGACCTTGCCAAAAGAGACCTTTCCAGCCGGCGTCATCATAAAAGCTAACTCGAAGGGATGGATGGATGAAGAAAAGATGAGCGAGTGGTTAAGGGAAGTTTACGCGAAGAGGCCGGGTGGCTTTTTTCACACAGCTCCGTCCATGTTGATATACGACTCTATGCGCGCCCACATCACAGATGGTGTCAAAAAACAAGTGAAGCACACAAATACAACACTCGCCGTCATTCCGGGTGGATTAACCAAAGAACTCCAACCGCTGGATATTGGTGTCAACAGGGCATTCAAATCACGACTGCGAACGGCGTGGGAACAATGGATGACCGAAGGCGAACACACCTTCACTAAGACGGGCAGACAGCGCCGGACGACATACGCCAACATTTGCCAGTGGATCGTAAATGCCTGGGCAGATATTTCGGTCACAACTGTGGTCCGAGCTTTCCGGAAGGCAGGATTCACAGAACTACTGGACAACAACAGCGACACTGACTCCGATGACTTCGACGAGACGGAACCGGCCATTTTGGATCCCACGCTTGCGCAACTTTTCAATTCGGACACCGAAGACGAAGAATTCGAAGGATTTACGAATGAAGAATAACTTCAGAAAGTGAGCGCTATGTTTATTTTGTGTGTTGTGACATTAACGTTCGAGCAACATTATGTTGCTATTGCTCTACACCATTTTGAATTTTACTATGTTTGTGATTGCACATTTGCGTACATTTTGGGACAGAGTTGTTAGAACGCTGGTTTTCAATATATTATTAAAGTTTGACTGAACTATCTGACTGTTTTTTTGACATTCCCTTTAGCGCAGCGTAGGCGCGGCTTATAATCCGGGGCGGCTTATTGGTGGACAAAGTTATGAAATATGTAATTCATTGAAGGTGCGGCTAATAATCCGGTGCGCCTTATAGTGCGGAAAATACGGTAACTAAAATGTTATTTTCTTTGTGCTCGACAAAAGAAAAGAAGTGAGAATATCTCATACTTGCCAACCCTCCCGAATTTCAGTGCCTCTCCCCGGGACAACCATTCTCCAAATTTCTCTCGATTTCCAGCCGGACTTAAGGCACACCCCCTCCAGGTCCGTGCGGATCTGAGTGAGGACAGCCTGTCGTCACGTCCGCTTGGCCAACCAAAAAGTAACCACAGAACACTAGTGTTCTGTGGTTACTTTTTGGTTGGCCAACGGTTTACGTTGTATTGCGCACCCGCCTCCCCTCCCCTTCCCACACCCAGACACACACATACTAGTGATGGGATCGGCAGTTCTTTTGACTGTACTGAATCACTCGAATCAGTTCCTTAAATTGATAAGTTCAAAAAATTCGTTCACCGAATCCCACCCCCCCACACCCCCAAATAAAAATAAAAAAAATAGGAGGGGGGTGGCGTGCGTAGTACAGTACAGTGCAGACATTCGCGGGAGAAGCAGCAAATAGGGTGAACGCGAGTCCCTACACAGCTCTGTGCATGCAGTACACCAGGCAGTGAGTGACTGACAGCGCCACAGTCAGCACAGTTCAGTACGTGAACCTGAATCACTTCTGCAGCAGCAGTTCTGTGTGCAGGTTGGCGAATCATGAGTCAGTCAGTAACAACTTCCCCAGCGGCAGATCTCGGTGTGTGTCAGTTCGCAAACGACACAAGCCCTCAGCACCCAATGAACGACGCGCACAGTGACTGAACGAGAGCCTCAATGTGACGTCCTCCTCCGCGACACAGTCAGTTCTCTGTGTCAGTAGGTTCGCGAGTCCTGATTCTGTCGTTCACTGAGTGATTCATGTCGTTAATCCGCGCTGAACGAATCGTTCGCTCAGTCCCTCCCCCCGCCCCGATGATGAGTAGCTGGCTGCGTCGTTCGCCGACGTCGTGGGTTCAGTGAGTCACAGAATGCGCCAATTCCACTCATACCGGCATTGTTGCGGCGGAGCTCAACTGAACTGAGAAAGGAACGAATCAGTTCATGAAGTGATTCGGTTCAGTACGTTCACTCAAAAGATTTGTTCGTTTGAACGAATCGTTCACGAATGACACAACATTAACACACACAGAGAGCGCAGAGGAAGAATCAGAAGCACGTCACTGCTTCGCTGCAATAAAACTCACTCAGATCTTCTATTTCTAGCCGATACTACATAGAAAATAACTTTATTTGTAACACGTTAGTCCCAACACTGTTGATATATAAACTATCAGACTGCGTGGTCGGTAGTAGTGGGTTTCAGTAGGCCTTTAAACAAGGGCAAAAATTATGACTAAGTGATAGAGCTGTATTATAATGTGCACTTACATTTTACTGACAGTATATTAAAAAACATAATATTATTATTTATTATCAATTTAGTTAGAATGTATTTACTTTAGCACAGCGTAATTGTATGTACATTTATATTTCATCAGTTTTATGAGTCTCTTATTCAGCAGTATATTTGATTGGTATTTATTTTTGTAATCAGCCTGATCTAATCTTTAGTGATAATATTTGTGATTAACACATGGTTTCATATGTTTTGACAAGGTTTATCCTGTTTGTGAGTAGGTTAGATATGATTTTTAAAAATGGTTGAAAGCAACACTAAGATTCCTAACTCGGTGTTAATATTTTATTGCCCCCCTATAATGGAAAAGATGGGCCTCGAGGTCAAAAAAGTTAAGAACCCCTGGTCTAGAAAATGTGTATTGGATATGTTTTGGTGTGAATGTTACTTCACAGCCACATTTATAATCCAGTTCTTGCATCTGTCTGCAAGTGCTTTGTGTTTAAAGGCATTCTCTTTAGATTGCAAATTAAACCCTCTATGCCCCCCCAAAAATCTGCATGTTTGAATATATACTGTATCTTGAAGACGACCAAAAACGAGCAAAAATAAAACTTCAGGTATACAGTATATAGATGCACCGGTCACAACAGTAGGTACACCTGTCCACTCTCAAATCCAGGGGTAGGGAACCTATGGCTCTAGAGCCAGATGTGGCTCTTTTGATGACTGCATCTGGCTCTCAGATAAATCCTAGCTGACATTGCTTAACACGATAAGTAATGAATAATTCCGCTGGTCATCACAGTGTTAAAAATAACCACGTATCAACC
Source organism: Nerophis lumbriciformis (assembly GCF_033978685.3). NCBI lineage: Eukaryota > Metazoa > Chordata > Actinopteri > Syngnathiformes > Syngnathidae > Nerophis > Nerophis lumbriciformis. Next base: position 2,877,106 of record NC_084577.2, read on the forward strand.
AGACTACAAAGCCATCAGCAAAACCATACAGCACCAGAAGTTGCATTAATGGTAAGAAGTATTTTATTTATTATTGGTTACCTTCAGAATAACTGTTATTAAAAAGAAAAAGAGACTTATTATCCCGTACTTTTCGGAGTATAAGTCGCTCCGGAGTATAAGTCGCATTTAGTAGGGAAATTTATTTGATAAAACCCAACACCAAGAATAGACATTTGAAAGGCAATTTAAAATAAATAAAGAATAGTGAACAACAGGCTGAATAAGTGTACGTTATATGACGCATAAATAACCAACTGAGAACGTGCCTGGTATGTTAACGTAACATATTATGGTAAGAGTCAGTCAAATAACTGTAATATATAGAACATGCTATACGTTTACCAAACAATCTGTCACTCCTAATTGCTAAATCCCATGAAATCTTATACGTCTAGTCTCTTACGTGAATGAGCTAAATAATATTATTTGATATTTTACGGTAATGTGTTAATAATTTCACACATAAGTCGCTCCGGAGTATAAGTCGCACCCCCGGCCAAACTAGGAAAAAACTTATAATACAAAAAATACGGTACTCTAAAAATGTTGGTCTTACTTAAAAATGCACGCATTTAGTTGTAGTCAGAGTAAAAGAATATTATATGGCTCTCACGGAAATACATTTTAAAATATTTGGCTTTCATGGCCTTTCAATACATGTGAGATCCGCCCGGAGTTCCTTAAGGCTCTGGATACTGTAGGGCTGTCTTGGTTGACAAGACTCTGCAGCATCGCGTGGACATCGGGGGCAGTACCTCTGGATTGGCAGACCGGGGTGGTGGTTCCTCTCTTTAAAAAGGGGAACCGGAGGGTGTGTTCTAACTATCGTGGGATCACACTCCTCAGCCTTCCCGGTAAGGTCTATTCAGGTGTACTGGAGAGGAGGCTACGCCGGATAGTTGAACCTCGGATTCAGGAGGAACAGTGTGGTTTTCGTCCTGGTCGTGGAACTGTGGACCAGCTCTATACTCTCGGCAGGGTCCTTGAGGGTGCATGGGAGTTTGCCCAACCAGTCTACATGTGCTTTGTGGACTTGGAGAAGGCATTCGACCGTGTCCCTCGGGAAGTCCTGTGGGGAGTGCTCAGAGAGTATGGGGTTTCGGACTGTCTGATTGTGGCGGTCCGCTCCCTGTATGATCAGTGTCAGAGCTTGGTTCGCATTGCCGGCAGTAAGTCGGACACGTTTCCGGTGAGGGTTGGACTCCGCCAAGGCTGCCCTTTGTCACCGATTCTGTTCATAACTTTTATGGACAGAATTTCTAGGCGCAGTCAAGGCGTTGAGGGGATCCGGTTTGGTGGCTGCAGGATTAGGTCTCTGCTTTTTGCAGATGATTTGGTCCTGATGGCTTCATCTGGCCAGGATCTTCAGCTCTCACTGGATCGGTTCGCAGCTGAGTGTGAAGCGACTGGGATGAGAATCAGCACCTCCAAGTCCGAGTCCATGGTTCTCGCCCGGAAAAGGGTGGAGTGCCATCTCCGGGTTGGGGAGGAGATCTTGCCCCAAGTGGAGGAGTTCAAGTACCTCGGAGTCTTGTTCACGAGTGAGGGAAGAGTGGATCGTGAGATCGACAGGCGGATCGGTGCGGCGTCTTCAGTAATGCGGACGCTGTATCGATCCGTTGTGGTGAAGAAGGAGCTGAGCCGGAAGGCAAAGCTCTCAATTTACCGGTCGATCTACGTTCCCATCCTCACCTATGGTCATGAGCTTTGGGTTATGACCGAAAGGACAAGATCACGGGTACAAGCGGCCGAAATGAGTTTCCTCCGCCGGGTGGCGGGGCTCTCCCTTAGAGATAGGGTGAGAAGCTCTGTCATCCGGGGGGAGCTCAAAGTAAAGCCGCTGCTCCTCCGCATCGAGAGGAGCCAGATGAGGTGGTTCGGGCATCTGGTCAGGATGCCACCCGAGCGCCTCCCTAAGGAGGTGTTTAGGGCATGTCCGACCGGTAGGAGGCCACGAGGAAGACCCAGGACACGTTGGGAAGACTATGTCTCCCGGCTGGCCTGGGAACGCCTCGGGATCCCCCGGGAGGAGCTGGACGAAGTGGCTGGGGAGAGGGAAGTCTGGGCTTCCCTGCTTAGGCTGCTGCCCCCGCGACCCGACCTCGGATAAGCGGAAGAAGATGGATGGATGGATGGGCTTTCATGGCTCTCTCAGCCAAAAAGGTTCCCGACCCCAGCTCTAATCAAAACCGAGCTGCATAAAAAAAAAGCTGCTTTTACCAGCATTTATGTCATTTATGTCACTGCATGTTGCATGTTGGTGTCATTGTGCGCATCCCACTGTTAGATGAAAATAATACTTGTTGTGTTGTGGTCCCTCAAACCAAGAATAAATGTTGTAATGGCTAATTCAATTACGGCTAATACGATTTTGTATTGGCCCATTTTGACCAAACAGCCCTAGGGTGAGATGCAGTGGACAAATAAATACGCACATATTTATTTTGTAGACATTAAAGCAGGCGGAGGGCATGAATAGAGAAGGAATGACGCCTGAGGCTGCAGGCAGCAGCCATGACGTTGTCACAGCCTTAGATAAAGAAAGAGGAGACTGGCAGACAGCATAAATTAGAAATCCTCAAATAAGTATGTCCACCACACTGTGACATCACACTGTATCCAGTGTTAAAAAAGACTGCGAAACACAGCAGTCAGAGGCATCCAAAGCTCACGCCCAAATGCATGAACCTTATGATTTGAGGCTTTGATATTGTTTAACACAGTGTTTCTCAACTAATGGGTCTGGAACCCCAGAGGATTCTATTATTTGTGTCTACACTCTAGTATTCATGTTAGAACAATACACACGTCTGCAGCTAGGTGGAAGCAGTGTGTATTAGTTATCAGAGCTGTGTATAACGAGAGTATGGCCAACTGGGTTTCGAAGTTGATACCAAACACGATACAAAACAATTTTTTTTATTTGTTTTGTCATAAAAAAATACAATCGTGTGTGCTTACGGACTGTATCCCTGCAGACTGTATTGATCTATATTGATATATAATGTAGGAACCATAAATATTAATAACGGAAAGAAACAACCCTTTTGTGTGAATGAGTGTGAATGAGTGTAAATGGGGGAGGGAGGTTTTTTGGGTTGCTGCACTAATTGTAAGTGTATCTTGTGTTTTTTATGTTGATTTACAAACCCCGTTTCCATATGAGTTGGGAAATTGTGTTAGATGTAAATATAAACGGAATACAATGATTTGCAAATCATATTCAACCCATATTCAGTTGAATATGCTACAAAGACAACATATTTGATGTTCAAACTGAAAAACTTTTTTTTTTTTTTTTTTGCAAATAATCATTAACTTTAGAATTTGATGCCAGCAACACGTGACAAAGAAGTTGGGAAAGGTGGCAATAAATACTGATAAAGTTGAGGAATGTTCATCAAACACTTATTTGGAACATCCCACAGGTGAACAGGCAAATTGGGAACAGGTGGGTGCCATGATTGGGTATAAAAGTAGATTCCATGAAATGCTCAGTCATTCACAAACAAGGATGGGGCGAGGGTCACCACTTTGTCAACAAATGCGTGAGCAAATTGTTGAACAGTTTAAGAAAAACCTTTCTCAACCAGCTATTGCAAGGAATTTAGGGATTTCACCATCTCCGGTCCGTAATATTATCAAAGGGTTCAGAGAATCTGGAGAAATCACTGCACGTAAGCAGCTAAGCCCGTGACCTTCGATCCCTCAGGCTGTACTGCATCAACAAGCAACATCAGTGTGTAAAGGATATCACCACATGGGTTCAGGAACACTTCAGAAACCCACTGTCAGTAACTACAGTCGGTCGCTATATCTGTAAGGGCAAGTTAAAACTCTCCTATGCAAGGCGGAAACCGTTTATCAACAACACCCAGAAACGGCGTCGGCTTCGCTGGGCCTGAGCTCATCTAAGATGGACTGATACAAAGTGGAAAAGTGTTCTGTGGTCTGACGAGTCCACATTTCAAATTGTTTTTGGAACCTGTGGACGTTGTGTCCTCCGGACCAAAGATGAAAAGAACCATCCGGATTGTTATAGGCGCAAAGTTGAAAAGCCAGCATCTGTGATGGTATGGGGGTGTATTAGTGCCCAAGACATGGGTAACTTACACATCTGTGAAGGCGCCATTAATGCTGAAAGGTACATACAGGTTTTGGAGCAACATATGTTGCCATTCAAGCAACGTTATCATGGACGCCCCTGCTTATTTCAGCAAGACAATGCCAAGCCACGTGTTACATCAACGTGGCTTCATAGTAAAAGAGTGCGGGTACTAGACTGGCCTGCCTGTAGTCCAGACCTGTCTCCCATTGAAAATGTGTGGCACATTATGAAACTTAAACTATCACAACGGAGACCCCCGGACTGTTGAACAACTTAAGCTGTACATCAAGCAAGAATGGGAAAGAATTCCACCTGAGAAGCTTAAAAAAATGTGTCTCCTCAGTTCACAAAGGTTTACTGAGTGTTGTTAAAAGAAAAGGTGATGTAACACAGTGGTGAACATGCCCTTTCCCAAATACTTTGGCACGTGTTGCAGCCATGAAATTCTAACCACCGCGGCCCGGTGGTTGGGGACCACTGCATTAAACAATGTAACAAGGTTTTCCAAAATAAATCAACTCAAGTTATGGAAAAAAATGCCAACATGGCACTACCATATTTATTATTGAAGTCACAAAGTGCATTATTTTTTTTAACATGCCTCAAAACAGCAGATTGGAATTTGGGACATGAGGAGGTTGAGGTGGGCGGGGTTGGGGGGACGGGTTTGAGGTGTGTGTGGCGGAGGGTAGCGGGGGGTGTATATTGTAGCATCCCGGAAGAGTTAGTGCTGCAAGGGGTTCTGGGTATTTGTTCTGTTGTGTGTATGTTGTGTTACGGTGCGGATGTTCTCCCGAAATGTGTTTGTCATTTTTGTTTGGTGTGGGTTCACAGTTTGGCGCATATTTGCAACAGTGTTAAAGTTGTTTATACGGCCACCCTCCGTGTGGCCTGTATGGCTGTTGACCAAATATGTCTTGCATTCACTTGTGTGTGTAAAAAGCCGTAGATATTATGTGATTGGGCCGGCACGCACAGGCAGTGCCTTGAAGGCACGCCCCCAATATTGTTGTCTGGGTGGAAATTGGGAGAAATTCGGGAGAATGGTTGTCCCGGGAGATTTTCGGGAGGGGCACTGAAATTCGGGAGTCTCCCGGGAAAATCGAGAGGGTTGGCAAGTATGACTGGGAGACGCAACTGCTCTGTACTTCTCCCTACATCCGTGTACTATTCCGTACAGCGGCGTTTTAAAAAGTCATACATTTTACTTTTTGAAACCGATACCGATAATTTCCGATATTACATTTTAAAGCATTTCTCTAGTCAAAAGCCCATTGCGTGCCTACGGGGCGCCATGTTTGGTCCCAACTTTGAAACGGAGTTGGCCATACTCTCTCTATACACAGCTCTATTATTTATAGCTCATTTGTTGTGTTTTACTTTTGTAGTTGTATGTAGAAATGGTGCCACTGAAGCTCATATTGTCTATGGTATCTTATCCTGTTCTATCCTTACTACTCAGTTGCAGTAGTGAGTACACAGCAACACGTGTACAAAGCTGAGGAGATGAAGAAGTTTGTGGCAGGAGTTAAAAAGAAAAAAGGAGGCGGTGTGACAATAAACAGTACAACAAAACATACATAGTTGTTTTAACTCCAGTAGGAAATGAGGAAAAAACTTGTGTTTGTTTTGTGCCATTCTACTACCCTTTTGCAGCATTTTATCTCTGTGAGGTTGTTTTTTTTATTGCAGCAACAGTTAAAAAACAACTGAGTACAGATCCCAGCCTAACATTGAGCAAGAGTTAAGAGTAGCAACAATACGTTTGGAGCCTAGGATTGAAAATAATATTCTCCTTTTTGTGTTGTTATAGATTATCTGTGCATCTGGCACAGTGATGGCACATTGCATTGAAGTTGAATGTGTTCATATCCCAGTGACGTGCGGTGAGGTTGATGACTGGTGAGGCACTGAGTTCATCACAGTCAGATTTACAAACATATGAACGCTAAAGAGTATTTTAGTCACCATTTGATTGGCAGCAGTTAACGGGTTATGTTTAAAAGCTCATACCTGCACTCTTCCCTGCTTGGCACTCAGCATCAAGGGTTGGAATTGGGGGTTAAATCACCAAAATTTATTCCTGGGCGCAGCGCCGCTGCTGCCCACTGCTCCCCACTGCTCCCCTCACCTCCCAGGAGGGTGAAGAGGAAGATGGGTCGAATGCAGAGGACAAATTTCACCACACCTAGTGTGTGTGTGACAATCATTGGTACTTTAACTTAACTTTAACTTTACACATACAAACTGTAGCACACAAAAAAGCACATTTAATAAAAAAAAAAAACTTATTATGGTCTTACCTTTACTTATAAGTGCGGGAACAGTAGTGTTCGTGTTGGAGGAGTTGTGAATGAATGCAATATGAAATCCGTGCTGCAGTCTGCAGGTGTACCTAATGTTGTGTCCCTGCAGTCGTTCACGGCTCGTCCGGCGCGAGCAATGTTGTTTTTGCACTTTTTGGCTTCTTGTTAAGTGACTTTTTTTGGGTGGATTCGGTCTTGCACGTGGAGGGTTTGGGTGTGGGCTTTGGTTGGTGTGGCGCTCCCGTCGGGGGGTGCACTCTTCGCGGGGGTGCATTAACCGGCACCAGGAGGCGGGATTACTGCGAGCCTCACACAGTGCGTCTTCGCAGCAGTTTTATGATCGCTCAGCACAAGAAATACGTTACACACATACAGTTGTTGAGAAAATACACTGTACATTATATACCTCAGCTAACTAAACTATGGAAATGTATAATATAATTCATATAGCAATACGGTCTCACTGCACAGCAGGCCAGCAGTTAGCCGAGTCCACAATCCATGTTGAGGTACAACTGAGTGACGTGCCTCAACTGGCTGCTGATCACCGCACCGTCTCTTCTCAGTATTTGAACGGCAAATGTGAAAATTCAGCGATTTTGAATAAAAATAATCGAAAACTGGTGAAGTTAAATGGAAAATAACTTAATAGTATAATCACTGAATACATATAACAATTTAATTAATTTGTTTTCTTTTTACATTTTTTTTCTTTCCATGATGGCAGGTGAGGCTGGGCCTCACCTGCCTCTAGTGACCGCACGTCACTGTCATATCCATCCATCCATTTTCTACTGCTTGTCCCTCCCGGGGTCATGAGGGTCGGAGGCATTTAAAAGTTAAAGTTAAAGTACCACTGATTGTCACACACAAACTAGGTGTGGCGAAATTATTCTCTGCATTTGACCCATCACCCTTGATCATTTAGTAACACAGACAATTTATGTGAAATAAATGAGGAAGAATTAGAAAAGGTTAATTGGGTTTCTGAAAATAAAAATGCTTAAACTGATGTAGAGTAGTTGACAGTGGGTCTGATTTACTAATATCCTAATATGACACGCACAACGTGTACCTTTTTAAAAAAAAAAAAAAATCATATAAACTCAGTAAATACATCCCTGGACACAAGAGGACTTTGAATATGACCAATGTACGATTCTGTAACTACTTGGTATCGGATCGATACCTAAATTTGTGGTATCATCCAAAACTAATGTAAGGTATTAAACAACAGAAGAATTAGAGATTATTACATTTTAATAGAAGTGTAGATAAAACATGTTAAAACGGAAAATAAGCAGATATTAACAGTAAATTAACAAGTGGATTAGTTATCCCATTTTTACAGCTTGTCCTTTATAATTTTGACAAAATAATAGAATGGAAAATGACACAATATGTTACTGCAAATGTCAGCAGACAAATTAGGAGCTTTTGTTTGTTTACTTACTAATAAAAGACAAGTTGTCTTGTAAATTCACTATATATATATATATATATATATATATATATATATATATATATATATATATATATATATATCATATATGGCTTTGAAGGCTACAATGAAACAGGTTTTTTTTTAAATTGTATTCATACTTTTCTTTTCAATATACATAATATTGTTATTTTTAGGTGTGTAATTAATAATGTGTAATTTGATTTACGTATTACATAGTGTTATGAACGTGTCTGTTACTATATTATACAAAACCCAAAACTAGTGAAGTTGGCATATTGTGTGAATGGTAAATACAAACAGAATACAATGATTTGCAAATTATTTTCAACCTATATTTAATTGAATAGACTGCAAAGACAAGATACTTAACGTTAGAACTGGTAAACGTTGATATTTTTTTTTACAAATATCAGCTAATTTAGAATTTGATGCCTGAAAATAAAAATAAAAAAAGCTGGCACAAGTGGCAAAAAAAACAGAGAAATTTGAGGAATGCTCATCAAACACTTATTTGGAACATACCACAGGTGAACAGGCTAATTGAGAACAGGTGGGTGCCATGACTGGGTATAAAAGCAGATAAATAGATACTGTATTAACATAGGTTGATTGGCAACACTAGATTGGCCCTAGTGTGTGAATGTTGTCTGTCCATCTGTGTTGGCCCTGTGATGAGGTGGCGACTTGTCCAGGGTGTACCTCGCCTTCCGCCCGAGTGCAGCTGGGATAGGCTCCAACACCCCCCGCGACCCAAAAAGGGACAAGCGGTAGAAAATGGATGGATGGATGGATGTATTAGCACGTTTTCAATCTGAATTTAATTTAGGGGGATTGCACGAAAATGATTTCCCATATGGGGGCTGTGACAGAAAATAATTGCAAAGCACCAGTTGGACACTCGTTGAAGGATCCAAGATTGAGTTAGAAAAGTGGAAAATCATCATAACAATGTATTAAGTTACATAGTAATGTTGCATTATTTAATAATGTAATACATTTTTGCCTCTTTATATAAATAAATATGACGGATTTTGTAATTTTGCTGCATAAACAACATGCAATTGGTCATATTTGTAGTGGTGTTTTTATTGTTTGTGTCACATAAAGTAAAGAATTAACATAACAAAAGTTGTGTCTGTTGCTTGCAATCTCATTATCCATTATAAAATCAATACATTTACAGTTGGTTTAGGTTCGACAAATGAAACATCCTACAAGATTCCTAAAATAAATTCTAAGTTTTTTCTAATTAAGACCTCAAATTTCATGGTTTATTACATAATGCACCAAATTGTGCCATTTTATTAGAAAACAAACTACAGCGCCTACATTTTGTGTTAAAGTTTAGAGCATAATACTACCACCACCATGCTTGACGGTAGGTCTGGTGTTCCTGGGATTAAAGACCTCACCTTTTCTCCTCCAAACACGTTGCTGGATATTGTGGCCAAACAGCTCAATTTTTGTTTCATCTGACACCACATGGACAAAGATAAAACCTTCTGGAGGAAAGTTCTGTGGTCAGATATGCAAAACTTTATTAAAAAAATGTGTCAATGTTTATTACAAAATTCGTCCAAGATTTTGTTACAAAATGCGGTGTTTTCGTATTACATAATGAGGTAAACGTTTATTACATAATACACCCTTTGCACATAATGCATGGTTACAGTCCCCTTCCATGGACCTCTGAAAACAGTTTGTTGTATGATGAGCCCAAATTTATGGGCTGATTTCTTTTTTCATTGCAAGATCAATTTCATGTCCTCGGAAACGACACAAATAAAACTCAATAACATCGCAAAGATCTGCATCAGATGAGCAAATTGTGTAGTATATTTGGGTTTTTTACAGAATATATATATATGTATCGACGTGAACCGAGGGAGTGGGAGGATGTTTTGATCAGGATTTATGTTATGCTTGATAGAGGTAAATATTACGATGCATTATTTTTGACAGTGTTTTACAGGGCGTATGTGAGTACACAGTGAGGGAACAATGATTTGATCCCCCTGCTGATTTTGTGAGTTTGCACAGGAGTTTTCTTTCTCGAATGTGTGAAAGGGACTTTTTATGTCCTGTCATACCTTTTTGACACACTCATTTTCCACCTGACTGTGATTCACTTCCTCTCGTCTCCAGGGGAGATCTGCGCTTTCAACATCCACGGGTTGGATGCTCCATTCGAGGCAGTGGTGCTGAACGGCACTTCGGGGGAGGGCCAGCTGAGGGCCCGCGGCTTGGTGGACTGTGAGCTGCAGAAGGAGTACACCTTCATCATTCAGGCTCATGACTGCGGTTCAGGACCAAGGGGCACGGAGGGCAAAAAGTCCCACAAGTGAGTAACATATATAGTTTGGTATATAGTCAAGAGAATGTCAAGGATGCACAGTATTGAAGGGGTTCGTATGGCTTCTCACGGGTGAATCATTTTGCAATGCAGTCTGCTGAAATAATGGAAAGTGCCATTCGATATAGCAACTGATGCTGGGGTCAAAGTTGGAATTGCCACAAAACACATTTTAAGATAGTCAACACTCTACTGTCGTCTGGCAGCTAAAGTGGATAGCGCACCCCCCAATTCATCACAATTCATATGATGAAATCCCCTTCCTATTGTACTGAAGTTCTTTCTACACCGTTTGCCATTAAAATCACTGGTTAATTGCAAATATAAAAATATGCATTTCTTAACCAATATAGGTCAGTAGAATACAGTGAATGTAATGAATAATGTTATTGGGGCGGCATGGTGTAGTGGGTAGAGCAACCGTGCCAGAAACCTGAGGGTTGCAGGTTCGCTCCCCGCCTCTTACCATCCAAAAATCACTGCCGTTGTGTCCTTGGGCGGGACCACTTGTCCTTATTTTTTTAATAAAATAATAGAATGGAAAATGACACAATATGTTACTGCATATGTCAGCCTTTGTTTGTTTACTTACTACTAAAAGACAAGTTGTCTTGTATGTTCACTATTATATTTAAGGACAAAGTTGCAACAAGAAACATTTGTTTAATGTACCTTAAGATTTTTTGTTAAAATAAAGCCAATAATGCCATTTACCGAAAAGTACCGAAAAGTATCTGAATCATTTTGGTACCGGTACCAAAATATTGGTATCGGGACAACACTACTAAAGTGTTTACGATACATTTTTCTGTTGACCGCCACAAATAAATTTGACCTGCTCATAAACACATTAAATGGGACTTTCTTACTCCATACATTGGGTGGCAGTATGCATAATTACACTTTTTAACATTTAATATGCACCTGGTTTGCCAGAAAATTAGAAGAAGGAGCAGGATGGATTAATTCTGTCAATGTAGTTGCAATATTTAGCGAGTATTTAGACTCTTATAGAAACAACAACATTATTTTACAGCATTCATTGCAATTACTTGCGTCATGGCGAGCTATGCAAATTAAACGATGGTGTCCTTTACCCCCCCCCCCCCCCCCAATTAACAACACCAACAGATTGCAGTCTTGCAGGAAAACTCTACTATACAAAGCCAAAGCCATTTATCAACAACACCCAGAAACACAGCTGGCTCTGCTGGGCCCGAGCTCATCTAAGATAGACTGATGCAAAGCGGAAAAGTGTTCTGTGGTCGGACGAGTCCACATTTCAAATAGTTTTTGGAAACTGTGGACATTGTGTCCTCCGGACCAAAGAGGAAAAGAACCATCCGGACTGTTATAGGCGCACATTTCAAAAGCCAGCATCTGTGATGGTATGGTATTAGTGCCCAGGACATGGGTAACTTAGACATCTGTGAAGGCGCCATTAATACTGAAAGGTACATACAGGTTTTGGAGCAACATATGTTGCCATCCAAGCAACGTCACCTACTCAGTGGCCTAGTGGTTAGAGTGTCCGCCCTGAGATAGGTTGTGAGTTCAAACCCCGGCCGAGTCATACCAAAGACTATAAAAATGGGACCCATTACCTCCCTGCTTGGCACTCAGCATCAAGGGTTGGAATTGGGGGTTAAATCACCAAAATATTTATTTATATATATTTATTTATTTTAGATATATATTTATATATTATTTATGTTTATATATATTTATTTATTTATACATGCACCTTATTGCTTTGTTATTCTGCACTACCATGAGCTTATGTAACGAAATTTTGTTCTTATCTGTGCTGTAAAGTTCAAATTTGAATGACAATAAAAAGTAAGTCTAAGTCTAAGTCTAAGTCTAGTCTAAAAATGATTCCCGGACGCGGCAACCGGTGCTGCCCACTGCTCCCCTCACCTCCCAGGGGATGGTTCAAATGCAGAGGACACATTTCATGATTGTGTGTGTGTGTGACAATCATTGGTACTTTAACTTTAACTTTAACTTAACGTTATCATGGACGCCCCTGCTTATTTCAGCAAGACAATGCCAAGCCACATTATGCACGTGTTACAACAACGTGGCTTCGTAGTAAAAGAGTCCGGCTACTAGACCGGCCTGCCTGTAGTCCAGACCTGTCTCCCATTGAAAATGTGTGGCACAGTCTTGCAGGAAACACTGACTAGCGACCTCATCACATTCCTACCGAAGCAACTGGTCAAAACAATGCTTTTGGCAATACTGTCTGTAACGTGCAATGGAGCATATTCTCAGTTCTTGATGAACTACAACATATTTCATTATGGAAATGAATTAAAAAGTCAGAAGAAAAAAACAGGACACGATCCGACCTACAGCGCGCTCTCTCAACCGCAGCTACAATCGGTGTGCACAATAAGGACATCATTTCATCGACCCTATAGCTCCTGTGGAACATAATTAAGGACAGCTGCCACCTTGCACAAACTAAGAAGTTAAGGTGATAATTATCTGTGAAGAATACCATCTCCCTGGCATACGAACCAGGATATGTGTGATCCTGCATTTACATTTTGAATATGGTACATGCCTCCAGCGACCTCACCATCGTCTGTCTGTTTACCTCATTAGACAGAGAAAAGTGATGCTCAGACTCAAGCTGCAATTGCAGGTTGTCAGCAGAGGCTTGAATGATGATTAACGATGGAAAGGTTTTGTTCAAAGCAAGGGTACATAATAGGGGTGTGGGAAAAAATCGATTCGAATTCAAATCGCCATTCTCACGTTGTACGATTCAGTATCGATTCTCATTTAAAAAAAAAATCGATTTTAATTACCGTATTTTTCGGAGTATAAGTCGCACCAGAGTATAAGTCACACCTGCCGAAAATGCATAATAAAGAAGGAAAAAAACATGTATAAATCGCACTGGAGCCCGGCCAAACTATGAAAAAAACTGCGACTTATAGTCCGAAAATTACGGTAATCAATCCAACAAAACAATATTATCAACAACAGTATCAATATTAGTAACAATTTCAACATAGCAGTGATTAAAAATCCCTCATTGACATTATCATTAGACATTTATTAAAAAAAATATATACCGTATTTTTCGGACTATAAGTCGCAGGTTTTTTTTCATAGTTTGGCCGGGCTCCAGTGCGACTTATATGTTTTTTTCCTTTCTTATTATGCATTTTCGGCAGGTGCGACTTATACTCCGGTGCGACTTACCGTATTTTCCGCACTATAAGGCGCACCTAAAAACCACACATTTTCTCAAAAGCTGACAGTGCGCCTTATAACCCGGTGCGCTTTATATATGAATTAATATTACGATTCATTTTCATAAAGTTTCGATCTCGCAACTTCGGTAAACAGCACGCCATCTTTTTTCCCGGTAGAACAGGAAGCGCTTCTTCTTCTACGCAAGCAACCGCCAAGGTAAGCACCCGCCCCCATAGAACAGGAAGCGCTTCTTCTTCTACTGTAAGCTACCACCCCCCCCTGTAAAGACCAGACTACAAAATGCACGTACGGTGAATATTCGCACCACAGGGAATGAGAAGTCGTCCTTCACTGTGGTTCTAGCTTGCCATGCTAATGGCCAGAAACTTCCACCCATGGTGATATTCAAAAGGAAGACCTTGCCAAAAGAGACCTTTCCAGCCGGCGTCATCATAAAAGCTAACTCGAAGGGATGGATGGATGAAGAAAAGATGAGCGAGTGGTTAAGGGAAGTTTACGCGAAGAGGCCGGGTGGCTTTTTTCACACAGCTCCGTCCATGTTGATATACGACTCTATGCGCGCCCACATCACAGATGGTGTCAAAAAACAAGTGAAGCACACAAATACAACACTCGCCGTCATTCCGGGTGGATTAACCAAAGAACTCCAACCGCTGGATATTGGTGTCAACAGGGCATTCAAATCACGACTGCGAACGGCGTGGGAACAATGGATGCCCGAAGGCGAACACACCTTCACTAAAACAGGCAGACAGCGCCGGACGACATACGCCAACATTTGCCAGTGGATCGTAAATGCCTGGGCAGATATTTCGGTCACAACTGTGGTCCGAGCTTTCCGGAAGGCAGGATTCACAGAACTGCTGGACAACAACAGCGACACTGACTCCGATGACTTCGACGAGACGGAACCGGCCATTTTGGATCCCACGCTTGCGCAACTTTTCAATTCGGACACCGAAGACGAAGAATTCGAAGGATTTACGAATGAAGAATAACTTCAGAAAGTGAGCGCTATGTTTATTTTGTGTGTTGTGACATTAACGTTCGAGCAACATTATGTTGCTATTGCTCTACACCATTTTGAATTTTACTATGTTTGTGATTGCACATTTGCGTACATTTTGGGACAGAGTTGTTAGAACGCTGGTTTTCAATATATTATTAAAGTTTGACTGAACTATCTGACTGTTTTTTTGACATTCCCTTTAGCGCAGCGTAGGCGCGGCTTATAATCCGGGGCGGCTTATTGGTGGACAAAGTTATGAAATATGCAATTCATTGAAGGTGCGGCTAATAATCCGGTGCGCCTTATAGTGCGGAAAATACGGTATACTCCGAAAAAATACGGTATATATAAAAAAAAAAAAGAACAATAGTGTCACAGTGGCTTACACTTGCATCGCATCTCATAAGCTTGACAACACACTGTGTCCAATATTTTCACAAAGATAAAATAGGTCATATTTTTGGTTCATTTAATAGTTAAAACAAATTTACATTATTGCAATCAGTTGATAAAACATTGTCCTTTGCAATTATAAAAGCTTTTTTTTATAAAAATCTACTACTCTGCTTGCATGTCAGCAGACTGATTGATTGATAGATTGAGACTTTTATTAGTAGGTTGCACAGTGAAGTACATATTCCGTACAATTGACCACTAAATGCTAACACCCAATTAAGTTTTTCAACTTGTTTAAGTCGGGGTAGATCCTGCTGAAATCCTATGTATTGAATGAATAGAGAATTGTTTTGAATCGGAAAAATATCGTTTTTGAATCGAGAATCGCGTTGAATCGGAAAAAAATCTATTTATAATCGAATCGTGACCCCCAAGAATCAACATTGAATCGAATCGTGGGACACCCAAAGATTCGCAGTCCTAGTACATAACGAACACCAGTATTAGATTGAACCAAGGTGTTTGGAAACGAAGAAGGATAGGACCAACCTGATCTTTTGAAAGGAATATCTCCAGGGATGGGAATTTGCAAGATTTTCATGATTCTGGTTCCATTTCCGATTCCGCTTAACAATTCGGTTCGTTTTCGATTCTCTTATTGATTCTCATTTGGAATAGAGTAAAGCAAACAAGTTGATTAGCGTCAACTTTGTTTAGTTAAGAAAACAAACAACAGTGAGGTCTTAAGAGACCCACGTTCTTGATGGAGTACCAGTAAAAATATGTTGTTTTGAAAATAAATATAGTAATAAAATATAAAATATATATTCTACTGTAGTAATAAACACAATACAACATACATTCTGGGACGAATGGCAATTACACAAAAATGTTTGGTAACATATTTATACATTTTTCAAATAGAAATGAAAAGTATTATTTCTAAAAAAATATATATACAGTAAGGAAGAGTTTCAACCAATCAAAGTTTATTTATGTAGCCCTAAATCACGAGTGTCTCAAAGGGCTGTACAAGCCACAACGACATCCTCGGCTCAGGTCCCACATCAGGGCAAGAAGAAAACGATTCACATGTTCCCATTCCAGGGTGGATCTTGGATCATTTTGCAACGCAATCTACTGAAAATGATGGAAAGCGCCACTCTACATAGCAACTGACGCCGTGGTCAAAGTTGGAATTTCCACAAAACACATTTTAAGATAATCAACATTCTGCTGCCATTTGGCGGCTAAAGTGGATAGCGCGCCCCCCTAATTCGTCACGTTTCATGTGTCGGGTAAACCGGAACAAATAGAGCCATATGAATCCCCTTCCTAATGTACAGTATAAACTTTCAAAAGTATGTAAAAGTACGTCAGCCAAAGACAAATACAAGTCAAGTAGAACTATACACTGCAGTTTTTCAAGCATCAACAATGGAAATGAACCATTATTTTTCAGAAATGAGTGTATCTGCTTTTTTATTTTTTTATTTTTTTAGAAAGCATACGTAATATTTATGAGTAATTAGGATGTCTCCAGCTGTGAAGATCACCTCTTAGACAGGAAGTGGCGTGCTGATTGCCGGTCTAGTCATGTGATGAAGGAGGAGAAACATTAATTTCACATTTACAGTTAATAATAGCATGTTTTAACATGATAGATTGTTAGTTACCTGCAGCATGAACAGCAGACGACGTGTTGACTTTGCAGCTGCCGCTGGTGGTGACTCACTTCCGCCTCGGAGGGGATCAAAACGCGTCATTCATTCAACGTTATCGCATGCTGTGTCTTCTAATGTTTCTGGTAGGATTTCCCAAAATTGATGCAATATCCACTTTGCAGGTAATGCAAGTTGCCCTGTTGTCTTCCTTTCTCATGAATAATTCCAACATTTGTGCTGCTGATCAGCGCCGTGTTTAGTGTGGTCATGCATCGATAAGATACCTTTTTTGGCTTATGCTCTTGGCGGGCTAACAGGCGTATTTATAGCCAACTGTTTCTATGTAATGTCGCAATCTTCCATGCCAACAAAGCAAGTATGTCTGGTAAAAAGTGCTCAAAAGTAGGGCTCCTCTTTACAAATTGTGCTATGTCAATACTAATTTACAGTGTTTGTGCCATTTAATATATATATATATATATATATATATATATATATATATATATATATATATATATATATATATATATATATATATATATATATATATATATATATATGTATATATATATATATATATATATATATATGTATGTATGAATATATATATATATATGTATATATATATATATATATATATATATATATATATATATATATATATATATATATATATATATATATATATATATATATATATATATATATATTAGGGATGTCCGATAATGGCTTTTTTGCCGATATCCGATATTCCGATATTGTCCAACTCTTAATTACCGATACCGATATCAACCGATACCGATATATACAGTCGTGGAATTAACACATTATTATGCCTAATTTGGACAACCAGGTATGGTAAAGATAAGGTCCTTTTTTTAAAAAAATCAATAAGATACCTTTTTTGGCTTATGCTCTTGGCGGGCTAACAGGCGTATTTATAGCCGACTGTTTCTATGTAATGTCGCAATCTTCCATGCCAACGAAGCAAGTATGTCTGGTAAAAAGTGCTCAAAAGTAGGGCTCCTCTTTACAAATTGTGCTATGTCAATACTAATTTACTATGGTTGTGCCATTTAATATATATATATATATATATATATATATATATATATATATATATATATATATATATATATATATATATATTAGGGATGTCCGATAATGGCTTTTTTGCCGATATCTGATATTCCGATATTGTCCAACTCTTAATTACCGATACCGATATCAACCGATACCGATATATACAGTCGTGGAATTAACACATTATTATGCCTAATTTGGACAACCAGGTATGGTAAAGATAAGGTCATTTAAAAAAATAAAAAATAAAATAAAATAAGATAAATAAATTAAAAAAAATGTCTTCAATAAAAAAGAAAGTAAAACAATATAAAAACAGTTACATATAAACTAGTACCGGTAATTAATGAAAATGAGTAAAATTAACTGTTAAAGTTTAGTACTATTAGTGGACCAGCAGCACGCACAATCATGTGTGCTTACGGACTGTATCCCTGCAGACTGTATTGATATATATTGATATATAATGTAGGAACCAGAATATTAATAACAGAAAGAAACAACCCTTTTGTGTGAATGAGTGTGAATGAGTGGGGGGAAGGGAGTTTTTTGGGTTGGTGCACTAATTCTAAGTGTATCTTGTGTTCTTTATGTTGATTTAATTAAAAAAAACAAAAAAAATAACAACAAAAAATGATACTGATAATACAAAAACCGATACCGATAATTTCCGATATTATATTTTAAAGCATTTATCGGCCAATAATATCGGCAGGCCGATATTATCGGACATCTCTAATATATATGTATGTATATACTATATATATATATATATATATATATACAGTGGGGCAAAAAAGTATTTAGTCAGCCACCGATTGTGCAAGTTCTCCCACTTAAAATGATGACAGAGGTCTGTAATTTTCATCATATGTACACTTCAACTGTGAGAGACAGAATGTGAAAAATCCAGGAATTCACATTGTAGGAATTTTAAAGAATTTATTTGTAAATCATGGTGGAAAATAAGTATTTGGTCACTTCAAACAAGGAAGATCTCTGGCTCTCACAGACCTGTAATTTCTTCTTTAAGAAGCTCTTCTGTCCTCCACTTGTTACCTGTATTAATGGCACCTGTTTGAACTTGTTATCTGTATAAAAGACACCTGTCCACAGCCTCAAACAGTCAGACTCCAAACTCCACTATGGCCAAGACCAAAGAGCTGTCAAAGGACACTAGGAAAAGAATTGTAGACCTGCACCAGACTGTGAAGAGTGAATCTACAATAGGCAAGCAGCTTGGTGTGAAAAAATCAACTGTGGGAGCAATTATCAGAAAATGGAAGACATACAAGACCACTGATAATCTCCCTTGATCTGGGGCTCCACGCAAGATCTCATCCCGTGGGTTCAAAATGATCATGAGAACGGTGAGCAAAAATCCCAGAACCACACGGGGGGACCTGGTGAATGACCTGCAGAGAGCTGGGACCAAAGTAACAAAGGTTACCATCAGTAACACACTACGCCGACAGGGAATCAAATCCTGCAGTGCCAGATGTGTCCCCCTGCTTAAGCCAGTGCATGTCCAGGCCCCTCTGAAGTTTGCCAGAGAGCACATGGATGATACAGCAGAGGATTGGGAGAATGTCATGTGGTCAGATGAAACCAAAATAGAACTTTTTGGTATAAACTCAACTTGTCGTGTTTGGAGGAAGAAGAAACTCAACTCGTCGTGTTTGGAGGAAGAAGAATACTGAGTTGCATCCCAAGAACACCATACCTACTGTGAAGCATGGGGGTGGAAACATCATGCTTTGGGGCTGTTTTTCTGCTAAGGGGACAGGCCGACTGATCCGTGTTAAGGAAAGAATGAATGGGGCCATGTATCGTGAGATTTTGAGCCAAAACCTCCTTCCATCAGTGAGAGCTTTGAAGATGAAACGTGGCTGGGTCTTCCAGCATGACAATGATCCCAAACACACCGCCCGGGCAACGAAGGAGTGGCTCCGTAAGAAGCATTTGAAAGTCCTGGAGTGGCCTAGCCAGTCTCCAGACCTCAACCCCATAGAAAATCTGTGAAGGGAGTTGAAAGTCCGTGTTGCTCGGCGACAGCCCCAAAACATCACTGCTCTCGAGAAGATCTGCATGGAGGAATGGGCCAAAATACCAGCTACTGTGTGTGCAAACCTGGTAAAGACCTATAGTAATCGTTTGACCTCTGTAATATAACCTTTGTTGGCAATAACAAAGTATTGAGTTGAATTTTTGTTATTGACCAAATACTTATTTTCCACCATAATTTACAAATAAATTCTTTAAAAATCCTACAATGTGAATTCCTGGATTTTTTTTTCATATTCTGTCTCTCACAGTTGAAGTGTACCTATGATGAAAATTACAGACCTCTGTCATCATTTTAAGTGGGAGAACTTGCACAATTGGCGGCTGACTAAATACTTTTTTGCCCCACTGTATATATATATAACTCACAATATATACAACTCAGTGGCCTTGTGGTTAGAGTGTCCGCCCTGAGACTGGGCGGTCGTGAGTTCAAACCCCGGCCGAGTCATACCAAAGACTATGAAAATGGGACCCATTACCTCCCTGCTTGGCACTCAGCATCAAGGGTTGGAATTGGGGGTTAAATCACCAAAATGATTCCCGAGCGCGGCCACCGCTGCTGCTCACTGCTCCCCTCACCTCCCAGGGGGTTAACATGGGTATGGGTCAAATGCAGAGGACACATTTCACCACACCCAATGTGTGTGTGACTATGGTTGGGACTTTATTTTTATGTAATTACTAATTATTAGTATTTTACATGGCAATTTCAACACCTCCGATTTTGGTGTTCAAAATTACAACCAAGATGCACGTTACAATCAAACAGCTGGTGTGTAATAATAAATACAATACCTACAGTTCAAACACTTTGTAGGAGTCTACGAGACAAGACTGCCACATTAAACCTAATGCCAATAAGACTACTTCTTGACTATGGCAACACACGTAGGACAAATTGAAATGAATGCATACTTGCAAATGAGACTCAGAAGTGTAAGAAAACAAGATATAACAATTGGACAATGTGGAAGGCAATTAGTGAGATTTCTTCGATTCTGCTTAATGTTTCTGTTCTCTATCGATTATCGTATTGATACTTTTGTGGAAAAAAAGGAGAACAAACAGGTTAATTTAGTTGAGAAGTAACATGAGCCTAAAACGTGCAGAGTCTCATATGTTTTGATGGGGGAAAAAAACAACTAATAATTCATCAAACAAATATCAATATTTGCTCATTAAAGGGGCTGTTTGCATCATTTACACAGATGCCCAGAGGGCGCTAACTTTCCTGTGTATTTTACACAGTATATCCCGCCCTCGGTGAGTGACAGCTGTAAACACCAATCATTTTATTTGGGTTGATTACAAAAAATGGTATTACATAAAGTTAGTAATTGTGAAAAGTATAGACGCCTGTCAAACAAATGTGTCCTGTTGAACCACTAATGGTAACTGTCAGGTTCAAACACTGATGACATCTATTAAACAGGACAAGAAGCAAAGAATCAAACAGAGACAGAATTCAATTTGGCTCAGTGAGGAGAAATGTGTACATCTGTACCCTTGTACAGTGTCATTACGCTCGGCCAAAAGATTGTACGCCTCCTCTTTTATTTGGACTTTCCCTGACCACATGGCAACAGCTGCTTCCAAAGGACGGGGTCGTAAACAGCCATCGCCTTTGATTACAAAATAGTTCAAAAGAAAAGGTCGGTTCAAAAAAGAGGTCGTAAAAGTGTTCGAAAAAAGAGGTGTCTGGAACTTGAGCAGATTCTACCTTCTCTCCGCTTTGTAGTTCTTGGGTCAAAACAATATCTTTCTGTTGATTACAATACATGAAAGAAACAGAACACCTTCATGTTGCTTCCCCCCTTACACAATGGAGTTTTACAAGCCTTCTTCTTGGTAGGTTCAAAGACAGCTTTTGTCTTCTCGCCGGGAACTCATTTCAACACAAAGTATTGTGATAACTTAGATACAATTATTCTGACAGTAACATAAGCTAGCGGGTGGTGTTCTTGTTATATTTTCTGCTTTGAAAAAATGTAGGAAGTTGCAAACAGCCCCTTTAAACTGCGGTATACAAATATTTTCTGTATGATTACAATCCTTTAAAATTATCTTGAGTTTAAAGGCCTACTGAAATGCGATTTTCTTATTCAAACGGGGATAGCAGGTCCATTCTATGTGTCATACTTGATCATTTCGCGATATTGCCATATTTTTGCTGAAAGGATTTACCGTATTTTCCGCACTATAAGGCGCACCGGATTACTAGCCGCACCTTCAATGAATGGCATATTTCATAACTTTGTCCACCAATAAGCCGCCCCGGACTATAAGCCGCGCCTACGCTGCGCTAAAGGGAATGTCAAAAAAACAGTCAGATAGGTCAGTCAAACTTTAATAATATATTAAAAACCAGCGTTCTAACAACTCTGTTCACTCCCAAAATGTACGCAAATGTGCAATCACAAACATAGTAAAATTCAAAATAGTGCAGAGCAATAGCAACATAATGTTGCTCGAACGTTAATGTCACAACACACAAAATAAACATAGCGCTCACTTTCTGAAGTTATTCTTCATTCGTAAATCCTTCGTCTTCGGTGTCCGAAGTGAAAAGTTGGGCAAATTTACGATCCACTGGCAGATGTTGGCATCGTCTGGCGCTGCCTCCTCGTCTTAGTGAAGGTGTGTTCGCCTTCTGTCATCCATTGTTCCCACGCAGTTAGCAGTCTAGCTTCGAATGCCCTGTTGACACCAATATCTAGTGGCTGGAGGTCTTTTGTCAATCCACCCGGAATGACGGCGAGTATTGAATTAAGCGCGTAAGCGTGTCTCTCAATGTGCTGTTATGAGCTAGCAAATATAACAACTACACTACCCAGCATGCAACGATAGTTACGAGCATGCGCGGTAGCCCTGAGAAGCGTTGTATGCTGGCAGTTAGAATGTGGTTATGAGCACGCTGTGAGTAAACGTTGAGAACTCAGTTAACACGCCTCGTCTGCATTATTTATAATTAGACAGACAACACACTTAATAGGAGCCATTTTGGGGTCTTTACATAAACACACAAATGGAAATGAAACGTCACATATCCCAGCATGCACCGCGCGCTTCTTCTACGGGGAAAAAAGATGGCGGCTGTTTACCGTAGTTGCGAGACCTAAACTTTATGAAAATGAATCTTAATATTTATCCATATATAAAGCGCACCGGGTTATAAGGCGCACTGTCAGCTTTTGAGAAAATTTGTGGTTTTTAGGTGCGCCTTATAGTGCGGAAAATACGGTAGTAGAGAACATCGACGATAAAGTTCGCAACTTTTGGTCGCTGATAAATAAGCCTTGCCTGTACCGAAAGTAGCAGACGATATGCGCGTGACGTCACCGGTTGTGGAGCTCCTCACATCCGCACATTGTTTACAATCATGGCCTCCAGCAGCGAGAGCGATTCGGACCGAAAAAGCGACGATTTCCCCATTAATTTGAGCGAGGATGAAATATTTGTGGATGAGGAAAGTGAGAGTGAAGGACTAGAGGGCAGTGGGAGCGATTCACATAGGGAAGATGCTGTGAGAGGCGGGTGGGACCTGATATTCAGCTGGGAATGACTAAAACAGTAAATAAACACAAGACATATATATACTCTATTAGCCACAACACAACCAGGCTTATATTTAATATGCCACAAATGAATCCCGCGTAACAAACACCTCCCCCCTCCCGTCCATATAACCCGCCAATACAACTCAAACACCTGCACAACACACTCAATCCCACAGCCCAAAGTACCGTTCACCTCCCCAAAGTGTAAAAAAGACTTAAAACAAAAGACTTAAAACGTTTGCAAGTAAATATATATGATCAAAATAGTATCAATCTCACGGAGATTCCTGAGCCATTTTGAGAGATAATGACAAAGCCAGTCATGTGATCCGTGACGTCGCGTTTGGAACCAGAGACCAACAACACTAATCAAGCAGACTTTGACAGAGCCAAAAATGATTACTTTGGGGAAAATAATGTTCCAGAAGCTTAATTTTTTTAAACCCGAATACAAAGAGTATTAGCAACAACTTTTAGAAGCAGAGTGCTATATGGATGTAGCTTTTTTGCAACACTAGCATCAGCAGCATTGCTAGGTGCTAAATATAAAAATTCACCATAATAAAACAGCTCTTACTGTACTATTTCCACTCTCGCTGCGATGACGACCACCATGACCCTCACATAATTCCATTCAGATCAAGAATCAATCGCAATCCTCACAAAGGATCAAAAAAATCGTTGCCGTAACTAGCGTCTGAGGTTGTCAAAGTCGACCATCATCGACCACATTTGTCTACTTGTGAGAGATGCATGAATTATAATCCAGAATTTAATTTTACCAAGTTTGACACAAAGCAGAAACAGCTGCTGGCGTAGTGCGGCAACAATAGCGGTGTTAGCTAGAATTAGCTAACTGCTATCAATGCTCCGCTAAAATAGCCTGTCTGCGTAACCGCTTATAATAACAATATTACTCATATTTGGTTAATTTTCAGGTCACGATATGTAAATGGAGGATTGTTGGCGGTTTCTAGATGTTTTTAGAGGGTATAATGGATGCAATAGAGCAGTGTTGTTCAACCTTTTGTGAGCCAAGGCACATTTTTTTCATTGAGAAAATCTCGAGGCACACCACGAGCAGAAAACATTAAAAATTTAAACTCAGCAGCCTATATTGACAATCAAAAGTTGTTCTCGCAATTGTTGGATATGAATTCAAACCATAACCAAGCATGCATCAATATAGCTCTTGTCTCAAAGTAGGTGTACTGTCACCACCTGTCACATCACGCCGTGTCTTATTTGGAGTTTTTTGTTTTTTTTCCTGTGTGTGGTGTTTTATTTCTTGTCTTGCGCTCCTATTTTGTTGATTGTCATGTGATGTACGGATATACTTTGTGGACGCTGTCTGCTGCTCCACACACTGTAAGTCTTTGCTGTCATCCAGCATTCTGCTTTTGTTTACTTTGCAGCCAGTTCAGTTTTAGCTTCGTTTTGCATAGCCTTCGCTAAGCTTCAATGTCTTTTCTTAGGGGCACTTGCCTTTTGTTTATTTTTACCTGCACACTGCCTCCCGCTGTCGTCTGCATATTGTGATCACGACAAACCATGTTCCCAACATCTACAAAGCAATTCTACCTGCTGCCACCTACTGATATGGCAGAGTATTACACAGTCACCCTGCCGATCTCTAGACAGCACCGACACTCAACAATGGCACATTTGCGGATTATAATTACTGGATTGCAAAAAATATTTTTAACCCAATTCGGCGAAATTACATAATCTCCCACGGCACACCAGACAGTATCTCACGGCACGCGGCACAGTGGTTGAAAAACTCTGCAATAGAGGATCCTCGATCTGTTGACTCAATTGTTAGTTATTTATTTACGATTTCGAAATGGATACAAAAAAGCCAAACATATGTTATTGTCTTACATAGGTCTTACGTAGATAGATGGATAGTACTTTATTGATTCCTTCAGGAGAGTTCTCTCAGGAAAATTAAAATGATGATAAATGATAAACAGCACATCTCTTTCCATTGTTTGCGTATTTTTAGTATGACTGATTTGATAATATGGTCAGAGTGCAGAAGCGTTACTACAGCGACGTAGAATCTACAAAATATGCCGAAGATATTCGGAGCTGAATATTTAAAATGGTCGACTGAATTCGTGGCATTTTGTGATGTTTAGACGGTATTTGCACATACTTTGCGAAATGTAAAAACAATTGGATATGTGTTAATGCATACAATGAAGTCCAATTAAGCATATAAAGTCAACTTGTTTTTCCACTCTACTGGTACTTTAAATCCACAAACTGCTATAAAATTGATTAGCTTGCAAGTTATTGTGACAAAGTAAAATACCAAATGTTATGCATTTTTTCTGCAGATTTCCATATTTTGAAATGCAAACGTTGACACTCCTCTTTGACACACGTAATAAAGGTGTTTTTTATGTCCCCTGATGTTTTTTTGGTGCTAAATTAACCACAACATTGGCGCCACATAAAACATTATGCGCTACCGGTCTGTCATTTCCTGAAAAAACATTGTTAAAAAAACAACTTCAATCCTTGTCCAGCTGTTTACTGATGTATACTATTCATGTTTAGTTAATTTTACTGCAAATAAATGTTGGCTCCAATTATCAGTTATCGGCCTCCTTGACTACTAATACATTGGTATGAGAAAAAAAAACATATCAGTCAATCTCTACTATAAACCACAACCACAACATTTTATGGTTAATAATCCATTAATAAATATCAACCATGTATATTTTTTTTCAAACAAATACTTAAATAAATAAATAAACACAGTAAAATGTCTTCTGTGAGAGAAGGGCTTGTGTGAAGAAATTAGGACACCCGTAAATACACTCGCTGCACAGGCGATTAATGCCCAAAGCTTCAATTATTTAGCCTAGTGATTAGGCAAAATGCCAAAAGAGGATCACAACTCCTGTAATCCCATGTATTAATTTTAATACATTGTGTTTTTGTCAAGTCACTTTCAATTGTAGCCTTTTACTGCTTAGTGCTTGGGGAAAAAAATTCTGGCACAATATTCTACATAAGCCCTCTGGCCCTTTGCACCAATAAAAACAACCTGAATCCCACTACATCATATTTATATGCAAATGACTCCTCTCATTTTCATATGCTTTGACTACTCTGTGCAGGGCAGTGGTCCATATTCAGGTCAACGATGTGAACGAGTTTGCTCCGGTGTTCCGGGAGCCCCAGTACCAAGCGGCAGTGACAGAGGGCAAGATTTATGACAGCATCCTACAAGTGGAGGCCACTGACCAGGACTGTTCCCCTCAATACAGCCAGATCTGTAACTACCAGATCACCGCTACCAACACACCGTTTGCTATAGACCGCAACGGTAAGTACTTGACAAGATTCATGTACAGCTTAAGTCATTCTTTACTATCACATGTACGCTTACCGTATTTTCTGGACTATAGGGCGCACTGAAAGTCTTTTTTTTTTACTCAAAACTCGACAGTGCGTCTTATAACCCGGTGCGCCTAATGTAAGGAATAAGTTTGGTTGCGCATACCCACCTCAAAGCAATTTTATTTGGTACATGGTGTAGTGATAATTGTGACCAGTAGATGGCAGTCAAGCATAAGAGATAAGTGTCGGCTGCACCGTTTGATGTGTTTCAACATACAAGTATCATTATGGTGTGTGTATAAGGTAAGACATATTATCTGGCGTTTTGTTTCGCAATATTATGCAAAAGCAACTTTTCTAACCTTCTGGTACCTGCTGATCTGTATTTGGGATCTGCATAAATCCTGAAAAATTGCTTGCGTCCGTCTTTGTAGTCCGTGCCGACGACGTAGTCGATAAGTTATAGTTGTTATGGGACATTCATCCTCAGTTGTTGCCATTTCTCATATAAAGTAGCATTAAGTTCTTATACTTATATCTGACAGTAAACTCGCCATGAAAGCGCTAAAACATACCGGTATGGTGAGTTTACATTATTCACCCAAGGAACTTTAGTTATTAGAGTTCCGGTCAGACGTTTTTTTCTGGGACACATTTCCGGTGTTGTTGTTTCCGGATGAGAAGATGCTGCTCCGTTATTGATTTAAGTAAAGTCTGAATGTCATTAAAACAGTTAGCTCCATTTTCCACACCCGTCCTTGCACGCTACACCGCTACAACAAAGATGACGGGGAGAAGACGCTGCCGAAGGTGAGCCACGTAAATAAGACCGCCCACAAAATGGCACATCCTGAAGCGACTATCAGAAAGCGGCTGTAAAACATAATCTATGCAACATTTTGACCAAAGAACCAACATTACATGTTATGTAGACCACAAGGAAATGTTTTCCATTTAGAAAAAAATATATAATAATATGACTTATTTAATGCACCCTATAATCCGGTGCGAAATACTATTAATCCCCGAGGGGAAATTAAGATTTTCAGCACAATCCCATTCAAGATCAGACAAACATTACAGGGAGACAGAACAGGATCAAACATTACAGGGAGACAGAACAGGATCGCTGACGGGTCTGCCAACTTCCTGCGCTCCTTACAAAAAAAGGTGAGAAACAGGTAAACATTGGAGAGGGCTGCGGGGGTCGTTGAGAAAAAAAAAATCAGTCTAAGCCTAGGTCCTGGAGAGGGGGTCTAGATTGAGGCCAAGAAAACAAACCTCATAGCCATAGCACACATAAGCATGTGTGTGAGAGGGATCAAACATTAAAGAACACAAAGGACATTAAATACATTAAAAGAGCAGAGCTGATGCAACCAGCCATTTCTACACACAGCCACAAAAGTAAAACAACAACAAAAAATAACAAAAAAACATATACACTGTGGTGGCCTCTGCGGTGTTCCACGCCATCGTCTGCTGGGGTGGGGGGAGCATGGCCAGAGAGGAGCAGACCCAACAAAGCAACCAAGAGAGCCGACTCCACCCACGGCCGCCCACCGACTCTCGGCCAGTGTCCAGTCCGCATGTATGACCGAGGATACGTCCAAGGAGACCGAGGTGTCCGATAGATGCTCATTCAGCCAAGACACTGTGAAGCATGTCCGTCCCGGCGCTCAGCGCTAGCTCCGCAGCCCTGTCTCTTCATCCGCATCTCCTCCAGTCTCTCCAAACGGACTCTGGTGTGGCAGAGACCCAGCAGCTGGTCTCCATGGCCAAAAGGCTCCCGGGAGGAAGATCTAGAAGTTCACAAAAAAGCACCGCAGAAGTCACGAAAGTGCCACCCCTTGTCGCACAGTCCCAAAGGGTCCCGAACCAAAAGGCAAAACAAAAACCCCACATGAAAACAAGAGGGAAACATCAGGAACACAAAAGGTTGTTCAGTATATTGATTTTACTTAAGTTGTCACTTTAACTTTTTGAGTGTGAGTGGTGACAGCTATTTAGCCAACCAGAGTACCCACAGAACACACATTTGACCCCCATCAAATCTGACACTTTTGATTTTTACAACAGTATACCAAAATTACATTGACTGTTGTAAGTCTCGCATTTGAAATGATTTTGTGTGTGTAATCTTCACTCTCTGATGAGTTGTCCTGGACAACAAGCTGCCTGCAAGCCAGTTGGCTTTCAGCTCATTGGCTAGCACTGCTTGAATACTCAATCAGCGGGGATTCGTGGACTCTGTTTCAAGTCCAGTGCGTGCATGTCTGGGCTGTGTTAGTTTGGTGCCGTGACCCGGATTGAGAGCGAGTTTTGGGGCGTTGAGCGTAATGGATGGCAGCTATTGTGGCATAAACATTACTCTCTGACATTCTGCCAAACAAACAAGTTTGACAGCCCAGGCTTTTAGTTTGTTCCTTAGAGCTCTTGTCTCTCAATCTGCTGACTCTAATTCACTCTCCTGGCAGTGTGAAGGTTCTAAGAATCAGTGGCGTATATCACCTTCACCAGGAGGTTGTGTATAAGATAGGGTTAGTCAAGTTTGTTCAAAAAGTTATGGAGAGATTTTGTGTCATTTTCCTTCTACGCTATAGCAGCTTTCTCCACCCACTCACAAAGAGAGCATGTGACTGACAAGGGAATCCATTCAATTGTATTTAAAGGCCTATGCTATAAATGAGCAAAATACCTAAATAATAAATGTTATTATAAATGCGCCTGTTACTACATTACATATATACTTACAGCGTGTATATAAAACCTTAAAGGCCTACTGAAATGCGATTTTCTTATTTAAACGGGGATAGCAAGCGATCAAATGTTTGGAGGCCGCAGCTGCATGCGTACTCACGGTACCGCGTCTGCGCATCCAACTCAAAGTCCTCCTGGTAAGAGTCTCTGTTGTCCCAGTTCTCCACAGGCCAATGGTAAAGCTTGACTGTCATCTTTCGGGAATGTAAACAATGAAACACCAGCTGTGTTTGTAATGCTGCAGCCGCCCGCAATACACCGCTTCCCACCTACAGCTTTCTTCTATGCTGTCTCCATTGTTCATTGAACAAATTGCAAAAGATTCACCAACACAGATGTCCAGAATACTGTTGAATTTTGCGATGAAAACAGACGACTTAATAGCTGGCCACCATGCTTTCCCAAAATGTCCTCTGCAATCCGTGACGTCACGTGCCGGCGTCATCATACCGAGACGTTTTCAGCAGGATTTTACGCGCGGAATTTAAAATTGCACTTTAGTAAGCTAACCCGGCCGTATTGGCATGTGTTGCAATGTTAAGATTCCATCATTGATATATAAACTATCAGACTGCGTGGTCGGTAGTAGTGGGTTTCAGTAGGCCTTTAATGGTGTCACGTGGGGTTCGCAGCTAGCTGCGGGGTTGTTCTTCCAATGCAAAATAGACGGCTCCGGACAACAGCGTGAAGGTAGGCTAGGATTTATTAATATAAATCACGCACTACCGCGAACATACCGTATTTTCCGCACTATAAGGCGCACCGGATTATTAGCCGCACCTTCAATGAATTACATATTTCATAACTTTGTCCACCAATAAGCCGCCCCGGATTATAAGCCGCGCCTAAGCTGCGCTAAAGGGAATGTCAAAAAAACAGTCAGATAGTTCAGTCAAACTTTAATAATATATTGAAAACCAGCGTTCTAACAACTCTGTCCCAAAATGTACGCAAATGTGCAATCACAAACATAATAAAATTCAAAATGGTGTAGAGCAATAGCAACATAATGTTGCTCGAACGTTAATGTCACAACACACAAAATAAACATAGCGCTCACCTTCTGAAGTTATTCTTCATTCGTAAATCCTTCGAATTCTTCGTCTTCGGTGTCCGAATTGAAAAGTTGCGCAAGCGTGGTATCCAAAATGGCCGGTTCCGTCTCGTCGAAGTCATCGGAGTCAGTGTCGCTGTTGTTCTGTGAATCCTGCCTTCCGGAAAGCTCGGACCACAGTTGTGACCGAAATATCTGCCCAGGCATTTACGATCCACTGGCAAATGTTGGCGTATGTTGTCCGGCGCTGTCTGCCCGTCTTAGTGAAGGTGTGTTCGCCTTCGGAGCTGTGTGAAAAAAGCCACCCGGCCTCTTCGCGTAAACTTCCCTTAACCACTCGCTCATCTTTTCTTCATCCATCCATCCCTTCGAGTTAGCTTTTATGATGACGCCGGCTGGAAAGGTCTCTTTTGGCAAGGTCTTCCTTTTGAATATCACCATGGGTGGAAGTTAGCATGGCAAGCTAGAACCACAGTGAAGGATGACTTCTCATTCCCTGTGGTGCGAATATTCACCGTACGTGCTCCCGTTCCACAGTGCGGTTCACAGGAATATCAGTTGCTGTGAAATACGGTAGTAATCCGTGTGCGGATGGAGAGATTGCGTCTTTTTATGAACCGGATCCTTTTCGCTTAGTAGGAGCCATTTTGTGGTCTTTACAGATGTAAACAGGAAATGAAACGTACGGTGATATCCGCGCGTTTTTTCTTCTTCTTCCGGGGGCGGGCGGTAGCTTACAGTAGAAGAAGAAGCGCTTCCTGTTCTATGGGGGCGGGTGCTTACCTTGGCGGTTGCTTGCGTAGAAGAAGAAGCGCTTCCTGTTCTACCGGGAAAAAAGATGGCGGCTGTTTACCGAAGTTGCGAGATCGAAACTTTATGAAAATGAATCGTAATAAAGCGCACCGGGTTATAAGGCGCACTGTTAGCTTTTGAGAAAATTTGTGGTTTTTAGGTGCGCCTTATAGTGCGGAAAATACGGTAAACAATACAACAACAACTACAACAAAAAAAGAGGCAAGCGTGCCTAAAACGCAAGTGAGGCTAATCTTAAACAGAAGCTATGGCATGGACATGGAAACTTACTTGGACAGAGCAAGACATAAACCGGTGTGACATCAAAACAACGCAGGCAGAACGAGTGATGAACAAAGGTAGGCTTAAATAACAGTGACATGATTGGTGACAGGTGTGTGTGAGTCCGAACGTGAAACAGGGGCGTGACGTGACAGGTGAAACTAATGGTTGCTATGGTGACAAAACAAAACAAAAGTGCACAAAAAGTCCAAAATTTAAACCGTTCATTACTAAAACAAAACATGATCACACAGACATGACAAATGGAGGTGTTTGGATGTTTTTAAGTGCTTTATAGGCAGAATAGAGCAACTCCTATAGGCTCCATTGTAAGCAGACTTTTGATAGCATTTATTTCATATTTAGAATGCATTAAAAAATTTAAAAAAAATTGTTCTTGTCTTAAATAAGGATTGTGAATGATAGGCAAAATTCCCCAAGAAATTTTTCGGCTTTCCAAGGTTAATTGGAAAAAAATCAAACAAAGAGAGACATGAACAACTACTACCCGCAGAGGTATATGGTGCACAATTTATTATGCTGAAGAAAAGTAATAATACAGAGCAGTGTATGTCCCATATTTCAACAAATCAATGTTGAATCAGATTTTATTTCTGACTTGCAATGATGTGTTGTGTCGAGAAGTGTGGCCTTGTCTCTGATGATCGGAGACTCCTATTCTCCAATGTAGATTAAAACGAGGTAAATGTGTGAATTGGTGTTTGTCTCAAGGGCTACAGGAAAGCTGACAGAGATGAGGCCAAGTCCCAAATGAAAAAGTAATAAAAATGTGTCCCATCTATACGGAGCCCGAGAGACCCATCCTGCAATACGTCATCTGAGGGAGTAACTCCAAGAACACTAAAAGCACAGATAAGACTGTATCTGTTACACACACTATCTGTTCAGTGACACCTCCATGATTCATAAGCATGCTTGTTATCACAGACCACTTCATTAAACCACTTCACACGCCCTCAACTTGTACTAGAAATGTCATTTACAACCAAAAATAATTTAATTTTGCATGGCTTTTTATAACAAGTACCTTCAATGCGGAACGGGAGGACTTGCATGAGCATATGCATATTAACACGCACGAATGCTGGACAGAAATACATTTCACTGACCCATTTGTTACCAAACTGGCCAACCGATAATTAGAAACAAAGTAAACCAAACTTGCTGGGTTTTATTTGTTTTTGGTTCATGCAGAATAATGCCAGCTTTAACAAAGCGGGACGAGAAGTTGTTCTTTAACTCCCTTAAGACTCTTTACTCGATATTAGGAGAGTACCGATTAATCGATATATCAATAGATTGATTTATATTCCTAAATTTTAAGTATGTCAATCTGTGCTCAGAAAGTTTGCCATCTGGGCATCGATCCGAGATCGTTTTAAAAGGGAATCGATCAATTTTATTGATACTAGAAAAAGGAAAACATTGGATTTAAGAACGGCAGAATTTATATGAAGTTTAGCACTTTTAATGATAAGGACGTAAAATGTCACATCTATGTGCCCGTCAGATGCGTCATCAAAACAAAAATGGCAGTAGTCAAGAAAGGTCATAACAAACGCAAACGCCACAAATTACAACACAAAAACGTTCAGCTACAGCACGATCGCAAAAGCCACAACAAAGACAAAAGACACAACAAAAGGCGAACACACGTCTACAACGCTAAATATACGCTAAATATATCCTGTGGTATACTGCAGGGATCAATACTAGGACCAAAATTGTTCAATCTCTGTATAAAAGACATTTGTAAAGTTACAAAAGATTTAAAGTTGGTATTATTTGCGGATGATACAACAGTGTTTCGTTCAGGAGAGAACACACAGAAGCTAATACAAATAATAACAGAAGAAATGAACAAATGAAAAAGATGGTTTGACAAAAACAGACTATCTTTGAATCTCAGTAAAACTAAAATAATGCTATTTGGTAACAGTAAAAGAGAAAGTCAAACACAAATACAAATAGACGGAATATAAATTGAAAGAGTAAATGAAACCACATTTCTAGGTATAATGATTGATGATACATTTTACTGGAAATCTCATGTAAAAAATATACAACATGAAGTAGCAAGAAACACGTGGATAATGAATAAAGCAAAACAGGTTCTAGACCAAAAATCACTTCATATTGCTTACTGCTCGCTAGTGTTACCATATCTGAGTTATTGTGTAGAAATATGGGGAAATAACTACAAAAGTACACTTCATTCATTAACCGTGTTCCAAACAAGATCAGTTAGAATAATACTTAATGTTGGATGTAGAGAACATACAAACCCATTATTCATTGAATCAAAAATACTGAAATTCCACGACATGGTTAATTTGCAAACATCTAAATTTATACACAGAGCAAACTATAACCTGCTACCCAAGAATATACAACAATTATTCTCAACAAAAGAGGAGAAATATAATCTTAAAGAAAAATTTTATTTAAAACATTTGTACGCACGTTTAATTGTGGTTTCATTGTTTATTTGGGATCCCCATTAGCTGAGGCATCGGCGGCAGGCTAGTCTTCCTGGGGTCCTCACGTACAACACTTAAGACTTTCAGTATAACAGTATGTGGAATTAAATTATGGAATGGATTAAGCAAAGAAATCAAACAATGTACTAATATGATCCACCTTAAGAAACTCTTCAAACTTAAAGTGTTTACAAAGTACAAAAAAGAAGAACCATGATAAACATCCATCCATCCATTTTCTACCGCTTGTCCCGTTCGGGGTCGCGGGGGTGCTGGAGCATATCTCAGCTGCATTCGGGCGGAAGGCGGGGTACACCCTGGACAAGTCACCACCTCATCGCAGGGCCAACACAGATGGACAGACAACATTCACACTCACATTCACACACTAGGGTCAATTTAGATTCTGAATGTATTTCATCCATCCATTAATTTTCAAGATAATCTTACTCATCTCACCATGAAGTATAACTTACTTCACCAATTTTTTTTTTTTTTATTATTGTTGTTACTTATGGAGTATATTGTGAATAAATTGAGAACAGGAAGTGCACAAAAGTTTTAGCAACTGCAATGTAAAGGAAAATAGGTAGAATGAAATAAGCTCTGCTTCTTCCTACTCCTTTTCGAACATTTTGAATAGAGAAACTGGTAATTTTGATGTATCATGCTGTATGCATGCATGTTCCAAATAAACTCAAACTCAAACTCAATTATATAAAGTCACAACACAACTTTAAGCGAGAAAGGGCGCAACCGGCACAACAGAAAGTTAGGGCGACGCACCAACTTCCGAAACACAAGAAGAAGTAATTTCATCAGAAAAAAAGTAAATACAAGAGATGGATCAAGGAGGCTATGGAAATTAGGAAGCGAGCGGCCAACACCATCAACAGGGGTGCGGGGGCATACATGCTTCTTCTGCACTTGCTGACGCTGTCCGTCATCAGATATTTTAAGGCCGGGTCGGGGAACTTTATTTAGCAGGTAAATCTACTGTTAAAATGTTGGTTAGTGTAGTTTTAATAAAAATGTCTTGAATGTTGAAAATGAGGGAAGAAAAGGTTTCCTCCTGTTGACTCAACCTAAAGTGTTGGTTGCATTTTATTCAAATAAGATGTGAATGCATTGGCCATTCATTGTTGTTTACTTGTTTGTTTGTATCCATAATTCATTCATACCTAATTCCCTTACAAAAAAATAAATAACAGGAATAAAGGAGCCTTCACCTGCAGGGTCCAGTATCTAGTATTTACTTCACAGTCACACAGGTTTATTTCTTATATTTTTACTAAAAAGTTACAGAATCGATTTCAACTCACTGAATCGTCCATCCATCCATCCATCCATCTTCTTCCGCTTATCCGAGGTCGGGTCGCGGGGTCAGCAGCCTAAGTAGGGAAGCCCAGACTTTCCTCTCCCCAGCCACTTCGTCCAGCTCTTCCTGGGGGATCACGAGGCGTTCCCAGGCCAGCCGGGAGACATAGTCTTCCCAACGTGTCCTGGGTCTTCCTCGTGGCCTCCTACCGGTCGGACATGCCCTAAACACCTCCCTAGGGAGGCGTTCGGGTGGCATCCTGACCAGATACCCGAACCACCTCATCTGGCTCCTCTCAATGTGGAGGAGCAGCGGCTTTACTTTGAGTTCCTCCCGGATGGCAGAGCTTCTCACCCTAACACTAAGGGAGAGCCCCGCCACCCGGCGGAGGAAACTCATTTCGGCCGCCTGTACCCGTGATCTTGTCCTTTCGGTCATAACCCAGAGCTCATGACCATAGGTGAGGATGGGAACGTAGATCGACCAGTAAATTAAGAGCTTTGCCTTCCGACTCAGCTCCTTCTTCACCAGAACGGATCGATACAGCGTCCGCATTACTGAAGACGCCGCACCGATCTGCCTGTCGATCTCACGATCCACTCTTCCCCCACTCGTGAACACGACTCCTAGGTACTTGAACTCCTCCACTTGGGGCAGGGTCTCCTCCCCAACCCGGAGATGGCACTCCACCCTTTTACGGGCGAGAACCATGGACTCGGACTTGGAGGTGCTGATTCTCATCCCAGTCGCTTCACACTCAGCTGCGAACCGATCCAGTGAGAGCTGAAGATCTTGGCCAGATGAAGCCATCAGGACCACATCATCTGCAAAAAGCAGAGACCTAATCCTGCAGCCACCAAACCGGATACCCTCAACGCCTTGACTGCGCCTAGAAATTCTGTCCATAAAAGTTATGAACAGAATCGGTGACAAAGGGCAGCCTTGGCGGAGTCCAACCCTCACTGGAAACGTGTCCGACTTACTGCCGGCAATGCGGACCAAGCTCTGACACTGATCGTACTGATCGTACTGATCGTTTCGGATCAAATTCTTCCTGAATTGCATCAGTAACCACCAATTCTGAATTGAATCGAATCATTATAAAAACGAATCGTTACACCCCGACTATATACCTACTCATTGCACATCACCTTGCACACATTTATATGATATTTGTTCTTCTTTCAATAATATTTACATGACAATATCTCTCTATCATACTCATCTTTGAAAAGTTAATAGACATTTTTGAAACCCATGGTTTGCTTTTGCGCCGTCATAACAGTGACAAAATCCACCCAAATCAAAACCTAACTTTGCACCCACGGAAACAGAGGCCACATGGCACGCTTTGAGGGGTTCCTGTGTTTAAAGTGACCAATTAGACAGACGGGGGAGTTGTTGAGTCGTCTATTTAATGTGCTCCTTTACATTGTCAAAATGTCCAATGCCAAGCAGGTAGATACAATTACAGAAGGCTAGAGAGCGTGTAAACAGAATCTGCACTAAAAACTAAACTCTGTTTACATGCTTGGTGTCACTTTGTTTCTCTGTTTCGTTAAGGTCTGGGAGGAAAATTTGACTGGCGAATTATGTTGGTGTTAACATGGTATTATCGCGGATCTTACAGTGCAAAAACATAGGCTACATTTCTTTACACGGTGACAGGTGTTTTGAACATGGCATATTTCACACCGCCATGAAAAACTTAACATGTTTGATATTTTGGCCAGATCTTCACGTTCTCAGTGTTCATGGCAGTTCAGTGGCGGATGACCAGGGTTTGTGTATGTTGTTGACATGGTCTTTGGCAACCTGCTGTCTAAACTGGCGACAAAAGGTGCAATTTGGGTTTTGTTGAACATTGGACCAGCTCTATACCCTTGCAAAGTTCCTGTAGGGTAACTTGGAGTTGGCACACATGTTTTTGGTGGACTTGGAAAATGCATTGTAGTGTCATGTGCGGGGTTCTGCAAGAGTACAAAGCTGGGGTCACGCTGAATGATGTAATCACTAGTCTTGGAGGATGTTCTTTCAGTTGTTTAATTTTGTAGAAAAAAACGCAGAAAAAGACATTGACACTAAACTATAGTCATTTCAAATGGCAACTTTTTGGCTTTAAGAAACACTAAAATAAGTCAAGAATATAAATTGTGATAGTCTGGGGAGGTGTTTAGGGCACGTCCAACCAGTAGGAGGCCACGGGGAAGACCCAGGACACGTTGGGAAGACTATGTCTCCCAGCTGGACAAAGTGACTGGGGAAAGGGAAGTCTGGGCTTCTCTGCTTAGGCTGCTGCCCCCATGACCCGACCTTGGATAAGCGAAAGAATGGATGGATGGATAGTCAGTAACAGTTACATTTTTAGAGCAAGCTGAATAAAAAAAATATGGAATCACTCAATTCTGAGGAAAAAAATAAGGAATACTGACAAACAAATTAACAAAAAAACACTACAACACATTGGTTGTACTTCTGGCTTATATAACAACTTGCAGTCTCTGAGGCAGAGACTTTTAACGAGACTTCATCAACTCTTGCTCCAACTTTCTCTGATTGCTGTTGTCTGATCAGCAGTGCAGGCTGGAGTCTTGTCATGGACCATTTTCTTCAATTTCCACCACAGATTTTCAATTGGATTGAGATCCAAACTATTTGCAGGCAGCGGCATGGCTTATGTATCTTTCCTTAAAGAAAGTTTTGTTCTGTGGTAAGATACATTAGCCTCTTGTAAAATGTCATCATTCCCAAACATCCTTTCG
This sequence comes from Nerophis lumbriciformis, assembly GCF_033978685.3. Lineage (NCBI taxonomy): Eukaryota > Metazoa > Chordata > Actinopteri > Syngnathiformes > Syngnathidae > Nerophis > Nerophis lumbriciformis. The sequence continues at coordinate 2,915,219 of NC_084577.2, forward strand.
ATTGATGAACTAAGGAAAGTGTCCAAATGTCAATGTAAACTTGTGCATTTTTTGATATGCAGACCCATATCATCAATGACTATGGACATTGTCATGTTTTCTTCAGACAGTCGTCTTCATAAATCTCATTTGAACGGCACCTAAGCAGAGTTGCAGCAGCATCACCTTGCCCAATGCAGATTTGCGATTCATCACTGAATATGACTTTAGTCCACGTTTGTTTTTCCTTAGCCCACCGTAACCTTTTTTTTGTGCTTTGTTGTTAATGACGGCTTTAGTTGAGCTTTTTTGTATTTAAATCCCATTTTCTTTAGGCGGTTTCTTACAGTTCGCTCACAGACGGTGACTCCAGTTTTTGCCCATTTGTTCTTAATTTGTTTTGCTGTGCATTTTTTCTTTTCAAGACATACTCCTTTACATGTTGTCTTGACGCTTTGATGTTTTTCATTTTTCTACCAGTATGCTTTCCTTGTACAACCTTCCCATGTTGTTAGAACAGTGGTTCTTAACCTTGTTGGAGGTACCGAACCCAACCAGTTTCATATGCGCATTCACCGAACCCTTCTTTAGTGAAAAATAAAATGTTTTTTTTTAATCAAATTCAAGAGAAAGTTATATGTTTTTGGTAACACTTTAGTATGGGGAACATATTCTAAGTAACAAAGACTTAATTTAGAGTTTTTTGGTTAGGGTTAGGGTTAGAGGGTTAGGGCCAGGGTTAGAGGGTTAGGGTTATAATGAGGCCATGCCGAATAAGGCATTAATAAGTACTTAATAATGACTAGTTACTAATTTGCATGTTAATAAGCAACTAATTAATGGTGAATATGTTCCCCACACTAAAGTGTTACCATGTTTTTATACTGGTGCACAAAATGAACCGTGCATGAACATCACATTGTTCAAAGAAGAAAACCAACACAGTGCATAAACTCACAACAAATTACACACCTGCAAATCAGTCTGACTACTGCTGTTGCCGTATCCTTAATACGCCGATAGGGAGAAGTTCTTATTTACACGATGAGTCGGGTGTGTCTTGACCTCCGGCGAACCCCTGAGCCCGACTCACCGAACCCCTAGGGTTCCATCGAACCCAGGTTAAGAACCACTGTGTTAGAACTTGGTCCAGATTTTAGACACTGATAGAACAATTAACATCTTTTGCAATATTGCGTGATTCTCCCTCTTGTTTGTTTCAATTGACATATATCGTGTTTGATCCATGATTCATGTCAATTCACCTAGTGCAACAGCTCTCCAAGCTATGAACACTCCTTAATTACAGACCAATGAACAGGTTACATCTTATAAAGGTGTTAGCTTTAGAAATAAATACAGGTTGATACCAATTTTTTTTTTTTACCGGAATGTTTCCACTGTGATTGATCTAAGAATTTAACTGTTACTGACAACCACAATTTATATTCTTGATTTATGTCAGTTTCCTTAAAGCCAGGAAGTTGCCGTTTGAAATAACAAAAACATTTTCTCACGAATGTTATCTTTTTTATACAAAGTTTAACAACTGAATGAACATCTGCCAAGTCTGGTGTTTCCATAGATTTTTCTGGGGTTTTTATGTGCCATTAGTCCTTGTGCAATTGGCGCATGATTAATTAATTTGCATTGCCGACAGTAAGTTGAGCCTCTTCATGTGAATGTTAGACCCCACGGGTTCTGTCTATTATTTCTTTGGATAGAATTTCAGTCGCATCCAAATGTTTAAGAGTGTCTCATTTTGGAGGCCTTAAGATGTAGTTTACTATTTGCTGATGATGTGGTCCTGGTAGCTTCATCAAGCTTTGCTTTGCGTTTACAGTTTGAGTGTGAAGATTCTGGGATGAGACCAAGGACGTCCAAATTGGAAGTTAGCTCTCAGCAGGAAAAGGGTGGATTCCATCCTCTCGGCTTGGAGTAAAATCTATCCTCAGGTGTCAGAAGTTCAAGTATCTCGGTGTCTTGTTCACGGATGAAGGAAGGCTGCCACGTGGCATGCACAGGCGGATTAGGGCAACGCCTGCAGTAATGAGGTCGTATCGGACTGTTGTGTTGAGAGACTGAGCCAGAATGATGGGACAAGGGGAGGAATGGACAGATTGTTTTGATCCGAAATATATAATAGTAGAAGTTTAAAAAGAATGAGGAAGTTACTTTAACTCTCCAGGCTGGGCAATGTGTGTTTGAAGTGGATGACTGAAAAGAAGATATACTTTTTTAAATATATATTGTACATATAATATTTTCCCTTAGAACAATAGCAATATACACTTGCTTAAAAGGGTCATATGGTGAATTTTTTGACACTTCTTTGTGATCTACAAACCATGCAATGTTGGTTCGTTGGTAAAAGGTTTGCATAGTTTATGTTTTACAGACCTTCTTCAAGCCGCTTTCTGACCGTTTCTTCAGGATGCGCCATGTTGCAGGCGGTCTTATTTACGTGCCTCCACTTTGACAGCGTTGTAGTTTTTTACTGACAAATATAAGTTAGAACTATACACCACTTTGTATTACAAATGGCAACAGTGTAGGATGCATGTGTATGTATGAGCCAGTTTGCTTCATAACAGGAGGACAGAAAAAAGAAGACTACAGTACCCGACTACAACGCTACTCGGGCAACTATCTGCGCAACCTCTCGCGCAGAGCTACCCGGGTAATTTTTTTTCCATATATGGCGATATCTGCTGATGTCGCAGTTTGGAAAAACAACACAAGTCGGGCAAATTCCAAATGGCTCATTTGGGGAAAGTATGAAGGTAGGCAAGATTTTTTTAATAAATAGCTCCTCAATACCATCATGGTTTGATTTAAAATGTTCAGGACTCATGCAGATCGAAATAGGAAAAAAAGTAAATAATTAGATTTTGAATGAGGATTCCAATCAACGACTGGATTGAGATTTTTTTCAAAAGGGTTCTTTACTATTGAGGATCTGTGCTCTCCGAGTGCTTTTGTAGTTAACTATGTAGGTTTTGTAAATTTGCTGAAAAACATGTTATATAACTTAATTGTTGTTCCATCCCATGTAAACAGTTGAAGCAGGTGTGTCCAAACCTTTTGACTTGGGGGCCGTATTGGGTTATAAAAAACCTTGGCCGGAGGTCAAAAGCCGACTGCATGTGTATATATATATATATATATATATATATATATATATATATATATATATATATATGTCTTAATAAGGTTATCCAAAAAATAGTGCTCGATACCGTAGTAGAGCGCAATATATGTATGTGTGGGAAAAAAATCACAAGACTATTTCATCTCTACAGGCCTGTTTCATGAGGGGGGGTACCCTCAATCATCAGGAGATTTTAATGGGAGCATTCGCATACCATGGTTTATATAGGGTACAGAGTGGGTGGGTACAGGCTGGCTTAGGGGCGTGGTGATTGGCTCATGTGTTACCTAGGAGGTGTTTCCGTCTATGGCGGCATGCTGTTACAATTTCGCTGCGCTTGTAGAGGGATGACAGGTCTGGACGGTAAATAATAAACAGTTTCTCTTTCAAGCATAGGTTGCATCTTTTATTACCACTATTGTAAGGTGTGCTGGATGCAAGAATTTGCCATGTTATTGAATATTCAACATTATTGTCTTTGAGGTCCCAAATGTGTTTGCTGAGTTCTGTGGTATTTCGCAGGTTTTTGTTCCTGAAAGAAGCCTTGTGATTGTTCCATCTGGTTTTAAACTCTCCCTCGGTTAATCCTACATATGTGTCGGATGTGTTAATGTCCTTGCGTATTACCTTAGATTGGTAGACAACTGATGTTTGTAAGCACCCCCCGTTGAGAGGGCAATCAGGTTTCTTTCGACAGTTACATCCTTTGTTGGTTTTGGAGTCGCTCTGTCTGGGGGCCGACGGCTCATTTGCAATTGTTTTGTTGTGGTTTGAGATGATTTGTCGTATATTGTTCATGCAGCTGTAGCTCAATTTAATGTTGTTCTTGTTGAATCCTTTTCCTAGGGTGCTGTCTTTGGGAAAGTGTTTGTCAATCAGATTGAGGAATTTGTGTCCAATGTTAGTTGAGACGTTTTTGCTGTATGGGGGGTTGTACCAGATGATGTCGTTTCGTTTTCTGTTCTTTTTTGGCTGGTTTCTTGGCGTGGGTTCATAGGTGAGGGTGAAATTGTGTCCGCTTTCATCAAGGGCTTTTTGGTACGGGGGGGTTGCTTGGTCAAATTCAGCTTTGCTAGATGACAGCATCGATAGCCTTTTATTGATTCCGGTAGGTATTCTTTTCGTGGTGGTGGGTGGGTGGTTGCTGTCATGGTGCACGTATTGGAGTGTTGTGTTGGGTTTCGTGAATGGTTGGTAGCTGTTATTTCTCAGGTTGAAAGTGACGTCAAGGAAGTTGACGGTTTGCTTGTTGGCTTCAATCGTGATCCGTAGGCCGTTCTCTTTGAAAATTTGGCATATGCGCTTCTTTGTATTCTCGCTGCTCCTTGGCGAGGCGCGACACACTGCCAGTACGTCATCACGGTAAATACCAAGGTTCAGATTGAGGCTAGCGAGCTGGGAGAGGAGGAAACTCCCAACGAGAGAACGGCCTACGGATCACGATTGAAGCCAACAAGCAAACCGTCAACTTCCTTGACGTCACTTTCAACCTGAGAAATAACAGCTACCAACCATTCACGAAACCCAACACAACACTCCAATACGTGCACCATGACAGCAACCACCCACCCACCACCACGAAAAGAATACCTACCGGAATCAATAAAAGGCTATCGATGCTGTCATCTAGCAAAGCTGAATTTGACCAAGCAACCCCCCCGTACCAAAAAGCCCTTGATGAAAGCGGATACAATTTCACCCTCACCTATGAACCCACGCCAGGAAACCAGCCAAAAAAGAACAGAAAACGAAACAACATCATCTGGTACAACCCCCCATACAGCAAAAACGTCTCAACTAACATTGGACACAAATTCCTCAATCTGATTGACAAACACTTTCCCATATATATATATATATATATATATATATATATATATATATATATATATATATATATATATATATATATATATATATATATATATATATATATATATATATATATGTTGTCACGGCTTGTCACACCACGCCGTGCCTTATTTTTTGGTGATTTTCTGGGTGTAGTGCTCATATTTTGTGTTTTTTCCCTTCCTGTTTTACCCTTTCTTGCATCAGTTTTACGCCGGCCTTCGAGCGTGTTTCCCCTCACGTGTTTTTTGTTTGTAATTAGCACTATTTAAATTGAGCTTGCGACACCATTGGTTTGTCGGGACATTATTCTCTATCCACTGGTGAGCTCATATACGCTCGAACTTTGTGGACGCCATCTGCTCCACATGTCCTGTGAGTGTTTTGCTGGGTTACAGCATTTTGTTTAGTTTTCTTCATAGTCTGTCCGGTCAGAGCACTTCCCTGTTCCTCTCGCTTTTTGCTCGTTTAATCAATAAATACCCCTTTTTTACCGCACGCTGCCTCCTTTTTGAAATCACTACAACCTCAGTCGTCTCACTCGACGCAACGTTTGACATATGTATGTTTAATATGTTTAAATATGTACATATATACAGTATGTATGTATATATATGTATATATATATACATATATATATATATATATATTTATGTATTTACATATATATATATATATATATATATATATATATATATATATATATATATATATATATATATATATATATATATATATATATATATATATATGTATGTGTGGGAAAAAAAATCACAAGACTATTTCATCTCTACCAGCTACCAACCATTCACGAAATCCAACACAACACTCCAATACGTGCACCATGACAGCAACCACCCACCCACCACCACGAAAAGAATACCTACCGGAATTAATAAAAGGCTATCGATGCTGTCATCTAGCAAAGCTGAATTTGACCAAGCAACCCCCCCGTACCAAAAAGCCCTTGATGAAAGCGGTTACAATTTCACCCTCACCTATGAACCCACGCCAGGAAACCAACCAAAAAAGAACAGAAAACGAAACAACATCATCTGGTACAACCCCCCATACAGCAAAAACGTCTCAACTAACATTGGCCACAAATTCCTCAGTCTGATTGACAAACACTTCCCCAAAGGCAACACCCTAAGAAAAGTATTCAACAAGAACAACATTAAATTGAGCTACAGCCGTATGAACAATATACAAATTATCTCAAACCACAACAAAACAATTGCAAATGAGCCGTCGGCCCCCGGACAGAGCGACCCCAAAACCAACAAAGGCTGCAACTGCCGCAAGAAACCTGATTGCCCTCTCAACGGGGGGTGCTTACAAACATCAGTTGTTTACCAATCTAAGGTAACACGCAAGGACATTAACACATCCGACACATATGTAGGATTAACCGAGGGAGAGTTTAAAACCAGATGGAACAATCACAAGGCTTCTTTCAGGAACCAAAACCTGCAGAATACCACAGAACTCAGCAAACACATTTGGGACCTCAAAGACAATAATGTTGAATATTCAATAACATGGAAAATTCTTGCATCCAGCACACCTTACAATAGTGGTAATAAAAGATGCAACCTATGCTTGAAAGAGAAACTGTTTATTATATACCGTCCAGACCTGTCATCCCTCAACAAGCGCAGCGAAATTGTATCAGCATGCCGCCACAGACGGAAACACCTCCTAGGTAACACATGAGCCAATCACCACGCCCCTACGCCAGCCTGTACCCACCCACTCTGTGCCCTATATAAACCATGGTATGTGAATGCTCTCATTAAAATCTCCTGATGATTGAGGGAACCCCTCATGAAACAGGCCTGTAAGAAGAGATGAAATAGTCTTGTGATTTTTTTTCCCACACATACATATATTGCGCTCTACTACGGTATCGAGCACTATTTTTTGGATAACCTTATTAACACATATATATATATATATATGTATGTGTGGGAAAAAAATCACAAGACTATTTCATCTCTACAGGCCTGTTTCATGAGGGGGGGTACCCTCAATCGTCAGGAGATTTTAAAATTTAAAAAAATTTTAATTTTAATTTTAAGATTTTAAAATCTCCTGACGATTGAGGGTACCCCCCCTCATGAAACAGGCCTGTAGAGATGAAATAGTCTTGTGATTTTTTTCCCATACATACATATATTGCGCTCTACTACGGTATCGAGCACTATTTTTTGGATAACCTTATTAAGACATATATATATATATATATATATATATATATATATATATATATGTAATTAGATAAAGCATCTAAATACATTTGATATCGAAATCACTACACTAACTTCAGTTGTTTTTTTATAATAATTTACTAGAACTCAGTGCGCTGTCTCATTAAGAGTGCCTGTGTGATCACATTTACACAGCTGTTTTTACACGTAATCGGTGACGGTCATGTGTTAAGTCTGCACATTAATTTCATACCAAATTGAAGAGGGAAGTTTTCCAAACATGTGCAAATACAGTACAACGTGTGATAAAACCCTGTTTTCACATACATATACACACGCACATTGTGACAACTATCCATCCATCCATCCATTTTCTACCGCTTATTCCCTTTGGGGTCGCGGGGGGCGCTGGAGCCTATCTCAGCTACAATCGGGCGGAAGGCGGTGTACACCCTGGACAAGTCGCCACCTCATTGTGACAACTATTCGTACACAAATAAAGAATATAGAATTCACAATATTATCAAGAAATTATTAGACACTTCAGTTTGCATTGATTTAAAGCAAGCTATAGCTAACAAGACTGAACAACAACACACTACTTCAACAACTTAAACTTTAACAAATTAACTTTAAAAAATGCATAAAGGTGAAATGTTTAATTATGTTTGGTGCGTGGACATGTTTTATAATGTTCGCAAAGTTTAATGAGCAGGTTGTGTGTTATGAAGACCATTTCTGTTGAATCTCTGTATTGGTTATGGCTTATATGCAGCATGAGTACAACAGGTTATTTGGATTGGGTCATATAAATAATACTGTGCTCAGTAGACTTAAAAAAAAATTCATGGTCATTAACCAAATTTACTAACAGTGTCCCAGACGCTGACAGGTAAATACAATTTAACTCAAGACATACTGCGGGCCTGAATTCTTATTTAACTTGTCTCACGGGGGTCAGACTGAAGATGCCAGCGGGCCGTACTTGTCCCGCTTGCCATAGATTGGACACCCCTAAATTAAAGAAAAAAATATATATAAATAGTACAATTATTTAAAATTTAAAATATAGACAGGCATATAAAATGTACTTAACCTTTAATAGTTAGAAAATGTATTAGCAATAAAATGCTACTTCCTTCAAAAAAGTTGCCTTAACTTAATAAGCATAATTAATATCAACATTAATATTAATTAATATAATAAGTGTAAATGTCAGGTTCAAACACCGATGACATCTATTAAACAGACAAGAAGCAAGGAATTAAACAGAGACAGGATTCAATTTAGCTTAATGAGGAGAGCGCGTAGACCTGTATCGTCCCACGCTCTGACGAAAGGATTGCACGCCTCCTCTTTTATTTGGAGTTTCCCTGATTACATGGCAACAGCTGTTTCTGAGGGGAGAGGGGGTCGTAAACAGCCGTTGCCCTTGGTCACAAAACAGTTCAAAGAAAAGATGCCTGGAGCTTGCGTCAGGTCCTGCTTCCTCTCCGCTTTGTAGATCTCGGGTCAACACAAGATCTTCCTGTGGATTACAAAAGATCAAAGAAACCGACACCTTCATGTCACTTCCCATCGTACACAGTGGAGTTTTACAAGCCTTTTGCTTGGTAAGATCAAAGACAGCTTTTGTCTCCTCGCCGGGAACTCATGGAAACATAACGTTTTGTGATAACTTAGATACAATTATTCTGACAGTAAATAATAAGTAAATGTTATCCATAGCAGTTTGACAATTAGGGACAATTAGTCCAATACCACAAATGTTAAAGGGGAACTACCCTGCATTTTGCCTATCGTTCACAATCATTATTAGATAAAAGAAGACAAAAGGTTTTTTTTTTTATTTCGCTTTCTAACATGTAAAAATCGGCTTAGTTCTAGGTGGCTAGCAATGCAGCTTATGGGAGCAATCATTTCTACCTCTAAATCACTTTAAAAATGCAATGAAAAACCTCCAACAATACTTCATTTAGGTTCCGTAACCTTTAAAATAACCAAGCTGTACTGACATTGTTATCGTAAGAACAAACACTGAGGAACTCTTTTTCTAGCGTATTAACACATCGGCGTGCTACGGCATTAGCCGTAAAAGCTAGCTACAGAAAGAGATAAGCCAGCTTCTACGTCAACACAAAACGCGTTTGAGTTTGTAATGTACAACACAATGTGATAGAACACCAATCTGTACTGACTGAAAAACATGAACAATCGTATTACAGTATCTGTAAATTATCAGCCCACATTTTGTTACAGTACAGGGGAGAGGAATGCGACACAGAATGCAGGGACGTAGTTAGCACTATTTATATATATATATATATATATATATATATATATATATATATATATATATATATATATATATATATATATATATATGTATGTGTGGGAAAAAAAAATCACAAGACTATTTCATCTCTACAGGCCTGTTTCATGAGGGGGGGTACCCTCAATCGTCAGGAGATTTTAATGGGAGCATTCGCATACCATGGTTTATATAGGGCACAGAGTGGGTGGGTACAGGCTGGCCTAGGGGCGTGGTGATTGGCTCATGTGTTACCTAGGAGGTGTTTCCGTCTATGGCGGCATGTTGTTACATTTTCGCTGCGCTTGTTGAGGGATGACAGGTCTGGACGGTAAATAATAAACAGTTTCTCTTTCAAGCATAGGTTGCATCGTTTATTACCACTATTGTAAGGTGTGCTGGATGCAAGAATTTGCCATGTTATTGAATATTCAACATTATTGTCTTTGAGGTCCCAAATGTGTTTGCTGAGTTCTGTGGTATTTCGCAGGTTTTTGTTCCTGAAAGAAGCCTTGTGATTGTTCCATCTGGTTTTGAATTCTCCCTCGGTTAATCCTACATATGTGTCGGATGTGTTAATGTCCTTGCGTGTTACCTTAGATTGGTAGACAACTGATGTTTGTAAGCACCCCCCGTTGAGAGGGCAATCAGGTTTCTTTCGACAATTACATCCTTTGTTGGTTTTGGAGTCGCTCTGTCTGAGGGTCGACGGCTCATTTGCAATTGTTTTGTTGTGGTTTGAGATGATTTGTCGTATATTGTTCATGCAGCTGTAGCTAATGTTGTTCTTGTTGAATACTTTTCTTAGGATGTTGTCTTTGGGAAAGTGTTTGTCAATCAGATTGAGGAATTTGTGTCCAATGTTCGTTGAGACGTTTTTGCTGTATGGGGGGTTGTACCAGATGATGTCGTTCCGTTTTCTGTTCTTTTTTGGCTGGTTTCCTGGCGTGGGTTCATAGGTGAGGGTGAAATTGTATCCGCTTTCATCAAGGGCTTTTTGGTACGGGGGGGTTGCTTGGTCAAATTCAGCTTTATATATATATATATATATATATATATATATATATATGGATGGAGTGTCCGGAATGTGTATGTGTGCGACTAAGTGTACGCATTAAATGTTGAGTGTTACCGGGAGTGTTGAGCGAGGTGCGGAAGTCCGAGAGGGGCAAGGCAGGCTCGAAGGTCCAAAGACAGGCGGGAAGTCGGGGGCAATAGTGAGGCGTCAAAAGTCTGTGTCCAGGCGGGAGGTCGAGATCCAAAAGGGGCAGCCAGGGAACCAGAGGGGGTACGGGGAGACGAGACACACAGCTCGCAATCAGGGAACGGAGGAAATGCTGCTGGAACGACAAGGGACACGAGACAAATGAACACGGAGGGGGAGAAACACAGAGAGAGAGAGAGAGTGTGCATACAGCTAGAGATATTCGGCTTACTGTACTGGAACAGGTCGCTACGTTCTGGCCTGGAACGCAGGTCTGCTCTGGCTTAAGAAGCCCAGGGAGCTCATCAGTGACAGGTGTGTTGACTGATTGATGATTGAATGCAGCCGCCTGCTTCAGCCATAGTGGCACTTGGAGGTGCGCTCAGCAGAGCGTACGGATAAATGCGCATAGGAATGCACCCAGGCTGACACATTTCATGTTTTGTGTGTACACAGCTAGCTCGACAGCGTGTTTACTGTCGTTGTATGGTGATGTGCTGCATGTATTATGATCAATAGTATAGTGACTTACTCGATGGACAGTTGTCTGTTTGGTCCAGCTGGTCAGGGATGTTTCCAGTTGATTTGGGCACTCCCATAATTTGGCATAGCTTGTCTCAAAAGTTCCAGATTCGCAGTGTGACCAAATGGCACCGACATCACTCTTTGGACTTCTGCCTGCTTCAACGTTTCATTCTCTTCTTCGTGCACGCTTCTAGGAGCAACAGTTCATCCTCCGTTCATTCCGATTCAAAAAGATAAGGTTGTGAGTTCTCATTTGTCTTAAAATAGTCGTCTTTGTTGTTTGTTACCAAGTCTGCCATGATTAGGACACTTTCGTGTTTGTTTGCGGAAGTAGGAACGCACAGTAGATGCCGAAAGTCGGATGGCTCCTGTTATGGAAACGGAAATAAATCAATCATCAATCAATGTTTATTTATATAGCCCTAAATCACAAGTGTCTCAAAGGGCTGCACAAGCCACAACGACATCCTCGCTACAGAGCCCACATAAGGGCAAGGAAAAACTCACCCCAGTGGGACGTCGATGTGAATGACTATGAGAAACCTTGGAGAGGACCGCATATGTTGGTAACCCCCCACCCCCCTCTAGGGGAGACCGAATGCAATGGATGTCGAGTGGGTCTGACATAATATTGTGAGAGTCCAGTCCATAGTGGATCCAACATAATAGTAAGAGTCCAGTCCATAGTGGGGCCAGCAGGAAACCATCCCGAGCGGAGACGGGTCAGCAGTGCAGAGATGTTCCCAACCGATGCACAGGCGAGCGGTCCACCCCGGGTCCTGACTCTGGACAGCCAGCACTTCATCCATGGCCACCGGACCTGTGTCCCCCCCTCCACAAGGGAGAGGGGAGCAGAGGAGAAAGGAAAAGAAATGGCAGATCAACTGGTCTAAAAAAAAAAGAAAAAGGGGGGTTATTTAAAGGCTAGAGTATACAAATGAGTTTTAAGATGGGACTTAAATGCTTCTACTGAGGTAGCATCTCTAACTGTTACCGGGAGGGCATTCCATAGTACTGGAGCCCGAATAGAAAACGCTCTATAGCCCGCAGACTTTTTTTGGGCTCTGGGAATCACTAATAAGCCGGAGTTCTTTGAACGCAGATTTCTTGCCGGGACATATGGTACAATACAATCTGCAAGCTAGGCTGGAGCTAGACCGTGTAGTATTTTATTTTTAAATGCGCCAGTTCCCATCCATCCATTTTCTACCGCTTATTCCCTTTGGAGTCGCGGGGGGCGCTGGAGTCTATCTCAGCTACAATCGGGCGGAAGGCGGGGTATACCCTGGACAAGTCGCCACCTCATCGCAGGGCCAAAATGCGCCAGTTTATTTGTTTAAAATGACCAAAATATGGTAAGTATTTTACATACTACATATTGTTATGAACGTGCCTGTTACTACTTTATATACAGACTTGCAGTGTGTATATAAAATGTTGATGGAGGGTTTTGAAGTTGTTTTAGAGGGCTTTGAAGGCTACAACAGTTGCTCCCATTAGCCGCATCTTGAAAGCGATTTTTTAAATAATCTTTAAACCCCGGGCCCCCCAAAAAGGAAAATATGCGTTCTTGTCTGTCATAATTAAAGTTAATTTAAAGTTAAAGTTCCAATGATTGTCAAAAACATACTAGGTGTGGTGAAATGTGTCCTCTGCATTTGACCCATCCCCTTGTTCACCCCCTGAGAGGTGAGGGGAGCAGTGAGCAGCAGCGTGGGCCACACTCGGGAATAATTTGGTGATTTAACCCCCAATTCCAACTCTTGATGCTGAGTGTCAAGCAGGGAGGTTATGGGTCCCATTTTTTATAGTCTTTGGTATGACTCGGCCGGGGTTTGAACTCACAACCTCCCAGTCTCAGGGCGGACGCTTTAACCAAAACATAATTTAAATTGATTAGTGCCCATTATGAGAATTTCATCATGCAGCAATGTACAGTAGCCACTAATGATTGTGAATGATAAGCACAATTCCAAAAAGAGTGCAGTTCCCCTTTGGGGCGGTATAGCTCGGTTGGTAGAGCGGCCGTGCCAGCAACTTGAGGGTTGCAGGTTCGATCCCCGCTTCCGCCATCCTAGTCACTGCTGTTGTGTCCTTGGGCAAGACACTTTACCCACCTGCTCCCAGTGCCACCCACACTGGTTTAAATGTAACTTAGACATTGGGTTTCACTATGTAAAGTGCTTTGAGTCACTAGAGAAAAGCGCTATATAAATATAATTCACTTCACTTCACTAATGAGTGACTTTTACTCAATACTGAAGCAGTAAAAGATACTTTAAATTGATTAGTGCACATTACGAGAATTTCATCATGCAGCAATGTACAGTAGCAATTCTTCTGATTATTTTCGACAAAACTCTGTGCTAAAATGCTGTTAACTGAAATACTGTTTTGGAAGAGGTAAAATCTACTTGTGCTTTCTGCAAACTCTTTACGGACTTCGACAGTCAGGTATCTATATCTGGAATTTACCATGATACACCAAGCGCCTTTCTTTTCTGTATACCGTATGTTCACATTCACATTGTGTTCAGCCAGCTATTCATCTATTTTCCTGGCTGCATCTTCCTTTTAAGCTTATCTTTAGGGATAGGTATCATTTACGTTTGAACCGCTACGGTACCAATTCTTGGTACCTGGGAATTGATACGGGTACTCAACATTTACAACTTTTGGTACTTATGTGTGTGATCCATCCATCCATCCATCTTCTTCCGCTAATCCGAGGTTGGGTCGCGAGGGCAGCATCCTAAGCAGGGAAGCCCAGACTTCCCTCTCCCCAGCCATTTCGTCCAGCTCCTCCCGGGGGATCCCGAGGCGATCCCAGGCCAGCCGGGAGATATAGTCTTCCCAACGTGTCCTGGGTCTTCCCCGTGGCCTCCTGCCGGTCGGACGTGCCCGAAACACCTCCCTAGGGAGGCGTTCGGGTGGCATCCTGACCGGATGCCCGAACCACCTCATCTGGGTCCTCTCAATGAGGAGGATCAGCGGCTTCAGTTTGAGCTCCTCCCGGATGACGGAGCTTCTCACCCTATCGCTAAGGGAGAGCCCCGCCACCCGGCGGAGGAAGCTAATTTCGGTCGCTTATCCTTTGGGTCATAACCCAAAGCTCATGACCATAGGTGAGGATGGGAACGTAGATCGACCGGTAAAATGAGAGCTTTGCTTTCCGGCTCAGCTCCTTCTTCACCACAACAGATCGATACAGCGTCCGCATTACTGAAGACGCCGCACCGATCCGCCTGTCGATCTCACGATCCGCTCTTCCCTCACTCGTAAACAAGACTCCAAGGTACTTGAACTCCTCCACTTGGGGCAAGATCTACTCCCCAACCCGGAGATGGCACTCCACCCTTTTCCGGGCAAGAACCACGAACTCGGACTTGGAGGTGCTGATTCCCATCCCAGTCGCTTGTTACGTCTTCTTTCCTTACTTTACATTTGAGCGTTTTCTACCAAGCATACTTGCTTTGTTGGTGTTTAATATTGCAACATTACTTCGAGGGAGCTTGGCTGAGTCGGCCCTGAGTGCTGCTTGAGTGATTGTTTCCTTGAGCAGGTGATTAGTCTGCAACCGGACGTTACGCGTCTGCAACCGGGCATGACGTCGCGTGGTATCGAAATATGCACTTTTTGATTCAACGTGAATCGATACACAGCAGAATTTGGTTGGTTCCTATAAATGTACCAGCCCTGACTTGGGGTGAGAAACAGGATACACCCTGGACTGGTTGCCAGTCAATCCCAGGAACACCATTACCAGTCCCTTTCATGCCTATAGACAATTTTAATTTCCAATTAGCCTAACATGCATGTTTATGGATGCGGAAGGAAGCTATTTGGAGAAAGCCTATGCAAGCATGAGAAAACATGCAAACGCCACACAGAGATGTTCCAGCAGAGCTTCAGATATCCTGACTGTGAGGCAGATGTCGTAACCACAATGTCACTGTACACGCCTCATTGTTCTCATATTCTAAATATAGTTAGATTAGACTTAGACAAACTTTATTGATCCCTAAGGGAAATTGATCAATGTATTCAGAGATGTATTCCTTAAATTGACTGTTTGTGACTCTCTCCTGATTAGGTAACATCCGGAACACAGAGAAGCTGAGCTATGACCGAGAGCAACAGTATGAGATCCAGGTGACTGCCTGGGACTGCGGCCAGAAGAGAGCTTTGCACAGCGTCTACGTCCGCATTGACGTCAAACCTGTCTGCAAACCCGGCTGGCAAGGTGAGCTGTCTTTTTGCTTCTTTGCTTGTGTGTGTGTGTGTACACAAATATTGTGTGTTTGTACATTCGGAAATGCAGATGCCTTTGTTTGTGTGTGATCAGTTGTCTAAGTGCACAAGAGACTTTTTGGTACGTGGTTTTGTGGGAAGAATCGTGGCACGAGGGGTTTGTACATTTTTTTATTACCTTGCAGAAACACAGATGTGATTATTTACATTACTGTGTGTGTTCCTCAAAATGTGCTTAATGAAGTATTTAATTTAATGAAGTATTTTTTTTTCAATTTGTAATCAATTTAGTGTAGAGATCAAAAAGCCATGTAATCAGCCAATGTCGAAAAGGAATGTAGCAATGTTACCCAAGTGCAGCGGAGATGAGGAGAAGGCGAGAGCAAAGAAAACTGTTTTTATTATAGCTGCCCATTGTATCAACTATTGTAAGTGCAATGGTGCAAGCTCAGCTTTTTTACTGTCAACAGTCTTGTCTTTAGTTAAAACACGGTCACCAAAAAGAGCTCTTGTTTTCCCACCAGTCAAACACTTCCAAAATAAAGATGTTCAAAAAAATGGTGTAGAAAATTAGTGTAGTCCTGATACCAATATTTTGGTACCGGTACCAAAATGTATTTCGATACTTTTCGGTACTTTTTGATACTTTTCTAAATAAAGGGGACCACAAAAAATTGCATTATTGGCTTTATTTTAACAAAAAATCTTAAGGTACATTAAACATATGTTTCTTACTGCAAGTTTGTCCTTAAATAAAATAGTGAACATACAAGACATACAACTTGTCTTTTAGTAGTAAATATGCAAACACAGGCTACTAATTTAGCTGCTGACATATGCAGTCACTAGAGATGCGCGGTTTGCGGACACAACCGCGGAGTCCGCGGATTATCCGCGGATCGGGCGGATGAAATTAAAAAAACTAAAATTTTATCCGCTCGCGGGTCGGGTCAGGCGGATTAATTTTATTTTTTTATTTTTTTTTTGCGGGTGGCAGTTAAACCAATTCGGAAATATATATACATAGTTAAATGTTGTTACCCACATACGAAAAACGAGCAGGCACCTGCTGCATATGCCACAACAGAAGAAAAAAAAAGAAAAGAGATGGACACTTTTACGGAGCGGAGAAGGGACGCCTCGCCGGGGTCCGGGACCGAGGCCCCTTCCCCCGAGAGGGCCCCACCGGGAGCCGTAGCTGAGGCGATCCGCGAGAAGGGCCCGACGCACGTCCAGGGTCACCACCGCGCCCACCGCACCGACACCCCGCCTCGTCCGCTTTCGCCGCGGCCGGCGTCACGCGCAGCAGGTAAGCAGCTTACCTGCCCGCCACCCCCGTGGCCGGGGGCTCGTAACATGGGTCACTCCGCGCGCTCCGCCCGCGCAGCTTACCTGCTTGCCACCCCTGTTGCCGGGGGCGCGTAACAGAGGTCACTCCGCGCGTAGTGCGCTCATGAAAGGGGTGGGGCTCACCCTGGTTGATATAGAGAGCAGGACGGTGGCCATGGAAGTTGGAACCCGCTAAGGAGTGTGTAACAACCCACCTGCCGAATCAACTAGCCCTGAAAATGGATGGCGCTGGAGCGTGGGCCCATACCTGGCTGTCGCCGGCAGCGAGACGCGCTTGGAGGTGCGCTCAGCGCGGCTCCCATATGATTGCGCACAGGTGTGCGTCTGGGTCGTGACAGCGTGGCACGCGAATGTCTGTGCATTGGATCATTCTCCTTTCTTTAACAGGCAAAAGCTTTATAACCTCACCATACCTGCCAACTTTTAAATCAGAAAAACCTAGTAGCCAGGGTCCAAGGGCCGCAGGCCCCGGTAGGTCCAGGACAAAGTCCTGGTGGAGGGTTCAGGGCTTCGCCCCCCGACGCAAAATGACTATTAGCATTCAGACAGGTTAAAATGTTGCTAAAACCATCACTTTTCTATCAGTCACAGTGACTTTTCAAAACAAAAATATTACAGCAAAAATCATATGGGTTGATTGACATGTTTATTCTGTAAGCTAACTTCAATAGTTTGAAATTATTTTGACAGTTAATGCCAGTTATCCTGTCAACCTTTCACAAGACTTCAATTTGTTAATTGAAAGTATAAATAGTATAAACACTTTTTACAGTATGTCGTGCTGTGAAATACAGCCGACAGGATTGCGCATGCATGGTGCAGGAGAACAAAGGACTTCTTTCATTTAAGGTTTGTGATAAACCATCAAACTCATTCGTTAAAAGGACTCTATAGTAATATAAAGCGAATTTTTCTGGACATTATCATGCAAGAAAAGTTTATTTTTGGGATCGCGATCACCGCGTAATGATTTTTAAAGGTTGCATTACATTATTAACTGTCCCATGTGATCAGCCAGTGCGATTGGAAGTCCATGCTCAATTATTGCCTCCGTAAATAAAACTTCGGCATTTATCACATCCAAAGAATCTGTTTGGGCGACGAAAAACGTTGAAAGTTTTCCACTTGTATCGCTAGCAACGGCATTAGACTTGTGTTTTTTTGTCCCAACGTGGTCTTTTACATCGCTAATTCCTCCGTGTCCGATCGAAAAATCTTGTCTGCACAAAGTGCAATTCGCGTAGTTTTCACCCTTTTTAAAAAAATTTTTTATTAATATTAGATATATAACAACGGGCGGATGGTGGGCGGGTGTAGTTCTGATCAAACGTTACATCGGGTGGATGGCGGATGGTTGACGACTTTCTGACGCGGTTGCTGATGAAATAATTGCCTATCCGCGCATCTCTAGCAGTCACATATTGTGTCAATTTCCATTCCATTATTTTGTCAAAATTATTAAGGACAAGTCGTAGAAAATGAATTAGTAGTCTACTTGTTCATTTACTGTTAATATCTGCTTACTTTCTCTTTTAACATGTTCTATCTACACTTCTGTTAAAATGTAATAATCACCTATTCTTCTGTTGTTTACATTAGTTTTGGATGATACCACAAATTTAGGTATCAATAGGTATCAAGTCGTTACAGGATCATACATTGGTCATATTCAAAGTCCTCATGTGTCCAGGGACATATTTCCTGACTTTATAAATATAATAAACACTTTTAAAAAACGAAAAAAGATTTTGTGATGCTAAAAAATATCGATATAATCATAGTAGTATCGACTCGATAAGCTCCTGTGCTTGGTATCATTATAATGGATGTTAAGTGTAGATCCACCAATGGCGTTTGTTTACATTGTGATGCCGGTGAGCTACGGTGTGTAGTGAAGCATGTATAGCTATTCCTCGTCCTGCAGGGATGATACTTGTACTTGACCAGTACTTTATACAGTGGGGCAAAAAAGTATTTAGTCAGCCACCAATTGTGCAAGTTCTCCCACTTAAAATGATGACAGAGGTCTGTAATTTTCATCATAGGTACAATTAAACTGTGAGAGACAGAATGTGAAAAAAAAATCCAGGAATTCACATTGTAGGATTTTTAAAGATTTTATTTGTAAATTATGGTGGAAAATAAGTATTTGGTCAATAACAAAAATTCAACTCAATACTTTGTTATTGCCAACAAAGGTTATATTACAGAGGTCAAACGATTACTATAGGTCTTTACCAGGTTTGCACACACAGTAGCTGGTATTTTGGCCCATTCCTCCATGCAGATCTTCTCGAGAGCAGTGATGTTTTGGGGCTGTCGCCGAGCAACACAGACTTTCAACTCCCTCCACAGATTTTCTATGGGGTTGAGGTCTGGAGACTGGCTAGGCCACTCCAGGACTTTCAAATGCTTCTTACGGAGCCACTCCTTCGTTGCCCAGGCGGTGTGTTTGGTATCATTGTCATGCTGGAAGACCCAGGCACGTTTCATCTTCAAAGCTCTCACTGATGGAAGGAGGTTTTGGCTCAAAATCTCACGATACATGGCCCCATTCATTCTTTCCTTAACATGGATCAGTCGGCCTGTCCCCTTAGCAGAAAAACAGCCCCAAAGCATGATGTTTCCACCCCCATGCTTCACAGTAGGTGTGGTGTTCTTGGGATGCAACTCAGTATTCTTCTTCCTCCAAACACGACGAGTTGAGTTTATACCAAAAAGTTCTATTTTGGTTTCATCTGACCACATGACATTCTTCCAATCCTCTGCTGTATCATCCATGTGCTCTCTGGCAAACTTCAGACGGGCCTGGACATGCACTGGCTTAAGCAGGGGGACACGTCTGGCACTGCAGGATTTGATTCCCTGTCGGCGTAGTGTGTTACTGATGGTAACCTTTGTTACTTTGGTCCCAGCTCTCTGCAGGTCATTCAGCAGGTCCCCCCGTGTGGTTCTGGGATTTTTGCTCACCGTTCTCATGATCATTTTGACCCCACGGGATGAGATCTTGCGTGGAGCCCCAGATCAAGGGAGATTATCAGTGGTCTTGTATGTCTTCCATTTTCTGATAATTGCTACCACAGTTGATTTTCTCACACCAAGCTGCTTGCCTATTGTAGATTCACTCTTCACAGTCTGGTGCAGGTCTACAATTCTTTTCCTGGTGTCCTTCGACAGCTCTTTGGTCTTGGCCATAGTGGAGTTTGGAGTCTGCCTGTTTGAGGCTGTGGACAGGTGTCTTTTATACAGATAACCAGTTCAAACAGGTGCCATTAATACAGGTAACGAGTGGAGGACAGAAGAGCTTCTTAAAGAAGAAGTTACAGGTCTGTGAGAGCCAGAGATCTTCCTTGTTTGAAGTGACCAAATACTTATTTTCCACCATAATTTACAAATAAATTCTTTAAAATTCCTACAATGTGAATTCCTGGATTTTTTTCCACATTCTGTCTTTCACAGTTGAAGTGTACCTATGATGAAAATTACAGACCTCTGTCATCATTTTAAGTGGGAGAACTTGCACAATCGGTGGCTGACTAAATACTTTTTTGCCCCACTGTATATATATAGTACCGAATATGATTCATTACTATTGTGGTACTATACCAATACCGGTATACCGTACAACTTTACACTATATTAAATGTTGGTTAATGTTCCTCTTCATTACAGTAAAAGTGTTGGGATCAGTGATAGTCATTGCGTGGCTCGCCGAACTTTAATGTGCAGCTTGCATGGTAGTTCTAACAACATGATATATATCTTAGGGTTGTCAAAAATAACGAGTTCAATCATGGGACTAATTACAAAAGATCATCGCATTAATCATTTATATACACAGGTTAATCACACAATTTATTTTGAGTGTACATGCTCCTTACCTTACTGTGGATGGTTACTTGAAAGGCAGCACCGTGTGCTATATTTGCTATATACTTATTTTACTGAGGAATTTACCAATTAATTAATTAAAATTGGTGGCTAACTAAATACTTGTTTGCCCCACTTGTATATATATATATATTGTATATATATATATATATATATATATATATATATATATATATATATATATATATATATATATATATATATATATATATATATTTATATGCATATATATATTTGCATATCAGTGACGTGCAGTCCTGGAGGAAAAAAAATGTAAAAAGAAAAAAAATTAATTAAATTGTTATATGTATCCAGTGATTATACTATAAAGTTATTTTCCATTTAACTTCACCAGTTTTAGATTATTTTTATTCAAAATCGCTGAATTTTCACATTTGCCGTTCAAATACTGAGAAGAGACGGTGCTGTGATCAGCAGCCAGTTGAGGCACGTCACTCAGTTGTGCTTCAACATGGATTGCGGACTCGGCTAACTGTGCAGTGAGACTGTATTGCTATATGAAGTATATTATACATTTCCATAGTTTAGTTAGCTGAGGTATATAATGTACAGTGTATTTTGTCAACAACTGTATGTGTGTAACGTATTTCTTGTGCTGAGCGATCATAAAACTGCTGCGAAGACGCACTGGCTGAGGCTCGCAGTAATCCCGCCTCCTTGTGCCGGTTAATGCACCCCCGACGGGAGTGCCCCACCAACCAAAGCCCACACCCAAACCCCCCACGTGCAAGACCGAACCCACTCAAAAAAGTCACCCAACAAGAAGCCAAAAAGTGCAAAAACAACAATGCTCACGTTGGGGGAGCCGCGAACGACCGCAGGGCCACAACATTAGGTACACCTGCAGACTGCAGCACGGATTTCATATTTCATTCATTCAACTCCTCCAACACGAACATTATTGTTTTTGCACTTTTTGGCTTCTTATTAAATAACTTTTTAAAAAGATTCAATCTTGCACATGGAAAGTTTAAGTGTGGGGTTTAGTTGATATAACACTCCCGTCAGGGGGTGCATTCTACGGCAGGGGTGCATTAATCCAGCACAACCATAATAACGTTTTTTTTAATTAAATGTGCTTTTTTGTGTGCTACAGTTTGTATGTGTAAAGTTAAAGTTAAGTTAAAGTACCAATGATTGTCACACACACACTAGGTGTGGTGAAATGTGTCCTCTGCATTTGACCCATCCCCTTGATCACCCCCTGGGAGGTGAGGGGAGCAGTGGGCAGCAGCCGCCCCGCGCCGCGCCGCGCCCGGGAATCATTTTTGGTGATTTAACCCCCAATTCCAACCCTTGATGCTGAGTGCCAAGCAGGGAAGAATGCTGGTATGAGCTTTTAAACATAACCCGTTAACTGCTGCCAATCAAATGGTGAATAAGATACCGTATTTTCCGCACCATAAGGCGCCCTGGGTTATAAGCCGCGCCTTCAATGAACAGCATATTTCAAAACTTTGTCCACCTATAAGCCGCCCCGTGTTATAAGCCGCATCTAACTGCGCTAAAGGAATGTCAAAAAAACAGTCAGATAGGTCAGTCAAACTTTAATAATATATTAAAAACCAGCGTGATGTGGGCGCGCATGGAGTCGTATATCAACATGGACGGAGCTGCGTGAAAAAAGCCACCCGGCCTCTTTGCGTAAACTTACCTTAACCACTCGCTCATCTTTTCTTCATCCATCCATCCTTTCGAGTTAGCTTTTATGATGACGCCGGCTGGAAAGGTCTCTTTTGGCAAGGTCTTCCTTTTGAATATCACCATGGGTGGAAGTTTCTGGCCATTAGCATGGCAAGCTAGAACCACAGTGAAGGATGACTTCTCATTCCCTGTGGTGCGAATATTCACCGTACGTGCTCCCGTTGTATCCACAGTGCGGTTCACAGGAATATCAAAAGTCAGTGGAACCTCGTCCATGTTGATAATGTTCTCTGGCCGGATCTTTTTTTCAGCTATCTTGTTTTCACAATATGCACGGAAAGTAGCCAGCTTTTCTTGAAAGTCTTTAGGCAGTTGCTGTGAAATAGTAGTCCGTGTGCGGATGGAGAGATTGCGTCTTGGAAACCTGTCGCTTAGTAGGAGCCATTTTGTGGTCTTTACAGATGTAAACACACAAAGGAAATGAAACGTAATATCCGCGCGCTTCTTCTTCTTCTACGCGGGCGGGTGGTTGCTTACAGTAGAAGAAGAAGCGCTTCCTGTTCTATGGGGGCGGGTGCTTACCTTGGCGGTTGCTTGCGTAGAAGAAGAAGCACTTCCTCTTCTACGGGGAAAAAAGATGGCGGCTGTTTACCGTAGTTGCGAGACCGAAACTTTATGAAAATCAATCTTAATATTAATCCATATATAAAGCGCACCGGGTTATAAGCCGCACTGTCAGCTTTTGAGTAAATGTGTGGTTTTTAGGTGCGGCTAATAGTGCGGAAAATACGGTACTCTTTAGGGTTCATATGTTTGTAAATCTGACTGTGATGAAGTCAGTGCCTCACCAGCCATGAACCTCACCGCACGTCACTGATGCATATATATACTATATATTATATACTATATATAATATATATACATATATATATAATGTGTATATATATATATTATATATACAAACATATGTTATATACACATATATATAATATATGTATATTTATATTTATATATATATATATATATATATATATATATATATATATATATATATATATATATATATATATATATATGTGTATGTGTGGGGAAAAAAATCACAAGACTACTTCATCTCTACAGGCCTGTTTCATGAGGGGTTCCCTCAATCATCAGGAGATTTTTTTTTTTAAATCTCCTGATGATTGAGGGAACCCCTCATGAAACAGGCCTGTAGAGATGAAGTAGTCTTGTGATTTTTTTTCCCACACATACATATATTGCGCTCTACTACGGTATCGAGCACTATTTTTTGGATAACCTTATTAAGACATATATATATATATATATATATATATATATATATATATATATATATATATATAGTTATGTATATCATATCATGGTGTTGCTTTTTAACCCAATGGCCTACAGGTCAAAAAGTTGTGTTTCTGTATGACAGTCAGGCGTACACATAATGGGCGGACGGCTCGATCCATAAATCGGTCATTTCCATTCCAAGGATAATATCAGTATATGATCGATACTAGGGTGATTAAATCAATATTTTAGTTTTTACAAAATCATTTTGAAATTGTTTTTTGTTTTGTTTGTAAATTGTAATTTGTAAAGTCCCTGGACACAAGAGGACTATTACGGCAAAAATCTGAACATTTAAATGAAAAAAATAGATAGCAGTTTTGGGTTTTGTTTAGCATTGTCAACCTTTAACTTTTTTTTTTTGCTCAAACAATTGTATCTATTTAAAGAGAATAGGGAGATAATTTAAATAGTGTGTTATGTTTTGCTATCATTCTGTGTTTTTTTCTGATTATAATAGTGATAACAATTAAAAGTTAATACATGTGATTGATTTTGGCCGATTTTACTTATGGATACCGGTAATTGTTATCGCAATCTGCAGCATAAAGCCCCAATTGCAACACCTCTACTTTAGTGTCTTCTTCCACCCTCTATTTTTCTGTTTCTTTGCTTTCCCCTTTAAAGCCTTCCTCGCTTTTTCAATCCCCCGTTCCCTGAATAATCATCTTGTCAAGTTTCCCTGCTGTGATCAACATCACTTTAGAAAGAGTTCCCTGACATATCAAGATGGCGCACGAGAAAGCTGTCACGGCACCTCTAACAAGAGCAATGCAAAGAGACAAGTGTCTGCTTTGAGCATCACAACTCCAAACCAGAAGCACACACGATGTCTGCCAACGCAACACAACAATGAAACATGCAATGGCAGATAAACACATGTAAACGTGTGTAATCTGCGCAATGACAGTGTCACCAATGTCACATCTCCAGAACAGTTGATGGTACGAGTCGACAGAAATCAATAATACAAACCCTGTTTCCATATGAGTTGGGAAATTGTGTTAGATGTAAATATAAACGGAATACAATGATTTGCAAATTCTTTTCAACCCATATTTAGTTGAATATGCTACAAAGACAACATGTTTGATGTTCAAGCTGATAAACATTTTTTTTTGTGCAAATAATCACTAACTTTAGATTTTGATGCCAGCAACACGTGACAAAGAAGTTGGGAAAGGTGGCAATAAATACTGATAAAGTTGAGGAATGCTCATCAAACACTTATTTGGAACATCCCACAGGTGAACAGGCAAATTGGGAACAGGTGGGTGCCATGATTGGGTATAAAAGTAGATTCCATGAAGTGCTCAGTCATTCACAAACAAGGATGGGGCGAGGGTCACCACTTTGTCAACAAATGCGTGAGCAAATTGTTGAACAGTTTAAGAAAAAACTTTCTCAACCAGCTATAGCAAGGAAATTAGGGATTTCACCATCTACGGTCCGTAATATCATCAAAGGGTTCAGAGAATCTGGAGAAATCACTGCACGTAAGCAGCTAAGCCCGTGACCTTCGATCCTTCAGGCAGTACTGCATCAACAAGCGACATCAGTGTGTAAAGGATATCACCACATGGGCTCAGGAACACTTCAGAAACCCACTGTCAGTAACTACAGTTGGTCGCTACATCTGTAAGTGCAAGTTAAAACTCTCCTATGCAAGGCGAAAACCGTTTATCAACAACACCCAGAAACGCCGTCGGCTTCGCTGGGCCTGAGCTCATTTAAGATGGACTGATACAAAGTGGAAAAGTGTTCTGTGGTCTGACGAGTCCACATTTCAAATTGTTTTTGGAAACTGTGGACGTCGTGTCCTCCGGACCAAAGAGGAAAAGAACCATCCGGATTGTTATAGGCGCAAAGCTGAAAAGCCAGCATCTGTGATGGTATGGGGGTGTATTAGTGCCCAAGACATGGGTAACTTACACATCTGTGAAGGCGCCATTAATGCTGAAAGGTACATACAGGTTTTGGAGCAACATATTTTGCCATCCAAGCAACGTTACCATGGACGCCCCTGCTTATTTCAGCAAGACAATGCCAAGCCACGTGTTACATCAACGTGGCTTCATAGTAAAAGAGTGCGGGTGCTAGACTGGACTGCCTGTAGTCCAGACCTGTCTCCCATTGAAAATGTGTGGCACATTATGAAGCCAAAAATACCACAACGGAGACCCCCGGACTGTTGGACAACTTAAGCTGTACATCAAGCAAGAATGGGAAAGAATTCCACCTGAGAAACTTAAAAAATGTGTCTCCTCAGTTCCCAAACGTTTACTGAGTGTTGTTAAAAGGAACGGCCATGTAACACAGTGGTGAACATGCCCTTTCCCAACTACTTTGTCACGTGTTGCAGCCATGAAATTCTAAGTTCAATATTCCATCCATCCATCCATCCATCTTCTTCCGCTTATCCGAGGTCGGGTCGCGGGGGCAGCAGCCTAAGCAGGGAAGCCCAGACTTCCCTCTCCCCAGCCACTTCGTCCTTCTCCTCCCGGGGGATCCCGAGGCGTTCCCAGGCCAGCCGGGAGAGATAGTCTTCCCAGCGTGTCCTGGGTCTTCCCCGTGGCCTCCTACCGGTCGGATGTGCCCGAAACACCTTCCTAGGGAGGCGTTCGGGTGGCATCCTGACCAGATGCCCGAACCACCTCATCTGGCTCCTCTCGATGTGGAGGAGCAGCGGCTTTACTTTGAGCTCCCCCCGAATGACAGAGCTTCTCACCCTATCTCTAAGGGAGAGCCCCACCACTCGGCGGAGGAAACTCATTTCGGCCGCTTGTACCCGTGATCTTGTCCTTTCGGTCATGACCCAAAGCTCATGACCATAGGTGAGGATGGGAACGTAGATCGACCGGTAAATCGAGAGCTTTGCCTTCCGGCTCAGCTCCTTTTTCACTACAACGGATCGATACAGTGTCCGCATTACTGAAGACGCCGCACCGATCCGCCTGTCGATCTCACGATCCACTCTTCCCCCACTCATGAACAAGACTCCGAGGTACTTGAACTCCTCCACTTGGGGCAAGATCTCCTCCCCAACCCGGAGATGGCACTCCACCCTTTTCCGGGCGAGAACCATGGACTCGGACTTGGAGGTGCTGATTCCCATCCCAGTCGCTTCACACTCGGCTGCGAACCGATCCAGTGAGAGCTGAAGATCTTGACCGGAGGAAGCCATCAGGACCACATCATCTGCAAATAGCAGAGACCTAATCCTGCAGCCACCAAACCAGATACCCTCAACGCCCTGACTGCGCCTAGAAATTCTGTCCATAAAGGTTATGAACAGAATCGGTGACAAAGGGCAGCCTTGGCGGAGTCCAACCCTCACTGGAAACGTGTCCGACTTACTGCCGGCAATGCGGACCAAGCTCTGACACTGATTATACAGGGAGCGAACTGCCACAATAAGACAGTCCGTCACCCCATACTCTCTGAGCACTCCCCACAGGACTTCCCGGGGTGGTACACGGTCGAATGCCTTCTCCAAGTCCACAAAGCACATTTAGACTGGTTGGGCAAACTCCCATGCACCCTCAAGGACCCTGCCGAGAGTATAGAGCTGGTCCACAGTTCCACGACCAGGACGAAAACCACACTGTTCCTCCTGAATCCGAGGTTCGACTATCCGGCGTAGCCTCCTCTCCAGTACACCTGAATAGACTTTACCGGGAAGGCTGAGGAGTGTGATCCCACGATAGTTGGAACACACCCTCCGGTTCCCCTTCTTAAAGAGAGGAACCACCACCCCGGTCTGCCAATCCAGAGGTACCGCCCCCGATGTCCATGCGATGTTGCAGAGTCTTGTCAACCAAGACAGCCCCACAACATCCAGAGCCTTGAGGAACTCCGGGCGGATCTCATCCACCCCCGGGGCCTTGCTACCGAGGAGCTTTTTAACTCCCTCGGCAACCTCAGCCCCAGAAATAGGAGAGCCCACCTCAGATTCCACAGGCCCTGCTTCCTCATAGGAAGACGTGCTGGTGAGATTGAGGAGGTCTTCGAAGTATTCTCTCCACCGATCCACAACATCCGCAGTCGAGGTTAGCAGAGCACCATCCCCACCATACACGGTGTTGACACTGCACTGCTTCCCCTTCCTGAGGCGGCGGATGGTGGTCCAGAATTGCTTCGAAGCCGTCCGGAAGTTGTTTTCCATGGCTTCCCCGAACTCCTCCCATGTCCGAGTTTTTGCCTCTGCGACCGCTGAAGTCGCAGACCGCTTGGCCTGTCGGTACCTGTCCGCTGCCTCAGGAGTCCCATGAGCCAAAAGAACCCGATAGGACTCCTTCTTCAGCTTGACGGCATCCCTCACCGCCGGTGTCCACCAACGGGTTCTAGGATTACCGCCACGACAAGCACCAACTACCTTGCGGCCACAGCTCCAATCAGCCGCCTCGACAATAGAGGCACGGAACATGGTCCATTCGGACTCAATGTCCAGCACCTCCCTCGTGACATGTTCAAAGTCGTTCCGGAGGTGGGAATTGAAACTCTCTCTGACAGGAGACTCTGCCAGACGTTCCCAGCAAACCCTCACAATGCGTTTGGGCCTGCCAGGTCTGTCCGGCATCCTCCCCCACCATCGCAGCCAACTCACCACCAGGTGGTGATCGGTAGAAAGCTCCGCCCCTCTCTTCACCCGAGTGTCCAAAACATGAGGCCGCAAATCCGATGACACAACTACAAAGTCGATCATGGAACTGCGGCCTAGGGTGTCCTGGTGCCAAGTGCACATATGGACACCCTTATGTTTGAACATGGTGTTCGTTATGGACAATCTGTGTCGGGCACAAAAGTCCAATAACAAAACACCGCTCGGGTTCAGATCCGGGCAGCCATTCTTCCCAATCACGCCTCTCCAGCTTTCACTGTCGTTGCCAACATGAGCATTGAAGTCCCCCAGTAGCACGAGGGAATCACCCGGGGGAGCACTCTCAAGTACTCCCTCGAGTGAATCCAAAAAGGGTGGGTACTCTGAACTGCGGTTTGGGTTGAACTCCAACGTACAGGCTCTGAGCCGGGGGGAAACAAGAATTGCCACCCCAGCCCGTCGCTTCTCACTGCCGGCAACGCCAGAGTGGAAGAGAGTCCAGCCCCTCTCGAGAGAACTGGTTCCAGAGCCCTTGCTGTGCGTCGAAGTGAGTCCGACTATATCTAGCCGGAACTTCTCCACTTCGCGCACTAGCTCAGGCTCCTTCCCCCCCAGCGAGGTGACGTTCCACGTCCCAAGAGCTAGCTTCTGTAGCCGAGGATCGGACCGCCAAGTGCCCTGCCTTCGGCTTCCGCCCAGCTCACATCGCACCCGACCTCTATGACCCCTGCTATGGGTGGTGAGCCCATTGGAGGGGGGACCCACGTTGCCTCTTCGGGCTGTGCCCGGCCGGGCCCCATGGGGACAGGCCCGGCCACCAGGCGCTCGCCATCGTGCCCCACCTCCGGGCCTGGCTCCAGAGGGGGGCCCCGGTGACCCGCGTCCGGGCGATGGAAATCTGGGTCCTTGTTTTTTATTATTCATGGAGGTCTTCGAGCTGCTCTTTGTCTGATCCCTCACCTAGGACCAGTTTGTCTTGGGAGACCCTACCAGGGGGCATAAAGCCCCCGGACAACATAGCTCCTAGGATCATTGGGACACGCAAACTCCTCTACCACGTTAAGGTGGCAGCTCAGAGAGGAGAAGTTCAATATTATTTCCAAAATGCAACACTGCTTGTGAAATAATCAAAAGGCATGGGAATATTTCTCCTAAAACACATCAAAAATACAAATAACTTGCTTAAATTGCAAAGTTCAATATTATTTCAAAAAAAAAAAAAAGTTTATGAGTTTGAACATCAAATATCTTGTCTTTGTAGCATATTCAATTGAATATGGGTTGAAAAGGACTTGCAAATCATTGTATTCCGTTTATATTTACATCTAACACAATTTCCCATCTCATATGGAAACAGGGTTTGTACAATTTGTCGCTGAACAATTAATTTTTCGATAGTCGTGATGTCATTACGCATGTTTTTTCCGAACGGAAACGAACATGCACAGTCATTGCGACCAAGTGTGTGAGTCATTGCGGTCAATGCAACACTGCTTGTGAAATAATCAAAAGGCATGGGAATATTTCTCCTAAAACACATCAAAAATACAAATAACTTGCTTGAATTGCAAAGCAGACCTTGTTTTTCAATAATTTACGTCTGTAATGCTGGAGCTTTTAAAGTGCAGGCATGTCGGACATCTACAACTCTCCACGGTAGGATAAGGAGCTGGTTAGCTAGCTATCTAACAACAGAGAGACAGTAAAAAGGTTTCTCATTGTAATCCCATTGGGTTGAGTTTTTTCATGCCCTGATGTGGGATCTGAGCCGAGGATGTCGTTGTGGCTTGTGCAGCCCTTTGAGACACGTGTGATTCAGGGCTATATAAATAAACTTTGATTGATTGAAAAATAGCTTCATCTATGGTAAATAGTCTGTATTTATATAGCGCTTTACTATACCTGCACGATACATAATGCACTTTAAATTATACGTCACATTCACCCATTCACACACATACCCACACTGATGGGGGAAGCTGCCATGCAAGGCACTGACCACGACCCATCAGGAGCAAGGTGAGTAACGAGTCGTGCCCAAGGACACAACCACCGTGACTAGGATGGCGGACGCTGGTTGTGAACCAGGAACCCTAAAGTTGCTGGCACGGCCTCTAAACCGCCCACCATCATTTTAGCCAAACTTCCCCCAGCTAAACTTTGTCTATATACTGATCATTGAATTGATTACCATGAATTGATTAACGTGGATCCCGACTTAAACAAGTTGAAAAACTTATTCGGGTGTTCCCATTTAGTGGTCAATATGTACTGTACTGTGCAATCTACTAATAAAAGTCTCAATCAATCAATCAATCAATCATGTTAAACTAATGTTATTTATTTTTTTATTATATTTTTATTGTGTTATTTATTATTTTATTTATTGCTATTATTACTACTCCTATTCTCTCAATGTTATGTTGGTATTAAGTTTTTAATGTATTATTTATATTTTAATTTTACACATTATTCAAATTAATTTCATATTATTATTATTTTTGGATGGTGTCAATTTAATTATTCTTCAGTGTGGAAGCCTCAAAGGTGGCATTTTTCCTTAATCCTCAGTGCCATGCCAAGTTTTGTTTTTGTCAATAGTGCTCTGTGTGTTTTCATCTCTTCTTTCAATTTTTTTTGCAAAGCACTTTGTGTTGCCACTTGCTTGCACATGGAAAGTGCTATACAAATAAAGTTTGATTGATTGTTTGACTGATTGACTGTGTTCCACTTATTAAACACATCATCATTGTGTTTTATTGTTTGTTTTTATTGCTACTATTTTTAATGTCCTTTGTTTACATAAAAAAATATATACTTTGTTTTTTACCGGCACTTCCCCTTCATTTTTAAGTTGACGATCGTTCAATAATATTTTTTTTATTTTTGTCACAGCCTATTGAGCGGCACAGTTCATAAATACATATTTCATAGTCATCTTGGCGCTGGTAAATTTACCGACTTAATTTTCACTGGACAATGAGTTGACAACCTGTGGCTCTTAGCTCATTGACCAGTGCGGTTGTGCCAGTGAACATTAGTAAACCTCACTCCCTGAGACCTTTAGATCTTGCACCAAACATCAAGTTGACAGCTTTGGCTTTTAGCTCTATTCATGGCACTCTGGTGTTGTCACGATACCAATATTTTGATACCGGTACCAGTACCAAAATTATTTGGATACATTTTGGTACTTTTCTAAATAAAGGGGACCACAAAAATTTCTTTATTGGCTTTATTTTAACAAAAAATCTTAAGGTACATTAAATATATGTTTTTTATTGCAAGTTTGTCCTTAAATAAAATAGTGAACATACACGACGACTTGTCTTTTAGTAGTAAGTAAGCAAACAAAGGCTCCTAATTTAGCTGCTGACGTATACAGTAACATATCGTGTCATTTTCCATTCTATTATTTTGTCAAAATTGTTAAGGACAAGTGGTAGAAAATTAATTATTAATCTACTTCTTCATTTACTGTCAATATCTGCTTACTTTCTCTTTTAAAATGTTCTATCTACACTTCTGTTAAAATGTAATAACCACTTATTCGTCTGTTGTTTGATACTTTACATTAGTTTTGGATTATACCACAAATTTGGGTATCAATCCGATACCAGGTCGTTACAGGATTGGTCATATTCAAAGTCCTCATGTGTCCAGGGACATATTTCCTGAGTTTATAAACATAATATAAAAAAAAATAAAATAAAAAAAAGAAGTTGTGATGCCAAAAAATATTGACGTAATCATAGTTAGCCTAAAAATATCTCAAGCTTAATTTAAAAGCCCATGACTGAATCAGAGCCACCGTACAGGTGTACGCTTCATATTCGAATTAGTCGACGAATTGTTATAGTTGATGATAGTCGACTCTTAAAGGGAAACATTATCACCAGACCTATGTAAGCGTCAATATATACCTTGATGTTGCAGAAAAAAGACCATATATATTTTTAACCGATTTCCGAACTCTAAATGGGTGAATTTTGGCGAATTAAACGCCTTTCTAATATTCGCTCTCGGAGCGATGACGTCACATCGGGAAACAATCCGCCATTTTCTCAAACACCAAGTCAAATCAGCTCTGTTATTTTCCGTTTTTTCGACTGTTTTCCGTACCTTGGAGACATCATGCCTCGTCGGTGTGTTGTCGGAGGGTGTAACAACACGAACAGGGACGGATTCAAGTTGCACCAGTGGCCCAAAGATGCGAAAGTGGCAAGAAATTGGACGTTTGTTCCGCACACTTTACCGACGAAAGCTATGCTACGACAGAGATGGCAAGAATGTGTGGATATCCTGCGACACTCAAAGCAGATGCATTTCCAACGATAAAGTCAAAGAAATCTGCCGCCAGACCCCCATTGAATCTGCCGGAGTGTGTGAGCAATTCAGGGACAAAGGACCTCGGTAGCACGGCAAGCAATGGCGGCAGTTTGTTCCCGCAGACGAGCGAGCTAAACCCCCTATCGACCCTAGCTTCCCTGGCCTGCTGACATCAACTCCAGAACTGGACAGATCAGCTTTCAGGAAAAGAGCGCGGATGAGGGTATGTCTACAGAATATATTAATTGATGAAAATTGGGCTGTCTGCACTCTCAAAGTGCATGCTGTTGCCAAATGTATTTCATATGCTGTAAACCTAGTTCATAGTTGTTAGTTTCCTTTAATGCCAAACAAACACATACCAATCGTTGGTTAGAAGGCGATCGCCGAATTCGTCCTCGCTTTCTCCCGTGTCGCTGGCTGTCGTGTCGTTTTCGTCGGTTTCGCTTGCATACGGTTCAAACCGATATGGCTCAATAGCTTCAGTGTCTTCTTCAATTTCGTTTTCGCTACCTGCCTCCACACTACAACCATCCGTTTCAATACATTCGTAATCTGTTGAATCGCTTAAGCCGCTGAAATCCGAGTCTGAATCCGAGCTAATGTCGCTATAGCTTGCTGTTCTTGTTTGTTTGTGTTGGCTTCACTATGTGACTTCACAGGAAAATGGACGGGTGGTTAAAATCAGGCACATTGAAGCTTTTTTTAGGGATATTGCGTGCTGGGTAAGATTTTGAAAAAAACTTCGAAAAATATAATTAGCCACTGGGAACTGATTTTTAATGATTTTAACAATTCTGAAATTGTGATAATGTTCCCCTTTAAAATAGTCGTTAGTTGCAGCCCTAGTTGTTGGTAAGATGGTAATGTAAAGTAGTAAAAACAACTGTGAACATCCATCCATTCATCTATTTTCTACCGCTTGTCCCTCTCTGGGTAGCGGGGGGTGCTGGAGCCTGGACAACACCCTGGTCAACATGTTTCGCTTTAATTAAGTTCTACAATCTGCTTTTTCACTTGGAGTTTGGAGGTAGTCAATGGAAAGGCCAGGGACAAAAGACAATCTAAATGGGCCTGGCTTTTAAGTGATTGTTAACTGGAGTACTTTGCAGTTTATGGAAAAACTACACAACACAAGGAATTCAGGTCACGGAATCAAACAGTGTAACATCAAAAACGACACAATGAAAGAAAACAGTCAATGCTTTCCTCATTTGTTTCCGGTTTTAATATTAGCACATCAAGGTTGTTCCACATCTAGGTGACAGAACGTGGCACCCTGCTGTGACGTGTCTATTTCTGTACTTCATGCCAAAGGGTTAAGAAAATACAAACAAGGTTGGAAGCGAGTGGAAATACAAACAACAAGTACTTTAAAAGAACTGTGTTGATGCAGACACTTAGGAGACTCAGCGACAACTTGAAAGCCAGACACACACACACACACACCAGACATCGTCATGCATCCTAATCGTAGCGATGAAGGTGGTTTTAAGGCCACATGCACGTGTTCTGACGTACAAAGTGTAAGACCGAATTTCCCGTCATCCGTCGTCTGTCCAAGAATTCCCCGGCTCTCTGGGCTCTCATTGGTAATACTACATGTCTTTAAAGTTTGTAATATATTTGTGTATGTTTGTCAGCTACAGATTTTTAGATGTGCATATTCAAACATACACTCTTGGTGATGAAAGGGCAGTTGTCTCTTCAAGCCATGTTTGGCAGCAGAGATGAAGACAAGGATGCAGAAGCAGAAGTAAATGTCACAGCCACAGATTAAGGGATTCTAATGGGCCTCGGGGCTGTTGTAGTATTGGAGCATGGGTTTTTCAAAATGTGAGACATGTCTCCCGCTTGGGTGCATGGCGCTAAAGCATTTCAGGGGATGATGGGGAGTGACTGGAATACCTGCAGTGAGTAGAATAACCGCCTAGGAACCGGCATTCTCTGCAGTAGACATTTGTTGTTTGGCTCTTTGGACGGAGGGACAAAATATTAGACTTTGAAAATCTCTGTATTAGACGACAAGTTTAACAAACTTGAAATATGGTGTAAAATATATGATCAAAATATATCGGATCAATGTTGATATGGGCGAATACTCAAGGCTGCAATGTCAATATCGTATCAGATTTCAATAAATTGTATCAGGGCACCACTAATTACTTTAGATTAAAAAAAACAACATAAGTTGGGCGGCATGGCGTAGTGGGTAGAGCAACCGTGCCAGAAACCTGAGGGTTGCAGGTTCGCTCCCCGCCTCTTACCATCCAAAAATCGCTGCCGTTGTGTCCTTGGGCGGGACACTTCACCCTTTGCCCCCGGTGCCACTCACACCGGTGAACTGAATGATGAATGATAGGTGGTGGTCGGAGGGGCCATTGGCGCAAATTGCAGCCACGCTTCCGTCAGTCTACCCCAGGGCAGCTGTGGCTATGAAAGTAGCTTACCACCACCAGGTGTGAATGACTGATGGGTTCTACATGTAAAGCGACTTTGGGTACTTAGAAAAGCGCTATATAAATCCCAGTTATTATTATAAGTTCAATACCTGTTGCCCTCATTGGGGCAAGAAAGCATTTAGGTTTTCAGCACCGAAGGCTTGGAATAACCTACATTCGAATCTTCAACTTCAAACCCTTGTTACTAGGGGTGTGGGAAACAAATCGATTCAAATTCGAATCGCGATTCTCACGTTGTGCGATTCAGAATCGATTCTCATTTTTAAAAAATCGATTTATTTTTTTAATTTATTTATTTATTTATTATTATTTTTTAATGAATCAATCCAACAAAACAATACACAGCAATACCACAACAATGCAATCCTATTCCAAAACCAAACCCGACCCAGCAACACTGCAATAAACAGAGCAATTGAGAGGAGACACAAACACGACACAGAACAAACCAAAAGTGTCATGACTTGGTCCTGGGTGTTTGCTTTTCCGGAATGCAACGGAAAGTTGGCTCGGGCGAGACGGGAATGTGAGTACATATTTATTTAATATTATCAAAAACGAAAAGCGCGCACAGTGGCGGAGAACAAACTATGAAACCAAAAGACTATAGCAAAAAAAGGTACCAACGAAAAGTGCGCACAGTGGCGGAGAACAAACTATGAAACCAAAAGACTATAGCAAAAAAAGGTACAAACGAAAATCGCGCACAGTGGCGGAGAACAAACTATGAAACCAAAAGACTATAGCAAAAAAAGGTACAAACGAAAAGCGCGCACAGTGGCGGAGAACAAACTATGAAACCAAAAGACTATAGCATTCATAAACAAAAACTTACTTGGCATGGATTAAAGGAGCAGCATGAACGATGGACATGAAATCAAGTGTCAGGAATGTGCAGAGCATAATTGTGGGATGTCGCCAGAAAGACAAACTGAAAACAATGAACTTAAATACTACAGACATGATTAACGAAAACAGGTGCGTGACTCAAAACGTGAAACAGGTGTGTGACGTGACAGGTGAAAACTAATGGGTTGCTGTGGTGACAAACAAGAGTGCACAATGAGTCCAAACGTGGAACAGGTGAAACTAATGGGTAATCATGGAAACAAGACAAGGGAGTGAAAAGCCAGAAACTAAAGAGTCCAATAACTAAACAAAACAAAACATGACTAAAACAAAACATGATTACACAGACATGACAAAAAGTAGTGAAACAAAAATGAATATAATCAACAACAGTATCAATATTAGTTACAATTTCAACAAAGCAATGATTAAAAATCCCTCATTGACATTATCATTAGACATTTATAAAAATAAAAATAAATGAACAGTGGCTTACACTTGCATCGCATCTCATGTCCAATATTTTCACAAAGATAAAATAAGTCAGATGTTTGGTTCATTTAATAGTTAAAACAAATTCACATTATTGCAATCAGTTGATAAAACATTGTCCTTTAAAATTATAAAAGCTTTTTACAAAAATCTACTACTGTGCTTGCATGTCAGCAGACTGGGGTAGATCCTGCTGAAATCCTATGTATTGAATGAATAGAGAATCATTTTGAATTGGGGAAAAAATCATTTTTGAATCGAGAATCGTGTTGAATTGAAAAAAAAAAATCGATTTTTGAATCGAATCGTGACCCCAAGAATTGATATTGAATCGAATCGTGGGACACCCAAAGATTCACAGCCCTACATTAAATGAGTTTAAAGCTTATGTGAAAGGGTTGCAGTCTACCTTGTCTGTATGTACATGTGTTATGTGAGCAAGTTTTAATGTTGTAAATGTGATGTTTTATGTGTTGTTTACTGTTTTTAATGTAACCTTGCTGCTGCCCTCTTGGCCAGATCTCCCTTGGAAAAGAGATCTTTGATCTCAATGGGATTTTACCTGGTTAAATCAAGGCTAAATAAAATAATAAATAATTGGGGTTTATTGTTTGTTTATTGTTTATTAAGTATCCCCATTAGCCGACTCACAGACGCCAGGATAGTCTTCCTGGGGACCTTTTCAAAAGTTCAAAGTAAAATAATAATACGTAGATGATGGGGACGGGTGGCGCAGTTGGGAGAGTGGCCGTGCCAGCAACCTGAGGGTTTCCTGGTTCGATCCCCACCTTCTACCAACCTGGTCACATCCGTTGTGTCCTTGAGCAAGACACTTCCCCCTTGCTCCTGATGGGTCGTGGTCAGGGCCTTGCATGGCAGCTCCCTCCATCAGTGTGTGAATGTGTGTGTGAATGGGTGAATGTGGAAATAGTGTCAAATGATTTGAGGACCTTGAAGGTAGAAAAGCGTTATACAAGTACAACCCATTTACCATTTACAGAGTCAGTTACAAAACATACACAAATCCAATTACAAATAAAAGAAAGGAAAAAGGAAAAGAAAAAGAAAATTCTCAAAATAATAAATTAAAATAACAGTGCACAGATACAGTTACAGAACAAATCCAAACTCAAATCCAGTTACAATAAAAGAAAAGAAAAAGTGAAAGAGGAAAAAAAAAAGTTCTCAAAACTGATAACATGATTAACTTTTAAGTCTAAAAAGTGTTTTTACATGTTTCTTAAATGCTTTTTTTTTTACTGGGAATAGTCCTAATATTTAAATGAAGAGTATTCCATAATGAAATGCCTCTGTATCTCTTTGGCAGCTTAGTCACAGATGACCATGCTTATTTACGCTCTTGTGTCAGACACTTACCGTATTTCGATTTGATGTTTATTTTTTTATTTAATTTATTTTAATTTTTTTAAATTTTGTAATGGTACTTTAATTATTATTAATAGTTTATTTTTATTTTTTTATTTAAATCGTTTTTTCATCCTGTTTTAGTCAATTATTAGTAATATCTTTTCAGTTTTAATGAGTGTTGTAATTATACAATGCACATATTTAATTATAATTTTCACATTTTAACTTGATGTTTTGTTGATACGGTACATTCATGTTTGTTGACAACGCCTAGCATGGCTGTACAAGCCAATTCTTGAGTGACAGTCCCTGTTGCACTTAGTGCAAACATGTGTAGAGACTTCATGCCGCTCCTGCTGTGCAATGGTATTTGCAGTACGTTTCCCCTGTCTCTCTTCTCCTCTGCGAGCTGGCCTCTCCTCAAATCAGCCTCTGCGATACCCCGTCTCACCGTTTGACGCCAGACATTTCGGTTTTCCGCCTGTATCTCCCAGCTGTCCAGAGGAATATTACACGCCTTCAGATCTCTTTTGCATGCGTCCTTGAACCGGAGGGAGGGACAACCAACACGTCTGGATCCAGCAGCCAGTTGTCCATACATAATGTCCTTGGGAAGCCGTCCGTCCTCCATCCGCCAAACATGTCCCAGCCATCGAAGACGGCTGGGACGGCAGATGAAATGAAACTAAAACTGAACTGGCTGCAAAGTAAACAAAAACAGAATGCTGGACGACAGCAAAGACTTACCGTATTTTCCGCATCATAAGGCGCCCTGGGTTAAAAGCCGCGCCTTCAATGAACGGCATATTTCAAAACTTTGTCCACCAATAAGCCGCCCCGTGTTGTAAGCCGCATCTAACTGCGCTAAAGGAATGTCAAAAAAACAGTCAGATAGGTCAGTCAAACTTTAATAATATATTAAAAACCAGCGTTCTAACAACTCTGTTCACTCCCAAAATGTACGCAAATGTGCAATCACAAACATACGTATATCAACATGGACAGAGCTGCGTGAAAAAAGCCACCCGGCCTCTTCGCGTAAACTTAAACTTACCTTAACCACTCGCTCATCTTTTCTTCATCCATCCCTTCGAGTTAGCTTTTATGATGACGCCGGCTGGAAAGGTCTCTTTTGGCAAGGTCTTCCTTTTGAATATCACCATGGGTGGAAGTTAGCATGGCAAGCTAGAACCACAGTGAAGGATGACTTCTCATTCCCTGTGGTGCGAATATTCACCGTACGTGCTCCCGTTCCACAGTGCGGTTCACAGGAATATCAGTTGCTGTGAAATACGGTAGTAATCCGTGTGCGGATGGAGAGATTGCGTCTTTCCGTGAACCGGATCCTTGTCGCTTAGTAGGAGCCATTTTGTGGTCTTTACAGATGTAAACAGGAAATGAAACGTACGGTGATATCCGCGCGTTTTTTCTTCTTCTTCCGGGGGCGGGTGGTTGCTTACAGTAGAAGAAGAAGCGCTTCCTGTTCTATGGGGGCGGGTGCTTACCTTGGCGGTTGCTTGCGTAGAAGAAGAAGCGCTTCCTGTTCTACCGGGAAAAAAGATGGCGGCTGTTTACCTAAGTTGCGAGATCGAAACTTTATGAAAATGAATCTTAATATTTATCCATATATAAAGCGCACCGGGTTAAAAGCCGCACTGTCAGCTTTTGAGTAAATTTGTGGTTTTTAGGTGCGGCTAATGGTGCGGAAAATACGGTACAGCATTTGGAGCAGACGGCGTCCACAAAGTGCATCCGAACATGACATGACAATCAACAATGTCCCCACAAAGAAGGATAGCATCTGCACAACTTAAATAGTCTTTATTGCGAAAACAAAGCAGGTGCGGGGAATAGCGCTCAGGGAAGACATGAAACTGCTACAGGAAAATACCAACAAAACAGGAAAAGCCACCAAAAATAGGAGCGCAAGAAAATAACTAAAACACTATGCATAGGAAAACACCAAAAACTTCAAAATAAGTTCCGGCGTGATGTGACAGGTCGTGACAGCAAACCTACTTTGAGACAAGAGCTAAAGTGATGCATGGTTGGTTATAGTTTAAATTCAAATCCAACAATTGCGAGAACGACTTTTTACTGTCAATATCGGCTGCTGAGTTTCATTTTTTGATGTTTTCTGCTGGCGGTGTGCCTTGGGATTTTAAACAATGAAAAAAATGTGCCTTGGCTCAGAAAAGGTTGAAAAACACTGATATAATCTATAGCTTGCTGCGAGTCGCAAAAAAAAAAAAGATGTGTATTTGTGTGTGGGATGTCTCATCTCAAGATTCTGGACCCTTACTTACAGTATGTCGATCAGTGTTGGGGGCAAAAGTGCGTGGGGACCTCCCAGTGGAGACAACAAACCCTGTGGCAGACATGCTGGAAGCATCACAGTTTATATGCCAACAAGCTGTGGATTCCCGCTGGATCGTCCCTGAGGAGATCAAAAACATGCCCCGTAGTCCGCTTAGTCTGTTGCCATCATGAGCAGCATGAAAAAAAAAAACAATACCAAAGTATCCCCAGTGCAACATTGCACAGTTCACCTCGGCAACGCCTGTGCTTCCTACACCTACACAGGATTAAATGTGTAGTTTTCACACAGTCCTCAAAGGGGCCCGAGTGAGAAACATGAAACAAATTTCCTCCATTCAAGCGCTTACCCAAAGCAACAGGGAACGTTTTTAATTAGAATTAATCCCATTAGAGGCTTTATAATACTGTTGTACTGACTGGGAAAATAATATGTCACCTGAGGTCTCACACAGATTAGACTCCACTGTATGCTGCCGGTAGGTTTACCAGGGCATTTTCAAACGTGTTATATTCAAAACTTTGCAGGCACAGGTTGTGTCCCAGTGCACAAAGCAGCAACTGTTATCATTATGCTTATCAATCAATCAATCAATCAATGTTTATTTATATAGCCCTAAATCACAAGTGTCTCAAAGGGCTGCACAAGCCACAACGACATCCTCGGTATAGCCCACATAAGGGCAAGGAAAAACTCACCCCAGTGGGACGTCGATGTGAATGACAATGAGAAACCTTGGAGAGGACCGCATATGTGGGTAACCCCCCCCCTCTAGGGAGACCGAATGCAATGGATGTCGAGTGGGTCTAACATAATATTGTGAGAGTCCAGTCCATAGTGGATCCAGCATAACAGTAAGAGTCCAGTCCACAGTGGGGTCAGCA
This sequence comes from Nerophis lumbriciformis, assembly GCF_033978685.3. Lineage (NCBI taxonomy): Eukaryota > Metazoa > Chordata > Actinopteri > Syngnathiformes > Syngnathidae > Nerophis > Nerophis lumbriciformis. Next base: position 2,956,267 of record NC_084577.2, read on the forward strand.
GGAAACCATCCCGAGCAGAGACGGGACAGCAGCGCAGAGATGTTCCCAACCAATATACAGGCGAGCGGTCCACCCCGGGTCCCGACCCCGGACAGCCAGCACCCCATCCATGGCCACCGGATCTGTGTGTCTTCCCCTCCACAAGGGATAGGGGGGAGCAGAGGAGAAAAGAAAAGAAACGGCAGATCAACTGGTCTAAAAAAAGGGGGGCTATTCAAAGGCTAGAGTATACAAATGAGTTTTGAGATGGGACTTAAATGTTTCTACTGAGGTAGCATCTCTAATTGTTACCGGGAGGGCATTCCATAGTGCTGGAGCCCGAATAGAAAACGCTCTATAGCCCGCAGACTTTTTTTGGGCTCTGGGAATCACTAATAAGCCGGAGTTCTTTGAACGCAGATTTCTTGCCGGGACATATGGTATAATACAATCGGTAAGATAGGCTGGAGCTAGACCGTGTAGTATTTTATACGTAAGTAGTAAAACCTTAAAGTCACATCTTAAGTGCACAGGAAGCCAGTGCAGGTGAGCCAGTATAGGCGTAATATGATCAAACTTTCTTGTTCTTGTCAAAAGTCTAGCAGCCGCATTTTGTACCAACTGTAATCTTTTAATGCTAGACATAGGGAGACCCGAAAATAATACGTTACAGTAATCGAGACGAGACGTAACGAACGCATGAATAATGATCTCAGCGTCGCTAGTGGACAAAATGGAACGAATTTTAGCGATATTACGGAGATGAAAGAAGGCCGTTTTAGTAACACTCTTAATGTGTGACTCAAAGGAGAGAGTTGGGTCGAAGATAATACCCAGATTCTTTACTGAGTCGCTTTGTGTAATTGTTTGGTTGTCAAATGTTAAGGTGGTATTATCAAATAAATGTTGGTGTTTAGCAGGACCGATAATCAGCATTTCCGTTTTCTTAGTGTTGAGTTGCAAGAAGTTAGCGGACATCCATTATTTAATTTCATTAAGACACGCCTCCAGCTGACTACAATCCGGCGTGTTGGTCAGCTTTAGGGGCATGTAGAGTTGGGTGTCATCAGCATAGCAATGAAAGCTAACACCGTATTTGCGTATGATGTCGCCTAGCGGCAGCATGTAAATACTAAAGAGTGCAGGGCCAAGAACCGAACCTTGGGGGACTCCGCACGTTACCTTAACATAGTCCGAGGTCACATTGTTATGGGAGACGCATTGCATCCTGTCAGTAAGATAGGAGTTAAACCACGACAAGGCTAAGTCTGACATACCAATACGTGTTTTGATACGCTCTAATAAAATATTATGATCGACGGTATCGAAAGCAGCGCTAAGATCAAGAAGCAGCAACATAGATGACGCATCAGAATCCATCGTTAGCAGTAGATCATTAGTCATTTTTGCGAGGGCTGTCTCCGTAGAGTGATTTGCCCTGAAACCAGATTGAAAAGGTTCACAGAGATTGTTAGACACCAAGTGTTCATTTAGCTGCTGTGCGACAATTTTTTCGAGGATTTTCGAGATAAACGGAAGGTGGGACACCGGCCGGTAGTTTACCATGAGGTCAGGATCGAGGTTAGGTCTTTTGAGCAAAGGATGAATAACCGCTTTTTTGAATGCTAGTGGAACAGTGCCAGAGGAGAGTGATAAGTTTATAATATTTAGCACTGATGGACCTAATAATACAAAAAGCTCCTTAATAAGTTTCCCAGGAAATGGGTCAAGTAAACATGTTGTTTGTTTTGTCCCATTGACACATCTTAACAATTCCTCCTTATAATACAACGCGTGCTTGAAACAAGGGCTGCGGAGTATCGAGGAGAGCAAATATTGAAGGACAGTTTAGTTTGATGATGACATGTTGGCATTCATTGAGGATGGCTGCAGAAAAAAGTGGCAGTCATTTAAATGGAAATTGCATCTTCCACTGACGGTCAAGACATGTAATGACAACCTTTCACCGCAGAGACAGCTTAAATATGGTCCTCTGCAGCCAATACAGACATTCACATTTTAACATGACTATCATTCAAATGAACAAACACTTTGTCTTGTCACATTTAAGAGCATACATTACAGCATCACTTATAATTGTATCGTTTCATTAAAAAAACACGGCATATAAACATACAAATATGGGTAACACTTTAGTATGGGGAACATATTCACCATTAATTAGTTGCTTATTAACATGCAAATTAGTAACATATTGGCTCTTAATTAGTCATTATTAAGTACTTATTAATGCCTTATTCTGCATGGCCTTATTATACAACCCTAACTCTAACCCTCCAACCCTAACCCTCTAACCCAGGGGTGTCAAACTCAAATACAGAGTGGGCCAAAATTTAAAACTGAACAAAGCCGCGGGCCAAGGTTGAACAAATTAACCTTTTTGATAGGGACCCAAACAAGTTTTGCATTGAATATTGAACAAGCAAGGCTTATATAACTTTATAGTGACATGCGACATCGAGTTTCAAATAATAATAATAATAATTAAAAAATATCAATGGCATATCAAATACAATTTAAATAAAAATTGAATGCCTCTTTTCTATTTGCAGCCTGCTGAGGTAAATATCAACATTAACTTTTTTCACAGGCTAATACATTTGAAAATAAAATAACAATGAATAAACCAGCCATTCAGGACTTTAAACTGCTCAGTTTGCAACACAATGATCTAATCTGATGTGCCCAAGCCAAATACCTGCCATCTTTTCTTGGATGCTAGTTCATTAATGTTGGGGCTCAGGCTTTGAGCTGAGGCAACCTTCATTATCGAACGAAGGAATTCATCAGTCATTATATCTCGTAGTTCACAGTCTTGGGGGCGTGCCCTAAAGGCACTGCCTTTAACGTCCTCTACGAGCTGTCGTCACGTCTGCTTTTCATCCATTCTAACAACATGCCGGCCCAGTCACATAATATGTGCGGCTTCTGTACGCACACACACACACGTGAATGCAACGCATACTTGATCAACAGCGATACAGGTTACACTGAGGGTGGCCGTATAAACAACTTTAACACTGTTAGAAATATACGCCACACTGTGAACCCACACCAAACAAGAATGACAAACACATTTCGGGAGAACATCCGCAACGTAACACAACATAAACACAACAGAACAAATACCCAGAACCCTTTGCAGCACTAACTCTTCCGGGACGCTACAAAATACACCCCCCGCTACCACCAAAATAACTTTAATTTTTTTAACTCTAAATTAAGTCTTTGTTACTTCAAATATGTTACCCTAGTGTCCACATAACTCTAAATTAAGTATTTGTTACTTAGAATATGTTCCCCATACTAAAGTATTACCAAAATATGCAATATGAGAATACTGTCTGTGTTTTAACTACACTTTAATTGCAGTCATGGCCACTCCGCTCCCTTACCTGTCCGTGATTGGCAATCAGGAGACACACCTGTCCCTGGTTGCCAATCAGGAAGAGTTTTAAGCCAGCTTAGTTAGTAGGACGACGCTGGCTCCTTTACTACTACTACCACTCACCTGTGGTCCACTGACTGCCTCGATCACGTTGGTGCAACCTTTCCCCCCCCCCAAAAAAACAGTTCTTATCAGTGTTGTAAGCAGGTTGCAAAGCACAAAGCAATGCAAACAACAATGATTCCGCGCCCTGCTCCTGATGGAGCTGGTTTAAGAGGGTTTCTAATTGGCAACCAGGGACAGGTGAGTCTCCTTATTGCCTATCAGGGACAGGTAAGGGGGGGTCAACTAGACAATAAAAGCGCTGGACAGGAACTGAATAGTCTAACCTGTCACAAGTATTAATAGCAGCGAAATAAAGTTGCAACTTGTTTTTCCCATAATAAAAGGGCTTTTATGAGAGGAAAAAAAAAACAGTTTGCACCAGTTTGTCTCCTGATTGCCAACCAGAGACAGGTGAAGGTGCAATCGCTCAGACGAGATCGCTCAGACGAGAGTAAAGGGGAAACAAAACAGGAATCAAAGTATGACGAACTATAAAATAAGAGCGCTGGACAAGAACTAAATAACAAAACACAGGAAAACAACAAACAGTAGTCAAAACTGTAATTACAAATTGCATTAACTGCACTTTACTGCTTAAAGGGTAACTGCACTTTTTTTTAAATGTTGTTGTTCACAATCATTATTAAAGACAAGACGACAGATTTAGTTTTTTTTTAATGCATTCTAACTCGTAAATAAAAGTGTGCTTGCAGCAAAGGCAATGGGAGGTCCTTTATTCCGCCCATAAAACACAAATAAAAAAAGCATCCAAAAAGTGCCAATAATACTCCATTTACATTTCGTGACTTGAAAATTAACCAAGTATTAGTGATACTGTTACGCACACAAACTATTTATAGCGGCGTTGTGATCACTAGCGTGTGTGCCTATGTTTACATCATCGAGTGGTAAGGTGCTTCCTCGCTTACTTTGCTTGTGAAAGTTTATTGTAGATCTTATATCAGGCCTTTCACCTGGATAGTAGAAGCACAAAGACGTATTGCGACAAGTTGGTACACTTTGACAGCCAATTTAGACCCGGAAATGGCGAGAACAACACAAAAATACGCTTGGTTCCACCTGCCTTTTCTTCGTGAGGATTATGAGTAATTTTTCATCCAAAACGGGAATAGAACAAGATTATATCAGTCAGCATCTTAATGACAGCAGACATTGTACAGTAAGTGATATTTTATTATTTTTGTTGGCTCTCATGAAGTCTGTAGTGACTAGAAATCATTTTGGTAGTGGGGGAAAAATCAAAACGTTGTGATGCGTTTTTGAAATTAATGTGTCGCGTATGCTTAAAACTATCAAAATATGTCAATATTAAATGCTATTATTAATATGCACATTACATATACACTTACATCATGTATATAAAACCTTAATGGAGGTGATTAGATGTTTTTAAGGGCTGTATAGGCAGAATAAAGTGACTCCCATCAGCTCCATTGCAAGCAGACTTTTGACCGCATTTGTTTAATATTTAGGGTACATAAAAAAAATAAAAAAACATCTGTCGACATGTCTTTCCTAATGATTGTGAACGATAGGCAAAATTCCCAAAAATTTCACCAAGTGTTGCCATTTGCTTGTTGGAACTCACTTAAAAATAAACTTAAATGTCCACATTTAACTCCAAATCTGATAATACACATTTCGAATACCTAAGTCGTAGATTACCTATTTACCGTATTTTACGGATTATAAGGCGCACCTGAAACCCTTTATTTTCTCAAACATCGCCTAATGTACGTATTATTTCTGGTTGTGCTTACCGACCTCATAGCAATTTTATTTGGTACATGGTGAAATGATAAGTGATACATTTGGACTCTAAGTCGACACCTGTTAAATAAATGACGCGAGCAAGTACCCATAAGCAAGCAACACCAAGAATATAGAACATTACACACGATGATAAAAATCTGTAAAAGTGTATTAGTACGACTTTAGTAATCTACAAAGCCGCATCGCTTGATGGAACGAGGAGCATTACAGCAGTAGTCAGACGTACTATGCTTCAACACACAGTTATTACTATGGTGTGTGTATTATGACCCTAAAATGGCACCTATTAGGAGACATGTTATCCGGCGTTTTGTTTCGCAATATTATGCAAAACCAACTTTTCTTACCTATTGGTACCTGCTGTTGTGTATTTGGGATCTGCATAAGTCCCGAAAATGTGCGTGTATCTGCCATCGTAGTCAGAGCCGTGGTCAATAAGCTCCTTCTTTTTCTCTATCTTCTTGCGGGTCTAATATAAAGTAGTGTACAGTTTTAACTTATATCTGTCAGTAGACTCACTGTGGAAGCGCTAAAAACTACGCTACAACAAAGATGACGGGGAGAAGACTGTCAAAGGTGAGCCAAGTAAATAAGACCGGCCACAAAACGGTGCATCCTGAAGAAACGGTCAGAAAGTGGCTTGAAGATGATCTGTAAAACATAATCTATGCAACATTCTGACCAAAGAACCACCATTGCATGTTATGTAGACCACAAGGAAGTGTTTTAAATGTAAAATATGACCCCTTTAATGCACCTTGGTGAGCCTTTTGTATGAAAAACAGACCTAAATAGACCCGCCATTGGGCAGTACTCCTTATAATACGGTGCGCCTTATGGTCTGAATAATACGGTAAGTAACACAATTGAAGGTAACAGGAGTGTGTTTTTTGCATTGAATTATTTTGAAACATTAAATACTTTTGTACATAAAATATAGCCACATGACAATGTTTGCAAATAGTATGTTGACACTAAACACAATATTGTTTCATTGAAAACAAATATTTTAAAAACAAATAACAAATAAGTAATGTTATTTATAATAGCGCAAATCTTGATCTCAAAATAGTCGTAAAAAAATGTCTAAATACAGATGGTGATCCGGATCAGCCCCGATTTCGAATAACTTGTTCCTTATCCCATTTCTAACATTTCCTTAAGTTAAATTTAAAATCCACCCATACATTTTTTAATGTATGGGTGGATACAACTAACAGACAGACAGACAAACAAACCACATCAAATACATAATGTCCAAGAAGAAGTCATTAATGAAAAGATAAATAAAATGGCCATGTCTGTGCGTGTTTGTTTTGGCTTTGTTGGTGGCTTCCAAACACGCTGAAGGACGGTTTACTCTTTGGATCGGTCTCAACATTTGGGCGCGTTTGTTTTACGCGGTATGAAACAAATGGAGTGAACCCTCTTTTCATGAATCCACTCTCTTTGTCTCTGTAGGTGGAGGCGAGCAATTCAGCTTTGTCACTTCAATGTAGGGTAAAGTTATAGAAATTATCCAGATCACCCACCAAAATCTAATCACTGGTTCCAATTACTGACATTTCCTGAAAATGTCATCAAAGTCCGCCCTTAACTTTGAGAGTAGAGATGTCCGATAATTGCGTTAAAATGTAATATCGGAAATTATCGGTATCGTTTTTTTTATTATCGGTATCGGTTTTTTTATTTGTATTTTTTTTTTTATTAAATCAACATAAAAAACACAAGATACACTTACAATTAGTGCACCAACCCAAAAAAAACCTTCCTCCCCCATTTACACTCATTCACACAAAAGGGTTGTTTCTTTCTGTTATTAATATTCTGGTTCCTACATTATATATCAATATATATCAATACAGTCTGCAAGGGATACAGTCCGTAAGCACACATGATTGTGTGTGCTGCTGGTTCACTAATAGTACTAACCTTTAACAGTTAATTTTACTGATTTCCTTAATTACTAGTTTCAATGTAACTGTTTTTATATTGTTTTACTTTCTTTTTTATTCAAGAAAATGTTTTTAATTTATTTATCTTATTTTATTTTATACATTTTTTTTAAAAGTACCTTATCTTCACCATACCTGGTTGTCCAAATTAGGCATAATAATGTGTTAATTCCACGACTGTATATATCGGTTGATATCGGTATCGGTTGATATCAGTATCGGTAATTAAAGAGTTGGACAATATCGGAATATCGGACATCGGCAAAAAGCCATTATCGAACATCCCTATTTGAGAGTTATGTTGCTAACCAACAAACAAATTGACTGTCAAACCCCGGCGATTACGAAACCTCCTTTTGGGGATTAAAGTACCAGGACTGTGCAGAGATTGAAATACGCCAATTACATATCATGTACAATTGTAATTTTCCAGAAAACATGAAATAAGAATAAACAATGGCCTCCAACATGCAAATTAATATTTTTGCACACTGACCCACAAGGCTGTGTTCATCACTGCCCTGCTTTCTTAACCCTTCTCATCTTTCTTTCATATTCACAAAAAGAAGAATTTGTGGCTCTCCTAGTAGACGGCAAAAAGTATCCTATGCTGCTATTAAAACGGCCCAGCTCAAGATCAAGTATGTGTGCTAACGTGTGTGTGTGTGTGTGTGTGTGCACCTAACCTATCGAGTCAGCATTTTTGAGAGGTCAGGCCTACTGAGAATTTAAAAAATAATTAAATTATTTAGTCTCAGTCACAAATTCAGCTCAGCAATTTGTGATGAATTATTGCTAGAATCCCTGACTCATGCTTGGTGGCAGACACGTAAGAAACAAAACAAACACACTTTTGATCACATAAGAAATCAGTCAACTAATACATACTTTCTGTGGGCACATACTACACTAAACACACATCTAAATGCAACACATTTTTCGAAATCAAGGATCTAAAACATTTACTATATACCGTATTTTTCAGACTATAAGTCACAGTTTTTTTCATAGTTTGGTCGGGCTCCAGTGCGACTTATATATGTTTTTTTTCCTTCTTTATTATGCATTTTCGGCGGGTGCGACTTATACTCCGGAAAATACGGTACACAAAAATACCTATTGCTCTTAAATATTGTTCACAAATCTGTCCCAATCTGTGTTAGTGAGCATTTAATCCATCCCACCTCACAGGTGTGGCATATCAAGATGGTAATTAAACAGCATGATTATTGCACAGGTGTGCCTTAGGCTGTCCACAATAAAAGGTCACTCTGAAATGTGCAGTTTTATCACACAGCACAATGCCACAGATGTCACACATTTTGAGGGAGCGTGCAGTTGGCATGCTGACTGCAGGAATGTCCACCAGAGCTGTTGCCTGTGAATCGAATGTTCAATTCTCTACCATAAGCCGTCTCCAAAGGCGTTTCAGAGAATTTTGCAGGACATCTGAACGGCTTCACAACTGCAGACCACGTGTAACCACACAAGCCCAGGACCTTCACATCCAGCAGGTGCACTTCTATGATCGTCTGAGACCAGCCACCCGGACAGCTGCTGCAACAATTGGTTTGCATGACCAAAGAATTTCCGCATAAACTGTGAGAAACCGTCTCAGGGAAGCTCATCTGCATGTTCGTCGTCTTCATCTAGGTCTCGATCTGACTGCAGTTTGTCGTCGTAACCGACTTGAGTGGGGAAATGCTCACATTTGATGGCGTCTGGTACATTGGCGAGATGTTCTCTTCACGGATGAATCCCGGTTTTCACTGTTCAGGTCAGATGGCAGACAGCATTGGCAGGAGTATGTTATGGACAATGAACAGAAGAGCATTTTATTGATGGCATTTTGAATGCACAGAGATACCGTGACGAGATCCTGAGGCCCATTGTTGTGCCATTCACCCGAGACCATCACCTGATGTTTCCACGGCCCCATGTTGCAAGGATCTGTACACAAATCCTGGAAGCTGAAAACTTCCCAGTTCTTGCATGGCCAACATACTCACTGGACATGTCACCCATTGAGCATGTTTGGGATGCTGTGGATCGGCGTATACGACAGCGTGTTCCAGCTCCTGCCAATATCATCAACTTTGCACAGCCATGATAAGGAGTGGACCAACATTCCACAGGCCACGATCAACAACCTGATCTACTCTATTTGAAGGAGATGTGTTGCACTGTGGGAGGCAAATGGTGGTCACACCAGATACTGACTGCTTTTTGACCCCCCAACCTACCCTCAACCCCCCAGACCCCAATAAAGCAAAACTGCACATTTCAGTGTCTTTTTGTGTGCAGCCTAAGGCACACCTGTGCAGTAATCATGCTGTTTTTTTTGGTTTGGTTTGTTATTTTTAATCATGCTGTTTAAATTAGCATCTTGATATGCCACACCTGTGAGGTGGGATGGATTATTTTGGCAAAGAAGAAGTGCTCACTAACACAAATTTACACAGATTTATGCATCATATTTGAGAGGAAAAGGTATTTTGTGTATCTGGTAAAAGTTTGACGGGCGGTATAGCTCGGTTGGTAGAGTGGCCGTGCCAGCAACTTGAGGGTTCCAGGTTCGATCCCCGCTTCTGCCATCCGAGTCCCTGCCGTTGTGTCCTTGGGCAAGACACTTTACCCACCTGCTCCCAGTGCCACCCACACTGGTTTAAATGTAACTTAGATATTGGGTTTTACTATGTAAAAGCGCTTTGAGTCGCTAGAGAAAAGCGCTATATAAATATAATTCACTTCACTTCACATCTTTGAGCTCAACTCGTGAAAAATTGGAGCGAAAAAACAAAAGTGTTGCATTTATATTTTGTTCAGTGTATATAAAATCCATGTCCTGAACGTCAGACATGCACAGGGGATTTCTGGGCCACCATCCCGCCCTAGACCAAACATCACACCCTATACACACACACTTTGTGTGTTAAATGCACTCAAACACTAATTACTGCATGACTTTGGTTGAAGCCAGCTTTTTAAAATACACCTTAATTATGTTTTTTTATTTTTTACAGATGTGATCAACATATCCAGATAACCCCCCCTAAATAATTTATTTTCATATTTTTTGTACAAAAAAGTGCTAATATTACACAATGATATAACCTATCATTATTCATGATTATTCATCTGTCAACTTTTCCTTTACTTCAGTGTAAAGTGGAGATCAGCTAATTCCCATACAGTAGGATTATCATCAGTGGATATTATTATATAAATTATATTATGATTATATTATTTGTGCATGTCCTTGGCGCTATACCTCCCTTTGTCTTTGACACATGTGAGACGATCTGTCACATCACGTTTTGTTTGTCATGTTTCCTTATCTGTACTTGTTTCCTGGTCAGCGCTCTTATTTTTGTTCCATTTCCTGCATGTCTCCTTGAGCGCTTTTTCCCTCACCTGCCACTGATTGACAGCCTGGCCACACCTGGTCGTGGTGGTCAGTCAGCTGGCTTGTATTTATGCCTGCCTCGCCCTCCAGTCAGGGCTCGAGTATTGTATTGTCTTTTTTATCTGTGCTCAATGTTACTCTGTTTTGCTGTACGCTACTTATGCTTCCGTGCACTAAAATCTGCACACATCTAAAAAATAAGTTTATAAGAAAGAATCGACTGCAGAGGACCAGCAGAAATTGGACTCTGAAGCGGACAATTTAAAAGGTTAAGAAGGTTCCGTGAATCTATAATCTATCATCGCCAATCTTAACTTTTTTTTTTTTTAAATTAAAGTTCCTTCTGCTACTGTCTTCTTTTTATTCACTGACACACTGCAGATCATTTTATGAAAATATATTTGTTCTTTCATCGAGGTATACCTGTATGTTACACCAGTTTTAGATGTTTAATAGGGCTGTAACTAACAATTATGCAATAGTCTATTAGTCAGCGATAATTGTTTTGAATAATTGACTAGTAAAACGATTATTATTTTTGATCTGCTTTATACAATTGAGTTTGACGTTGAGTCCACAACCTGATTTTAACATGGTTTTAAAACCTATTATGGTTAATTAAATCATAACAAAAAAATTGTAAATTACTGAGAAATTAATGGTTTTACTTTATTCCACAAAGTTTATAACCACATTAAAAATATATCCTATAAACATGACATTCAGTTCAATTTGTATGTGTTATCCAATAATAGGTTTATTTATCTGCAATTATTTATCTTAAATGAATAAAAGTGTAAAGGATTACTAGCCGTCTATAAATTACAATGTTAATTAACAACGAATCAAAAATAGCACGATTTGGTCGATGAATTTTCATTATTAACATTGTCAATTATGTTGACCAATCATTACAGGCCTAATGTGCAATATCATGGCTCCAAGCTACGGCCCGCGACCTTCAACTTAAATTTAAATAGCTGACAAACAAATTGCTGCAAATGTGCTCCATTTAGTGGACAACCTGAGTAAATCATGTCAATGACCTTGAATTTTAAATATAAGTGTACACATCACAGCGTTTACTTATACAACCCAGTCCAAACCACAGTTCCTATTCATGGCGCAAGTAAACTGCAATCAACACAGAATGTTAACACACATGGTAACACATAACACAACCTCCTCACTGAACTTTGTGGATATTATTTAAAAAAATCCCCATGGCCATAAAAAATTTAAAATTACACCCATTTAAATCCACTACAATGCTTGATAGGAAAATGCAAAACATTCTCTCTACACTTATCTGTGTTTGACATATTTTAGCCACTTGATTTTTCTGATTGATCACAAAATTTTAGGTTGTCACGGAAGTAAACAATGTAGGAATTTAACTTTCACATACTCTTAATATCCAATCATATTATTATTGATCCCTTATATTAATATAACATATGTATATATATATATATATATATATATATATATATATATATATATATATATATATATATATATATATATATATATATATATATATATATATATATACGTATCAGAATCAGCTTTATTGTCATTACGCAGGGTAACGAGATTGAGGCCATTCCATACAGTGCGATGTGTGCATGCAAGAAAACAATGTGTAAATATATAAAAATATAAAAAATATAGAAGTGCAAAGAAAGGTGTGGAAGAGAACAGTGTACACTCTATACTCTCTGTACAATGTACACCCTATACACTCTGTACAAATGTACACACATATATATATATATATATATATATATATATATATATATATATATATATATATATATATATATATATATATATATATATATGTATATATATATATATATATATATATATATATATATATATATATATATATATATATATATATATATATATAAATAATGGCCAATTTTTCAGGGGATCATTAGTCAATAGTCAATAACAAACTATTTATAGCCATTCATACTGTAACTACCTGCTGGTGTTATTGTGTATGTTAGTGTGTTATGATGGTAATTTTCCCATGATCTATAAACACACCTTGTTGGCGGAGAATGGGCAAGTGTTGTGTGTCTTGAACTGAAGCAAGGAGGCAGACGTGTGCGCACGGAGGAAATTCTTGTTGGAATTGGGCCTGTTGTTATCATAAAATTGTCAATAAAAGCTAAAAAGTAAATCAGACTTTGTTTGTTTTCTCCTGGACACTGCAATACATTATATTACTTCATTATGATTGGTGTGGTGGCTAATATGAAGCCTGTACATTAAGGAGAAACCATAAATGTAGTTAAACCGGATGTATAGTGTAGCGTTTTTATTTTGAAACTGGAAAATGTGCGATTTTTTGGATTGCCTGTTTGCAATAAAAAAAAAAAACCTCTCCTTTCGACACCCTGCCGACTGTCTTTCATTTCTGTTGAACTTTTATGTCATCTTACTTCCTAAATCAGTCACAGTGACAATCTAAATGTGATGTTATCACTGCACCTTCACCGTAATCTGAACACGGAAGTGAAGCACCACCCACCTCTAGAACGATACGCGCAGCAGGTGTTTGCTGCAGGGATGTCGTCTCTTCTCATGGCAAAAAATAGTCCTTTGTTGTCAGGAGAACAACTTGCCATGGCTTTGAACCTGATATTTCCATAAGGTAGACTTTCTTTTGTCCATTTCAGTGCTTCTCAATTATTTTCTGTTGCGCCCCCCTAATAATGATGAATAAAATGATAGATGGGTTATACTTGTATAGCGCTTTTCTACCTTCAAGGTAGTCAAAGCGCTTTGACAGTATTACCACATTCACCCATTCACACACACATTCACACACTGATGGCAAGAGCTGCCATGCAAGGCGCTAACCAGCAGCCATCAGGAGCAAGGGGTGAAGTGTCTTGCCCAAGGACACAACGGACGTGACTAGGATGGTAGAAGGTGGGGATTGAACCCCAGTAACCAGCAACACTCCGATTGCTGGCACGGCCACTCTACCAACTTCGAATAAAAACATACTTCGCCCCCACTCCCCAACGTAACTATAAATAGTATCATTTGTCTATAAAATTGTTATAAGCACGCCTCTGCATAACACTGTATCCTTATCAACATTAAAGATAACACACCGGTCTTTCCTCGTCTCTCACCGTAGTCACAGTGAAGCCAAGCTACATACACTTTATCATATTCTAGTACGGCAAAAAAACAAACATGCCCCCCCTGGCATCACACTGGGGGCGTCCTCCCCACTATTTGAGAAGGTCTGTTTTACGTGAACGCCATTGAAATTCTTTTGTAACTCATTTGGAACTCCGTAGATTGCTCTTGCTCACCATTGCAGTTCCTATCTTATACTACTGTGTGAGTTAGGGATCGTTGATAAAAAGGAGTCATTCAAAAGACTTGATTGTTCGGCCAGATCTCTTTGCACAATAACATCTTGTATTTCTACAACTTTGTGGCCTCTTTTAGGAAGAGGACATATCCTCTTATTGAAAGTGGTTTGTGAATGAGGCCCATTATTTTCCTGCCAGCTGTATCTGTGCAGTCTGTGGAGCAGTGACGTGCAGTCACTAGAGGCAGGTGAGGCGGGGCCTCACCTGCCATCATGGAAAGAAAAAAAAATGTAAAAAGAAAAAAAAATTATTAAATTGTTAAATGTATCCAGTGATTATACTATAAAGTTATTTTCCATTTAACTTCACCAGTTTTAGATTATTTTTATTCAAAATCGCTGAATTTTCCCATTTGCCGTTCAAATACTGAGACGAGACGGTGCGGTGATCAGCAGCCAGTTGAGGCACGTCACTGAGTTGTGCTTCACCGTGGATTGTGCGATGACTCGGCTAACTGCTGGCCTGCTGTGCAGTGAGACCGTATTGCTATATGAACTATATTATACATTTCCATAGTTTAGTTAGCTGAGGTATATAATGTACAGTGTATTTTGTCAACAACTGTATGTGTGTAACGTATTTCTTGTGCTGAGCAATCATAAAACTGCTGCAAAGACGCACTGGCTGAGGCTCGCGTAATCCCACCTCCTGGTGCCGGTTAATGCACCTCCCGACGGGAGCGCCACACCAACCAAAGCCCACACCCAAACCCTCCACGTGCAAGACCGAATCCACCCAAAAAAAGTCATTTAACAAGAAGCCAAAAAGTGCAAAAACAACATTGCTCGCGCCTGAGGAGCGTGAACGACTGCAGGGACACAACATTAGGTACACCTGCAGACTGCAGCACGGATTTCATATTTCATTCATTCACAACTCCTCCAACACGAACATTATTGTTTTTGCACTTTTTGGCTTCTTATTGAGCTGCTGCATTTTTTAGTTGGGTTGTTTATTTCTTTTGAGTAACTTCTTCTACATTTCTAAAAGGGGAGGAATGTAATAGAGTGATCTATGTTTGTCTGTTGCCATCTCCTGGTTAATGTTGGCTGTAGCGTACTGTGGTTACTTTTTGGTTGGCCAACGATTTACGTGGTGTTGCGCACCTGACGTCAAGTGTGTTGAGTCTGTTCTGAAGTCTACAGTAAAGAGACGTACTTCATCACCTCGCCTGGTCATTGCCTCCAACTCAATATATTACATAAAGGTAAGACCATAATAACATTTTTTTTAATTAAATGTGCTTTTTTGTGTGCTACAGTTTGTATGTGTAAAGTTAAAGTTAAGTTAAAGTACCAATGATTGTCACACACACTAGGTGTGGTGAAATGTGTCCTCTGCATTTGACCCATCCCTTGATCACCCCCTGGGAGGTGAGGGGAGCAGTGGGCAGGAGCGGCGCCGCGCCCCGGAATCATTTTTGGTGATTTAACCCCCAATTCCAACCCTTGAGGCTGAGTGCCAAGCAGGGAAGAATGCTGTTATGAGCTTTTAAACATAACCCGTTAACTGCTGCCAATCAAATGGTGAATAAGAAACTCTTTAGGGTTCATATGTTTGTAAATCTGACTGTGATGAAGTCAGTGCCTCACCAGCCATCAACCTCACCGCACGTCACTGCTGTGGAGTGATGTCAGCCATCTTGACACAATGATGGCAGACAGTAATGTCAATGGGATATTGTTCAAAGACGTCAATTCTGATGAACCCTGAAACGTTTTCGGTACGTAACTCACCAGCCACTCTAATATCTTGCGAGCTTTGAGCCGTCAATCGGTACTTATTATCACAAAGGAGAAACGGCCAATCATTATAGAGAGAGATAATCAGATGCAGTTCGGCAGATTGAATTGCATGAAATACAGTCTAGCATACACACATACAGTCGTGGTCAAAAGTTTACATACACTTGTAAAGAACATAATGTCATGGCTGTCTTGAATTTCCAATCATTTCTACAACTCTTATTTTTTTGTGATAGAGTAATTGGAGCACATACTTGTTGGTCCAAAAAAAAAATTCATGAAGTTTGGTTCTTTTATGAATTTATTAAGGGTCTACTGAAAATGTGACCAAATCTGCTGGGTCAAAAGTATACATACAGCAATGTTAATATTTGGTTACATGTCCTTTGGCAAGTTTCAGTGTAATACAGCGCTTTTGGTAGCCATCCACAAGCTTTTGGCAAGCTTCTGGTTGAATTTTTGACCACTCCTCTTGACAAAATTGGTGCAGTTCAGCTAAATATGTTGGTTTTCTGACATGGACTTGTTTCTTCAGCATCGTCCACATGTCAGGACTTTGGGAAGACCATTCCAAAACCTTAGTTCTAGCCTGATTTGGCCATTCCTTTACCACTTTTGACGTGCGTTTAGGGTCATTGTCCTGTTGGAACACCTAACTGCGCCCCAGACCCAACCTCCGGGCTGATGATTTTAGGTTGTCCTGAAGAATTTGGAGGTAATCCTCCTTTTTCATTGTCCCATTTACTCTCTGTAAAGCACCAGTTCCATTGGCAGCAAAACAGACCCCGAGCATAATACTACCACCACCATGCTTGACGGTAAGCATGGTGTTCCTGGGATTAAAGGGAAACATTATCACCAGACCTATGTAAGCGTCAATATATACCTTGATGTTGCAGAAAAAAGACCATATATTTTTTTAACCGATTTCCGAACTCTAAATGGGTGAATTTTGGCGAATTAAACGCCTTTCTAATATTCGCTCTCGGAGCGATCAGGAAGCAATCCGCCATTTTCTCAAACACCGAGTCAAAACAGCTCTGTTATTTTCCGTTTTTTCGACTTTTTTCCGTACCTTGGAGACATCATGCCTCGTCGGTGTGTTGTCGGAGGGTGTAACAACACCAACAGGGACGGATTCAAGTTGCACCAGTGGCCCAAAGATGCGAAAGTGGCAAGAAATTGGACGTTTGTTCCGCACACTTTACCGACGAAAGCTATGCTACGACAGAGATGGCAAGAATGTGTGGATATCCTGCGACACTCAAAGCAGATGCATTTCCAACGATAAAGTCAAAGAAATCTGCCGCCAGACCCCCATTGAATCTGCCGGAGTGTGTGAGCAATTCAGGGACAAATAACCTCGGTAGCACGGCAAGCAATGGCGGAAGTTTGTTCCCGCAGACGAGCGAGCTAAACCCCTTATCGACCCTAGCTTCCCTGGCCTGCTGACATCAACTCCAAAATTGGACAGATCAGCTTTCAGGAAAAGAGCACAGATGAGGGTATGTCTACAGAGTATATTAATTGATGAAAATTGGGCTGTCTGCACTCTCAAAGTGCATGTTGTTGCCAAATGTATTTCATATGCTGTAAACCTAGTTCATAGTTGTTAGTTTCCTTTAATGCCAAACAAACACATACCAATCGTTGGTTAGAAGGCGATCGCCGAATTCGTCCTCGCTTTCTCCCGTGTCGCTGTCTGTTGTGTCGTTTTCGTCGGTTTCGCTTGCATACGGTTCAAACCGATATGGCTCAATAGCTTCAGTTTCTTCTTCAATTTTGTTTTCGCTACCTGCCTCCACACTACAACCATCCGTTTCAATACATTCGTAATCTGTTGAATCGCTTAAGCCGCTGAAATCCGAGTCTGAATCCGAGCTAATGTCGCTATAGCTTGCTGTTCTTTCCGCCATGTTTGTTTGTGTTGGCTTCACTATGTGACGTCACAGGAAAATGGACGGGTGTTTATAACGATGGTTAAAATCAGGCACTTTGAAGTTTTTTTTAGGGATATTGCGTGGTGGGTAACATTTTAAAAAAAACTTCGAAAAATATAACAAGCCACTGGGAACTGATTTTTAATGGTTTTAACAATTCTGAAATTGTGATAATGTTCCCCTTTAAAGGTCTCACCTTTTCTCCTCCAAACATATTGCTGGGTATTGTGGCCAAACAGCTCAATTTGTGTTTCATCTGACATCACACAGACAAAGATAAGACCTTCTGGAGGAAGGTTCTGTCGAAACTCAAGACAGCCATGACATTATGTTCTTTACAAGTGTATGTAAACTTTTGACCAGGACTGTATTCCTATGTGTGTACCAGTGTTTTTGTAGTGATATGTATGTTTTGTTGTCTTGTTTAGCACAATTGTTTGTACACATCACACCTACTGACAAGCTCCCTCGTAGCAGCGTGCCAACCGCCCTCAGCAATCGCAGTCTGCAAGAGATAAATCAACTACAAGGCAGATGCAGCATGTGCATATGTATGAGCGCAAGGTGAACATGACAGATTCACCAGACTGCTGAACAGCCTCTCTTCTATCCAGTCAGTGCAGTCTGACGCTCTTCCTCTTAGCTCCCAAACAATACAACGTTGTAAAGATTGGATGGACGTAGTCGTGGGGATGTGATGGTTGTTCTTAGAGATGCGCGGATAGGCAATTATTTCATCCGCAACCGCGTCAGAAAGTCGTCAACCATCCGCCATCCACCCGATGTAACGTTTGATCAGAACTGCATCCGCCCACCATCCGCCCGTTGTTATATATGTAATATTAATAAAAAAATAAAAAAAAAGGGTGAAAACTACGCGAATTGCACCTTGTGCAGACAAGATTTTTCGATCGGACACGGAGGAATTAGCGATGTAAAAGACCACGTTGGGACAAAAAAACGCAAGTCTAATGCCGTTGCTAGCGATACAAGTGGAAAACTTTCAACGTTTTTCGTCGCCCAAACAGATTCTTTGGATGTGATAAATGCCGAAGTTTTATTTACGGAGGCAATAATTGAGCATGGACTTCCAATCGCACTGGCTGATCACATGGGACAGTTAATAATGTAATGCAACCTTTAAAAATCATTACGCGGTGATCGCGATCCCAAAAATAAACTTTTCTTGCAGAAAAATTCGCTTTATATTACTATAGAGTCCTTTTAACGAATGAGTTTGATGGTTTATCACAAACCTTAAATGAAAGAAGTCCTTTGTTCTCCTGCACCATGCATGCACAATCCTGTCGGCTGTATTTCACAGCACGACATACTGTAAAAAGTGTTTATACTATTTATACTTTCAATTAACAAATTGAAGTCTTGTGAAAGGTTGACAGGATAACTGGCATTAACTGTCAAAATAATTTCAAACTATTGAAGTTAGCTTACAGAATAAACATGTCAATCAACCCATATGATTTTTGCTGTAATATTTTTGTTTTGAAAAGTCACTGTGACTGATAGAAAAGTGATGGTTTTAGCAACATTTTAACCTGTCTGAATGCTAATAGTCATTTTGCGTCGGGGGGCGAAGCCCTGAACCCTCCACCAGGACTTTGTCCTGGACCTACCAGGGCCTGCGGCCCTTGGACCCTGGCTACTAGGTTTTTCTGATTTAAAAGTTGGCAGGTATGGTGAGGTTATAAAGCTTTTGCCTGTTAAAGAAAGGAGACTGATCCAATGCAGCACAGACATTCGCGTGCCACGCTGTCACGACCCAGACGCACACCAGTGCGCAATCATATGGGAGCCGCGCTGAGCGCACCTCCAAGCGCGTCTCGCTGCCGGCGACGGCCAGATATGGGCCCACGCTCCAGCGCCATCCATTTTCAGGGCTAGTTGATTCGGCAGGTGGGTTGTTACACACTCCTTAGCGGGTTCCAACTTCCATGGCCACCGTCCTGCTCTCTATATCAACCAGGGTGAGCCCCACCCCTTTCATGAGCACACTACACGCGGAGTGACCCCTGTTACGCGCCCCCGGCAACAGGGGTGGCAAGCAGGTAAGCTGCGCGGGCGGAGCGCGCGGAGTGACCCATGTTACGAGCCCCCGGCCACGGGGGTGGCGGGCAGGTAAGCTGCTTACCTGCTGCGCGTGACGCCGGCCGCGGCGAAAGCGGACGAGGCGGGGTGTCGGTGCGGTGGGCGCGGTAGTGACCCTGGACGTGCGTCGGGCCCTTCTCGCGGATCGCCTCAGCTACGGCTCCCGGTGGGGCCCTCTCGGGGGAAGGGGCCTCGGTCCCGGACCCCGGCGAGGCGTCCCTTCTCCGCTCCGTAAAAGTGTCCATCTCTTTTCTTTTTTTTTCTTCTGTTGTGGCATATGCAGCAGGTGCCTGCTCGTTTTTCGTATGTGGGTAACAACATTTAACTATGTACCGAATTGGTTTAACTGCCACCCGCAAAAAAAAAAAAAAAAAAAAAAAAAATTAATCCGCCCGACCCGACCCGCGAGCGGATAAAATCTTAGTTTTTTTAATTTCATCCGCCCGATCCGCGGATAATCCGCGGACTCCGCGGTTGTGTCCGCAAACCGCGCATCTCTAGTTGTTCTCTTCCTGGCCGGCAATAAAAGACAGAAAACTAAATTCACAACTGTCAGGATAGGGCCTGAAAATGTAATGACTACTGTCATGATGCAGGTACAGCGGGCCTGGGCAAAGTAGTTAGCATTTAGCATTCCATTTAATTTAACAGTAAAGTAGTGGGGGATGGCGTGGCACAGTTGGTAGAGTGGCCGTGCCAGCAACCTGAGGGTTCCTGGTTCGATCCCCAGCTTCCACCAACCTAGTCACATCCGTTGTGTCCTTGAGTAAGACACTTCACCCTTGCTCCTGATGGGTCGTGGTTAGCGCCTTGCATGGCAGCTCCCGCCATCAGTGTGTGTGAATGGGTGAATGTGGAAATAGTGTCAAAGCGCTTTGAGAACTTGAAGGTAGAAAAAAGCTATACAAGTATAACCCATTTATCATTTAATAATAATAATAATAATGATGATAGTAATAATCATACTATTCCCGGGCGCGGCCACCGCTGCTGCTCACTGCTCCCCTCACCTCCCAGGGGGTGAACAAGGGTGATGAGTCAAATGCAGAGATTAATTTCGCCACACCTTGTGTGTGTGTGTGACAATCATTGGTACTTTAACTTAACTTTAACTTTAATAATGGGAATTGTGGCATTGTCTAAATTAGATTCCATGTACAAACCCTGTTTCCATATGAGTTGGGAAATTGTGTTAGATATATAATATAAACGGAATACAATGATTTGCAAATCATTTTCAACCCACATTCAATTGAATGCACTACAAAGACAAGATATTTGATGTTCAAACTCATAAACTCTTTTTTTTTTTTTTGCAAATAATAATTAACTTAGAATTTCATGGCTGCAACACGTGCCAAAGTAGTTGGGAAAGGGCATGTTCACCACTGTGTTACATGGCCTTTCCTTTTAACAACACTCAGTAAACGTTTGGGAACTGAGGAGACACATTTTTTAAGCTTCTCAGGTGAAATTCTTTCCTATTCTTGCTTGATGTACAGCTTAAGTTGTTCAACAGTCCGGGGGTCTCCGTTGTGGTATTTTAGGCTTCATAATGCGCCACACATTTTCAACGAGATACAGGTCTGGACTACAGGCAGGCCAGTCTAGTACCCACACTCTTTTACTATGAAGCCACGTTGATGTAACACGTGGTTTGGCATTGTCTTGCTGAAATAAGCAGGGGCGTCCATGGTAACGTTGCTTGGATGGCAACATATGTTGCTCCAAAACCTGTAAGTACCTTTCAGCATTAATGGCGCCTTCACAGATGTGTAAGTTACCCATGTCTTGGGCACTAATACACCCCCATACCATCACAGATGCTGGCTTTCAACTTTGCGCCTATAATGTTTTATTTCCTCTTTGGTCCGGAGGACACGACGTCCACAGTTTCCAAAAACAATTTGAAATGTGGACTCGTCAGACCACAGAACACTTTTCCACTTTGTATCAGTCCATCTTAGATGAGCTCAGGCCCAGCGAAGCCGACGGCATTTCTGGGTGTTGTTGATAAATGGTTTTCGCCTTGCATAGAAGAGTTTTAACTTGCGCTTAAAGATGTAGCGACCAACTGTAGTTACTGACAGTGGGTTTCTGAAGTGTTCCTGAGCCCATGTGGTGATATCCTTTACACACTGATGTCGCTTGTTGATGCAGTACAGCCTGAGGGATCAAAGGTCACAGGCTTAGCTGCTTACGGGCAGTGATTTCTCCAGATTCTCTGAACCCTTTGATGACATTACGGACCGTAGATGGTGAAATCCCTAGATTCCTTGCAACAGCTGGTCGAGAAAGGTTTTTCTTAAACTGTTCAACAATTTGCTCACGCATTTGTTGACAAAGTGGTGACCCCCGCCCCATCCTTGTTTGTGAATGACTGAGCATTTCATGGAATCTACTTTTATACCCAATCATGGCACCCACCTGTTCCCAATTTGCCTGTTCACCTGTGGGATGTTCCAAATAAGTGTTTGATGAGCATTCCTCAACTTTATCAGTATTTATTGCCACCTTTCCCAACTTCTTTGTCACGTGTTGCTGGCATCAAATTCTAAAGTTAATGATTATTTGCAAAAAAAAAAAGGTTTATCCGTTTGAACATCAAATATGTTGTCTTTGTAGCATATTCAACTGAATATGGGTTGAAAATGATTTGCAAATCATTGTATTACGTTTATATTTACATCTAACACAATTTCCCAACTCATATGGAAACGGGGTTTGTATTTCTGTACTTCTGAGTTTTTTTCTGCAAAATAAAAGAGCCTGATTCATAAAATCCCATTCCATATCGGGAAACAACATATCTTATAAGAACAACACGGTCAACTTTCCGCATAAAAGTTTTGAACGTGTTTGTGTTTTCCTGTATTTTAGTTCTTTCTACTGTTCCTGCTATGTTATTTGCGCTCCCCACTTCCTGTTTCGTCTATCAATCAGGAGACTTCTGAGGCTCAGCGTCGTCAATGGGACGGTGCTGGTTTGTTTTCTTGTTATACAATATGGGGAGGCGTCAAAGTGTGGATGTTGTATCGGGGGCCCTGGACTTTCGTCAAGTTTGAAGATATTTCCTGGCATTTAAATGTCGGTTATAAAAAAAAAAAAGTCATACATATTGAGATCAAATAAATATTGCTGTGAAAGTTCAATAATAAGGTTGCTTAAATCAAATTAAGAGTGTCCAAGACTACCTAGACCCCATCACCCCCATCAAAAAAGAGCACTGAACACTTCACTCAACACATACCGTAACATCATAATGTTATCAAATCTCATCATCAAGCAGTCTCATGAACAACAGCAGCAATTTAGAAAAAAATAATGAAGGTATAGACATAAATCATCTGTTACAGCATATGGAAAAGTTATGTATAAATTTTACTTTTGCATCTCAATGCACCTAACTGTGATGTGTTCGAGGATTCAAAATTCAAGTTGGAAACAGAGGCCTCACTACTTTTTTAGAGACACGGGGAGGCTTGCACCATAGGATATGTACTAATACATATTTAATCATAATAATGATCTTTTATTATGATGATAATCCTATGTGCGTCAGATAATCTATGTTTTACACTCTGAAGTAAAGGGAAACTTGACAAATGTATAATCATATTTAAGTAAATAATATATAAATATACATATATATATATATATTATTTATTTATTTATTTATTTATTTATTTATTTTTATTCTATTTATTATTATATTTTTTATTTATTTATTTTTTTTTAATTATAATTTTTATTATTCGTATTCTGGCCACTTGTTTTTGCTCCCATTTTTCATGAGTTGAACTCAAAGATGTAAAACTTTCACTATATACACAAAAAGTGTATTCCTCTCTAATATTGTTCACAAATCTGTCTAAATCTATGTTAGTGAGCATTTTCCATTTGCCAAGATGATCCATCCCACCTCACATGTGTGGCATATCAAGATCAATCAATCAATCAATCAATCAATGTTTATTTATATAGCCCTAAATCACAAGTGTCTCAAAGGGCTGCACAAGCCACAACGACATCCTCGGTACAAAGCCCACATAAGGGCAAGGAAAAACTCACCCCAGTGGGACGTCGATGTGAATGACTATGAGAACCCCACATGATTGGTGTGCCTTAGGATACCCACAATAAAAGGCCACTCTGAAATGTGCAGTTTTGCTTCATTGGGGTCTGGGTGGGGTCAGAAAAGCAGTCATTTTCTGGTGTGACCATCATTTGCCTCACGCAGTGCAACACATTTCCTTCGCATAGAGTTGATCAGGTTGTTGATTGTGGCCTGTGGAATGTTGGTCCGCTCCTCTTCAATGTCTGTGCAAATTTGCTGGATATTGGCGGGAACTGGAACACACTGTCGTATACGCCAATCCTCAGCATCCCAAACATGCTCAATGGGTGACATGTCCGGTGAGTATGCTGGCCATGCAAGAACTGGGATGTTTTCATCCTCCAGGAATTGTGTACAGATCCTTGCAACATGGGGCCATGCATTGTCATCCTGCAACATGAGGTTGACACAACAGTGGGCCTCAGGATCCCGTCACGGTATCTTTGTGCATTCAAAATGCCATCAATAAAATGCACTTGTGTTCGTTGTCCATAACATACTCCTGCCCATACCATAACCCCACCCCTAACATGGGCCACTCGATTCACAACATTGACCTCAGCAAACCGCTCTCCCACACGACGCCACACACACTGTCTGCCATCTGCTCTGAAGAGTGAAAACCAGGAATAATCCGTGAAGAGAACACCTCTCCAACATGCCAGACGCCATCGAATGTGAGCATTCGTCTCAGGTCGAGACCCCGATAAGGACGACGAGCATGCAGATGAGCTTCCCTGAGACGGTTTCTCACAGTTTGTGCAGAAATTCTTTGGTTATGCAAACCAATTATTGCAGCAGCTGTCCGGGTGATTATGGAGGTACCCCTGCTGGATGTGGAGGTCATGGGCTGGTGTGGTTACACTTGGTCTGTGGTTGATGTACTGCCAATTTCTCTGAAACGCCTTTGGAGACAGTTTATGGTAGAGAAATGAACATTCAGTTCACGGGCAACAGCTCTGGTGGACATTCCTGCAGTCGGCATGCCAACTGCACGCTCCCTCAAAACTTGTGACATCTGTGGCATTGTGCTGTGTGATAAAACTGCACATTTCAGAGTGTTTTTTTTGTCGTGGACAGCCAAAGGCACACCTGTTTAATCAGCATCTTGATATGCTACATCTGTGAGGGCACTAAAACAGATTTAGACAGATAGGAATGGGTATTTTGTGTGTGTAGTAAACGTTTTAGATCTTTTGAGTTCAACTCATGAAAAATGGGAACAAAAACAAAAGTGTTTGTTTAGTTTAACTACGGTTTGTACACGTATTTTAAAAAGCTAGTTTCAACCAAATCTATGTAATTACGTTTTTTGTTAGCGCACGTAAACATTCCAACTGTGTGTGTATGGGTGGCAGTGACGTTGGATTCAGTGTGTGGGGGTAGGGGGGGTGAATTGGGGCACATAATTTAATGCTACGCCCCTGATTGTGTTTTTGCCTTGCCTACTTCCAAGTTTTTTTACTCACCACTGTGGCGGTCACGCCGGTGCTACCTGAGGTTACCCAGGTTACCTTTTAACTGCACGTTGCTTGTCGTCTCTGCATCTTGGGTCACGTCGCCAACCGCCATGCCATAACGTATCAAACACAATGTTTTGCAAAATAATTAGCTTTTTTAAAATTCCAGTCAATGTGATTATAGCACTCAGGGAAAATACTCTATCCTTAGTATTGTGTTCAACATTATCATTCCCATATCTTTCTTTTCCTAGGTTGGAGTAAACAAGTTGACTATGAGCCAGGAACAGGCAGTAAGCCGTTGTTTCCCAAAATGCATCTGGAGACCTGTGGAGAACCACTGTCATCTGCGAGGACCACCGTGGAACTTCAAACCAGTCATATTGGGAAGGGCTGCGACCGTGAGACCTACTCTGAGAAGTCGTTACAAAAATTATGTGGTTGGTTCTTTTGCTTGTTTTTGTCTGAAAAAAGAGGTTGCATATGAAATACCGTATTTTTCGGAGTATAAGTCGCTCCGGAGTATAAGTCGCACCGGCCGAAAATGCATAATAAAGAAGGAAAAAAACATATATAAGTTGCACTGGAGTATAAGTCACATTTTTTGGGGAAATTTATTTGATTTAAACCCAACACCAAGAATAGACATTTGAAAGGCAATTTAAAATAAATAAAGAATAGTGAACAACAGGTTGAATAAGTGTACGTTATATGACGCATAAATAACCAACTGAGAACGTGCCTGGTATGTTAACGTAACATATTATGGTAAGAGTCATTCAAGTAACTATAACATATAGAACATGCTATACGTTTACCAAACAATCTGTCACTCCTAATCGCTAAATCCCATGAAATCTTATACGTCTAGTCTCTTACGTGAATGAGCTGAATAATATTATTTGATATTTTACGGTAATGTGTTAATAATTTCACACATAAGTCGCTCCTGAGTATAAGTCGCACCCCCGGCCAAACTAGGAAAAAAAACTGCGACTTATAGTCCGAAAAATACGGTACTTGGTGTAATTGGTGTAATGTAATTTCTTCACATACAATATATCAAATCCAGGTTGATTAACTACCGTACTCTCCAGGCTGGCAATAGCACCAGTATTTAAGTCATACCCACCAAATTTTAGAATAAATACATATGTTTACATGTATTAGCCGCATCGGACCATAAGAGTTAGTAAATGTTTATACCTTAAAGAAGAAATGCAGCTTCTTTTTTTTTAATTTTGCTAATTATTACTCACTGCATACTTTATGAGAGCCAACAAACATAATAAAACAGAATTTATTGTACAAGGTCTGCTGTCATTAGGATGCCGACTGCTAGGATGTTCATATATTCCCATTTCGATGAAGAATGTCTCATAATCCTCACGAAGAAAAGGGTTGGGGTTGGGGAGGGTCGAAAACCAAGCATCTTTTCGTCTCCTCCTCGCTAGTTTCGGGTCCTAAATGGCTGTCAAAGTGTACCAACTTGTCGGAACATATACTCAGACTTCTTCCATCTGGGTGAGATGCATGGTTCATGATCTAGAATAAACTTCCAGGGAGCAAGGAAGCGAGGAAACAGCAGACCACTCGATGATGTAAACATAGAGACACACAAAAATGATCAAGGCTCCACTATAAATGGTTAGTCTGCGTTAGCGCTTATAATAACATTATCACCAATACTTGGTTTAAATTAAAATCACAAAATGTAAATGGAGTATTGTTGGCTGTTTTTGAATAGTTATTTATTGGATTTCATGGGCGGAATAGAGGAGCTCCCATTGACTCCGCTGTAAGTGGACTTTTATTTACGTTTATTTACAAGTTAGAATGCATTAAAAAAAATAAAAAAATCCATCTGTCGTCATGTCTTTCATAATGATTGTGAACAAAAAAAGTGAAATTCTCCTGTAATTGTTTCCAAACGGTACTTGTCACACAGCAGCACAACGGTTGATCTAACAAAACACTCTAGCTGCGGCAGTTAGCTCTCCAATGTGCTAAACCGACTTAATAACTCTACGGTGACATGTTGGTGAACGTACAAAACTGAAACACCACAAAAAGAATGCCATTGTAAGTTAATGATACTAATACAAACACTTGTAAACGTGTTAGCATATTCGCTAATGCTAACGACGCTAGCTTGATTACATTGCGATAGCACGTACATACAGTATATGCATGAAAACACTTCTACAGACATCACACATGGGATGGTTTAGTAAGTGTGAATTGTTTTAGTTATATTGTAAAACTTACAAAAATTGCTTGAAGTGATGAATGAAGAATCCTTTCGATTAGATAAACGCTATAGACTTTTTATTCACTGCATAAAACAGGAAGTACATTTTCAACCCAAAGCAGCTGCAGTGAGTGAACTTGTCCAAAAGATGGCACCATAGCCCAAAAAAATAACACCTTTGCTGAGTCTCTTAGTGTCGAAAACTTTGTTGAATACAAAACATTATGACCTTTAGCAAAGATACATTTATAAATTAGCCACGCCGTTTTCTAAATTGTAGGAATAAAGTAGTGGCTTATAGTCCGGAAAATACGGTTTTTGGTTGTTAGTGAAGATTACCTGAAGAGATACTGCCATCATTTAAAACTTAAAGCACAGTATGAACATAACCAATGTTTGAGAAACCTTGCAAAGTTGCAGCAAATTAAAGAAACTGTATCATTTCTTAGAACCGATCATCCCAAAGGTGTTAGATCAAGAACTGCGGTTTAATTTTTTCCCATAACCAGCCATTTGTATTTGGATTAAAATTATGATTGAAACAGGGTATTGATTGAAACTGAATAAAATAGGCTACATCTGGCCGACACAAATATGTGTCGGCGTTTTCACTTAAACTTAAGGTGATTTATGCTTCTGCCCAGACACGCCTACTCTCCTCTCCAAAACCCTGCGGTATAGTGTGACGTGCAGCTCCAAAAATATAACATCGTGTCACGGCGATGCAGGTTGTAGGGTTATCATTGGACGGCTTGTAGTACATTATTTCCTGTGTGTATTCTACTTGATGGCATACTGCCAATGTTTGTGAATGCCTTCAACCCAATTTCAAATTAACATTTACTTTGAACGTGATCTCAGGGCAGTCAATCGATCGCAACTGGACTGTTTGGTTTGTCTTAGAAGACGTTTCGCCTCTCATCTGAGTAGACTTTATCTGTTCATGCTCATAGACTTAGATTGGTCAGATCTAGTCTAGTGGCTGGTGCCAAAACCCCAAATATTTATACTCCAAAAACCAGGAGGGTGTACCTTGGCAAGGATGGTTTTGCCCTATTGTAGTGAGAAAAACAACTGTTTTGATGCAAACGAACAATACTACTATCAAAGCCAACGACAGTCTCACTACAATAGGGCGAAACCATCCTTGCCCAGGCAAACCCTCCTGACTTTTAGAGTACGGTATATATATTTGGGGTTTAGACTAGATCTGACCAATCTAAGTCTAAGACTAGATCTGTCCAATCTAAGTCTATGAGCATGAACTGATGAAGCCTACTCGGATGAGAGGCGAAACGTCTTCCAAGACAAACCAAACAATCCAGTTGCGATCGATTGAATGCCCTGAGATTACAATGACCTGGATGAATCCTGTTCGGGCTTACAATATCGAGCTGGAGCCTACCTCAGCTAAGGAAAAACATACAAATCCCTGGACTGGTCACTCATTACTCAATAGGAGATTGTGAACGTAACTCTGAGTAGGAATGAGTCCAATGAAAGCCACAAAAATTAGCTACGGTATATGAACCATTGTACTGTCCCCTAAAATAGGACCAGAATGGGATTTTGTCACTATTGTGTAGGACATGGCACGCATCTCCGAAGATGCAGCCACACTTGTTTGCTTGTTGCTGCTCCACCAACAGGTGGCTTGCTCTCATAATCTACTAACAATTAAAAATTCCAATTGCATCTCATTTGAATAGCCCTCCCTTCGTCCCGTCCTCCGGCTCCACAGTCCATGCATGGCTTGCCACTAAAGAGTCCTGTGCAGTCACCTCAAAACATTTAAATGATAGTGAGAAGAATACATTGTAATTGCCTATTTAAAGCCCAATATATTTGAGATAATGTCCAACAACATTGGGCAAAGACAAGGCAGCAACTCGGTGTAGGACAAGTAAATACATATTTATTAATTTGAGAATCTAATTACTGGAGATGGATTTTGAAGGCTGTCACATGCATGACAATGAGGTAAAGAAAAACTGGAAAAACATCAACTAGTGCACAAATATTTGATTATTACCCGGAATTATCAGATAAATAAAGTGTTAAAAGTTTGAGCTGTGATATGTTGGCGTTTATTAGAACTAAGCGATTTATCGGAAAAATGATCAAAACGGACATTTGGAGCAATCGATGTGTCGATTATTTTTGTTTTGTTAAGCCTAAAACCAGATAATAGATCATTTAAAAATAAAAAATAAATACTCACTGATAAAGTATGTTAACTGGAGTGACTATGTATTTAATATTAACACATACACATTAGAAAATGGGTTAATTGGAGGAGTGGTGCTTGATTTTTGGACAAACAACTAGCATTAACATACAAACTGTAAATGCTAACTTGTCCTCATATGCCCCAAATGTGTCTGTAAAAAATATTTGTTATGCAAGTCAAAAGATTGTGTTTGCTACCAAAATAGACCTTGACCTTGTTTCTGCTTGTTTGCTGATCTTAAATATGCAGGATGATTTCTGGTAATGTGCTGCATCATTGATGTCGGTCTATTGTGAAAGGCTAGCTTCGTTTGACAGTGCAAACGTTTCAGTACAATGTCTGTCTTTTTCAATTTTGAATAGTCTCAAAATCTATCTCTCATCTTCTTTGTGCTCTTTGATCTCTTATCCATATTTCTTGATCCATATTATCCGTGTCTTTCTTTGAGTCATGTGTGCTCTATTGGAGCAGTCTTGCAGAACAATGTCTACATAGTTTATTCATTAAACTAATCATCAAAGCATCAAATTACAAAGCAAAAATGATTGCAATCCAATTAATCGATTTAATTGATTAATCGTAGAGAGCGGGAAAATTGTGCATTAACCGAAATCTAGAAATAGGTTCAATTAATTGTGGTTTGGATTTTTGCCTTAGTTTCTCTGCATTAGATTATACACAAGTTTTAAAAACATGGCCATTATTTCAGTGGTGCAACAATACATCAGTTTTCAGCTTTTATATGACATAACCATATAAAGACTTTCAAGGACATAACACATTTAGGTATGAGATGGGAAAATCTATTGATTTTCATAGGCGATTCTGAATCGATCAACTAACGTCCAAATATCAATCATTTCAATTATCTTCAAAGCTAGTTAGTACATACCAGTCCTCAAGTTTTTGAAAGGCGTACAAATTTGTATTACATTTTTGTTTTTACTTTTTTTACTCAAGTTTCTCAAATGTTATTCCAAAATATCAAACATGCAACTTGTTTTTGATCAGATAATGTCACAGGTTTAAATTAATAAAACATATTAATTAGAGATGTCTTATCGGCCGATAAATGCGTTAAAATGTAGTATCGGAAATTATTGGTATCGTTTTTTTTATTATCGGTATCGTTTTATTTATTTATTTTTTTTGTTTTTTTGTTTGTTTTATTAAATCAACATAAAAAACCACAAGATACACTTACAATTAGTACACCAACTCAAAACACCTCCCTCCCCCATTTAAACTCATTCATACTCATTCACACAAAAGGGTTGTTTCTTTCTGTTATTAATATTCTGGTTCCTACATTATATATCAATATATATCAATACAGTCTGCAAGGGATACAGTCCGTAAGCACACATGATTGTGCGTGCTGCTGGTCCACTAATAGTACTAATCTTTAACAGTTAATTTTACCAATTTTCATTAATTACTAGTTTCTATGGAACTGTTTTTATATTGTTTTACTTTCTTTTTTATTCAAGAAAATGTTTTTAATTTATTTATCTTATTTTATTTTATAAAAAATTTTTTAAAGTACCTTATCTTCACCATACCTGGTTGTCCAAATTAGGCATAATAATGTGTTAATTCCACGGCTGTATATATCGGTTGATATCGGTATCGGTTGATATCGGTATCATAATCAAAGAGTTGGACAATATCGGAATATCGGATATCGGCAAAAAGCCATTATCGGACATCCCTAATATTAATATAAATAATTTATATTTAAATGTATACTAATTGACAACTGTAACATCATTTGCTCAAATGGGTCAAATTAAAAAACATTACATTTGGTATTTTTATTTAGAGCTCAAGTTGATTCAAGCAAAATAAAGAAAATAATACAAAATGTTTTTAATGCCCTATAAAAAATTAAGATATTTTATATTCCCTTTGGCTTTGGGGTATTGTCGAATAACTGCCAGTGTATCGTACATATTTCCAGTTTCTTATTATGGCAAAAAATAAAGCCACATTTTACTGAAAGGACAAAACAGTCATCCTTCGTCCACTGAAGGTTATAAGACAGTAAAATGCGGAACTCGTGAGGACACACACGGAGCAAAACACAGCAGGAGGAGACGAGAAGCCATGCTAACCTCTAAGGGAGCTTGAATGTAAAGTAGTAAAACAAAAAATTAAGTGCAACTAAGTCTATCTAGAACAGCAGAGAGTAACCAGATAAGAAGAGGAAAACAGAAAGTAGGTTAACCAGTCTGGAAAGAATAGTTTCTATATTAACGAGTGAATACAACACACCTCTTTGAGTTGCGCCTACGGCAGGCCTGGGCAATTATTTTGACTCAGGTGGGGAAAATTTAGAGAAAAAAATGTGTCTGGGGCCGATATATTGGATTTTCAGGAAAACTAATACAAAACCTCACAATAATATCTGATAGAATGCGAAAACGTTATGACAAACCGCCTTAAAAAACGGAATGGAATTTTATGCGTTTTTTTTTACTGAATGAGACACCCAGAATGTACATGAAAATAAAGAATGTGGGATTTACAATATTAACTATGATCGATAAAACACTGAATATTGACAACATGTGAACGTCACACCCCCTCTCGGTCAACATATTTTACAATCAAGCGAAACGCAACAAAAATGCAACAAACATAGCGAAATATGAACGTGAAGGATACAAAAAAAAAAACACATACACCGCATCTGTCCCTGACACCTGCATTTCAGGCTCTGTGGAAACGCTCCCCACCCACACTGCTTGGTGCCTAGTCTGAGCTGCTGTGACTTAACTGACCATAGAAACTTGTATATCATGCAAAAGTGCAGAATCCAACCATTTAAATACTTTGTATAGTTCAGGACTAGCGGTAATTTGAAAAGATCACTGCACATCATAATGGCAGCTACAGTTTCCATCTTAAAGATCTAAAAACAAATTGGGGAATATTCGGCAGGCCTACGGCGTCCAGGGGTAAAGTGTCTGAGCATTGTGAAGTTAATTAATGCACGGAAACTAAAACAATGCTCGCCACGCAGGTACGTTGCTTAGGCTGCTACAGTACGGATGTATCGAGTTGTCTATCTAGCTATATCTATGCTGTGCAAGGCCACATCCGAAAAACTTAAATAATGCAATACGTTAATGCTGGAGAAATGCGGTAGGAGCTTTACGTACTGTACATATACATCATTCAAAGATGCAGCAGTAATCAATTCATACATTATTTTTCGGACCATAAGGCGCATTGGTTTATAAGGCGTAATGCCGATGGTCTATTTTCATACAAAAGGCACATTACAAGGGTCATATTAGGACTTTATTTTCTATATTTAAACGCTTCCTTGTGATCTACATAACATGTACTGGTGGTTATTTGGTCAAAAATGTTGCATAGATTATGTTTTACAGACCATCTTCAAGCCGCTTTATAACCCTCTTCAATTGCGCCGTTTACTGGGCCGTTTTACTTACGTGGCCCCACTTCGACAGCATCTTCTCCCTGTCATCTTTGTTTTACCGGTAGTTTTTAACGCTTCCATAGCAAGTCTACTGACAGATATAGGGCAGAACTGTACGTTACTTTATATTAGAAATGGCAACAGCGGAGGGTGTATACCCATAACAAGAAAAGGGAGAAAAAGTCTTATTGACTATGTCACGGACTACAATGGCGCAACTTTTCGGGACTGATGCAAATCCCAAATACATATCAGCCGGTACCAATAGGTAAAAATAGTTTATTTTGCATAATATTGTGAAACGAAATGCAAGATAATGTCTCTCAAATAGGTGCCATTTTGGGGTCCTAATACACAGGCCAAAATAATACTGATAGAAAGGGACAAGCGGTAGAAAATGAATGGGGCGGATTAGAGATGTCCGATAATGGCTTTTTTGCCGATATCCGATATTCCGATATTGTCCAACTCTTAATTACCGATTCCGATATCAACCGATACCGATATATACAGTCGTGGTATTAACACATTATTATCCCTAATTTTGTTGTGATGCCCCGCTGGATGCATTAAACAATGTAACAAGGTTTTCCAAAATAAATAAACTCAAGTTATGGAAAGAAATGCCAACATGGCACTGCCATATTTATTACTGAAGTTACAAACTGCATTATTTTTTTTAACATACCTCAAAACAGCAGCTTGGAATTTGGGACATGCTCTCCCTGAGAGAGCATGAGGAGGTTGAGGTGTGCGGGGTTTGGGGGGGTTTTGGCGGGGGGTGTATATTGTAGCGTCCCGGAAGAGTTAGGGCTGCAAGGGGTTCTGGGTATTTGTTCTGTTGTGTTTATGTTGTGTTACGGTGCGGATGTTCTCCCGAAATGTGTTTGTCATTCTTGTTTGGTGTGGTTTCACAGTGTGGCGCATATTTGTAACAGTGTTAAAGTTGTTTATACGGCCACCCTCAGTGTGACCTGTATGGCTGTTGAGCAAGTATGCATTGCATTAATTTGTGTGTGTGAAAAGCCGTAGATATTATGTGATTGGGCCGGCACGCAAAAAGAGTGCCTTTAAGGTTTATTGGCGCTCTGTACTTCTCCCTACGTCCGTGTACACAGCGGCGTTTTAAAAAGTCATAAAGTTTACTTTTTGAAACCGATACCGATAATTTCCGATATTACATTTTAAAGCATTTTTTGTCCGATAATATCGGCAGTCCGATATTATCGGACATCTCTAGGGTGGATGTTAAAGCACAGTATACGTCTGACTACTGTAGCCGTAATGCTTTGCGTTCTATCAAGCGGTGCGGCTTCGTAGCTTACCAAAGTCCTACTAAAACATTTTGACAGATTTTTGAGCGCGTGTGCAATGTTCTATATTCTCAATTAAACATCAACGTTTTGGTCTTGCTTACTCGGGTCATTTACTGAACAGGCATCAAACCTACAGTCCACACGTATCTCTTATTTGTGACTGCCATCTCCTGGTCACACTTATCATTGCACCATGTATGAAATAAAATTGCTTCGAGGTCGATTAGCACAACCAGAATGAATCCATACATTAGGCGTAGGGCTTATAAGGCACATTAAACGATTTTAAATGCGCCTTATAGTCCGAAAAATACGGTAATCAAATTATGAGGTGCACCCCTAATGATGAGTTATATGTTTTAGGCATTATAAAAAATTAGCACAAGTACGTACATAATTTATATGATGTGCTGCTTTACACTTCAAGCTTGATGTCTGTCTTTTGTGTCGCATTCATACTCTTGATTGCTCTCTCAACATTACTGGGGTTGACTCGCATATCCCGTTGAAAGTCAGTTTCATTTGCCATGAATCAATAGCCACATCCTCGATCAAACCCGCCCCATTGATTGCATATTAAGCTTTTCCATCTGCTTTAGTCACAAGCAATCATAGCCAAGGTTGGACCAATAAACGACACATCTACTATGATCGTTATTGACACATCTTCTGTTGCATCTTTCTGTTTCAATGACAATGTTGCAGGAGCCTCATCAGGCAGCACTGACCTTCTGCCCGCCCCTTCTACTGCCACTAACTGGACAGCGTCTCTGGTGACTGACAGCGGGAGGGACAGTGACTTGATATTCAGGTTTGACGGTCACCAGGCGGCTAAAATTCCAAGCTGGGTGGTACCTCAGAACCTGACAGACCAGTTCACTATAGCGACCTGGATGAAGCACGGGCCCAGTCCTGGGCTCAGGGCTGAAAAGGAGACCCTGCTTTGTAATTCGGATAAGACGGGTGAGTGGAAAGAATCTGCTTTGCAAAACTGCAAAAAATATGTAATGGCACGAAATGTTCTGCATATTTATTAATTAACATCAAGTGCACTAAAGAAGAACATATCTTTATTACATGCACTGATACAAAGATTGTGTATTGCCAATTATGTGGCCATTGCTTAGGGAAAAGTCTGGCATCAAACACCGTTACACTAATATAATCATCTCATTTGGAGTCACGATAGGGTGGCGTGACAAAGTCAGCAACTAAACTGCTGACGTTGCTGCAACCAGGAATGTTCTATTAAATATTCCAGTAATAGTCTGTCCCCAACAGTGAGCAAGTGTGTTGATCCGGCCGACCCCTTTTTGTTCTTTGCTCCCAACAGAGATGAATCGCCATCACTACTCCCTGTATGTCCACAATTGCCGCCTGGTGTTCCTGTTAAGGAGAGACTTTACCCAGGTGGACACGTTCAGGCCTGCTGAGTACCACTGGAAACTGGACCAGGTAGGAAGCATCCAGCGCACCAGAAGTTGCCCACAAAATAAAATCATTCAACTCACATTGATACAGTACAGATACAGTCTATAAATGGTGTATGATTTAGTAACGGGTCACTGCAAAATGGAGCGTTGAATGTCCTATTAGTTTCTTAATGACTTTATTTATGTTTTTGACTTTCACTTTGTAATTTGTGGGTTCATTTATTGAGGTTAATTTCAACTCTGCTTAGACAAATGAAGTTTTACACACAGTCAATCATAGTTTGTGATTTGGGTGGTTGGCTTTGCGTTTTTATTGCTTTGCTGCACCAGAAATCCTCTTAAAATTAAGAGAGTGGAGCTTTCAATTAACACCCATTTATTTGGAAGAATATACCGCCCCCCTAATTAGTCATGCAATGGCAAAATGAGTTCTATTAATTTAGCCCTTGTTGTACACATGCTTTCCATGCACACTTGTAAATGTAAATGTAAATGTGTTATACTTGTATAGTGCTTTTCTACCTTTTTTTAAGGAACTCAAAGCGCTTTGACACTATTTCCACATTCACCCATTCACACACACATTCACACACTGATGGCGGGAGCTGCCATGCAAGGCACTAGCCAGAACCCATCAGGAGCAAGGGTGAAGTGTCTTGCTCAAGGACACAACGGATGTGACTAGGATGGTAGAAGGTGGGGATTGAACCAGTAACCCTCATTTCACCCTTGCTCCTGATGGGTCCTGGTTGGCGCCTTGCATGGCAGCTCCAGCCATCAGTGTGTGAATGTGTGTGTGAATGGGTGAATGTGGGAATAGTGTCAAAGCGCTTTGAGTTCCTTAAAAAAAGGTAGAGGACGGCATGAACTTGGACATGTCCAGTGCCAGGATACATGGTCAGATGACGCAAGGAAAAACTAAACGAGGTGATTGACTGGCTGTAGTTATCACTGAGGGAAAATATTCAAATACCACATGCAAAACAGCATGTGCAAAAAATCAAATTGCGAGTGTTGGGTGTGTCGCGGGTGATCTACTAAGACTGTGTGCACAATTGATAAGACGTGCAGAGTAGTGCAGACCTCCATATCATACTTGCCAACCTTGAGACCTCCGATTTCAGGAGGTGGGGGGTGGGGGGCATGGTTTGGGGCGTGGTTAAGTGGGGAGGAGTATATTGTCAGCTAGAATTCACCAAGTCAAGCATTCCATACATATATATATATATATATATATATATATATATTCCGTATTTTTCGGAGTATAAGTCGCACCTGCCGAAAATGCATGTTAAAAAAGGAAAAAAACATAAGTCACACTGGAGCCCGGCCAAACTATGAAAAAAACTGCGACTTATAGTCCGAAAAATACGCTATATATCTATACATCCTGAAATTATGCAAACAAAACTGTGTTTAGATAATTGATACTTCAAACTTGCATAAATAAATCTTAAGGAATATAACATAACTTGGCTTCTGAGAGCTTCAAAATGTAATGAATAAAATGCTAAAGTTGTTGATAAACAAGCAATTATTTTAATAATTAAATATGGTCATTTTAAATGAATTTTTATGATCATTTACAATTAATTATTTCAAACATGTTTATTTTAATGCATAATTATACGGCTGGATGTAATAAGGAGTCAGAAAAAATACAAATAAAAATACAATTAATTTTGATGTTTTTAGCTTTTTGCGGATGATGTGGTCCTGATGGCTTCATCTGGCCAGGATCTTCAGCTCTCGCTGGATCGGTTCGCAGCCGAGTGTGAAGCGACTGGGATGAAAATCAGCACCTCCAAGTCCGAGTCCATGGTTCTCGCCCGGAAAAGGGTGGAGTGCCATCTCCGGGTTGGGGAGGAGACCCTGCCCCAAGTGGAGGAGTTCAAGTACCTAGGAGTCTTGTTCACGAGTGGGGGAAGAGTGGATCGTGAGATCGACAGGCGGATCGGTGCGGCATCTTCAGTAATGCGGACGCTGTATCGATCCGTTGTGGTGAAGAAGGAGCTGAGCCGGAAGGCAAAGCTCTCAATTTACCGGTCGATCTACGTTCCCATCCTCACCTATGGTCATGAGCTTTGGGTTATGACCAAAAGGACAAGATCACGGGTACAAGCGGCCGAAATGAGTTTCCTCCGCCGGGTGGCGGGGCTCTCCCTTAGAGATAGGGTGAGAAGCTCTGTCATCCGGGGGGAGCTCAAAGTAAAGCCGCTGCTCCTCCACATCGAGAGGAGCCAGATGAGGTGGTTCGGGCATCTGGTCAGGATGCCACCCGAACGCCTCCCTAGGGAGGTGTTTAGGGCAAGTCCAACTGGTAGGAGGCCACGGGTAAGACCCAGGACACGTTGGGAAGACTATGTCTCCCGGCTGGCCTGGGAACGCCTCGGATCCCCGGGGAAGAGCTGGACGAAGTGGCTGGGGAGAGGAAAGTCTGGGCTTCCCTGCTTAGGCTGCTGCCCCCGCGACCCGACCTCGGATAAGCGGAAGAAGATGGATGGATGGATTTTAGCAAAATATCGTAAAAATGTATTTAGTTTTTGTTTTTTTTAATTAATAAATATATGTATTTGTGGGTAAGATAAACATAATAATACACTTTATCTCTAGTCTGGATGATTTAGTTCTTGTCACCCTGTTGTCCTCCCGTCGTGAAAAAAAGCTGTCTTCACTCAGGTCCACGGAGCTGGAGGCCACGCCCCCTCCAGCTCCGGCTGAAAATCGGGAGATTTTCGGGAGAATATTTGTCCCGGGAGGTTTTTGGGAGAGGCGCTGAATTTCGGGAGTCTCACGGAAAATTTGGGAGGGTTGGCAAGTATGCTCCATATACAAATGAGGATTTTGCACGTACTAGCGGCTGTGCCCACATTCATGACATCGTATGTTCAAACAGTCCAACCGGTGTGGTTTCTTTATGGTGTGGAATATGCAGCACACACCACCTTTTCTGGACAATAAACTGTAGAAGTGGGATCTAGAAAAAAGAAGCTGGCGCTGTGGGGGGCACCGTTGTTGTGATGGTGCGTTCGGAAGGATCCGGAAATCAATGCAAGAATGTATGAAAATGCATGTTGCAATATTTTTATTTTATTTATGAGATATACAGTGGGTGCGGAAAGTATTCAGACCCCTTTAAATTGCTCACTCTTTGTGTCATTGAAGCCATTTGCTGAAATCAAAAAAGTTCATTGACAGAGAAAAACAGAATTTATTCAAATGTATTACAATTTATTAAAAATAAAAACTCAAATCACATATACATAAGTATTCAGATCTTTTTCCTCAATACTTTGTTGATGCACCTTTGGCAGCAATTATAGTCCTAAGTCTTTTTGAATACGATGCCACCAGCCTGGCACACCTATCTGTGGGCAGTTTCGTCCATTCATCTTCGCTCATTCCTCTTTGCAGCACCTCTAAGGCTCCATCAAGTTGGATGGGAAGCATTGGCTTTCATCCAGGATGTCTCTGTACATTGCTGCATTCATCTTAGTCTAGTCAGGGAGGTGACCAAGAACCAGATGATCACTCCCAGAGCTGCAGCATTCCTCTGTGGAGAGAGGAGGACAACCATCACTGTAGCAAACCACCAATCAGGCCTGTATGGTAGAGTGGCCAGACGGAAGCAATTTCTTAGTACCGTATTTTCCGCACTATAAGGCGCACCGGATTATTAGCCGCACCTTCAATGAATTACATATTTCATAACTTTTTCCACCAATAAGCCGCCCCGGATTATAAGCCGCGCCTACGCTGCGCTAAAGGGAATGTCAAAAAAACAGTCAGATAGTTCAGTCAAACTTTAATAATATATTGAAAACCAGCGTTCTAACAACTCTGTCCCAAAATGTACGCAAATGTGCAATCACAAACATAGTAAAATTCAAAATGGTGTAGAGCAATAGCAACATAATGTTGCTCGAACGTTAATGTCACAACACACAAAATAAACATAGCGCTCACCTTCTGAAGTTATTCTTCATTCGTAAATCCTTCGAATTCTTCGTCTTCGGTGTCCGAATTGAAAAGTTGCGCAAGCGTGGGATCCAAAATGGCCGGTTCCGTCTCGTCGAAGTCATCGGAGTCAGTGTCGCTGTTGTTGTCCAGTAGTTCTGTGAATCCTGCCTTCCGGAAAGCTCGGACCACAGTTGTGACCGAAATATCTGCCCAGGCATTTACGATCCACTGGCAAATGTTGGTGTATGTCGTCCGGCGCTGTCTGCCCGTCTTAGTGAAGGTGTGTTCGCCTTCGGAGCTGTGTGAAAAAAGCCACCCGGCCTCTTCGCGTAAACTTCCCTTAACCACTCGCTCATCTTTTCTTCATCCATCCATCCCTTCGAGTTAGCTTTTATGATGACGCCGGCTGGAAAGGTCTCTTTTGGCAAGGTCTTCCTTTTGAATATCACCATGGGTGGAAGTTAGCCTGGCAAGCTAGAACCACAGTGAAGGATGACTTCTCATTCCCTGTGGTGCGAATATTCACCGTACATGCTCCCGTTCCACAGTGCAGTTCACAGGAATATCAGTTGCTGTGAAATACGGTAGTAATCCGTGTGCGGATGGAGAGATTGCGTCTTTTTATGAACCGGATCCTTGTCGCTTAGTAGGAGCCATTTTGTGGTCTTTACAGATGTAAACAGGAAATGAAACGTACGGTGATATCCGCGCGTTTTTTCTTCTTCTTCCGGGGGCGGTGGTTGCTTACAGTAGAAGAAGAAGCGCTTCCTGTTCTATGGGGGCGGGTGCTTTCCTTGGCGGTTGCTTGCGTAGAAGAAGAAGCGCTTCCTGTTCTACCGGGAAAAAAGATGGCGGCTGTTTATCGAAGTTGCGAGATCGAAACTTTATGAAAATGAATCGTAATAAAGCGCACCGGGTTATAAGGCGCACTGTCAGCTTTTGAGAAAATTTGTGGTTTTTAGGTGCGCCTTATAGTGCGGAAAATACGGTAAAACGTTTGCCAAAATGCGACTGACAGACTCTCAGACCATGAGAAACAAAATTCTCTCATCTGATGAGACAAAGATTGAACTCTTTGACGTGAATACCAGGTGTCATGTTTGGAGGAAACCAGTCACCGATCATCACCAGGCCAATACCATAGCTACAGTGAAGCATGGTGGTGGCAGCATCATGCTGTGGGGATGTTTTTCAGCGGCAGGATAGAGAGAAAGATGAATGTGGCAATATACAGAGACATCCTGGATGAAAACCAACGCTTCCCATCCAACCTGATGGACCCGGAGAGGTGCTGCAAAGAGGAATGGGCGAAACTGCCCAAAGATAGGTGTGCCAAGCTTGTGGCATCGTATTCAAAAAGACTTGAGGCTGTAACTGCTGCCAAAGGTGCATCAACGAAGTATTGAGCAAAGGGTCTGCATACTTTTGATTTTTTTTAAGGCATCCATTTTTTTTCTGTCAAGATGGGGTGCTGAGTGTACAGTAAAGGCCTACTGAAATGCGATTTTCTTATTTAAACGGGGATAGCAGGTCCATTCTATGTGTCATACTTGATCATTTTGCGATATTGCCATATTTTTGCTGAAAGGATTTAGTAGAGAACATCGACTACAAAGTTCGCAACTTTTAGTTGCTGATAAAAAAGCCTTGCCTGCACCGGAAGTAGCAGACGAGTAGCGTGACGTCACAGGTTGTGGAGCTCCTCACATCTGCCCATTGTTTAACATCATGGCCACCAGCAGCGAGAGCGATTCGGACCGAGAAAGCGACGATTTCCCCATTAATTTGAGCGAGGATGAAAGATTTGTGGATGAGGAAAGTGAGAGTGAAGGACTAGAGAGCAGTGGGAGCGATTCAGATAGGGAAGATGCTGTGAGAGGCGGGTGGGACCTGATATTCAGCTGGTAATGACTACAACAGTAAATAAACACAAGACATATATATATACTCTGTTAGCCATAACACAACCAGGCTTATATTTAATATGCCACAAATGAATCCCGCATAACAAACACCTCCCCCCTCCCGTCCATATAACCTGCCAATACAACTCAAACACCTGCACAACACACTCAATCCCACAGCTCAAAGTACCGTTCACCTCCCCAAAGTTCATACAGCACATATATTTCCCCAAAGTCCCCAAAGTTACGTACGTGACATGCACATAGCGGCACGCACGTACGGGCAAGCGATCAACTGTTTGGAAGCCGCAGCTGCATGCGTACTCACGGTACCGCGTCTGCGTATCCAACTCAAAGTCCTCCTGGTAAGAGTCTCTGTTGTCCCAGTTCTCCACAGGCCAATGGTAAAGCTTGACTGTCATCTTCCGGGAATATAAACAATGAAACACCGGCTGTGTTTGTGTTGCTGCAGTCGGCCGCAATACACCGCTTCCCACCTACAGCTTTCTTTTTTGCTGTCTTCATTGTTCATTGAAATTGCATAAGATTCACCAACACAGATGTCCAGAATACTGTGGAATTTTGCGATGAAAACAGACGACTTAATAGCTGGCCACCATGCTGTCCCAAAATATCCTCTACAATCCGTGACGTCACACGCTGACGTCATCATACCAAGACGTTTTCAGCAGGATATTTCGCGCGGAATTTAAAATTGCACTTTAGTATGCTAACCCGGCCGTATTGGCATGTGTTGCAATGTTAAGATTTCATCATTGATATATAAACTATCAGACTGCGTGGTCGGTAGTAGTGGGTTTCAGTAGGCCTTTAATGAGAAATAAAATGAACGTTTTTGATTTTAGCAAATGGATACAATGAAACAAAGGGTAACAAATATAAAGGGGTCTGAATGCTTTCCGTACCCACTGTATGTATAATATATGAGATTTATACTATTAACACTAAGAACCTCAGATATGCAGATGACACCATCCTAGTGGCAGACTCTGGGAAAAAAAGCAACAAAACATCCTGAACACAGTAGTAGTCCATAATGATGCAAACAGTCTGGCTCTAAACATCAACAAAACTGAATGCATGACAGTTTCCAAGAAACCACATCACATCACATCACATGCAACAACAAGAACATAAAACAAGTGTCTCAATTCAAGTACTTTGGCGTCACAATAACATCCGATGGTAGATACGAAAAAGAGATAAAAGATTGCCATGTCAAAAGACAGCTTCAACAAAATGAGTGTTATATTTAGAAATAGAAACATCTCACTTGACACCGAACTCAGTCCTCAAATGTACGTATGTATAGTATGTCGCACTATAGGGCTGTGAATGCTGAGCTATAAATATTCCACGACTGAGAAAAATGCTCTGCATAACGTTGACTGAAAAGAAAAGTAATAAAGAGATATTTACGCTGGCAAAAAAAACAAGAAGATCTCTTATTGCAACGATTTGAAAGAGGCAGCTAAAATTCCTCAGTATTATCTTTAGAAAAGACATCTTAGGAAAACTGATGTCAACAGAGAAAGTAGTAGGAAAGAAAGCTCAAGGTCGATAGCGGACAAATGTTTATCGACATATGTCAACAGCTTCAGAAATTTTATAAAAAATATTATTAACATAGACCTCACAGATAAAGACAGACTCGACTGGAGAACCCTGATCATCCATGCCTGCAAACAGATAATGATGATATGTAGTAATATTATATCTCCTATAGAAAAAAATAATGCCAAAAACCAAAGCCAGAAGAGCCCAAATGAAATCTATTGAATTTGAAGTACCAATGATAGTCACATACACACTAGGTGTGGTGAAATTATCTTCTGCATTTGACCCATCCCCTTGTTCACCCCCTGGGAGGCGAGGGGAGCAGTGAGCAGCAGCAGTGGCCGCACCCGGGAATCATTTTGGTCATTCAACCCCCAATTCCAACCCTTGATGCTGACTGCCAAGCAGGGAGGTAATGGGTCCCATTTTTATAGTCTTTGGTATGACTCAGCCAGGGTTTGAACACTCAACCTACCGATCTCAGGGCGGACACTAACCACTAGGCCACTGAGTAGGTTTTAATCAGCCCCTTAAGTCACCCAACATATAAAAAATTCAAATTGTAAAAATATTCTGCATCTGCATGAAGACACGCGAAATGGATTGCTCTCCCTATTTTGATCATTTAAGAGACGCAATCGTCAACACTTGTTTTCAATCAATCAATCAATCTTTATTTATATAGCCCTAAATCACA
Source organism: Nerophis lumbriciformis (assembly GCF_033978685.3). NCBI lineage: Eukaryota > Metazoa > Chordata > Actinopteri > Syngnathiformes > Syngnathidae > Nerophis > Nerophis lumbriciformis. The sequence goes on from NC_084577.2 coordinate 3,000,507, forward strand.
AGTGTCTCAAAGGGCTGCACAAGCCACAACGACATCCTCGGTACAAAGCCCACATACGGGCAAGGAAAAACTCACCCCAGTGGGACGTCGATGTGAATGACTATGAGAAACCTTGGAGAGGACCGCATATGTGGGTAACCCCCCCCCCCTCTAGGGGAGACCGAAAGCAATGGATGTCGAGTGGGTCTGACATAATATTGTGAGAGTCCAGTCCATAGTGGATCCAACATAATAGTAAGAGTCCAGTCCATAGTGGGGCCAGCAGGACACCATCCCGAGCGGAGACGGGTCAGCAGCGTAAAGATGTTCCCAGCCGATGCACAGGCGAGCGGTCCACCCCGGGTCCCGACTCTGGACAGCCAGCACTTCATCCATGGCCACCGGACCTGTGCCCCCCCCCCCCCCCCCCCCTCAAGGAAAAGGGGAGCAGAGGAGAAAAGAAAAGAAACGGCAGATCAACTGGTCCAACTACCGTATTTTCCGCACTATAAGGCGCACCGGATTATTAGCCGCACCTTCTATGAATTACATATTTCATAATTTTGTCCACCAATAAGCCGCCCCGGACTATAAGCCGCGCCTACGCTGCGCTAAAGTGAATGTCAAAAAAACGCTGCGCTAAAGTGAATGTCAAAAAAACAGTCAGATAGTTCAGTCAAACTTTAATAATATATTGAAAACCAGCGTTCTAACAACTCTGTCCCAAAATGTACGCAAATGTGCAATCACAAACATAGTAAAATTCAAAATGGTGTAGAGCAATAAATAGCAACATAATGTTGCTCGAACGTTAATGTCACAACACACAAAATAAACATAGCGCTCACCTTCTGAAGTTATTCTTCATTCGTAAATCCTTCGAATTCTTCGTCTTCGGTGTCCGAATTGAAAAGTTGCGCAAGCGTGGGATCCAAAAATGGCCGGCTCCGCCTCGTCGAAGTCATCGGATTCAGTGTCGCTGTTGTTGTGCAGCAGTTCTGTGAATCCTGCCTTCCGGAAAGCTCGGACCACAGTTGTGACCGAAACTATCTGCCCAGGCATTTACGATCCACTGGCAGATGTTGGCGTATGTCGACCGGCGCTATCTGCCCGTCTTAGTGAAGGTGTGTTCGCCTTCGGAGCTGTGTGAAAAAAGCCACCCGGCCTCTTCGCGTAAACTTCCCTTAACCACTCGCTCATCTTTTCTTCATCCATCCATCCCTTCGAGTTAGCTTTTATGATGACGCCGGCTGGAAAGGTCTCTTTTGGCAAGGTCTTCCTTTTGAATATCACCATGGGTGGAAGTTAGCATGGCAAGCTAGAACCACAGTGAAGGATGACTTCTCATTCCCTGTGGTGCGAATATTCACCGTACGTGCTCCCGTTCCACAGTGCGGTTCACAGGAATATCAGTTGCTGTGAAATACGGTAGTAATCCGTGTGCGGATGGAGAGATTGCGTCTTTTTATGAACCGGATCCTTGTCGCGTAGTAGGAGCCATTTTGTGGTCTTTACAGATGTAAACAGGAAATGAAACGTACGGTGATATCCGCGCGTTTTTTCTTCTTCTTCCGGGGGCGGGTGAAGCGCTTCCTGTTCTATGGGGGCGGGTGCTTTCCTTGGCGGTTGCTTGCGTAGAAGAAGAAGCGCTTCCTGTTCTACCGGGAAAAAAGATGGCGGCTGTTTACCGAAGTTGCGAGACCGAAACTTTATGAAAATGAATCGTAATAAAGCGCACCGGGTTATAAGGCGCACTGTCAGCTTTTGAGAAAAATTGTGGTTTTTAGGTGCGCCTTATAGTGCGGAAAATACGGTATTTAAAGGCTAGAGTATACAAATGAGTTTTAAGATGGGACTTAAATGCTTCTACTGAGGTAGCATCTCTAATTGTTACCGGGAGGGCATTCCATAGTACTGGAGCCCGAATAGAAAACGCTCTATAGCCCGCAGACTTTTTTTGGGCTCTGGGAATCACTAATAAGCCGGAGTTCTTTGAACGCAGATTTCTTGCCGGGACATATGGTACAATACAATCGACAAGATAGGACGGAGCTAGACCGTGTAGTATTTTATACGTAAGTAGTAAAACCTTAAAGTCACTTCTTAAGTGCACAGGAAGCCAGTGCAGGTGAGCCAGTATAGGCGTAATATGATCAAACTTTCTTGTTCTTGTCAAAAGTCTAGCAGCCGCATTTTGTACCAACTGTAATTTTTTAATGCTAGACATAGGGAGACCCGAAAATAATACGTTACAGTAGTCGAGACGAGACGTAACGAACGCATGAATAATGATCTCAGCGTCGCTAGTGGATAAAATAGAACGAATTTTAGCGATATTACGGAGATGAAAGAAGGCCGTTTTAGTAACACTCTTAATGTGTGACTCAAACGAGAGAGTTGGGTCGAAGATAATACCCAGATTCTTTACTGAGTCGCCTTGTGTAATTGTTTGGTTGTCAAATGTTAAGGTGGTATTATTAAATAAATGTCGGTGTTTAGCAGGTTTTAGTGCATACAAGCCTTTAGTAGAGCAGGCCTTAAGTGTTTTTAATGGATTGGATGTCTTTGCCAACCAGAAGGTTTGATTTGAACTATTCAAATTATGCGAAATGACAACAGCAAACACACTCACAAGCAAAAACACACTTGGTCCAGGCTTGTGTGGATGTATAAAATCTGGGTAGACCGCAGCTGTCTGCTGTTCCAGGAGGCTGTCTGAAGGTCGGATAGGTCACCTCAACATGAAAAAAGATCACACTAATCAAACAATGACATCTGATTCTGGAGAGAGATGCACAGCTCGTATGGATTACTTCAAAAATAGGCCTGTTGGCTGCACACGGAAGGCTGAGATGACAAACTCCAAATGGCAATGCCAATTTCTCCAAGCTGGCAGGTACATCTAATAATTAGCCATAGCACTCTGGTTGTCAATACAAGAAGTGGGAATGCATGGTCCAGAATTATCTTCACTAAACACCAAACACAGCCTAATGTAACATCAAATAATACCATTGAAATATGTCATGAAAAAAGCCAAATCAAATTGATCAGCTGTATATATATATATATATATATATATATATATATATATATATATATAAACACCTCAGTCAAGTACAGTTATCGTTTCTAACGGGCAAATTCTCAAACAAAATTCAAACAGCAACAGTTTTAAAAGACTGGCGACAAACACCACTTTACAAACTTAAGACCTGTTTCCTTATTCCAAACAAAGGCTCCTAATTAGTCTGCTGACGTATGCAGTAACATATTGTGTCATTTTGCATTCTATTATTTTGTCAACATTATTAAGTACAAGTGGTGGAAAATAAATTATTAATCTACTTGTTCATGTACTGTTAATATCTGCTTACTTTCTCTTTTAACATGTTCCATCTACACTTCTGTTAAAATGTAATAATCATTTATTCTTCTGTTGTTCTATACTTTACATTAGTTTTGGATGATACCAGAAATGTGGGTATGAATCCGATACCAAGTCGTTACAGGATCATACATTGGTCATATTCAAAGTCCTCATGTGTCCAGGGACATATTTCCTGAGTTTATAAATATAATATAAATTTTTTTTAAAATTAAAGAAGATGTTGTGATGCCAAAATAATCATAGTAGTATCAACTACATACGCTCTTGTACTTGGTATCATTACAGTGGATGTTAGGTGTAGATCCACCAATGGCGTTTGTTTACATTTTGACGCCGGTGAGCTACGGTGTGTAGTGAAGCATGTTTAGCTATTCCTCGTCCTGCAGGGATGATACTTGTAAGAAACTTACTTTATTTGTCGCCATGGAGACAAGGATTAGTGATTCAAAAGTAGCTAAAACACTGCCGACTGCAGCTGGACTTAAACCGCTTGCTAGTTGGCCATGTCTTAAAGCACCTCTTCCTCAGGGCATTTCAGTGTTATAACTTCACCTTTAACGTTAGTTTTTAAGCCAAAATGCGTCCGTTCTCCCTTTTTTGTCTACACATTGTGTCTGCTTGTAAGTATTCTGTGATTGTGCGCTGCCGAACATGCTCGTCTGCTCGTAAACCAGCAATGTCACAACGTGACGACGACAAGGGGTGGGAGGTACTTTTTAGAGACGGTATAGTACTGAATATGATTCATCAGTATCGCGGTACTATACTAATACCGGTATACCGTACAACCCTACCATAAACCGTATTTTTCAGTTTTAAAATGTATTTTTTTCCAGGTACAAAATGTTTGCCTCTAATTTATTCCATAATTTTATTGTGTGTGTACGCATGACCGTGATCGATGCTTTGCCAAGGTAACGGCCTGCTGTGTTTAAGAAGAAAAAGAAGAAAAAAGCTTCTAGTGTAGCCGGCGTTCGTGCGCCCACATCGTATGCGGCATACGGACAGATTCAATACAAAGTCAATACAAACTTATATGGCCCCATTCTTTGGTGGATCTCGCGTAAGGGGAAGGGGGGGCTAATCATTTCCCAATGCAGTCTGCTGAAATTGATGGGAAGCACCACTCTACGTAACAACTAACACTGTGGTCATAGTTGGAATTGCCAGAAAAGATATTAAGATATTCAACACTCTACTGCCGTCTGGAGGTTAAAGTGGATAATGCACCCCCTCGCCCCAATTTGTCACGTGTCATGTGTCAGGTAAACGGCAATGAATGGGGCCATATGAATCCCCCTTCCTACTGTATGACTGGAGTTGGCCCTCGACACCCCAAATCCGACCGGCCCATCTAGAATTCTGGAGATTTTCCTGATTAGCCACAGTTTATATGTACTATAAATGTGGTTTGAATGACAATTTTGCCATTCAATGTGCCTTGGGAGCAAAACTGCTATCTAAAGAATGAAAGGAAAACTTCATTACTTGTTGAACTTCTCTTGCCTTTTGTCACTTCCTCCTTTCTGCGGTAGTCATTTAAATACCCATGGAAAAAAACACCTTTGCTCTTTACATAGCTTTTTAGGATCTCATTTATTCTTCCTATCGTGCAGTCATTGCAAATCACAGCATAATGACTATTATTATGAGAAATCATGGTTGGACCTATTTGATTGACCTGCTGGAAAATGGTGTTTATCCATAGCTGTAATTTGAGGTAAGTTTGTTGAAAGGCTCATTGTGATACACTTCTTTTTATACTTTGCTTTCTTTGTCCTGTGCATTGCGGTGACAGTTTTATTGAGCTGCCGAAGAGCTTTTTGTATTTGTATTGTACATGGACTTTAAGACCAACGTCTCGGTCTTGAGAAAATGCATCATTTTATCCGAGCTCAAAGAAGAGGACTGTCAATCTTTGTGTTTGGCATTGGCCTTCACTGGAGAATGTCTACATGAAAATAAAGAGGTTGAGGGATGTGCAGAAAAGAAAAGGGAAATCACTAAGACTACTCAGTTGCTCCATAATACTGGGCAAGAATGTCTGGAAGCAAAATAATATTTTACATAAATCAGCTAAATGACCAATTTAATTAAAAAAATCTATTTAGCTTGTTTGTCAATATTCTTGTTCATCCTGGGTCTTGTAATCTGTAGAGTTTTGAATCAATGAGCATTTAAGATTGATTCAATGCCCTGAGAAGCAATTGAGCTTGTAAACTTCACACCGATATGAATGATTCTTTTGTGATTTTCATAAATTATCTTGGTGCTGTTACTAAAACAATCTTAAACAGTCCCATCTGCAAAAGGAAATCAATGCCTTAATTAAACATTAAACTAACGACCAAAAAAAAAGCCATCTAGCAGGCTACAAATGGTTTATTGATGTATTTACATAATGAGAGACTTAGAAACGGTCTATCTGCACTGACAAGTCAATTTGGTCAAGGAAAATCATTGTAAGACAAGTTATGATGATGTTGTCACCTACTAACTAAATATAGGAAAGGGATACTACCTTTAACAATGTTTTTAATTAGGGCTATCAACGTTAATCACGCCATTTATTTCGACCAAACATGCTCCTTTTCGGAATCGAATGGTTACCTGAAAGGTGGCTTGGGTTGCTTTCTAATAATGAGATTCAATGCATACGTCAGTGCAAAGATGAGTAAGAAGACTCCGCTCCATGGTAAATTTAGATTTAGATAAAATCATGGTATTTTTATTGCAGTGAGTAACTCTCTTATCATTGAAACACAACAAGTTTAAAAAATACCATCTAAAAGCAAAATAGAACCTTGTTATTACCTTAGCCAGGGTGCTGTTTACTTGTTGCCATTGATTTGTCAGTTATTTAGCTTGTTAGCAACATAACACAAACAGTTATTGGTAGAATTCCATTAAATTATTCAGAAAATGTCTGAAATGGGAAATACATTTTTGACATTATGGCCGAGAAGAAAAATCCATAAACAGCCGCACTATTTTATAAGCCACATGATTCAAAGCGTAGGGAAAAAAATAGTGGCTTATAGTCTGGAAAATACGGCAATTGGAATTAATCGAATTTCAATGATTTAAAGAATTAGCATTTGACAGCACTTTTTTCATATAAAATATTCAAAGCATACATAGAGTTTTCTCGGATTTAACAAAAGTACTGACAAGATAGGATTAGTCTTTATATAGCTCTTTTTTTCCCTCTTGATTTAGTTTTTTTATGACCATTTATTGATCGATGTCCTCGCGTACAGGAAAAAAAACCTACTCATGCTTATGTTGCTTAATTTTCACAGCACCTAAAAGGGCTTTTGTGCCTTTTAAGTCGAATATTTGCACACTTCAGTCTTCTCTGTCATCTCTAGAGAAAAATATAGTTGTGTGAGTTTAGTGCTGAGCAATGCACAATGGGTTTATCAGCGCTTCTTTGCTGACAAAGGCTTTTGCTGCTGCAGGGGGAAAGTAGCAGTGGGACCAAAGCAGCTGGAGAATCCTAAACAAACAAATTGTGGGCCTTCTTGTACTTGAGGAGACTACATACATACTCATACATTTGTATGAGAAAATTATTGATGAATGGGTTACTGTGACTGGAACAGTTACCAGTAGCCAAACTAAAATCGTACCAAATCCAATTTCTCAGATCGGCTAACACCGTACTTGCCAACCCTCCCGGATTTTCCGGGAGACTCCCGAAATTCAGCGCCTCTCCCGAAAACCTCCCGGGACAAATTTTCTCCCGAAAATCTCCCGAAATTCAGGCGGACCTGAGTGACGTGTCGACAATCTGTTTTCACGTCCGCTTTCCCACAATATAAACAGCGTGCCTGCCCAATCACGTTATAACTGTAGAATGATCGAGGGCGAGTTCTTGGTTTCTTATGTGGGTTTATTGTTAGGCAGTTTCATTAACGGCCTCCCAGCGCGGCAACAACACACAACAGCAGTCACGTTTTCCTCTACCGTATAGCAGTTTGTCTGCCGTAAACGGCAATGTTGTGACACTCTTAAACGGTACAATACTGCTATCTACTGTACATGCATATGTGACAATAACATCTAGGGCTTTTAGAGAGTGCAGTGCACAACTGCGCACACAACAAGGAGACGACGCAGAATGCATCATCAGAGAGGGTGTTCAACATGGTTAGAAAAATAGTGACAGAGAATAGAACAAGGAACCCTTAACTCAACAATGAGTAGATTGAGTGTTATGTGTGTGTATATGTGTAAATAAATGAACACTGAAATTCAAGTATTTCTCTTATTTATATATATATATATATACATATATATATATATATATATATGTATGTGTGGGAAAAAAAATCACAAGACTATTTCATCTCTACAGGCCTGTTTCATGAGGGGGTACCCTCAATCGTCAGGAGATTTTAATGGGAGCATTCGCATACCATGGTTTATATAGGGCACAGAGTGGGTGGGTACAGGCTGGCCTAGGGGCGTGGTGATTGGCTCATGTGTTACCTAGGAGGTGTTTCCGTCTATGGCGGCATGTTGTTACAATTTCGCTGCGCTTGTTGAGGGATGACAGGTCTGGACGGTAAATAATAAACAGTTTCTCTTTCAAGCATAGGTTGCATCTTTTATTACCACTATTGTAAGGTGTGCTGGATGCAAGAATTTGCCATGTTATTGAATATTCAACATTATTGTCTTTGAGGTCCCAAATGTGTTTGCTGAGTTCTGTGGTATTTCGCAGGTTTTTGTTCCTGAAAGAAGCCTTGTGATTGTTCCATCTGGTTTTGAATTCACCCTCGGTTAATCCTACATATGTGTCGGATGTGTTAATGTCCTTGCGTATTACCTTAGATTGGTAGACAACTGATGTTTGTAAGCACCCCCCGTTGAGGGGGCAATCAGGTTTCTTTCGACAGTTACATGCTTTGTTGGTTTTGGAGTCGCTCTGACTGGGGGTCGACGGCTCATTTGCAATTGTTTTGTTGTGGTTTGAGATGATTTGTCGTATATTGTTCATGCAGCTGTAGCTCAATTTAATGTTGTTCTTGTTGAATACTTTTCTTAGGTTGTTGTCTTTGGGAAAGTGTTTGTCAATCAGATTGAGGAATTTGTGTCCAATGTTCGTTGAGACGTTTTTGCTGTATGGGGGGTTGTACCAGATGATGCCGTTTCGTTTTCTGTTCTTTTTTGGCTGGTTTCCTGGCGTGGGTTCATAGGTGAGGGTGAATTTGTATCCGCTTTCATCAAGGGCTTTTTGGTACGGGGGGGGTTGCTTGGTCAAATTCAGCTTTGCTAGATGACAGCATCGATAGCCTTTTATTGATTCCGGTAGGTATTCTTTTCGTGGTGGTGGGTGGGTGGTTGCTGTCATGGTGCACGTATTGGAGTGTTGTGTTGGGTTTCGTGAATGGTTGGTAGCTGTTATTTCTCAGGTTGAAAGTGACGTCAAGGAAGTTGACGGTTTGCTTGTTGGCTTCAATCGTGATCCGTAGGCCGTTCTCTTTGAAAATTTGGCATATGCGCTTCTTGGTATTCTCGCTGCTCCTTGGCGAGGCGCGACACACTGCCAGTCCGTCATCACGGTAAATATATATATATATATATATATATATATATATATATATATATATATATATATGTATATATATATAGCTAGAATTCACTGAAAGTCAAGTATTTCTTAGATGTATATATATTAAATACTTGACTTGGTGAATTCTAGCTGTAAATATACTCCTCCCCTCTTAACCACGCCCCCAACCACACCTCCGCCCCAACCACGCCCCCCACCCCACCCCCCCACCTCCTGAAATCGGAGGTCTCAAGGTTGGCAAGTATGGCTAACACACCTAGATACTGTGGTTAGAAATTGAGCCATTGAAATATATCCTTTGGAAATTGGATCAGACCAAACCACGAAAATCTCAGCATACGCCACAGTTCTCTCCCACAATAATGGACTTGGAAATAGACTTTAAGAAGTTGATATAGGCAAGGAAGAGCGTGGCACATACAATGCTAGCACATGCAGTCAACTGAGCACAATATGTTACATTCTTGACTGTAGCGTTCTGAACATCAAGTGAATACTTTTGTTTGTCATGATCCCATACTTGCCAACCCTCCCGAATTTTCCGGGAGACACCCGAATTTCAGTGCCTCTCCCGAAAATCTCCCGGGACAACCATTCTCCCGAATTTCTCCCGATTTCCAGCCGGACCTGAGTGAGGACAGCCTGTCATCACGTCCGCTTTTTCTCCATATAAACAGCGTGCCGGCCCAGTCACGTTATAACATCTACGGCTTTTGGAGCTCAGTGCGCAACTGCACACACAACAAGGAGACTATTACATATGTCTCCGTTATCCATAGGTTTATCTATAACCCATAAAGTAGGCAGGAATGGAGCTATTGCTCAGCGTGTGTTTATTCCAGCCGGCACGTTAATACACTGACACACAACATCCGGATTCCCATCATGCATTGCTTCAAAACTACGGCAAGTAGTAATGTTAAAAAAAATAACAGAGACGAAGCAGAAGAACTAAGAAGAGACAGTCATGGCGACGACGAGTAAGAAGAAGAAGTACGCTTGCGAGTTCCAAAATGATTGGAAACAAGAATTTCAGTTCATCCGGGACAGCTCGAAGGGGAAGGGGTATGCCAGGGAGAGATGGAAGATTCCAGACTCTGGTGCATTTGATGAAGGCACTTTTGAGCGTGCCACACAGCAATGCTTCATCAGAGAGGGTGTTCAGCATGGTTAGAAAGATAGTGACAGAGAATAGAACGGGGATAAATATAAATGGGTTATACTTGTATAGCGCTTTTCTACCTTCAAGGTACTCAAAGCGCTTTGACAGTATTACCACATTCACCCATTCACACACACATTCACACACTGATGGTGGGAGCTGCCATGCAAGGCGCTAACCAGCAGCCATCAGGAGCAAGGGGTGAAGTGTCTTGCCCAAGGACACAACGGACATGACTAGGATGGTAGAAGGTGGGGATTGAACCCCAGTAACCAGCAACACTCCGATTGCTGGCACGGCCACTCTACCAACTTCGCCACGCCGTCCCTATGGACAATTCAACCCTAAACTCACTCCTTTCCTGCAAATTAAATTTCACAGATGCTACCCATACTTATGCTCCTTCAAAGGCTGTGCTACTGGCTGCAAAACATTGAACTTTCAAATACAACAATGAGTAGAGGAGTGTTATGTGTGTGTGTAAATGTCAGGACTTGGTCCTTGGGGTTGGTTTTTCCGGAAGGCAACGGAAAGTTGGCTCGGGCAAGACGGGAATGTGAGTACATGTTTTATTTTTACACTAACAAAGGACAAAAAAGAAGCAAACAAAAGGTGCGCACAATGGCGGAGAATAAACTATGAAACCAAAAAGATTATAGCACAAAGGCAATTAACTAAGAACACGAAACAAAACACTTACTGTGGCATGGGACTGTGAACATGGCTTGAGAGGATGAAGAGTGTGCCGAGCATAAATGCGATGTCGCCAGGCTGACCAACAGAAAAAGAAAAGCTTAAATAACACAGACATGATTAACGAAAACAGGTGCGTGACTCAAAACGTGAAACAGGTGCGTGACATGACAGGTGAAAACTAATGGGTTGCTATGGAAACAAAACAAGGGAGTGAACAACCAGAAACTAAAGAGTCCAATAACTAAACAAAACAAAACATGACTAAAACAAAACATGATTACACAGACATGACAATAAATGAACACTGAAATTCAAGTATTTATTTTATTATATATATATATATATATATATATATACATATGTATAAGAAATACTTGAATTTCAGTTAATTCTAGCTATAAATATACTCCTCCCCCGTTACCCTCTGATTAGTGTTCGGCACGCTCACCTGCTGTCGGGCACTAATCAGAGAACTACTTATTCCAACTGTTCGCCACACTCGGTCTGGCTACCTTATTTGCTGTACGCAATAAGTTACATTTGATGAATTCCTGTTTCCTTGCTCAAGATTCCTGTGCTAAGGCCCCGTTTACACTAAACCGGATAAGGTTATCCAGGGTAAATCACACCTAACCTTATCTGTGTCCACACACAACAATGCCACCGTTTAAGACCCCCACTCCCTCTGTCCGCCGGCGCAACGCGACCTAGTAAGCATGCGCGAAAAAATAAAAATAAAAATCCACCTGAGCGTCCATCTGCTCCAAGCTCTCCAGTAGATGACTTTACTTGACTAATTACAATTACAAAAATTCATCGAGGGAACTAAATATCTGGTCAGGACACTCCTCACTCTTTTGCCTTCACCTTCATTTTCCATTGTCCATTTCCATTTTCATGCAATATTTGTAGTCACACACACTGTCTGTATCACCTCCTTGGGAGGAAGGGACAAAGTTTTTTGCTAAATAGACCCGGACATTCTCGCCGTCTGAGAAGTGTTGTATCCAAAACAGCTGCAATCGCCCATTGCCTTCCCTTAGGGTTTTGATTTGTGATTTCCAAAAGTGCCTGTACTTGTACAAGAAGGAGAAACACGGGCATGTCTGGATGATCCGTCTCCATCTTTGTTATGAAGCTGGCTGTGGCACGTTCTTTCTGATGTCTCTTCCTGTGTGGGGCGCGGTCTTTCTGGCGTCACTTCCTGGCATCACTTCCTGTGTGGGCACGGTCTTTCTGGCGTCACTTCCTCTCCGAACTCAGTTTGTAAACGATCAATGAGTCCATACAAAGCTAAGTGCCGGAGATTCAAGAAATACACGGCGCACTTAGCCGTGTAAAAATTTGTCCGAGGAGGGGGACCTTAAACGCTGGTTTAGTGTTGCTGAAACGGGGTTTAGGCTAAATAATTATTCGTTTAAGGGGTTAAACGACTTAGTGTAGACATGGCCTAAGTCTCGCCTTGTTCCCCGGGCTATCGACACGCTTGCTTTGTTTTGTTTATTGGTACGTTGACTGATTTATGAGGAATAAATCATATTCTTACCTGCTCACTTCATCCGCAGTTCCGTCTGCATCTCGGGAAAACGACCCACGTATAAAAATGCGACCCAACCGTGACAGTTTACACTGCCATGTTGGCAAGAGAAGCAGCAGCTGGTTTTCCCCAAGTAGAACATTTTGTTTAAAAATTTTGCAACATCCCAATTGTCAGGTTTGTCACTGACAGTGCTACGTACGGCGGGGGAAGGAGACAACACCACAAGGAGGATTAGGTTAACAGGTTTATTCAAACCTTTGATGAGTGTGTGGGAGGTGTATACTACTCTAAGTGTGTGGTGCCAGGCGATGTGTAGAATTAAAGTAAATGTTACCAGGGGTTGTCGTAAGTGCGTGTTGGATGGATCTTTCGTCAGTCCAGATGGGCAAGGCAAAGAGGTAGTCCGTGGGCAGGCAACTGGTCGAGGGCTGGAGAGAAGCAACAAGGTCCGCGTCCAAGCGTGGGTCGAGGATCGAGGGAGGCAGTCTAGAATCCAGAGGACACGGGGAACAGGAAGGACACTGTGGAGAACACAAAGGACATGAAACGCGGGAAACTAGGAAGACAAGGAGATAGCAAGTACGCGGGAGGGAAGCCAGAGACGGGATGCTTACTGCGAGGAGGAACTACGTTCCGGCCTAAGCTCCATGAGTCCACTGGTCTGCAGCTTCGCTGTTGCGTGGGCGTGAGGCGCCCAGCGCGAGCAGGGGCATGTCCTGGCATGCTGCCAACTGAGGTGCTGGCAGAACTTGCTGCCGATGAAAGGCGGGTGCGAACCCGCACCGTGACAGACAGTTTGGTTATGCTTTGGTTTTTCCTCTGTTTGTGTTTTATTTCCTGTCAGCGCTCTTATTTTGGTTCCTTTTCCTGCACGTCTCCCTGAGCGCTTGTTTCCCTCACCTGTACCTGATTGGCAGTCTGGCACACCTGGTGGCAATTGCCAATCAGGCTACTATTTATACCTGCCTCGCCCTCCAGTCAGTGCTGGAGTATTGTATGCTGTGGAGTGTTTGCTGTATCCTGTATGCTGATAGCTGTTTGCTGTCTCCTAGTTCTTTTTTGTTTTGTTCTTTTTTTTTTTTTTTTTTTTTTGGGTAATGCGTTATTATATGTAAAGGTATTGTTCATCAATTTTGAGAGAAGATCCTTATTTTCCAGTTAAGTTGATTTGTAATTATTTTTGTAATAAGCTTTGATAGTAGTGTTTATGATCAAAACGTGGTTTCATATCATTTGACAAGGTTATAAACTGTAAGTAGGTTTGTTGGTTTAAGTTTATTTCGAACATGTATACAGTTTCAATATGTTACATCACATATTTGACATATTTTCATTTTCTTTTACAACATGTCCATATCCATGGTTCTCACCCGGAAATTGGAGCGCCATCTCCGGGTTGGGGAGGAGATCTTTCCCCAAGTGGAGGAGTTCAAGTACCTCGGAGTCTTGTTCACGAGTGAGGGAAGACTGGATCGTGAGATCGACAGGCGGATCGGTGCGGCGTCTTCAGTAATGCGGACCCTGTATCGATCCGTCGTGGTGAAGAAGGAGCTCAGCTGGAATGCAAAGCTCTCAATTTACCGGTCGATCTACGTTCCCATCCTCACCTATGGTCATGAGCTTTGGCTTATGACCGAAAGTACAAGATCACGGCTACAGGAGGCTGAAATTAGTTTCCCCCGCCAGGTGGCGAGGCTCTCCCTTAGAGATAGGGTGAGAAGCTCTGCCATCCGGGAGGAGCTCAAAGTAAAGCCGCTGCTCCTCCACATCGAGAGGAGCCAGATGAGGTGGTTAAGGCATCTAGTCAGGATGCCCCCGAACTCCTCCCTAGGGAGGTGTTTAGGTCATGTTCGGCCGGTAAGAGGCCACGGGGACAACCCAGGACACGTTGGGGAGACAGTCTCCCCCCGGCAGGAGCTGGACAAAGTAGATGGGTAGAGGGAAGTCCGGGCTTCCCTGCTTAGGCTGCTGCCCCTGCGACCCGACCTCAATATGTCCCATCCATCCATTTTCTACCGCTTATTCCCTTCGGGGTTGCGGGGGGCGTTGGAGCCTATCTCAGCTACAATTGGGCGGAAGGCGGGGTACACCCTGGACAAGTCGCCACCTCACACAGATAGACAGACAACATTCACACTCACATTCACACACTAGGGCCAATTTAGTGTTGCCAATCAACCTATCCCCAGGTGCATGTCTTTGGAGGTGGGAGGAAGCCGGAGTACCCGGAGGGAACCCACGCAGTCATGGGGAGAACATGCAAACTCCACACAGAAAGATCCCGAGCCCGGGATTGAACCCAAGACTACTCAGGACCTTCGTATTGTGAGGCAGGCGCACGAACCCCTGTCCCACCGCGCTGCCCACCTCAATATGTTACATCACATATTTTACATATTTTCATTTTCTTTTACATGTCCAAAAAGAAGTAGGTAAAGCTTATTTAACCCTACCTCTTTTTCTACTTCATAGCAATTACTAACACATATGTTCACCTTCTATTCTCATTGTATACACACTTTACATAAATTAATTCTAAATAAAGCAGTTTTCACAATAAATAGTTAAGTTATAGTTAAATATAATTGAATATGATTAAAATCCCGAGCAAGATTACTAATACCAAAGACTATAAAAATGGGACCCATTACCTCTGCTTGGCACTCGGCATCAAGTGTTGGACGAGCGCGACCACCGCTGCTGCTCACTGCTCCCCTCATCTCCCAGGGGGTGGAACAAGGGGATGGGTCAAATGCAGAGGGTAATTTCACCACACCTAGTGTGTGTGTGACTATCAGTGGTACTTTAACTATAATTCAGTGTGAATAGATGAGTTGGGCCCACCGGTCAAAATGGTTAAGAACCCGTACCTTAGAGCGGACCTATGATGATTTTCCTGAGTTACAAATTTTGTGACAACATTGATACTCGTGTTAAACAATGCCCAAGTGTCAAATCATAAGGTCCATGCATCCGGGTGTGAGATTGCATGCAATTTTGGATGCCTCTGAACCCTGTGTTTTGCTGTCTGGCTATGTTGTGAAGTCACATTGAGGTGGACGTACTTATTTGGTCATTAAGTAAAGCTGTCAGCCAGAGGGGGAGGAGCTCCACCCCCTCTGCATCATGCTGTGAGGCTGTTACGGCTGCTGCCTGGAGCCTTGTGTATTAGTCATTCTCACCTAATGCCCTCCCACCTGCTCTGATGTCTATAAAATGAATACTTCCGTGTTTATTTATCTTTATGACCTTTTACACTGCAAAAAAGAGCTAAGATCGCGGTGGCGCGGTTGGGTGAGTGGCCATGACAGCAACCTGAGGGTTCCTGGTTCGATCCCCACCTTCTACCAACCTCGTCACGTCCGTTGTGTCCTTGAGTAAGACACTTCACCCTTGCTCCTGATGGGTCGTGGTTAGGGCCTTGCATGGCAGCTCCCGCCATCAGTGTGTGAATGTGTGTGTCAATGGGTGAATGTGGAAATAGTGTCAAAGCGCTTTGAGTATCTTGAAGGTAGAAAAGCGCTAAAATACTAAATTCTTGGAAAACATACTAAAAACTAGTGAAATCTACTAGCTGCATTGACAGATGATTTTACCTGATAACATCCTAAATTAGGATTTGTATATTTAGAAATTAGCAGGACTTTTAAGATGGAAATTAGTATTTTATTCTGAAAACAAGCATTATTCAACTTGCAATTCTAAAATTAAGCATCCTGGAGATGTTGCAGAATCTTTAAGCAAGATTTTCTGTGTGGGAAAAACCAAAATAGCTTATTTGAATAGCTATATTCTTCATTTTGACAATTTTTAAACTAGAATAGAAAAAAATATAATTAAAATAAAATTAAGATTAGTCAATATCTAAAAATAGATAAATAGCTCTTAAACAAAAATTCAAATAAACTAAAAATAATACAATTTTAAATCTTGTTAAGCGGTAAATAATTTACTGTGTACATGGGACTGTTTTGTCAAGATGGACCACTGCAACATTGGATTAGCCGCTAAACTTAGATGGAAAAAGAGATGCGACATTACGACTTAGTTTGAGCTATCACAAGAAAAGGTAGAATAGTTGCATGCGCACAATAACACCAGCGTGTGGCATGCAGTGACATAAATGCTGGTTCTGTATCGAGCGGAGAAGTGTACCTAATGTTGTGACCAGGTCGTTCTATATGTTTATGAAGTTTGTTTTCGACCGTGTCTGGAAATAAAATAGTGACTTTCATCTTTAATTTTTATAATGTACATTTTCTGATTGTGGCAGTCCGCTCCCTGTATGCTCAGTGCCAGAGCTTGGTCCGCATTGCCGGCAGTAAGTCGGACACGTTTCCAGTGAGGGTTGGACTCCGCCAAGGCTGCCCTTTGTCACCGATTCTGTTCATAACTTTTATGGACAGAATTTCTAGGCGCAGTCAAGGCGTTGAGGGGATCTGGTTTGGTGGCTGCAGGATTAGGTCTCTGCTTTTTGCAGATGATGTGGTCCTGATGGCTTCATCTGGCCAGGATCTTCAGCTCTCACTGGATCGGTTCGCAGCCGAGTGTGAAGCGACTGGGATGAGAATCAGCACCTCCAAGTCCGAGTCCATGGTTCTCACCCGGAAAAGGGTGGAGTGCCATCTCCGGGTTGGGGAGGAGATCTTGCCCCAAGTGGAGGAGTTCAAGTACCTCGGAGTCTTGTTCACGAGTGAGGGAAGAGTGGATCGTGAGATCGACAGGCGGATCGGTGCGGCGTCTTCAGTAATGCGGACGCTGTATCGATCCGTTGTGGTGAAGAAGGAGCTGAGCCGGAAGGCAAAGCTCTCAATTTACCGGTCGATCTACGTTCCCATCCTCACCTATGGTCATGAGCTTTGGGTTATGACCGAAAGGACAAGATCACGGGTACAAGCGGCCGAAATGAGTTTCCTCCGCCGGGTGGCGGGGCTCTCCCTTAGAGATAGGGTGAGAAGCTCTGTCATCCGGGAGGAGCTCAAAGTAAAGCCGCTGCTCCTCCACATCGAGAGGAGCCAGATGAGGTGGTTCGGGCATCTGGTCAGGATGCCACCCGAACGCCTCCCTAGAGAGGTGTTTAGGGCACGTCCGACCGGTAGGAGGCCGCGGGGAAGACCCAGGACACGTTGGGAAGACTATGTCTCCCGGCTGGCCTGGGAACGCCTCGGGGTCCCACAGGAAGAGCTGGACGAAGTGGTTGGGGAGAGGGAAGTCTGGGCTTCCCTGCTTAGGCTGCTGCCCCCGCGACCCGACCTCGGATAAGCGGAAGAAGATGGATGGATGGATGGATGCATTTTCACAAGATACATTCAAAGATGTTTAAAGAGGGTGGGGCGTGGTTTCATTTAAAGTTAAAGTTAAAGTTAAAGTACCAATGATTGTCACACACACACTAGTTGTGGCGAGATTATTCTCTGCATTTGACCCATCACCCTTGATCACCCCCTGGGAGGTGAGGGGAGCAGTGGGCAGCAGCGGTGGCCGCGCCCGGGAATCATTTTGGTGATTTAACCCCCAATTCCAACCCTGAAATCTGGGAACCCCACCACAAACGAACATCTTGCAGACATACGCAGAAAGTAGGTTATACATTTGACTGTGTATCAAAATGTATGCATGTCCAATACATATTATTTAGACTAGGGGTGTCAAACTTGGTTTTTTTAAGGGGCCACATCGAATTTTGGCTGCCCTCAGGGGGCCGTTTGTAGTAGTGAAAATAAACGTATTTGTTACACAATCTGCATAGGCAACTTGTTTATTATTTAAAAGATTTTACGAACAGATTGGTGGATAACTTGCTTTGACATAGTAAGTCAAAGTGAAAAGCAGCCATTTGAGTGTTTATTTTTTATTACCAAAAAAGAAAACCACAAATAATGTGGTGTGTCACATAAAACGGACCACATAAAACGACGTGGTGGGCCAAATCTGGGCCCCCGGGCATTGAGTTTGACACATCTAGAGCACAAGGAAGTGTTTTATATCCCTTTTAAGTAAGTTTTTCCACATTGGCGGCCAATATGTGCAGGCGGTACAAATTCTGCCAACTTACCAATGTGGCTGTGAATGTAACAAACACATTTAAATGTGTATATAAAAATCAATTGGTTATCATTTGCGCCTCTCAGTGCTCTACCATTTGCTGTTTTACTGCTTAACTGTCAGTGACAAAGGAAAATATTGACACAATTTTTGAAACGGAGAGACTACAGTAGATAAAGGTAGTTATGTCTAAACCAGTGGTTCTTAACCTTGTTGGAGGTACCGAACCCCACCAGTTTCATATGCGCATTCACCGAACCCTTCTTTAGTGAAAAATACAATTTTGTTTTTTTTCCAAATTCAAGGCAAAGTTATATGTTTTTGGTAACACTTTAGTATGGGGAACATATTCTAAGTAACATAGACTTAATTTAGAATTATTTGGACACTAGGGGAACATATTCTAAGTAATAAAGACTTAATTTAGAGTTATTTGGTTAAGGTTAGGGTCAGGGTTAGAGGGTTAGGGTTATAATAAGGCAATGCCGAATAAGGCATTAATAAGTACTTAATAAAGACTAGTTAAGAGCCAATATGTTACTAATTTGCATGTTAATAAGCAACTAATTAATGGTGAATATGTTCCCCATACTAAAGTGTTACCATGTTTTTTTACTGGTGCACAAAATGAACCATGCATGAACATCACCTTGTTCAAACAACAAAACCAACACAGTGCATAAACTCACAACAAATTACACACTTGCAAACCAGTCAGATGTTGCCGTATCTGTAATACGCCGATATTGAGAAGTTTGTATTTACACGATGAGTCGGGTGTGTTTTGACCTCCACCGAACCCAGGTTAAGAACCACTGGTCTAAACTGTCAGAATAATTTCTGCGTAATAATTTGGTTTAATGATTGCCTATGATTCTTGGCATATGGCGTTCTACATGCTCCACTATCTTTACCTAATTATTTTGTTGTTATATGACAAAAAAATGTCAATTCATATTTCTAATGCACTACTCACAAAAGGTTAAGAATACGTATACTTGGGTAATTCATAGAAAATCATACAGTATACAATCCAATCCACTTTATTTGTATAGCACATTTAAACACCCTCGCCCTCGCCCGGAAAAGGGTGGAGTTCCATCTCCGGGTTGGGGAGGAGACCCTGCCCCAAGTGGAGGAGTTCAAGTACCTAGGAGTCTTGTTCACGAGTGAGGGAAAAGTGGATCGTGAGATCGACAGGCGGATCGGTGCGGCATCTTCAGTAATGCGGACGCTGTATCGATCCGTTGTGGTGAAGAAGGAGCTGAGCCGGAAGGCAAAGCTCTCAATTTACCGGTCGATCTACGTTCCCATCCTTACCTATGGTCATGAGCTTTGGGTTATGACCGAAAGGACAAGATCACGGGTACAGGCGGCCGAAATGAGTTTCCTCCGCCGGGTGGCGGGGCGCTCCCTTAGAGATAGGGTGAGAAGCTCTGCCATCCGGGGGGAGCTCAAAGTAAAGCCGCTGTCCTCCACATCGAGAGGAGCCAGATGAGGTGGTTCGGGCATCTGGTCAGGATGCCACCCGAACGCCTCCCTCGGGAGGTGTTTAGGGCACGTCCAACCGGTAGGAGGCCACGGGGAAGACCCAGGACACGTTGGGAAGACTGGCCTGGGAACACCTCGGGATCCCCCGGGAGGAGCTGGACGAAGTGGCTGGGGAGAGGAAAGTCTGGGCTTCCCTGCTTAGGCTGCTGCCCCCGCGACTCGACCTCATATAAGCGGAAGAAGATGGATGGATGGATGGATATTTAAACAACAGAAATGTTTCCAAAGTGCTGCACAACAATATTAAAAACAATATTCAAATATTATCCACAGCTCCACCAATGACTGAATAAAAACAAAAAATAAATAAATATAAAACTAATATAAAAACAATATAAAAATAAATGTGATTAAAACGATTTTAAAGGGTAAAACCAATTAAAACAATAAATAGAAATCAAAATTTTAAAAACACAGAGGACCAGTATACCTTTCTTGTCATGATCTCACATGCCAGTTATTCCTTTTTTTGTATTATTTCCTGTCCAGTGCTCATATTATTCATTCCACTTCCTATTTGCCTTTATTTACCTTAATTCCTTCTGGCCTGAGCGCTGGCTCCTCCACTTGTCCTTGGTTGCCAATCAGGATGCTGATGTGTTACACACATTTTCCCAAATAAAAAAAAGGCTTATTTCATGCACTTGCCTGTCGTCTCTGCATCCTGGGATTCAGACCAAAAACACCCCCACACCGAGCGTAACATCCCTGTGACTTTTCCAGTCTTTCCGCATCTCTGTTGCAACCTGCTGATGATCTGTGACAACGTTGGTGCGTTTATATAAATATCCACCAGTAAGAAGCAGCATGAGATGTTTTTTTTTTTCCATAGGAGCGCCCCTTAGGCCCAGACCAAAATAATCAAATAATATGCACACCCAGCTGTCTCAGGTTCTGCACCACATTAATGTGCAAATGAAGCCATTTTGATCCACACATGAGTCGAAACACAGGGAGGAAAAGAAAAGTGGCGTTTAAAGCTACTCAATAGCCCTTCAACGAATAGAAGAGCTGTGGCCATTCAGTCATTGCCATCTGTGGTACCATGTGGGTGGCATTGTTTTCAATATCCAGAGGCAGGTTTATAAATAAATATCAGTTGTCCCTCGGTAAAGAGATTTCATCACAGTAATGTTGTCAGATTCCTCCATCCTGCAGTCTAAAAAAACAAAATGTAGCGATTAGTCAAAATCAAAACATGAGTACGTGAGGATAAAATGATGAGCAGGCTGACAAAGAGGGCGCCAGGATCTATAAAAGGCAGCCCTGCCAATTGTTTGATCACAATGAATTACTCCCTTTAATCTGTATATTTGTATTAAAACAAATATACAATTTTTGGGAGATAGGAATGAATGACACACGTAGCTTTTATGTGGTTCAAGAGACAGCTCCTTTTAGAAGATAGTGTTTGAAATTCCATAAAGTATACTGCAGTCCATAAAACACTCACAGAGTGACGTCTTTAAAAAAAGGTTCTCCTTGCTGGTAGGCAGTACACGGTTTCAAGTGGAAAAAGCTCATACATTTTGCAATATCCTTAGCAATCTATAGAAAAGCACCATGAGGATTCTAGCGGGAACTCTCGTTCAACCCTTTTTCGATTACGCATGCACCTCCTGGTACCCTAGCACCTCCAGAACCCTCAAATCTAAACTCCAAACATCCCAGATCAAGCTAGTTAGATTACTTCTAGACCTCCACCCCAGATCCCACCTCACTCCTACCCACTTCTCCAAAGTGGGCTGGCTCAGGGTGGAGGACAGAGTAAAACAACTTGCACTGAGCCTAGTCTATAAAATCCGCTACACCTCCCTAATACCGAAGTACATGTCAAACTACCTCCTTAACGTAAATGACCGCCATAACCACAACACCAGGGGGAGCTCCACTAACCACGTTAAACCCAGATTCCGATCTAACAAAGGTCTTAACTCATTCTCTTTCTATGCCACATCAATGTGGAATGCGCTCCCAACAGGTATAAAAGAAAGGGCATCTCTATCCTCCTTCAAAACCACACTAAAAGTACACCTCCAGGCAACTTCAACCCTAAACTAACACCCTCCCCGAATTGTTAATAATCAAATGTAAACAATCAAATGCAGATTCTTTTTTTATGCCTTCTGATCTCTCACTCTCTCTCTATGTCCACTACTTGCTGTACATATCCTACCAAGTCAGACCTACACTGGTTCAATATCCATTTCTCTGTTCTCAATTGTTGATGACTGATGATAACAACCAAACCTAACCCCCCCTCCACACCCCGAATTGTAAATAATTCAATGTATACACCCTGATGATTATCTTGTGTGATGACTTTATTATGATGATAGTATATATGATAGTATATATCTGTGTCATGAATCAATTTAAATAGATCCCGACTTAAACAAGTTGAAAAACTTATTCGGGTGTTACCATTTAGTAGTCAATTGTACGGAATATGTACTTCACTGTGCAACCTACTAATAAAAGTCTCAATCAATCAATCAAAGCTGTTTTTAGGGATGTGCCGATCGATTGGCAGCCGATCAATATAAAGGGTTTGGGATTTTTGGCTAAAGTATTCCACAGTGCATTGCCGGGAGCTATTTTGAAAGCGCTAGAAATAATATTTCTGAAATATACTCAGGACCTTCGTATTATACGATACTGTGAGTCATTAGATAAGAAGTCCCCTCATCGTTATAAGGAGAAAACAGCCGTAATTGGATGTGAGGATCCTTACCAGATCGACAAGTCTGAGTGGAGCAGAGACCACAACATCTTCCTTAATGCCTCATACCCGTAATTGGTGAACTACTTAATTTTTCAGCCCAGCCCATTCTACACGTTGAAGGACTTTCAAAACTATAAAAGAGCCTTGAAAGCTACGACGGGTTTGTTTGTGGATGGGTTTGTGACGTTTGTGTGTTTATCCATAACCCAGTGGACATTGTGTCGTCAAGGCTAGAGTCATGCATTTTCAGAAATGATCCGACCCAAGATTGACACCCTTAATAATTATGGATAACCAATCTAAGGTCATCTCAGCATACTGTGACTGTAAAGCAGGACTGGGAGAATGTTGTTCTCATGTCTCTTCAGTTTTGTCTTTTGTGAAGGCTACAAGAGAAGTGAGTACAGTATCCATTATCAATACAACTACTATCAAATTTCTTCGACCAACCACATCAAGTTAATGCAATGTTTTGTTTTAGATTCATTTTTACTTACTTTTTCTTAACTACCGGAAATGAAATGATCCGAACAAACACAAAGCTGTCTTTAGAACGTCACATCTGATCAGATGATTGCAGCAATCCATGCTCGCCTTTGCTGTTTACTCTTCTGTTCAGTTGCTTCCGTCTGTCCAGAAGCATGCTAAGGAATTCAATAAAAGCTAGTAATACCTCTCCCAGCACCATTGTGGCCGTTGAAAATTGCCCACGTTGTTGGCATTGTGAGTATGGATGAATGATCAGCAACAACAGGCCCGGCCCTAACCAATCTGGCGTCCTAGGCAAGATTTTAGGTGGCGCCCCCCCCAAATCGGCAGTGAAGTGTATATACTCACAAGAAACCGAATAGCTTTGTCTTTGACCTTTTTTTTTTACTTACAACTATACCTAATATATAAAGGGGTGGAAAAGTGACTATTACCTGCTGGGCAAACATTAGCTAACCAGAAGGCAATAACAATGTAAACAAAAAACATCTGCTTAAAAGATCTAATACAAATGTCCCTGAGGAATGTAAGGTGGGAGTACTGTAATTACCCAACGTTACATTATTATTTTCCATAACAATTTAGCGTAATGTTGTAACAAATAATATTTCTATTACATAGGCTTTACTTTGCATTTTAATTAACGTGGGATTATTTTTTGTATTTAGAAATAATAGTACCAACTTTTTTTCTTTTTTTTTTTACTCCAACATTTGTGGCACTGGCGTGGCGCCCCCTGATGGACGGCGCCCTTAGCATTTGCCTATACGGCCTATGCCACGGGCCGGCCCTGAGCAACAATGAGCGTGTTTGAAAATTAATTGTGGGAAATGTAGAAAAAAAACTAAGCCCTCAACCGAGCTTTTATTAGGGATGTTTCGATCGATCAGCCACTGATCAGTTTTGGCCCATTTTCTTGAAAAAGTATGTGATCGCCATTGCCCGTATATATTGCAGTCAATTAATGCCTTTTAATGCCGATCACAAACACAGATGCTTTCTGGCTAATATTCCATCCATCCATTTTCTACACTAGCTGTCTGCCTTCTCTGGGTCGCGGGGGTGTTGGAGCCTACCCCAGCTGCACTCGGGCGGAAGGCGGGTTACACCCTGGACAAGTCGCCACCTCATCACAGGGCCAACACAGATAGACAGACAACATTCACACTCACATTCTCACACTAGGGCCAATTTAGTGTTGCCAATCAACCTATCCCCAGGTGCATGTCTTTGGAGGTTGTATTTATTCTAAGTCCCCCGGCTAATTATGTATCACCATACACAGTTTGGAGCCACTCCCTAAATTGATTATAATCCCCTCCATTTTGTAAAATAAACTGAATTTATTAGTAACTTAAGTATAATTGTCAGGATTGAGAATCAGCACCTCCAAATCCTAGTCCATGGTTCTCGCCCGGAAAAGGGTGGAGTGCCTTCTCCGGGTTGGGGAGGAGACCCTGCCCCAAGTGGAGGAGTTCAAGTACCTAGGAGTCTTGTTCACGAGTGGGGGAAGAGTGGATCGTGAGATCGACAGGCGGATCGGTGCGGCATCTTCAGTAATGCGGACGCTGTATCGATCCGTTGTGGTGAAGAAGGAGCTGAGCCGGAAGCCAAAGCTCTCAATTTACCGGTCGATCTACGTTCCCATCCTCACCTATGGTCATGAGCTTTGGTTTATGACCGAAAGGACAAGATCACGGGTACAAGCGGCCGAAATGAGTTTCCTGGCGGGGCTCTCCCTTAGAGATAGGGTGAGAAGCTCTGTCATCCGGGGGGAGCTCAAAGTAAAGCCGCTGCTCCTCCACATCGAGAGGAGCCAGATGAGGTGGTTCGGGCATCTGGTCAGGATGCCACCCGAACGCCTCCCAAGGGAGGTGTTTAGGGCACGTCCAACCGGTAGGAGGCCGCGGGGAAGACCCAGGACACGTTGGGAAGACTATGTCTCCCGGCTGGCATGGGAACGCCTCGGGATCCCCCGGGAAGAGCTGGACGAAGTGGCTGGGGAGAGGAAAGTCTGGGCTTCCCTGCTTTGACTGCTGCCCCCGCGAACCGACCTCAGATAAGCGGAAGAAGATGGATGGATGGATGGATGGATGGAATTGTCAATTATTGGTACTACCCTAAACATGTTACACATCGAGAGCAAGGAAGAGCAGGCCTGCTAATAGCTAAGCTAGCCACTAAGCTAGCTCGGAACAACAGAATAAATAGGTGCTTAAAGCAGTATTGATGGAACCATGTTGCAGCAGAAAGTAAACTGTTCATAACAGGAAATTTACAACTACAGTAGGAAGGGGATTCATACGGCCCCGTTCGTCGCAGTTCACCTGACACATGAAACGTGACGAATTAGACTTACACTATTCACTTCAGTTGCCTGATTGCAGTATAGTGGTGAATCCCTTAAAATGTGTTTTGTGGCAATTCCAACTTTGACCACAGCGTTAGTTGCAATGTAGAGTGGCACCATGCATCATTTTTAGCAGACTGCATTGCAAAATAATCAACCCCCCCTCACGTGAGATCCACCCTACTGTAGATTGATAAGAGTTGGAGAGATGGTAATAGAGCAGCACCCGTTAGTGCAGGGGTCGGGAACCTTTTTGGCTGAGAGAGCCATGAAAGCCAAATATTTTAAAATATATTTCCGTGAGAGCCATATAATATTCTTTAACTCTGAATACAACTACATGCGTGCATTTTTAAGTAAGACCAACATTTTTAGAGTATAATAAATCTCTTTTTGTTTTTAATAACATTGTTATTCTGAAGGTAACCAATAATAAATAAAATACTTCTTACCATTAATGCTGCATGGTTTTGCTGATGGCTTTGTAGTCTGGTTGATACGTGGTTATTTTTAACACTGTGATGACCAGCGGAATTATTCATTACTTATCGTGTTAAGCAATGTCAGCGAGGATTTATCTGAGAGCCAGATGCAGTCATCAAAAGAGCCACGTCTGGCTCTAGAGCCATAGGTTCCCTACCCCTGCGTTAGTGTGTCAGCATCGTCGTAGCCAGAAGTACACGGCACGTAGGAGGGCGGATCGACCCATAAATTGATGGTATCGACGCCACCGAGGATTTTTTAAATATTGTTGACAGGAGGACTTAAATGAATAATGGATAATAGTTTTTGATGTTCATTTAATTGCAGAATTCACTTGCCAAGGCAATTAAAATAATTAAAGAACATGCTTCCAAATTGGAAAAATGCATGTCTGTTCCAGCACCAATTCACACAACAAGCTTCAAGTACAGTAAGCATGGTTGGTCGAAGAACATGGCTGGCTCACACTGACTGAGCCCTGACCTTCACTTTATGAAACACATTGGAGATGCAGCATTGGTGGCCAAATACTTTTGTCAATATCATCCAACTATTTACACAAAAAGAATAATGAGCCTATTACCTGGTGATATCACGGCTATGCTGATATTTGCAGATAAGACATGTGAAAGCCCCTTAGAGAGTATAGGAAGAAAAAGCTCATCTCCTGGCTAATACATTAACAAGCGTAATCAGAGATGACAGTTTCTGTGTTGAGAAATCTCTTGGTATGAAATTACACATTCTTCACAGATGGAATTATTTTATCTTTATCGTATTACTACCCACGAGCAATTCTCAATATCCTCTATCACAGAGTGCTTCACAAATGGCATCAGCCTTTATTGCAAAGACACACTTTAAAATCAGTTTCCATGCTTTGTCTTCGCCACCCCCTCTTAGTTGTGTAGTATACAATCTTCTCTGTATGAGGTTGTGAGGTAATGTTGCTCTATTGTATATGACCATTGACTATGTTTCCATGCACTAAATAAGTCTGGTTTCTTTCTGTCCATGCATTCTCTCTAATACAGCAGTGGTGTGCCGTCAGGGCCAGCAAGGCCTTCTCTGCTGGCTTACCATAAATCATGATCATAAATTAACAAAAGTTCATTTTATTTTTAATTTACTTTTTATAAATATATACCTCCAAGTCCGAGTCCATGGTTCTCGCCCGGAAAAGGGTGGAGTGCCATCTCCGGGTTGGGGAGGAGATCTTGCCCCAAGTGGAGGAGTTCAAGTACCTCGGAGTCTTGTTCACGAGTGGGGGAAGAGTGGATCGTGAGATCGACAGGCGGATCGGTGCGGCGTCTTCAGTAATGCGGACGCTGTATCGATCCGTTGTGGTGAAGAAGGAGCTGAGCCGGAAGGCAAAGCTCTCAATTTACCGGTCGATCTACGTTCCCATCCTCACCTATTGTCATGAGCTTTGGGTTATGACCGAAAGGACAAGATCACGGGTACAAGCGGCCGAAATGAGTTTCATCCGCCGGGTGGCGGGGCTCTCCCTTAGAGATAGGGTGAGCTCAAAGTAAAGCCGCTGCTCCTCCACATCGAGAGGAGCCGGATGAGGTGGTTCGGGCATCTGGTCAGGATGCCACCCGAACGCCTTTAGGGCACGTCCGACCGGTAGGAGGCCGCGGGAAAGACCCAGGACACGTTGGGAAGACTATGTCTCCCGGCTGGCCTGGGAACGCCTCGGGGTCCCACAGGAAGAGCTGGACGAAGTGGCTGGGGAGAGGGAAGTCTGGGCTTCCCTGCTTAGGCTGCTGCCCCCGCGACCTGACTTCGGATAAGCGGAAGAAGATGGATGGATGGATGGATGGATAAATATATAAAAAGTATTCATCATATTCTCTTCATGTCATATTAGGCTCCAGTGTTGCTGTTTTTAAGTTACAGCGTTTATCCAATCAGAATTCGGCCAACTTGTTGCCAACGCGGTATGAATTCTGCCGGAGGTCTTCTGAACCTGTGCAGTTTAAACGAACGGAGGACATTCAGTTAACAGACAGTTGCAATAGCCGATCAGATCACAAGTTTTTGACTCCAGCCCATCTAAGTAGCCTTACCCGGCCAGCGGAGAAATCAGCGGTACTCACTTTTTCAATCAACAAAGCGTTGATTAGGTGGCAGACATATGTTTGCAAGGGCATTTTCAAGAAGGATATTTAAAAAGAAACTAGATCTTGTGAAACGAGGAAACGAGTGGTTTGCCTGCCACTTCCACTCGAATGAACCAACTACGAGCGTTACCAATGGCTGTACAAATTGTGAGTTCAAATATAGTTTTTGAAATTCAGTATGTTTTTTACAATTATTTTAGTTTTGACAGTACCACGTCCGATGCAGGTTTATTGCTTTTTAAAAGCGCCAAAAAATAGCCCGTTGTTTAGTGACAAATTGAGGTGATCAATGCCCAGTGTGTTTCTGTATTGTATTTTTCAAGCCATGGACATAAATAGATAGATAGATAGATAGATAGATAGATAGATAGATAGATGGATAGATAGATAGATAGATAGATAGATAGATAGATAGATAGATAGATAGATAGTACTTTATTGATTCCTTCAGGAGAGTTCCCTCAGGAACATTTCAATTTCAATTCCAGCAGCAGTGTACAAAATTGTAAAAAGTAAATAATGGGGGTATAAATGGAAACAAAATAGAAACATATTACAATAAGAATAAAAATAAAAAGCAACATTGAGAATACAAATGTAACAGTAAAATAAGAATATAACAAGAGAAACTAGACAGTAGTGACCATGTTATGAAAAAGTGTTGCACTGCTATTGTTTTGCATCCCCTGTCATCCTAGTACCCCCCCTCCCCCCCAGAGAGGAGTTGTACAGTCTAATGGTGTGTGGGACAAAGGAGTTTTTGAGTCTATTAGTCCTGCACTTGGGATGAAGCAGTCTAGCACTGAACAGGCTCCTCTGGCTACTGACAACGGTATGCAGAGGGTGACTGGCATCATCCAGGATGCTCACTAGTTTTTCCACAGTCCTCTTCTCTGCCACCGTCACCAGTGAGTCCAGTTTTATTCCGATCGTAGAATCGGCCCGCCTGATCAGTTTCTCCAGTCTGGAGCTGTCCTTCTTAGATATACTGCCCCCCCAGCACACTACGATGTAGTACAGAACACTGGCAACCACAGACTGGTAGTACATCCACAAGAGTTTTTTTTACAGTTGTTGAAGGAGTGCAGCCTCCTCGGGAAGTACAGTCTGCTCTGTCCTTTCCTGTACAAGTGGTCCGTGTTAACAGTCCAGTCCAGCTTATTGTCCACCCACACCCCGAGGTACTTGAATGAGTCCACGGTCTGTACCTCGACTCCCTCGATCACAATAGGTTGTGACCGCTGACTCGACCTCCCAAAGTGAATGACCAGCTCTTTGGTCTTTGACGGATTGAGCTGCAATCCGTCAAATCCTCCATGGCTTGAAAACATCAATTATTGTATTTTGAGAGGTATTTATTCAAGTCGGACTAAGTAAGACATCACTGAAGGCTTAGGTGGGAAACGCACGGCCCGCCAATGATGCGACATATGCCTCCCGTACAATGGGGGCGCTTATTTTCTTTTTGTGCAGATGAATGTATTGTTTTTCTTTTTGACCCAAAACCAGGCATATTTGCGGTTCCTACAAGTCAACAGCCCAGTTGTTGTTGTACTTGATGTCCACTGTAATATTGGCACAGAATACAAATAATACATAGATAGCAGACAGCGTCAAGAAATGATCTTAGATTGTGCTACGAACAAGACACCACTACCAAGAAGGTTTCAGAGTTGCTGTATGTGGGTTCAAACCGAAGACTGGTCGGAGAGAGTTGCTTTGAAGGAATTTTTGAATGAAAAACGTAAAGAATACTTTTGAATATCTGGAATTTCTTTTAATCAGCTATGGATTGTTGGAAGGAGTTTTAAATCCAAAGGAAAAAATGTTTGTGCCACTTTAGATGAGGGTTTCTGTTGTTCTGGACAAGCTTGCAGGTTGTGTGGAATACAGTTGCTAATCAGTTTGGAGTGCACAAATGCAGCTTGAAGAGATTTTTGTACCCTTTCTTATTTGCCTTGTAGTTTACCTGTTTCATTCTCTTCCATCTTACTCTTATTTGTTCTGGAGTATGAATGAAGCCAGCATTCCTTATTTCTTAGCTAGCTTTTTAAATACATTTCTATTTCTTTTTTCTCTCCCATCGATGCACCTCAAAATGTTCCGTTCTTTTAATTTGTGAAGCAAATATACAGTCTCCTCTTCATTACAGTTGTTGCCTATGTTTTGATTAAATGGGATCCACCTCTGGGTTATATACAGTACATTTAGACAGGCGCATGGCACCCACGCCCACTCGAGAGATATGCTTTTCAATCGCATAATCGAGGTGTGTTAATTCGACTTTTCAAAAGCCAAACACGATCAAATTAAGATGTTACTATGGGTTTTACAATGCTTATTATGAGCCAAATTACAGTATTTAAGAAATCAAAACAAAACAGTCATTGTGTTAATTGTTTAAGGGCCAATACAACTCCAATGCCAAGTTCCGAGCAATGTTTTTTACCCCCATTTGTCGGAATAAATATCAATCACATTGAGTTAAGTTAAGTTAAAGTTAAAGTACCAATGATTGTCACGCACACACACTAGGTGTGGTGAAATGTGTCCACTGCATTTGACCCATCCCCTTGTTCGACCCCTGGGAGGTGAGGAGAGCAATGGGCAGCACTGGTGGCCACGCCCGGTAATCATTTTTGGTGATTTAACCCCCAATTCCAACCCTTGATGCTGAGTGCCAAGCAGGGAGGTAATGGGTCCCATGTTTATAGTCTTTGGTATGACTCGGCCGGGGTTTGAACTCACGACCTACCGATCTCAGGGCGGACACTCTAACCACAAGGCCACTGAGTAGGCTATTGACTATAGTAAGGTACAGTATTGTCATGTTCGGCTTAGCTCTGGAAATCCCAACCAGTCCATTGCATTGCTATAGGATGGATTAATGAGATCCTTGGATGAAGAAGCAAATGATATTCATTCCATCAAAAAAAAAAATTATCATCACAAATAATTGCTTCACCAACTTGGTGAAGCAGTTGGAGTGTATCACTGCTAGTCTGCACCATACTGAAGCAGAAGGAGTCTAACGTCAGGCAAGAATGTTAAAATAATATCTAAATGTCTGACATTTATCCATAATAAATGGAGAAGATGCTGTTGCTGTGTTTGACGGAGAAGCAGAAAGAAATACCGTAGAAGTCCGCTCTCCAAGGTAAATACTGTACATTATTCTTACATCACTTCATGAAACTACTGTAGTTGCTTATAGTATATTCTACCGTATTGTTTTCATATAGTGTTATATTTATATTATATTTCTACAAGTTTACTTTTTAAAAGGCATGTTACATGTTAAAATTGTGCTCTCTAGGTTTTTGTTTTTTATTTAAATGAATTTAAATGGAAGACGTTCATTTTAAAATACAGGTGTTTTGAGATAAGAGAATAAATAAATTGAGGTACTCCATACAAAACTGTGAAATGGTCAGTATCAAGATCGTCTGTGTTGCTGGAAGCTCTTTATTAGGGTTGCTGGTTCCAAATCCCTTGTTGAAATAATTTAGAGATGCATTTTTGGAAATAGGTCATTTAGGCTATTTTGAAATAAATAGCTTTCAATTTCTTGACTAATTCTATCTGTTTTGCCTGTTAGTTGCGGCCTATGAGGTCTCACGCTCAGTGGTTGGCAAGCTACTTGGAAAATGTGGTAAGCTAAGCTACTTTTTGCTCTCCAATAAGCAGGGCCGGCCCGTGGCATAGGCCGTATAGGCAAATGCTAAGGGCGCCGTCCATCAGGGGGCGCCACGCCAGTGCCACAAATGTTGGAGTAAAAAAAAAAAAAAAAAGTTGGTACTATTATTTCTAAATACAAAAAATAATCCCACGTTAATTAAAATGCAAAGTATAGCCTATTTAATATAAATATTATTTGTTACAACATTACGCCCCCTCCCCCGCACGGTGCGCCCCCTCCCTTCCCGTATCATGACTTTTTTTGGACGTCACCACATCAAAAAAATCAACACAAGATGTCAAAACGGCCAAAACTGTCAGGTGCCCAGGGAAGAAAAAAGAGAAAAGAAGAGAAGGAGGAACGAGAAAAGACAGAGGTAGCAGGTAGGTGACGTTAGCCTACATGAAATTATTTGTCTGTTACAGAATGTGATAGTAACCTGGCTTTTTAGCATTAAGCTAATGTTACATGATTCGGCAATTGCTAATCAATAAATAGCTAGTTCTGTTTTAACGTCGGGTTAATATTGTGGAGGGGGCTAAATTGTTATGGAAAATAATAATGTAACGTTAGGTAATTACAGTACTCCCACCTTACATTCCTCAGGGACATTTGTATTCGATCTTTTAAGCAGGTGTTTTTGTTTACATTGTTATTGCCTTCTGGTTAGCCAATGTTTGCCTTGCAGGTATTAGTCACTTTTCCACCCCTTTATATATTAGGTATAGTTGTAAGTAAAAAAAAAAAAGGTCAAAGACAAAGCTATTCAGTTTCTTGTGATTATATACACTTCACTGCCGATGTGGTGGGGCGCCACCTAAAATCTTGCCTAGGGCGCCAGATTGGTTAGGGCCGGGCCTGCCAATAAGCGTAGCTAAGCCACAAGTGAAGCTATCCTCGCAGAATTGGAGCAAGCAACACTACAAGCGACATGGCAAAAACACCACATATATATAAACATATATCTCAGCTTAATGTACAACTTTCCAGCAAACAAATAGGCAGAGGATAAATGCTCAGTTTATTATAATAAATACAAACTCTGTCCGGATTTTAAACATTTCTTTTAACTTGCAAAGTTGCGGTACCATGTACAAGAAGAAGGGGTAAACACTGGAAACAAATTAAATTTAAGGCAGTTAAACAATAATAATAATATTAAGTAAACACCAAATATATACTTTCTAATGGAATGGGGATTTTGCAGCGCAAGGATAAAATAAAAATTATGTCAATTAAGTAAAAGTAAATGGCCTACTGATGCACCCTTGAAGAAACATAGTTATTTAAACAAGACCCTCGCCTCATGTGGTTTCTGCCACTGTTGCAATGTTTTGATTTTGCTTCCTGGTTTTAAAGCGTCATGACCCACCCTCGCTTGCCTCTGATTGGCCTGTTGTAATGCTTTGCCCTAACCTTAGCCAATCGTGACACATATTTGTAAACTGACCAATCATCATAGATTTCTCTTAATCAAACCAACCAATCATCGTAGAGTTTCTTCGTATTTAGTTTTTGTTTTTGCTCCCCCCCACCACCGGATCCCCAGGACGGACAAACAGTAATGAATGGATGTGCAGTCCATTTTCTTTCTTTGTAGCTTTTATAATAATAATAATACATTAGATCTATATAGTGCTTTTCTAGACACTCAAAGTGCTTCACAGAGAAGTGGGAACCCATCATTAATTCATTCACTCCACATTCACACCTGGTGGTGGTAAGCTACATTTGTAGCCACACCTGCCCTGGGGTAGACTCATGGAAGTGTGGCTGCCAGTTTGTGCCTACGTCCCCTCTGACCACCACCCGTCACTCATTCACCAGTGTGAGTGGCACTGCCCAAGGACACAACGGCAGTGATTTGGATGACAAGAGGCGGGGAGTGAACCTGCAACCCTCAAGTTTCCGGCACAGCTGCTCTACCCCTTGTGTGGTGTTCGGGTCTGTGGGACCCGTTTTCATTTTTTTATTAAAAGAAAAATGATGCAATTAATTAATTTTTCAAGCTGAGACTCACTGACTTTGGCTCATTTTCTGTGAAGAACATATATCAGAATACATATTTAATGACCACACACCATACACCCCCCTTACACATTTCTATTACATATAAGATGTCCGGGTCCACTGGACCCGGGGATAACAGAAGTGTGGAAATTGATGTTCTGTGTACCACACGCACCCACCCACCCACACTCACACACACACACACACACACACATACACACAGCAGGCCTAGACAGGAGGAGGTACACAGAACATCAGAAGGTCAAATGTGCGAGAAAATGAGAGCAGACAGTGTTGACAAACAATGTTGTGTGGGAACCGCAGGTGCAGAAACACAAAAGAAGAATCCCTGTGGGATGCAGAAACTGGCAGACAAATTTTCCATGCAACGTTCATATAGTTGTTACTCAGCCAGCGTTTGTGGGTCTGATGGACCTGTTGCGTTTTGTGGCTTTTAATGCCTCGCAATCAAACACTTTTATGTTAAAATACTGAACAGATGTTTACCTTATCCCAATAAACATCTGTTCAGTATTTTGACATAAAAGTGTTTGACTGTGAGGCATTAAAAGCCACAAAATGCAACGGGTCCATCAGACCCACAAACAATTTGAACATTACACAAGGGCTTCCCACCATGCCATGCCGCTTTATGGACGCGCACGTCGCTACATGGGTTTTAAAATAGCTAAGCGACAGGAATCGCTGTTTGTTCAAACAGTAGCTACCGCCACGCTACTGGGAAATGTAGTTAGGCTACGTAGCGTCGCTACTTGCAGAAAACCGGCCTTGCCTTCCGAGCAAATCTTAAACATTCCTCTCAGACTTCCCTTCCCGCAAAACTAGTTGTAAGAAGAAAAGTTTCAGGTGAAGTGCTGCTTTTGCTGCCGAATGGCTGAAGTGCTTGCTGGAGGGCTTCTGTCAAGAGTGTGCAGTGAAGATTTATTGCAGACATCCCATCCCGACCTTCGGTGTGGTCAGAGAAAAGGGGGATAAGAAAGAGTAGAATAGCAGGCTGTTGAATATGGTGTAGGAGTGCCCGAAAGGTGCGTGTGTTGTCAGGGTTTAGTTAATCAGGAGAAGGCGTGTGATAGATGTTAGGTGTCAGTCGGCGAGCTTGTTCAATGTTTATCACCACTGCATGACGTTGTTTCACTGTTACAATGTACGCTTCTCCCCTCTTTTGCATCCAAGTACATTCTATCATGAGTCGGTTTAAGGCTTTGTGGCTTGTGTTGTTATATTTTGGTATCGGTACCAGTACTCAAATTATTTTGGTACTTTTTGGTACTTTTCTAAATAAAGGGGACCACAAAAAAATGGCATTATTGGCTTTATTTTAACAAAAAATCTTACGTTATATTAAACATATGTTTCTTATTGCAGTTACCGTATTTTCCGCACTATAAGGCGCACCGGATTATTAGCCGCACCTTCAATGAATGGCATATTTCATAACTTTGTCCACCAATAAGCCGCCCCGGACTATAAGCCGCGCCTACGCTGCGCTAAAGGGAATGTCAAAAAAACAGTCAGATAGGTCAGTCAAACTTTAATAATATATTAAAAACCAGCGTTCTAACAACTCTGTTCACTCCCAAAATGTACGCAAATGTGCAATCACAAACATAGTAAAATTCAAAATAGTGCAGAGCAATAGCAACATAATGTTGCTCGAACGTTAATGTCACAACACACAAAATAAACATAGCGCTCACTTTCTGAAGTTATTCTTCATTCGTAAATCCTTCGTCTTCGGTGTCCGAAGTGAAAAGTTGGGCAAATTTACGATCCACTGGCAGATGTTGGCGTCGTCTGGCGCTGCCTCCTCGTCTTAGTGAAGGTGTGTTCGCCTTCTGTCCTCCATTGTTCCCACGCAGTTAGCAGTCTAGCTTCGAATGCCCTGTTGACACCAATATCTAGCGGCTGGAGGTCTTTTGTCAATCCACCCGGAATGACGGCGAGTATTGAATTAAGCGCGTAAGCGTGTCTCTCAATGTGCTGTTATGAGCTAGCAAATATAACAACTACACTACCCAGCATGCAACGATAGTGACGAGCATGCGCGGTAGCCCTGAGAAGCGTTGTATGCTGGCAGTTAGCACGCTGTGAGTAAACGTTGAGAACTCAGTTAACACGCCTCGTCTGCATTATTTATAATTAGACAGACAACACACTTAATAGGAGCCATTTTGGGGTCTTTACATAAACACACAAATGGAAATGAAACGTCACATATCCCAGCATGCACCGCGCGCTTCTTCTACGGGGAAAAAAGATGGCGGCTGTTTACCGTAGTTGCGAGACCTAAACTTTATGAAAATGAATCTTAATATTTATCCATATATAAAGCGCACCGGGTTATAAGGCGCACTGTCAGCTTTTGAGAAAATTTGTGGTTTTTAGGTGCGCCTTATAGTGCGGAAAATACGGTAAGTCCTTAAATAAAATAGTGAACATACAAAAAAACGTGTCTTTTAGTAGTAAGTAAACAAACAAAGGCTCCTAATTAGTCTGCTGACATATGCAGTAACATATTGTGTCATTTT
Source organism: Nerophis lumbriciformis (assembly GCF_033978685.3). Classification (NCBI taxonomy): domain Eukaryota; kingdom Metazoa; phylum Chordata; class Actinopteri; order Syngnathiformes; family Syngnathidae; genus Nerophis; species Nerophis lumbriciformis. Next base: position 3,036,863 of record NC_084577.2, read on the forward strand.
CCATTCTATTATTTTGTCAACATTATTAAGGACAAGTGGTAGAAAATTAATTATTAATCTACTTGTTCATTTACTGTTAATATCTGCTTACTTTCTCTTTTAACATGTTCTATCTACACTTCTGTTGAAATTTAATAATCACCTATTCTTCTGTTGTTTGATACTTTACATTAGTTTTGGATGATACCACACATTTAGGTATCGATCCGATACCAAGTAGTTACAGGATCATACATTGGTCATATTCAAAGTCCTCATGTGTCCAGGGACATATGTCCTGAGTTTATAAACATAATATACATTTTAAAAAAACTAAAGAAGATGTTGTGATGCCAAAAAATAACGACATAATCATAGTAGTATCGACTAGATACGTGCCTGTACTTGATATCATTACAGTGGCTGTTAGGTGTAGATCCACCAATGGCGTTTGTTTACATTTTGATGCCGGTGAGCGTAGTGAAGCATGTTTAGCTATTCCTCGTCTTGCAGGGATTATACTTGTAAGAAACTCACTTTATTTGTCGCCATGGAGGCGAGGATTAGTGATTTAGAAGTAACTAAAACACTGCCGACGGCTAATGGACGTTAGCCGCTAGCTAGCTAGCCATGTCTTAAAGCATCTCTTCTTGAGGGTGTTTCAGTGTTATAACTTCACCTTTATCTTGAGGCCAAAATGCGTCTGTTCTTCCTTTTCTATCTACACACTGTGTCCTCTTGTAAGTACTCTGTGATTGTGCGCTGCCGAACATGCTCGTCTGCTCGTAAAACCAGCAATGTCACGACATGACGACGACGCGGGCGCGTTTCAGAGGCGATATAATACCGAAAAGTATTCATTAGAACTGCGGTACTATACTAATACCGGTATACCGTACAACCCTATTTGTGGCATGTATGTCGCATTATGCATGCAGCTGGTAATCAGCAACAAAATACGGAAAAGTGACCCACTGCCAGCCTGATGAATCTAATCCAGCGTCATGCATGCATCACTGGTGGGTTCAGGCAATGTGGAACTGTACCTCATAAGCATACATGTGCTTTGCAAAACAAGGACAGCACATGTTCATTATGTTTAATCACCCATCCAAAAAACATCTTTAAAAAAGCAGATATTCTCATAATGCTGCATCAATTTCTTAGTTACTTTGTTTACATGGAAAAAATATATATTTTCCAGTGATTCTACGCGGGTTCCATCTCGTGGTACACCAAATAATCACTTAAAAAATATTCGGGACCACTTTACTATGGGGAACATATTCACCATTAATTAGTTGCTTATTAACATGCAAATTACCGTATTTTTCGGAATATAAGTCGCACCGGAGTATAAGTCGCACCTACCAAAAATGCATAATAAAGAAGGAAAATTATATAAGTCGCACTGGAGCCCGGCCAAACTATAAAAAAAACTGCGACTTATAGTCCGAAAAATACAGTAGTAACATATTGGCTCTTAATTAGTCATTATTAAGTACTTATTAATGCCTTATTCTGCATGGCCTTATTATAGAACCAATTATAAACCCTAACCCTCACCCTCTAACCCTAACTCTAACCCTAACCCTAACCCTAACCAAATGACTCTAAATTAAGTCTTTGTTACTTAGAATATGTTCCCCTGGTGTCCAAATGACTCTAAATTAAGTCTTTGTTACTTAGAATATGTTCCCCGTACTAAAGTGTTACCAAATATTCAAACACAGTGTAACTGTTCAAACTGTGTGTAATGTTACAGTGTCCAAAAATATTTAATGAATATTTAAGCCTACTACGCTACTGTGTTTTATTGTTAGTCGTTATGGTGGTACTTGGAGAGCCAAGTGTTTCCGAGGTGCTATTTGGTGAAAAAAGGTTTGAGAACCTCTTCTCTATAACACACTCCCGAAAAAAGAGGTAGGAGACTATACTTATGATGATAAATGTTTCTATTATCAGCATATTTGGTAATCGCCCTATTGTCTAATAATTGAGTCCCTAAACCAGGGGTGTCAAAGTCATTTTAGCTCAGGGGCCGCACGGTGGAAAATCTGTGCACACGCGGGCCGGACTATTAAAATCATGGCATTAAAACTAAAAACCAAAGACAACTTCATATTGTTTTCTTTGTCTTGCGTTGGCCAAAAATAGAACAAACACATTCTAAAAAAATTACAATAAAAATTTAGAAAAAAATACCGGCAGCGGTAAAGTTTAGATCCATGAAGGAAAGAAGAAAGTGAATGAATGTTTATAACGGAATACATTTACATACTGTATGCTTACTAGGGATGTCCGATAATATTATCGGCCGATAAATGTGTTAAAATGTAATATCGGAAATTATCGGTATGGTTTTTTTATTATCGGTATCGTTTTTTTTGTGTTTTTTTTTTTTTTTGTTTTTATTATTAAATAAACATAAAAAACACAAGATACACTTACAATTAGTGAACCAACCCAAAAAACATCCCTCCCCATTTACACTCATTCACACAAAAGGGTTGCTTCTTTCTGTTATTAATATTCTGGTTCCTACATTATATATCAATATATATCAATACAGTCTGCAAGGGATACAGTCCGTAAGCACACATGATTTTGCATGCTGCTGGTTCACTAATAGTACTAACCTTTAACAGTTCATTTTACTAATTTTCATTAATTACTAGTTTCTATGTAACTGTTTTTATATGGTTTTACTTTCTTTTTTATTCAAGAAAATGTTTTTAATTTATTTATCTTATTTTATATATATATTTTTAAAGTACCTTATCTTCACCATACCTGGTTGTCCAAATTAGGCATTATAATGTGTTAATTCCACGACTGCATATATTGGTTGATATCAGTATCGGTTGATATCGGTATCGGTAATTAAAGAGTTGGACAATATCGGAATATCGGATATCGGCAAAAAGCCATTATCGGACATCCCTATTGCTTACTCTTTTTTTTTCTTTTGTATTATTTTTTTTTAATGAAGTGAAGTGAAGTGAAGTGAATTATATTTATATAGCGCTTTTCTCAAATGACTCAAAGCGCTTTACATAGTGAAACCCAATATCTAAGTTACATTTAAACCAGTGTGGGTGGCACTGGGAGCAGGTGGGTAAAGTGTCTTGCCCAAGGACACAACGGCAGTGACTAGGATGGCGGAAGCGGGGATCGAACCTGGAACCCTCAAGTTGCTGGCACGGCCGCTCTACCAACCGAGCTATACCGCCCCGTAACGTTTATGAAAACCTTTTTTCCAAAACACAATATAGAATGTGAGCAATAACAGTATAATGCTTACATTTATAATTTGTTTTCAAAATGGTTACAAAAAAGTGGGACCCCAAAAATGTACTGTGGGACCCTATTTTTTTTTACTTGATGGGGTGGACCCCATTTTGAAAATTCCTAGTGCCATCATTGACGGATTATTGGCGCGTGCAAAACAGCAGCAGGCTGTGCTCTAATACTAATCAAATATCATCTCGGGGGGCCATAGATAATTCATTCTTGCCATGGCTTGACTTTGACACCACTGCCCTAAACTCTATTAACATGTACCGTATTTTCCACACTATAAGGCGCACCTAAAAACCACAAATTTTCTCAAAAGCTGACAGTGCGCCTTATAACCCGGTGCGCTTTATATATGGATAAATATTAAGATTCATTTTCATAAAGTTTAGGTCTCGCAACTACGGTAAACAGCCGCCATCTTTTTTCCCCGTAGAAGAAGCGCGCGGTGCATGCTGGGATATGTGACGTTTCATTTCCATTTGTGTGTTTATGTAAAGACCCCAAAATGGCTCCTATTAAGTGTGTTGTCTGTCTAATTATAAATAATGCAGACGAGGCGTGTTAACTGAGTTCTCAACGTTTACTCACAGCGTGCTAACTGCCAGCATACAACGCTTCTCAGGGCTACCGCGCATGCTCGTAACTATCGTTGCATGCTGGGTAGTGTAGTTGTTATATTTGCTAGCTCATAACAGCACATTGAGAGACACGCTTACGCGCTTAATTCAATACTCGCCGTCATTCCGGGTGGATTGACAAAAGACCTCCAGCCGCTAGATATTGGTGTCAACAGGGCATTCGAAGCTAGACTGCTAACTGCGTGGGAACAATGGATGACAGAAGGCGAACACACCTTCACTAAGACGAGGAGGCAGCGCCAGACGACGCCAACATCTGCCAGTGGATCGTAAATTTGCCCAACTTTTCACTTCGGACACCGAAGACGAAGGATTTACGAATGAAGAATAACTTCAGAAAGTGAGCGCTATGTTTATTTTGTGTGTTGTGACATTAACGTTCGAGCAACATTATGTTGCTATTGCTCTGCACTATTTTGAATTTTACTATGTTTGTGATTGCACATTTGCGTACATTTTGGGAGTGAACAGAGTTGTTAGAACGCTGGTTTTTAATATATTATTAAAGTTTGACTGACCTATCTGACTGTTTTTTTGACATTCCCTTTAGCGCAGCGTAGGCGCGGCTTATAGTCCGGGGCGGCTTATTGGTGGACAAAGTTATGAAATATGCCATTCATTGAAGGTGCGGCTAATAATCCGGTGCACCTTATAGTGCGGAAAATACGGTATTCATCATTTAACATGATAAATGTTATTCTTCAAGATTGTACTTAAAGAAAAAAACTCATTTGTTCCACACGCCATCAGACTGTACAACTCCTCTCTGGGGGGAGGGGGGTACTCGGATGACAGGGGATGCAAAACAATAACAATACTGAAAAAAAACTGCAACAAAAAAACAGTGCAATACATTTTCATTACATGGTCACGACTGCATAGTTTCTCTTGATATGTTCTTATTGTTTTTGTTTTTTATTTTTATTCTTATTGTTACATTTTCTATTTTATTTCCATTTATACCCCCATTATTTACTTTCGACATTTTAAATTCAATCTCAATTCTGTACACTGCTGCTGGAATTTTAATTTTCCTGAGGGAACTCTCCTGAAGGAATCAATGAAGTACTATCTATCTATCTATTTTATTGTTGTGTATTGAGCTTTTATTATCTTTAATTAAGGCGTCAAGCATACGTTTACATCATCCTGGCACTATCAGCTATTTAAGAGGTTCCTGCTGTATGAAGCCCGGGGGGGCCATTTTCGGCCAGCAGCTAATTTTTTAAAAGGCCTGCGGCACATTTTAAAAATACGAATACAAAAAACATAAAAAAAATGGAATATAAGAGCAAACAGGTGCAATGTAAAGAGAAAATGTTGCAATATTGAGACTGTTAACACAAAGCTGCCATTCAGGCAGTTTTTTTTTCCACTTTAAAATTGCCATTGCTAAAAAATAATAAAACATTTATGATGTGTATTTCTGGTCTCGTCACCCCCTCCTGGGCAGACGGGCAACACGGCAGTGCGGCTGGATCAAAAGAGACGTCGGAGACGCTTTACTGAACAAAAAGTTGCTTTATTACAAGCGAGCATCATTATACAGGACTGCACTACCTGGAGGAGGTCAAATCAAAAAAAATGAGGCACTCCTAACTTGGAGGAGCCATACCACAGTCTTATATTCCTTCTTTCTCTGTCTGGGTGTGTATATATATATATATATATATATATATATATATATATATATATATATATATATATATATATATATATATATATATATATATATATATAAGAAATACTTGAATTTCAGTGTTCATTTATTTACACATATACACACACATAACACTCATCTGCTCATATATATATATATATATATATATATATATATATATATATATATATATATATATATATATATATATATATATATATAAAATAAAATAAAATAAAATAAAAAATATATATATATATAGCTAGAATTCACTGAAAGTCAAGTATATATATATATATATATGTATATATATATATATATATATATATATATATATATATAAAATAAAATAAATATATATATATATATATAGCTAGAATTCACTGAAAGTCAAGTATATATATATATATATATATATATATATATATATATGAAATACTTGACTTGGTGAATTCTAGCTGTAAATATACTCCTCCCCTCTTAACCACGCCCCCTGTCCCATCCCCGACCACGCCCCTCGCCACCCCCCACCTCCCGAAATCGGAGATCTCAAGGTTGGCAAGTATGCACTAACCAACAAACATAAACGGGTGAGTGAGCTCATGGTGCATTTCATTTGTACTGGGAAGTCAGAATTTCCAAGTTCTTAGTCGGAATTTCTACTGGAATGGCCCTCGAGGTTGGATTTCCGACTCGGAAAGTCCGAGCATTCTCACCACCCAGAGTTTGTTTCAAAAATGGCTGCTCTGGATAGTGATTGTCCGCTTCTATAATACTCGTTATTAGCGCTTCTAATTAGTTTGTGTCACAGTAAATCAGCCATATACAATGTATTGTTGTACTTTTATAAATGGTAACGTCACTGTAGTGTAAACTACATTTATTTCATGTGGTATATACTCTGTACATCGCTAGCAATAGCATCTGTGTTTTGTGGTCATCCATTGTGTTTGAAGGTTGCAGAAAGAGTGCGTATTTTTCCAGAAGTAAAAATAGTTTTCGTGGATGTGGACATCTTGATTTCCAAAGTTGTAACTGGAAGGCTCACAACTCGGCTGTGACGTCATTCCTGACTTCCGAATTCCGAGGTAAATGGCACGTAGCATCAGGCATTCCTAGCCACAAGAACGTAAATGGAAAGGGACTTGGAGTGCTGGCAACATAAATATAAAGGCTTAGTGGCCACATGCGTGGACAGCACCTTTTAGCTTGTATTTCCAAAATTGTCTGCACTACTGAATTGGGGTCTTATGGCCACTTATGTGGACACTTATACTGTCATCTGGTGGTGTCAGAAGGGTGAAACATACAATGGAATTTGGAAAACAAAAAAGTGTAAAAATGAGAATTAGCATGTCACTAAACATGAAGTACATGTTTGTTACTTATGGACTAAGTACATTATATCAAAATATGATTCTTAGTTGTTATTCTAATTAGGGTCCAATAAGCCCAAATAGCAAAAAGAAATAATAAAAAAAAAGCATGTAAACAAACAGCTTGGGCCTTAAGAGGTTTTAAACCGGTCCTTCTCAAATAGTGGGGAGGGCTTACTTTTTTGCCATACCAGAATATGATGAAGTGTATGCAGCACTTGGCTTCACTGTATAGACCAGGGTTCGGCAGCTCAAAATGTTGAAAGAGCCATATTGGACCAAAAATACGTTAAACTAATCTGTCTGGAGCCGCAAAAAAATGAAAAGTCATATATAAGTGTTATAATGAAGGCAACACATGACGTAAATGTCTATATCAGCTATATTAGCCTACTATCAAAATGACTTTAAAAGTCTTATACAAGTGTTGTAATGAAGACAACACATGACGTAAGTGTCTATATTAGCTATAATGGCCTACTATCAACATGACTGTGTGTTGCCGGCTGAAGCAAATCTTCGTTGACAGAAATGTTGAAATGTAATATTTATTCTACACATTTTTACAATATTAGAAACCATTAGTAAATCAGAGGCTACTCAGAAGGTGGAATAACTCCTGGAAATGACTGGCTTTTAATGGCCAAAGGTATAGATGTGTGTGTCCAAGTAAAAGGAAACGGCAGGCTGTCTTCTTTTAATAGATTCATTACAATCTTTGGCAAGCGAGGTATTGTTTGCTGTGGTCTGGAACAACATCTGAAATGTGTCATGAGACATGCAAAACTAAATTATATACAAAGAGGATAAAAGTAAACTATATTAAATGAGCTCAAATATACCTACAAATGTGGCATAAAGATGCAATATATACATACAGCTAGTATAAATAACCTGATTAGCACTCCTACAAGTCAATAACATCAACAAAGCGCACCTTTGTGCATTCACACACAGCATGAAACTTTTGGTGGACAAAATGAGACAAAGAAGGAGTGGAAGATTTTACATGTAAACAAACTTTGTTCTTCACCTGTGCTTGTTTTTAAAGGGCTTTATAAATAAAGTTGGCATGGTATGGTAACTGTTGCGTCACAGTCCACACTATGGTGAGTTCAAGAACCACCGAAATTAGTAGGACAAATCGATGGTCACCAAATGCTCTCATCAGTGAAGCATACACACAAACATATTCAACAGTGAGCTTTCTAACAATTGGGAAGGTTTGTGTCATGTTTGTCCTCAAACAAAAAACATACTAAAACAAAAACAATTTTTTCCTCCATCTTTTTACATTTTTAATCATTTTTTTAAAAATGCTCCAGGGAGCCACTAGGGCGGCACTAAAGAGCCTAAGAGCCGCGGGTTGCTGACCCCCGGTGTAGCCAAATGATACTTATTATAGTCACGGTGGAGAGTGGGGGGTTGTGAAATTGTATTTTTCCTGGGGGGTTGTAACAGAAAATAGCACTGCTCTAACCTAAGAAGAATAACAATAAAACCAACACAGGACATGATCGGGAGGGACCGGTTTTAACACAAAATGTTTCATAGTTTGTGTTTTTGCCATGAAAAACAGGTTGTTGTTTTTCTACAAAAAGGGCATTAAACCTTAAACAAATGTAAATGTATTGTCAACGGATAAATCTGAAGTTGGTTTATAGATATTTTAGCATTGGAATGAAAATAAATACATAATTAAATACTTGTTTTTAATCCTTTAATGACTGAGACCCTTATGGGTTCCTGGGACCTTTATCATTTACCAAAATTGAGCAGGGCCCTAATGGTTAAAATAAATATTGTTTTGGTATTGAAAATGAAAAATATAAAAATGGCCCCTGCATGCTTTCATTTTTCAGTGTGTGGCCCTCAGTGGAAAAAGTTGGGACACCCCTGGGTTAGGGGCTATTAACGACTATACATCTGTTGATACATATTGATAAGGTACACAAATGAACTTGGACTGAGGGGTACAAAAATGTCTCTTAAAGAGGTACTGTCAGGACTTGGTCCTAGGGGTTTGTTTTCCCGGAAGGCAACGGAAAGTTGGCACGGGCAAGACGGGAATGTGAGTACATGATTTTATTTAACACTATCAAAAAAGAACAAACGAAAGGCGCGCACAATGGCGGAGGTACAAAACTTGGCTAATGAAAACAAAAGACTTGCTAGTTCAGGCTTGTCAACCTGGTTTTCATTGACCTGCCGTCAGAGGGCCAATTGTAACAGTAACTACATATATGAATATAAATTTGTTTGTGTGAATGGCACCTCGGGGGCCAGAAATGACACCATACAAGAATTCAGTTGAAAACTTGGGAGAAAAGATGTCCGATAATGGCTTCTTTGTCGATATCCGATATTCGGATATTGTCCGACTCTTAATTACCGATTCCAATATCAACCGATACCGATATATATACAGTCGTGGAATTAACACATTATTATGCCTAATTTTGTTGTGATGCCCTGCTGGATGCATTAAACAATGTAACAAGGTTTTCCAAAATAAATCAACTCCATCCATCCATCCATTTTCTACCGCTTATTCCCTTTGGGGTCACGGGGGGCGCTGGAGCCTATCTCAGCTACAATCGGGCGGAAGGCGGTGTACACCCTGGACAAGTCGCCATCTCATCGCAGGGCCAACACAGACAGACAGACAACATTCACACTCACATCCACACACTAGTCAACTCAAGTTATGGAAAAAAAATGCCAACATGGCACTGCCATATTTATTATTGAAGTCACAAAGTGCATTATTTTTTTTAACATGCCTCAAAACAGCAGCTTGGAATTTGGGACATGCTCTCCTCGAGAGAGCATGAGGAGGTTGAGGTGGGCGGGGTTGGGTGGGGGGTGTATATTGTAGCGTCCCGGAAGAGTTAGTGCTACAAGGGGTTCTGGGTATTTGTTCTGTTGTCTTTATGTTGTGTTACGGTGCGGATGTTCTCCCGAAATGTGTTTGTCATTCTTGTTTGGTGTGGGTTCACAGTGTGGTGCATATTTGTAACAGTGTTAAAGTTGTTTATACGGCCACCCTCAGTGTGACTTGTATGACTGTTGACCAAGTATGCCTTCCATTCACTTGTGTGTGTGAAAAGCCGTAGATATTATGTGATTGGGCCGGCACGCAAAGGCAGTGCCTTTAAGGTTTATTGGTGCTCTGTACTTCTCCCTACGTCCATGTACACAGCGGCGTTTTAAAAAGTCATACATTTTACTTTTTGAAACCGATACCGATAATTTCCGATATTACATTTTAAAGCATTTATCGGCCGATAATATCGGCAGTCCGATATTATCGGACATCCCTACTTGGGAGACAAACATTTTTGCAGCAAATTCAATCAATCAATCAATCAATCTTTATTTATATAGCCCTAAATCACAAGTGTCTCAAAGGGCTGCACAAGCCACAACGACATCCTCGGTACAAAGCCCACATACGGGCAAGGAAAAACTCACCCCAGTGGGACGTCGATGTGAATGACTATGAGAAACCTTGGAGAGGACAGCATATGTGGGTAACCCCCCCCCTCTAGGGGAGACCGAAAGCAATGGATGTCGAGTGGGTCTGACATAATATTGTGAGAGTCCAGTCCATAGTGGATCCAACATAATAGTAAGAGTCCAGTCCATAGTGGGGCCAGCAGGACACCATCCCGAGCGGAGACGGGTCAGCAGCGCAGAGATGTTCCCTGCCGGTCCACCCCGGGTCCCGACTCTGGACAGCCAGCACTTCATCCATGGCCACCGGACCTGTGCACCTCCGCCCCTCCGCCCCTCAAGGAAAAGGGGAGCAGAGGAGAAAAGAAAAGAAACGGCAGATCAACTGGTCTAACAGGGGGGCTATTTAAAGGCTAGAGTATACAAATGAGTTTTAAGATGGGACTTAAATGCTTCTACTGAGGTAGCATCTCTAATTGTTACCGGGAGGGCATTCCATAGTACTGGAGCCCGAATAGAAAACGCTCTATAGCCCGCAGACTTTTTTTGGGCTCTGGGAATCACTAATAAGCCGGAGTTCTTTGAACGCAGATTTCTTGCCGGGACATATGGTACAATGCAATCGACAAGATAGGACGGAGCTAGACCGTGTAGTATTTTATACGTAAGTAGTAAAACCTTAAAGTCACATCTTAAGTGCACAGGAAGCCAGTGCAGGTGAGCCAGTATAGGCGTAATATGATCAAACTTTCTTGTTCTTGTCAAAAGTCTAGCAGCCGCATTTTGTACCAACTGTAATTTTTTAATGCTAGACATAGGGAGCCCCGAAAATAATACGTTACAGTAGTCGAGACGAGACGTAACGAACGCATGAATAATGATCTCAGCGTCGCTAGTGGATAAAATAGAACGAATTTTAGCGATATTACGGAGATGAAAGAAGGCCGTTTTAGTAACACTCTTAATGTGTGACTCAAACGAGAGAGTTGGGTGGAAGATAATACCCAGATTCTTTACTGATTCGCCTTGTGTAATTGTTTGGTTGTCAAATGTTAAGGTGGTATTATTAAATAAATGTCGGTGTTTAGCAGGACCGATAATCAGCATTTCCGTTTTCTTGGCGTTGAGTTGCAAGAAGTTAGCGGACATCCATTGTTTAATTTCATTAAGACACGCCTCCAGCTGACTACAATCCGGCGTGTTGGTCAGCTTTAGGGGCATGTAGAGTTGGGTGTCATCAGCATAACAATGAAAGCTAACACCGTATTTGCGTATGATGTCGCCTAGCGGCAGCATGTAAATACTAAAGAGTGCAGGGCCAAGAACCGAACCCTGAGGAACTCCGCACGTTACCTTAACATAGTCCGAGGTCACATTATTATGGGAGACGCATTGCATCCTGTCAGTAAGATAAGAGTTAAACCACGACAAAGCTAAGTCTGACATACCAATACGTGTTTTGATACGCTCTAATAAAATATTATGATCGACGGTATCGAAAGCAGCGCTAAGATCAAGAAGCAGCAACATAGATGACGCATCAGAATCCATCGTTAGCAGTAGATCATTAGTCATTTTTGCGAGGGCTGTCTCCGTAGAGTGATTTGCCCTGAAACCGGATTGAAAAGGTTCACAGAGATTGTTAGACACTAAGTGTTCATTTAGCTGCTGTGCGACAATTTTTTCGAGGATTTTCGAAATAAAGGGAAGGTGGGACACCGGTCGGTAGTTTACCATGAGGTCAGGATCAAGGTTAGGTCTTTTGAGCAGAGGATGAATAACCGCTTTCTTGAATGCTAGGGGAACAGTGCCAGAGGAAAGTGATAAGTTTATAATATTTAGCACTGATGGACCTAATAATACAAAAAGCTCCTTGATAATTCCTATGAAGTCTTCTGTTTGGTCCCACGACGGCACAGCAAGGTCATTGTTATCAAAAGGTAGTCGTTTGCTTGTTCACACCAGTCTCAAAAACTGTTGTTTCAGGCCATTGAGATTGCCGTTGGCGCGTGGATGAAAGGCCGAAATGATGCAATACCTTACCGTTCCCGCCTAAAAACGTTCCCGTGTGGAAAGGGCCTAACACACTATTCCTAACAAAAAGTGGATGTGGAGACACATTTCTGGATGTGAAGGAGCAATTTGTGAAGAGGTCATTTGGCTGTTGACTCTCACCACTGCTTCAAGTGCCGCTGTATATAATTGCTATGGTAATTAATCACTTTTACCAATCGGTTATTCACAGTCAACACACACCTATGCACACAGACACACAACACTATTTCCTATGCCGCTGTCGCTCTTGTTTACTTCTGTTACTGTAATTATATGTTAGCAGACAGCCAATTTCCAGTGCTTAAAACAATTGACAGAATAATGATTTATGGCAAATGAAGGCTTTTCTTTCTTTCTTTCTGAGGCTATAATTAAAGACGGCAACAAGTAGAATAGAAAACTGTCAAATCAAGAAACTTTTTTAAGGTTCAAAATTGCAACCAGTGACTGTCTGCAACCTGAAAGGACCCACATCATCCAGATGGCCAGAAATTTCACTTACAAGTTTTCTTTAATGTATTTTTGCTCCTGAAAATGAATCTGGCAGTTATTACCCATAATATCAATGTGACGTTAGGGGTGCATGTCTGATGCAAGGGCTTTTTAACACCTTTCTTACGCATACTTGCCAACCATCCCGGATTTTCCGGGAGACTCCCGAAATTCAGTGCCTCTCCCGAAAACCTCCCGGGACAAATGTTCTCCCGAAATTCAGGCGGACCTGAGTCTGCTTTCCCACAAAATAAACAGCGTACCTGCCCAATCACGTTATAACTGTAGAATGATGGAGGGCGAGTTCTTGGTTTCTTATGTGGGTTTATTGTTAGGCAGTTTCATTAACGTCCTCCCAGCGCGGCAACAACACACAACAACAGCAGTCACGTCTACCGTAAAGCAGTTTGTCTGCCGTAAACAGCAATGTTGTGACACTCTTAAACAGGACAATGCTGCCATCTAGTGCATTTGATGAAAGCACTTTTGTGCGTGCCACACATCAATGCATCATCAGAGAGGGTGTTCAGCATGGTTAGAAAAATAGTGACAGAAAATAGAACAAGGATGGACAATTCAACCCTTAACTCAACAATGAGTAGATGAGTGTTATGTGTGTGTATATGTGTAAATAATTGAACACTGAAATTCAAGTATTTATTATATACATATATATATATATATATATATATATATATATATATATATATACATACCGTATTTTTCGGAGTATAAGTCGCACAGGAGTATAAGTCGCACCTGCCGAAAATGCATAATAAAGAAGGAAAAAAACATATATAAGTTGCACTGGAGCCCGGCCAAACTATGAAAAAAACTGCGACTTATAGTCCGAAAAATACGGTATATACAGTATATATATATATATATATATATATATATATATACAGTATATATATATATATATATATATGCTGTAATGCTACCTTACAAGGCATGAGAAGGTAAACCAAAGTGAATTTGTACTACGACGCCAGCTTAGATGACATCGCAAATTATCGCTAATGAGCATGAGAAAGATCAATCAATCAATCAATGTTTATTTATATAGCCCTAAATCACAAGTGTCTCAAAGGGCAGCACAAGCCACAACGACATCCTCGGTACAAAGGAAAAACTCACCCCAGTGGGACGTCGATGTGAATGACTATGAGAAACCTTGGAGAGGACCGCATATGTGGGTAACCCCCCCCCCTCTAGGGGAGACCGGATGCAATGGATGTCGAGTGAGTCTGACATAATATTGTGAGAGTCCAGTCCATAGTGGATCCAACATAATAGTAAGAGTCCAGTCCATAGTGGGGCCAGCAGGACACCATCCCGAGCGGAGACGGGTCAGCAGCGCAGAGATGTTCCCAGCCGATGCACAGGCGAGCGGTCCACCCCGGGTCCCGACTCTGGACAGCCAGCACTTCATCCATGGCCACCGGACCTGTCCCCCCCCCCTCCCCCTCCACAAGGAAGATCTCATTATACATCACAAATCGTAAATTGTCGAAATATTTTAGACAAAAAAACACATTTTAAAGTTCAACGTATGATACATACCGGCGATGCGACCTTAAACAAAATATATATACAGTATTTCTTCGAAATTAACCACCATAAAGTATGTGCTGGCACCGTAGATTTCTCTAATTTTTGCTACACACACCAGGTCAGCACTCTACTTTGCAACTTTTTATTACGTGTCTGCTGTGTGAGCACGCCAGGTCATCACTCCGCTCGGCGACTTTTCAGTCTCTTTTGGCTTTTTCTCTCTCTCTCGTCTCGGCGTGGTCTTGCGTGCATGTGAGTCCGCTCGCTCCAACTCCCCCCGTGTGTCTCGGCCCGGCTGCTGCTGATAAGCATGGCAGGTGATTGGATGATCAGCCCCAGCTGGGTAATCCAATCACCTGCCAGCTGTGCTTCGAGGCCGGTTCTTACACACCCCACTCCTGCAGCAGGTGCGCCGACCACACCCCCCTCCACAGAAGCCCTCCTACAAAAAGACATACAGTAGTTCGCACATGGACGTACATTTGACTCGATCAAAAAGTTTGTAAATCGAAAAATTCACAAATAGAAGGGTTCGTAAATTGAGGTTCCACTGTATAAAAAATATAAACTTGTTTTTAATATTTTCATTTTAAACCAGTAATGGAAACATAGCTCGCCGTTGGTGTTCTTGTTATATTTTTTGGTTTGAAATATGTAAATTTAAGCAAGTTGCAGTCACAATAACAGTTGACGAAAACAACAAAGAAAAAACTCCTATATTGAAAAAATATGCAAAATTGTATTTATTTACAGTGTTCATCAAATGTTTACATACACGTATCATTGACATGCACGTTATGTCAATTTGGGGTTCTTCATGATTCATTTAAACTAGGCATATTTAGTAGGCAGCCGGCGGGTCAAATCAGAGTTCAGTTTGAAAACATTAGGAGGGACTAACATTTTAGCAGCAAATTCCTCAAAACAGTAGAGCACTGTCATGTAAAAAAAAATGTACAATTATTTTGCATAACAGGGTTTTTGTTCCAGAATTTGTATATCTGACAAAAAACAAATGCCCACTACAGAGGATGCTGATTCTCAGGAAAAGGCAATGCAATGCAAGTTTATTTATGGAGCACAATTTGTACACAAGGCAGTTCAAAGTGTTTTACAGAAAATTTAAAAAAAGAAAAAGATATAAAATAATAATTCAAATTAAAATCAGAAAACACATTTGTTGTAAAAAATATCATAATTAATTAAAGATAAAATCAATCAAACACTGGCGAAAATACTTCCAGTTGTCATATGCACAATTAAGTACCGTATTTTCCGCACTATAAGGCGCACCGGATTATTAGCCGCACCTTCTATGAATTACATATTTCATAATTTTGTCCACCAATAAGCCGCCCCGGACTATAAGCCGCGCCTACGCTGCGCTAAAGTGAATGTCAAAAAAACGCTGCGCTAAAGTGAATGTCAAAAAAACAGTCAGATAGTTCAGTCAAACTTTAATAATATATTGAAAACCAGCGTTCTAACAACTCTGTCCCAAAATGTACGCAAATGTGCAATCACAAACATAGTAAAATTCAAAATGGTGTAGAGCAATAGCAACATAATGTTGCTCGAACGTTAATGTCACAACACACAAAATAAACATAGCGCTCACCTTCTGAAGTTATTCTTCATTCGTAAATCCTTCGAATTCTTCGTCTTCGGTGTCCGAATTGAAAAGTTGCGCAAGCGTGGTATCCAAAATGGCCGGTTCCGTCTCGTCGAAGTCATCGGGAGTCAGTGTCGCTGTTGTTCTGTGAATCCTGCCTTCCGGAAAGCTCGGACCACAGTTGTGACCGAAATATCTGCCCAGGCATTTACGATCCACTGGCAAATGTTGGCGTATGTCGTCCGGCGCTGTCTGCCCGTCTTAGTGAAAGTGTGTTCGCCTTCGGAGCTGTGTGAAAAAAGCCACCCGGCCTCTTCGCGTAAACTTCCCTTAACCACTCGCTCATCTTTTCTTCATCCATCCATCCCTTCGAGTTAGCTTTTATGATGACACCGGCTGGAAAGGTCTCTTTTGGCAAGGTCTTCCTTTTGAATATCACCATGGGTGGAAGTTAGCATGGCAAGCTAGAACCACAGTGAAGGATGACTTCTCATTCCCTGTGGTGCGAATATTCACCGTACGTGCTCCCGTTCCACAGTGCGGTTCACAGGAATATCAGTTGCTGTGAAATACGGTAGTAATCCGTGTGCGGATGGAGAGATTGCGTCTTTTTATGAACCGGATCCTTTTCGTTTAGTAGGAGCCATTTTGTGGTCTTTACAGATGTAAACAGGAAATGAAACGTACGGTGATATCCGCGCGTTTTTTCTTCTTCTTCCGGGGGCGGGCGGTAGCTTACAGTAGAAGAAGAAGCGCTTCCTGTTCTATGGGGGCGGGTGCTTACCTTGGCGGTTGCTTGCGTAGAAGAAGAAGCGCTTCCTGTTCTACCGGGAAAAAAGATGGCGGCTGTTTACCGAAGTTGCGAGATCGAAACTTTATGAAAATGAATCGTAATAAAGCGCACCGGGTTATAAGGCGCACTGTTAGCTTTTGAGAAAATTTGTGGTTTTTAGGTGCGCCTTATAGTGCGGAAAATACGGTAAGTGTTTTCAGGCTGGATTTGAACAATGCTAACTTTGAGACCCGTCTCACATCTTCTGAGGACGATTCAAAATTTTAGAACATTTCACATTTTGTTTCACACATCTGCGGTTCCTTCCAAGGTTTCTCGTTGTCCCATTGGATAGAGTTTTTTCTTGCCCGGATGTGGGTTCAGAGCCGAGGATGTTGTCGTGGTTTGTGCAGCCCTTTGAGGCATTTGTGATTAAGGGCTGTATAAAAAACTTTGATTGATTGATATACTATGTACAAATAATAGTGAAGGTACAGTAAGCTTTCTATAAATGTGGCCCCAGGACAATTTAGTTAAATAAACCTGATTTAAAACAATCATACATAAATCATTATATTGATTCATACCAACTCTGCCAAAATAATCCGATCGGAAATATTCCAGAAGCTTGGTAATGGCTACAAAAAAGGATCTGGTCAGGGTGAAACTTGATCTTGAAATACAGATATTAGATGTACTGTACTTGTTTCTATCATTTTGACAGTGTTTGATGATTATAGGCAGTCCCAGTAAGACAGCTGCACCCAATTCTTGTTTTTATCATTTAACACGTATAATCATTCCACTCTGGGGAAAAAAACAAACTACAATGAATATGAAACCCATGCCTAAGTCGAATGTGCGTAATTTTGCATTTCCAGTAAGTTCCACACTCTTTCCTAGGCTCCATTCCATACTTCTTAAAAAAGAAAAAAAAGTCACCTTGATTCTACTGCCCATCAATCACTGTTCATCAGGCTCAATCTACACTCACCTCAACCCCTTCAATTTTTCCTTCCATATAAGTTGTTCTCATTTTCTTCTTCTTTACTTTTGTTTACTCAAAGTTAAATTCAAAAGCAAGAAGGAAAATAAGCACCTTTTGGCATTAATACCACCTTTCTGTATCATTTTGTCTGATGAGAGTGGTACTGTTCACTTTAAAGGCCTACTGAAATGCGATTTTCTTATTTAAACGGGGATAGCAGGTCCATTCTATGTGTCATACTTGATCATTTCGCGATATTGCCATATTTTTGCTGAAGGGATTTAGTAGAGAACATCGACGATAAAGTTCGCAACTTTTTGGTCGCTGATAAAAAAGCCTTGCCTGTACCGGAAGTAGCAGACGAGTAGCGTGACGTCACAGGTTGTGGAGCTCCTCACAACTGCACATTGTTTACAATCATGGCCACCAGCAGCGAGAGCGATTCGGACCGAGAAAGCGACAATTTCCCCATTAATTTGAGCGAGGATGAAAGATTTGTGGATGAGGAAAGTGAGAGGGAAGAACTAGAGGGCAGTGGGAGCGATTCAGATAGGGAAGATGCTGTGAGAGGCGGGTGGGACCTGATATTCAGCTGGGAATGACTAAAACAGTAAATAAACACAAGACATATATATACTCTATTAGCCACAACACAACCAGGCTTATATTTAATATGCCACAAATTAATTCCGCATAACAAACACCTCCCCCCTCCCGTCCATATAACCCGCCAATACAACTCAAACACCTGCACAACACACTCAATCCCACAGCCCAAAGTACTGTTCACCTCCCCAAAGTTCATACAGCACATATATTTCCTCAAAGTCCCCAAAGTTATGTACGTGACATGCACATAGCGGCACGCGCGTACGGGCAAGCGATCAAATGTTTGGAAGCCGCAGCTGCATGCGTACTCACGGTACCGCGTCTGCGCATCCAACTCAAAGTCCTCCTGGTAAGAGTCTCTGTTGTCCCAGTTCTCCACAGGCCAATGGTAAAGCTTGACTGTCATCTTTCGGGAATGTAAACAATGAAACACCGGCTGTGTTATGCGGCACAACAGTCAAGGGGTGCATTCTATGGCGGCGGTGTGTTATTCGGCACAACACCTGCCGCAATACACCGCTTCCCACCTACAGCTTTCTTCTTTGCTGTCTCCATTGTTCATTGAAAAAATTGCAAAAGATTCACCAACACAGATGTCCAGAATACTGTGGAATTTTGCGATGAAAACAGATGACTTAATAGCTGGCCACCATGCTGTCCCAAAATGTCCTCTACAATGCGTGACGTCACGCGCAGGCGTCATCATACCGAGACGTTTTCAGCAGGATATTTTGCGCGAAATTTAAAATTGCACTTTAGTAAGCTAACCCGGCCGTATTGGCATGTGTTGCAATGTTAAGATTTCATCATTGACATATAAACTATCAGACTGCGTGGTCGGTAGTAGTGGGTTTCAGTAGGCCTTTAACAACACAAGGTGTGATTATTCTGTTTCATGGCCAACGTCACTCTACTTGTGACTCATGCCAACTTTGTCACGCATGTCGTCATTTCAACATCCCTGCTTTCCTGTCTCAGTCAATAGTTTGTTCATGTTTAACTTGTTCGGCAAAATTGACAATAAGCTGATTGATACACTGATGACCCAGTCTTTAGCAGAGCGGCACCGTATAAGACCTTGGTTGCCAGAACAGTTCGGAGTCTCTGAATGCTTTCACCGCTTAGGTGTGTTTCTGGGTTGATGGGGTCAGCTACTCTATAAACCGCCAATCTTGCTCAATACATGGATAGATGCGTTTAAACGGAAACAACATATGCCTGCCAAACGACTCCAGAAAACAGATCTGACTGTACTCGCGCTCAATTTACACTGAACATCAAATCTGTCACAGATGGAGTATTTTTTTGCCTGTCTTACCTCTCTAAAGTGCTTCAAATCTGATATGTTGGCATCAGATTTGGGCCACATCAGGAGGAAGTCCGAATTCGTTTGGAATCTGATCTTTTCAAACGTGACTGCAGTCGAAACGGCAATGCAAACTGTTTGCCACGTCTACATCATCTATGGTCGATAACTTTCCTTTTCGCAATTCTCTTCTTCCTCCTCCTGCAGTTGTTTACCATCATCTGCCTCCTTCCTCTACACAACAGCCACGGCACAAACCCACTAACACGCTGATCTGTGGGGTCCATGTTTTCTTGTGTAGTAGCAACTTCCTTGATCATTTACGGAATCTGGTCAACTTCCTTAGAACTGCGCATGCAGGTGACGTCGAGGTCCCATTGGGGCCACATTAGGGCCTGTGCGTGGTGATATTGAAGTCTAATAAAAATCCCTTTCGACTTGAAAACTAAACAGTGATCTGGAAAAAAATCTGATTTTGAAAAAATCTGATTTAGTCCACTTTGGCCTGCAGTGTAAACATAGTCTGGAAGTGACTCCTTAAACATAGATGAGCTGACCAAACGGGATAATGAGCTCAAAGCGTTTATCAGTATGATGCTGAAACCATTCAACAAAAGACAGAGCCAACTCTTGTCACTGCCTGCTGTGGAGATGAACCTAAAAAAATAACATCAGGGCTAGTTCAGCAACAGGAGACATCACTTTTATTTACTGCCTGCAGGGTGTTGCTGCATATTTACCGGTCGATCTACGTTCCCATCCTCACCTATGGTCATGAGCTTTGGGTTATGACCGAAAGGACAAGATAACGGGTACAAGCAGCCAAAATTAGTTTCCTCCGCCGGGTGGCGGGGCTCTCCCTTAGAGATAGGGTGAGAAGCTCTGTCATCCGAGGGGAGCTCAAAGTAAAGCCACTGCTCCTCCACATCGAGAGGAGCCAGATGAGGTGGTTCGGGCATCTGGTCAGGATGCCACCAGATCGCCTCCCTAGGGAGGTGTTTAGGGCACGTCCGACCAGTAGGAGGCCACGGGGAAGACCCAGGACACGTTGGGAAGACTATGTCTCCCGGCTGGCCTGGGAACGCCTCGGGATCCCCCGGGAAGAGCTGGACGAAGTGGCTGGGGAGAGGGAAGTCTGGGCTTCCCTGCTTAGGCTGCTGCCCCCGCGACCGACCTCGGATAAGCGGAAGAAGATGGATGGATGGATCATTGATAAGTGTACCGTTAACAGGTCATTTTAAAGATTTTAGTACAATGACTGGACAATTAATTTGCTTTAATGATATTTTTTTAATTATTCCTTTTTAACAGCTCAACACAAAATTAATATAAACACTCTTTTAATGACAATGAAAAAAAATTACCTGCATTGTGTATTATTGACTTGGTTTTTCTGAAACAATTGTATGTTATAAAAGAGAATAAGGAACTAGTTTACATATTGTGTTGATATTGTTAAACTGTCAATAGCACTCACCAAAAATACAATTGAAATATTTACAGTTAATACATGTGATTGGTATCGGTCGATGTCACTCGGCTGCATAAAAACCTTATCGGAACATCCCTATTACAGTATATCCCTATGACAAACAAATGTGATTTTCTTTACAGATATCAATCCTGAAGCATCCTAGATAGTCGCAATTTCTATGGCCATATTTTGTAATACTGTACCTTGTAAATCATATTTTTCTCCATGTACATCGCCACTCCTCCACTCTTGTTCTTTCCATGATAGAATTCAGTAAATAAGTTTCCAGCTTACAATCTAATCCTTTCTCAGCATGTACCCAGGTTTCCGAGAATGCAATTATTGTTCAATTGTTTGCTGAATATTGTTCTACTGTTGAAATAAATCATGGATTATTCATTTTAGTTTTAATGGTGCTGTTGTAATGTTTGTCCGTGTAGTAGCAGTTGTTGCGAAATTAGTGCCAGATCAATAGTCAAATGAGTTCATCATGTTATAATTGTGTTGTTTGGTTACCTTACAGTCCAGTTGATGTTCTTAAATGTTTTTTCCAGATTCTTGATGGCAGTCCGCCGCTCCACTGTTGAGCGTCATACATATTTATAGTTGATACATGACAGTATACTAAATAATCTCAATTGAGCCATGTTTTTTTTTACCTGTTCAATTGGTTTGCTTTGTTTGGGCTATGTGAAGATTCATTTATTTTTTCTTCTTCTTCCAAATGCTCTCCTTTTTCTTTGATTGCTCGCTATTTACTGAATGCATGCATCTGCGCCCTAAGCGCGCGCCTGCACACAAATCAGAGTGGTTGAAAAATGATCATAATTACTGAGACATTATGATCATGGTATTGTTGAATGTACTCAAAAAGTTCTTACCGCGTTTTTCAGACCATAGGGCGCACTGATGAGCGGGTCTGTTCAGGTCTATTTTCATACCAAAGGCGCATCGGATTATGAAGCGCATTAAAGGGGTCATATTATGATTTTTTTTTCTACATTTAAAACACTTCCTTTTAATCTATATAACATATATTATTTGGTCAAAATCTTGCATATATTATGTTTTACAATAGGTAAGAAAACTTTCTTTTGCATAATATTGTAAAATAAAATGCCAGATAATATGTCTTCTAATAGGTGCCATTTAGGGGGGTCTCTATAATCACCATAATGATACCCATATGTTGAAGCACAGTACGTCTGACTACTATAGCCCTAATTCTCAGACAAGCCATCAAGCGGTAGGGCTTTGTAGCTTACCAAAGTCATACTAAAACATTTTGACAGATTTTTGAGCGCCATGTGTAATGTTCTATATTCTCAATGAAACATCAACGATTTGGTGTTGCTTGCTTATGGGCATAATTTTTTGAACAGGCGTCAACTTGCAGTCCAAACCTATCTTTTATGTGTGACTTAGTCACACTTATCATGGCACCATGTACCAAATAAAAGTGCAACGAGGTCAGTGAGCACAACCAGAAGTAAGACGCATATTAGGTGCATTAGGTTATAAGGCGCACTGTCGATGTTTTAGATAATAACAGGATGTTATATGTGCCTTATAGTCTGAAAATTATTTTAATCAAGTTGTATTTTTAATATTTGATGACCGCAGTGAAATCCCAGATGGTTAGTAATACTAGATAGATATTGCACTTTGATAAACTCACACACTGACTGGCGCCAGCTCGCTAGCTTAATTGCTAACATGAAAACAAAAGATATCAACATCCTTCCCCATTAGGAAACAACATACCCCAATCTAAACTTATATAAACACATTGCTGTCTTAGCAAGCAGGCTGTGAACCTACAAGCTGTGCTCTTTTAGAGTAGAGTGATCGTTTTATACCGAGAAAGAGGTGTTTTTACGGTGAGTTCAAGGACTGCTGAACAGAGTAGTACTCCACAACGCTTGCCAGAAATAATAAATAATAATAATAATTAGGACTGTCAAAGTTTACGCAATAACGCAATAATTTCTTTAACGCGTGATTAACGTTTTTGACCGTCGGGAAAAGTGTAACAGTTACTGTTGAGCCACAAGCTGAAAAATAGCTAGTAGATCTGCACAAAGAAAGAAGGACCTTATGAAAATCTCAGATCGAAAGCCATGGCAAGTCGTTCTCTGGACAAGACAAGACAATTTTACCTTCAATCACGGTGAGACGACATCATTGGAGGGAACCCTACTGGCGTGCATTGCTGCTTGTAAAAATCACCAAAATGATTCCCGGGCGCGGCCACCGCTGCTGCCCACTGCTCCCCTCACCTCCCAGGGGGTGATCAAGGGTGATGGGTCAAATGCAGAGAATAATCTCGCCACACCTAGTGTGTGTGTGACAATCATTGGTACTTTAACTTTAACTTTAACTTTAAAGAAGAGAAGAGCTTCTCGTCCGTGTTTGGATTACAGTTCAGTGCATTGAAAACATAAAATGTAGATTGTTACTCAAACTGCTTGAGTAAGATGGAATGCAAGCTCAGCAGAAAAAAAGACGATGGAGAGGAAATTTAAAGTCACTTTTATCAGAGACTTTCGTAAAAAAAAATGGTGGCTTCACAATATAGCGCTACGCTTCACATCCGGTCTAAGTAACAAAACCAACGAACAATCGTTTTACAATACGATCATGCTATTCTGTTATTCTGTGATATTTCTACCTAAATAAATGTTTTATGATTAAAATCAAGTGTATTGTAATGGCAGCGGCAAGGAAGACTGTCTTTGAACAATCTCATCTTCTTCTTCGCTACCACTGTGACTAGGTCTAATACTGCAGGCATGCCTGCCACTGCCCTCTGCAGCTCACATCGGGTAATTACAGTTCATTACACAATATTATCATTACTATGGTATATTCTTTTATAACCGGTTCTGATTGACAGTCCGCAATTACAGAATGTTTAACAGGCTGAATATTAAATTTTATTAATAAGTAGGTAGAGAAGGTTAAAGCATTGTCTTGCGGAGATATGAATAACATTAACGTGTTCAACATGTAAAGTACAGAATATCAGAAACATTTATTCAGCTAGAAAAATGTCATTTAACATCTTTGACAATCAAAGCATGATTGTAAGAATCCACATGTTGTGTAATGAATGCGTGAAACTGCTATCTAAGCACGGACGTGTAGCTCCTCTCCTCTAAATGCAAGTGCTCCTAAAGCAGTAATACAAATTCTGTATTCCTACAATATTCACACTCTGGCAAGATACCAATGTACTGCAGGTATTTGTTTTAATACCTTTAAAAGCATGTTTATATCCTTTTTGTGTTTCAAAAAGCAAAATGTTTAAAACCATTTAATTAAAGCAAATCTATTGCCCAGTCATGGTATTAAAAACTTAAAAATGATCTGTCTAGTGTACACTTATTAATGACGAAAAATTATATCTATTTGCGGTTATTGCGATTAATTTTGAGTTAATTATAAACAATGCGATTAATCGCGATTAATATGTTAATCGTTTGACAGCCCTAATAATAATAATATATTCTATTTGTCACGCACTTTTCATTTAAATACATTTTAAAGTGCTACAGTACAAACCAATATTTAAAACAAAAAAAAACGTAGCCATTGAAACGGATAACATACTAAGACTAAAAAGTATTAGAAAAAAAAATAATTATTTAACAGTGTCTTTTTTTTAATAACTTACTCAAAATATATTAGTGTATGTGCCAGTACTTTTTGAGCACATTCAACAATACGGAAAAATATCATAATTTTGGCCATGATAACCGTGATATGAAATTGTTATATCGTAATATACTTTCCTCGGTAGACGAAACATTAAACATTGTTAGACTTAGATTTAGACTTAGACAAACTTTAATGATCCACAAGGGAAATCGTTCCACACAGTAGCTCAGTTACAAAGGATGGAAAGTGTAAGGATGGAAAGGATAATGCAAGTATAAAGTAGACTAAAAATGTACCATAGTAGCAATATAAAATATAACATATATGTCATATTTACATATTATATATACAGTATATGATATATACTGATATATTATATTATATTATATGTTTATATAATATATACAATATATAACAATTAACAATTAGTTCTGGCTTCTTAAGAGCCAGATAATTGCTATTTCAGTGTTTATCCTCTTCTGTTTTAATTGGTAAAGGTTTTAGAGTGTTTCTTAAAGATTAAGCCAAAACAGGGGTTGCACATTTCACTTCCGGTTTACGTCACTTCCTGTTGTAGGCGCGCCCGAGTACGGATCTTTACATCAACAGCTGTGCTCTAAGACTAGCATAAGAAACACTTTGTTGCACTGACTACGATATGTTTAAACAAGTTTAAATGAGATACGACGTTTGTAATGGGGGAACGACGTTAATTTGTCTGAGCATTTAAGCCAGCTAGTGATTAGCACGCTAGCTGCTTCTCCAGGAAATGAGCAGTATCGACGTGAGTTTATCAAAGTGCTGTAATCAATTGAGGTTTTTCGATAATTAAAATTTGACTAACCGTCTGGAATTTTACCATGGTTGATTATTGATACCAGTAATCGTTACATCCTTAGGCTTTATTTAAAGGCACCTTTTTTATCATATGTGTTCTTAGTAGGGTTGTACGGTATACCGGTATTATTATGGTAACGCGATACTAATTAATAATTTTCGGTACTATACGGTCTCTAAAACGTACTGGTCCCCCAAACCCCCGCGCCCACGTCAAGTCACGTCGTCTCATTGCTTAGTTACGAGCAGACGAGCACGTTCGGTCGCACACAATCACAGAGTACTTACAAACAGACACAGTGTGTAGACAGAAAAGGGAGAAAGGACGCATTTTGGCTTAAAAACTAACGATAAAGGTGAAGTTATAACACTGAAACGCCCTCAGGAAGAGGTGCTTTAAGACATGGCTAGCTAGCTAGCGGCGAACGTCCATTCGCCGTCTGCAGTGTTTCAGCTACTTCTAAATCACTAATCCTTGCCTCCATGGCGACAAATAAAGTAAGTTTCTTACAAGTATTATCCCTGCAGGACGAGGAATAGCTAAACATGCTTCACTACACACCGTAGCTCACCGGCGTCACCGCTAATGACGCCATTCCCGAATGTAAACAAGCGCCATTGGTGGATCTACACCTAACATCCACTGTAATGATACCAAGTACAGGCACGTATCTAGTCGATACTACTATAATTACGTCAATATTTTTTTGACATCACAACATCTTCTTTCGTTTTAAAAAAATGTATATTATGTTTATAAACTCAGGAAATACGTCCCTGGACTTTGAATATGACCAATGTAGGATCCTGTAACTACTTGGTATCGGATTGGTGGTATCATCCAAAACTAATGTAAAGTATCAAATAACAGAAGAATAAGTGATTATTACATTTTAACAGAAGTGTAGATAGAACATGTTAAAAGAGAAAGTAAGCAGATATTTGTCACATGGGGGGGGGGGGGTCGCAGCTTGCTGCGGGGTTGTTCTTCCAACGCAAAAAACGGCTCCGGACGACAGCGTGAAGGTAAACTTGGATTTATTTAACATAAATCACTCACTCCCACAAACACGAAAATACAACAAAAAAGGCAAGCGTGCCTAAAACACAAGTGAAGTTGCTAAATAGATCAGAAGCTATGGCATGGACTAGGAAACTTACTTGGTGAGAAAGAGACATGAACCGGTGTGGCATAAAGACAATGCATGCAGAACGAGTGATGAACAAAGGTAGGCTTAAATAACAGTGACATTTTTGGTGAAAACAGGTGCGTGACTCAAAACGTGAAACAGGTGCGTGACGTGACAGGTGAAAACTAATGGGTTGCTATGGTGACAAACAAGAGTGCACAATGAGTCCAAACGTGGAACAGGTGAAACTAATGGGTAACTATGGAAACAAGACAAGGGAGTGAAAAGCCAGAAACTAAAGAGTCCAATAACTAAACAAAACAAAACATGACTAAAACAAAACATGATTACACAGACATGACAATATTAACAGTAAATGAACAAGTCGATTAATAATTAATTTTCTACCATTTGTTCTTAATAATGTTGACAAAATAATATAATGATGAATAACACAATATGTTACTGCATATGTCAGCAGACTAATTAGGAGCCTTTGTTTGTTTACTTACTACTAAAAGACAAGTTGTCTTGTATGATCACTTTTTTATTTAAGGACCTAACTGCAATAAGAAACATATGTTTAATGTACCCTAAGATTTTTTGTTAAAATAAAGCCAATGATGCCATTTTTTTGTGGTCCCCTCTATTTCGAAAAATACCGAAAAGTATCGAAATAATTTTAGTACCGGTACCAAAATATTGGTATCGTTACAACACTAGTTCTTAGTAAGATGGAATTTTCCTTCCTTCTTCCACTCTCTTGGAAAAGTTAGTCTTACATAATGAACTTACTCTGCCTCCCACTATCTCTCTTTGTTATCAGTCTGGCTGACATCTTTTGGTCTCAGGCCACCTTATCGCCCTTCTTTGCCGTTTCCTCTCAAAATCTTCCCTCTCAAGTTTGTGGGATGGCCGCGCAAATCCTATGTGCTTTGAAATACAAGAGGATATGAGGGAACGGCGTCGAAAAAGAAGCAGAGCAGATAAAAGACAAAGTGTGAGCTGGAGGTGGGCAGATAGCAATTTTGTTTTCTTGTCACCACTGAGTGCCCCAAGTGATGATGGGAAATCTTTGATGTGTGATGCTTTTGTTCCGTGGCGCTTTCTTTCACTCTTTGGTTTGTCCTCTAGTTGTTTCCAGTCCTTCCTCGCCTTTGTTTACAGTACTCTCCCCATCCATCAGTCAATTTGCATCAGACACAGCCGCCGGGAAGTAATCAGGGAATACAGAAGTTGTTCCTTTCATGAGAAATATGATGCAGAGATTCACTCTTGGAACACTCTTTGAAGATTGTTGAGGTAACGATGCTCGGTTATTGTTTGTTAGCGCGTGGAGTTGATGTTATTCAAGTTCACGCTTGCTTGCGGAATCCCTATTTTTTGTGATTAGCCAGTGCTAAAATAATACACACACGTTGTAGTGATTCATTGTTGTTCAAGTGGAATATGGCTTTCAGCTACTTTCACTGACATTTTATAGCAGGTGCAATTTTTCTCATTTAAAAAGTTAAAGTACCAATGATTGTCACACGCACACACACTAGGTGTGGCGAAATTATCCTCTGCATTTGACCCATCACTCTTGATCACTCCCTGGGAGGTGAGGGGAGCAATGAGCAGCAGCGCTGGCCGCGCCCGGGAATGTTTTTGGTGATTTAACCCCCAATTCCAACCCTTGATGCTGAGTGCCAAGCAGGGAGGTAAAGGGACCCATTTTTATAGTCTTTGCTATGACTCGGCCGGGGTTTGAACTCACGACCTACCGATCTTAGGGCGGACACTCTAACCCAGTGGTTCTTAACCTTGTTGGAGGTTCCGAACCCCACCAGTTTCATACGCGCATTCACCGAACCCTTCTTTTGTGAAAAACAAAATGTTTTTTTTTAAATTCAAGACAAAGTTATATGGTTTTTTTTTTCCTGGTGCACAAAATGAACCGTGCATGAACATCACCTTGTTCAAAGAACAAATTCCCACACAGTGCATGAACTCACAACAAATTACACACCTGCAAATCAGTGTGACTTCTGCTGTTGCTGTATCCATGATACGCCGGTATGGAGACGTTTTTATTTACACGATGAGTCGGGTGTGTCTTGACCGCCGAACCCCTCAGGCCGACTCACCGAACCCCTTGGGTTCGATCGAACCCAGGTTAAGAACCACTGCTCTAACCACAAGGCCACTGAGCAGGTTTTTTGCAGGAGAAAACGTTAACCGCTACAAATAAGATGTTAGGCCATACTTGCCAACCCTCCCGGATTTTCCGGGAGACTCCCGAAATTCAGCGCCTCTCCCGAAAACCTCCCGGGACAAATTTTCTCCCGAAATTCTCCCAAAATTCAGGCAGACTCAGGTCCATGAGGACCTGAGTCCGCTAACCCACAATATAAACAGCATACTTGCCCAATCACGTTATAACTGTAGAATGATGGAGGGCGAGTTCTTGGTTTCTTATGTGGGTTTATTGTTAGACAGTTTCATTAACGTCCTCCCAGCGCGGCAACAACACACAACAACAGCAGTCACGTTTTTGTATACCGTAAAGCAGTTCGTCTGCCGTAAACAGCAATGCTGTGACACTCTTAAACAGGACAATACTGCCATCTAGTGCATTTGATGAAAGCACTTTTGTGCGTGCCACACATCAATGCATCATCAGAGAGGGTGTTCAGCATGGTTCGAAAAATAGTGACAGAGAATAGAACAAGGATGGACAATTCAACCCTTAACTCAACAATGAGTAGATGAGTGTTATGTGTGTGTATATGTGTAAATAAATGAACACTGAAATTCAAGTATTTATTATATATATATATATATATATATATATATATATATATATATATATATATATATATATATATATATATATATATATATATATATAGATAAATATATAATATAATAAATATATATATATACGTATATATATATATATATATATATATATGTATATATATATATATATATATATATATATATATATATATGCAATAAAATACATATATATATATATATATATATATATATATATACGTATATATATATATAATAAAATAAAAAAATATATATATATACATATATATATATATATATATATATATATATATATATATATATGAAATACTTGACTTGGTGAATTCTAGCTGTAAATATACTCCTCCCCTTTTAGCCACGCCCCCAATCACGCCCCCGTCCCACCCCGACCACGCCCACCCCCACCTCCCGAAATCGGAGGTCTCAAGGTTGGCAAGTATGTGTTAGGCTCAGCATTAACGCAGACATGTTTGGAGGGAAGTACATGCACGTAAATACTAAATTCAGTTTACATTGTAATGTTTTTATTTGGTATGATACCGTATGATAATTTGGATCATCCATCCATCCATCTAGTTTCTACCGCTTGTCCCTTTTATGGGTCAGTAATAGGGCGTGTGCCTCACAATACAAAGGTCCTGGGTTCGATCCTGGGCTTGGGATCTTTCTGTGTGGAGTTTGCATGTTCTGTGGGTTGTGGGTTCCCTCCGAGTACTCCGGCTTCCTCCCACCTCCAAAGACATGCACCTGGGGATAGGTTAATTGGCAACACTAAATTGGCCCTAGTGTGTGAATGTGAGTGTGAATGTTGTCTGTCTATCTGTGTTGGCCCTGCGATGAGGTGGCGACTTGTCCAGGGTGTACCCCGCCTTCCGCCCGAATGCAGCTGAGATAGACTCCAGCACACCCCCTCTGACCCCGGAAGAGACAAGTGGTAGAAAATGGATGGATGGATGGGGTCGGTAGTATATTTTTCTGATATAGTGTCCCAAAATGATTGACGATATATGAATTGTCAGCATTATTTTGAGACGCATTCAAGCATTAATGTAATCATAATATATGATAATTATGTTGCAAGTTTTCTTTTTAAATGCCATTACCGTATTTTCCGGGCTATAGAGCGCACCGGTACCCACCAAATTTTAAAAGAAAAAAGTAATTTTATAAATATATTAGCCATACCAGCTATATACCGATACGAAAGATTTTTATGTTTATTGACATACCTTAATTGTTTTCAAATGGAACCTGTCACAAGGCAGTAAAATCACTGATCAAACAAAACAGAAGTCATCGTCATGGGCCCACTAACTGCGAAAGCTAGCTCTCCAATCAGCTAAACAGACTCAATAACGCCACGGTGACGTTTTGGTGAACTTACAAAACTGGAACAATACAAAGAGAATGCCTTAGTAAGTTAATAATACTAATACAGACACTTGTAAATGTGTTACCACATTAGCTAATGATAGCACATTACGATAGCACGTACAAATATGCATGAAAACACCTCTACAGACATCACACATGGGACGGTTTAGTAAGTAGGAATTGTTTTAGTTACAGTACATAGTAAAACTATAAATGTTGCTTGGAGTGATGAATGAAGAATCCTTACGAGCAGAAACGCCTATGGATGAATACTTCCAGTTCAAGGCACGAAACAATAAAATATGTTTTCAACACGCAACACCTGCAGTGAGCGAACTCGTCCAAAAAATGGCGCCGTAGCGCAAACAATAACACACCTGTTCAGCGTCTCTGCCGGTGTAATATAAAACCTATTTGTTGAAATCAAAACATTATGGACACTAGCAAAGAATAATCCATAACTTAGCCGCACCGTTTCATAAGCCGCAGAGTGCAAAGCATTGGAAAAAAGTAGTGGCTTATAGTCCGCAAAATACAATAGATTTTGTATTATTTTCTGTGCAGAGCTCTTATTTTGTTTCCACTTCCTGTTTTCCTCCCTCATTTGACCCTGAATGGTACTCAGAACACACCTGTCCCCGATTGCCGGTCAGGATGCCTTCTATGCTAGCCATGTCGTCTGACCTCGATGTGGTGCATAGTTTTACCTAGGCTTCTTGGTAGTGACGTACGGTATCACTGATTTTCTTCCTATCCGATACTGAGTACATTTTGTGGCATTGTGGTATTGGCAATACCAATCTGATACTGATACTATATGTCTAATTCATCTAATAAATTTACAAGGTAGTGAATTTTAATAATTACATAGCTCAAAAAGAATACAAAAAGGAGTTATTTATGCATTATTTCAACCTTACCTGAATAAATCTAAGCTCTATTTCCAGTGAGAGTTTAGTGTATTGTCCTCTTATAGAACTCATAAATGTAATTACTTTCCAGTGTGTTCCTGTCAATGATATACTGTACATAATCTTGAATTACTAAATTATCAAAAGTATCAATATTTTGATTTGAGAATCGATATAAGACCATACAGATCTGATGTAGACTATCGATATATCAGTATCAATCCGCCCAACACTACTTCCTAGGCCCTGTTGTTTTTTGTGCACTTTCCTGCTACACTCCTTTTTACCTAATACAGGGGTTTTCACTTGCACTTCGCTTGCTGTCTCTGCATCCTGGGCTCCAGATGAACTACACCCAACCCAGACGGCAACATAAACGTTCTTAAGTTTTAATCATTGTATTGAATGTTGAAGAATGTTTAATCATCCCACATAAGTAAACAATACTTTATATGCATGTATATACACACATATATACATACATACATACATACATACATATATATATATATATATATATATATATATATATATATATATATATATATATATATATATATATATATATATATATATATATATATATATGTATTTATATTTATTTATATATATATATATATATATGTATATATATATATATATATATATATATATATGTATGTGTGGGAAAAAAATCACAAGACTACTTCATCTCTACAGGCCTGTTTCATGAGGGGTTCCCTCAATCATCAGGAGATTTATATATATTATATATATATATATATATATATATATATATATATTATTTTATATTATATTATATATATTATATATATATATATATATATATATATATTTATATATATATATATATTTATATATATATATATGTATATATATATTCATATATATATATATATATATATATATATATATATATATATATATATATATATATATATATATATATATATATATATATATATATATATATATATATATATATATATATATATACAGTACAGGCCAAAAGTTTGGACACACCTTCTCATTCATTACTATTTACATAGTGGATTGTCACTGGTGACATGCTGCTGCTGCTGCTTTGCCTCTAAATTGGTTAAAGTTATTTCTAGATTATAAATCATGCCTATTTATTTGGATAGAAGAAGGTTGTGGCCATAAACCGAGAAGATGTCAACTTAGACCCGGAGATGGCGAGAAAAACACGGAAAAAAACTCTTTGAGATGGCTTACAAAAGCTTTTTTAAAAAGTCGATAAAGATATATAAAATAATAATAAATAAATGTAAATACAGTAAAGGCCAAAATTTTAGACACACCTTCTCATTCAATGTGTTTTCTTTATTTTCATGACTATTTACATTGTATATTGTCACTGAAGGTATCAAAACTATGAATGAACACATGTGGAGTTATGTACTTAACAATAAAAGGTGAAATAACTGAAAACATATTTTATATTCTAGTTTCTTCAAAATAGCCACCCTTTGCTCTGATTGCTGCTTTGCACACTCTTGGCATTCTCTCGGTGAGCTTCAAGAGGTAGTCACCTGAAAGGATTTTCACTTCACACGTGTGCTTGAAGCTTATCGAGAGAATGCCAAGAATGTGCAAATTAGTAATCAGAGATAAGAGCTATTTTGAAGAAACTACAATACAAAACATGTTTTCAGTTATTTCACCTTTTTCTTTAGAGGTACATAACTCCAGATGTGTTCATTCATAGTTTTGATGTCTTCAGTGACAATCTACAATGTAAATAGTCATGAAAATAAAGAAAACGCATTGAATGAGGAGGCCTGTACTATATATATATATATATATATATATATATATATATATATATATATATATATATATATATATATATATATATATATATATATATATATATATTTATTTATTTATTTATATATATATATACTTTACATTAGGGGTGTATTTTTGGAATTTTATTTATTTATTTAATTAATCAATCCAACAAAACAATACACAGCAATACCATAACAATGCAACAATGCAATCCAATTCCAAAACCAAACCCGACCCAGCAACACTCAGAACAGCAATAAACAGAGCAATTGAGAGGAGACACAAACACGACACAGAACAAACCAAAAGTAGTGAAACAAAAATGAATATTATCAACAACAGTATCAATATTAGTTACAATTTCAACATAGCAGTGATTAAAAATCCCTCATTGACATTATCATTAGACATTTCTAAAAAAAAAAAAAAAGAACAATAGTGTCACAGTGGCTTACACTTGCATCGCATCTCATAAGCTTGACAACACACTGTGTCCAATATTTTCACAAAGATAAAATAAGTCATATTTTTGGTTCATATAGTAGTTAAAACAAATTTACATTATTGCAATCAGTTGATAAAACATTGTCCTTTACAATTATAGAAGCTTTTTACAAAAATCTACTACTCTGCTTGCATGTCAGCAGACTGGGGTAGATCCTGCTGAAATCCTATGTATTGAATGAATAGAGAATCGTTTTGAATCGGGAAAAAAATCGTTTTTGAAACAAAAATTGTGTTGAATTGAAAAAAAAATCGATTTTGAAATGAATCGTGACCCCAAGAATCGATATTGAATCGAATCGTGGGACACCCAAAAAAAAAAAAGCCCAATGCGGCCCCCAAGTCAAAAGGTGTGGACACACCCCTGCTTTAGATGCTTACTGACCTGAAGTGCTTTAAATATTCCAAGAAAGAAAAACAACTTCTGGACTTTCATGAGCGCAGAGCAAGGTTACCCCAAGGAAAGTGATCAGAGGCAGGCACACATTGAATGAGACAAGCTGGGAGGAAGAGGCGAAACACAGCTTGATTAGCACCGGCACAACTGTGGCAAAACAGTGAGCGAGATAATGCAAAAAAGAAAAAGAAGAAAAAAACAGCCTGAGTGTGCTTATGCAATCAGTTAGAAATGGTCAAGTGTTCTGTTAAGTGGCACAGTCAAGCATTCTCTCAGGAGAGTCTCATATGATACATTTGTAAATTCCAGTATTAACATTTGAATGATCAATTTGAGATGAATAAATAGATTCCTGGATCTCATAGTGACCACAAATAAATTTGCGGCACTTTTAAGATTCGTATTTGCAACGATAATGTGTAGATCTTGTTTTGCATTGCCTCCAATGAAGCGTCTTCCACTAAAAGGCGCTCTGAGAAGTGGATTTAGAGTACATGTATTATTTCAATATTTAATTATTTCAATGTGTAATTATCTAATAATGTAGTAATTTATTTAATTTTTATGATCTAATTAATCAATGTTTTGATTACTTCATTTTATGACTAAATGATTAATTTACTGATTTCATTCAACTTTGTCTCAAGTTCATGAATTTATTTTATGTGTCAAACTCAGCCATAAAAGAAACAACATATGAAAACCAAGGAAAACATTTTTTTATTAAAAATCTAATTATTACAAAAAACCGAAGTCACATAGTAATAGGCAGAGGTGGGACCAAGTCATTGTTTTGCAAGTCACAAGTAAGTCTCAAGTCTTTGCCCTCAAGTCCGAGTCAAGTCCCGAGTCAAGACAGGCAAGCCCCGAGTCAAGTCCAAAGTCAAGACTGGAAAGTCTCAAGTCAAGTCCTAAGTCCTGCATTTTGAGTTTCGAGTCCTTTCAAGTCCTTTTAACCACAGACTAATATATTAACACAGATTGTGTATGCTTTTCAAACGCTGTATTTATTTATTAAAACAAGTGCATTTTAAATTGCAGGAAAGAAAATTGTGCTGACATTGCACTTTATAATAGCACTATTAACCAGTCATTTTAAACATTAACTCATTCCTTTACAGAACAAACACATTGAAAAATAAAGTGCAAATGTACTTATTTGTACAAAAGTGTTAACATTGGAAAAAACATGACATATACGTGAACATAACAAAAAAGTTGTACTTTTTATATGTCAGGGCCCTATGCTGCATTGCATTTGCAAAAGACCAAATTAGCCAAGAGTCTGTCAGTCATTTGTGCACGATGGGGGCGTAGTATGATGCCACCATGGCTGAAAACTCGCTCCACTGGAGCACTGGAGGCAGGCACTGCCAAGACTCTCATGGCCACTCGGAACAGTGAAGGAAGAGTCTTCATGTTCAATGCCCAGAACAAAAGGGGACGGGGGGGTTTGGGTTGGTGCACTACTTGTAAGTGTATCTTGTGTTTTTTATGTTGATTTAATAAAAAAATAAAAATAATTTAAAAAAATAAAATTATTTCTTGTGCGGCCCGATACCAATCGATCCACGGACCAGTACCGGGCCGCGGCCCGGTGGTTGGGGACCACTGAGGTAAACAACCAACAGTATGTCAGAAAGCTAGCTAAAACGGTACACATATTCATAATATAGTATACATTTTAACTGACCTTTATTTTACTATTTTTGTCTTTTTTTAGGTGGCTAAAATACGCGGTGCTGCTGACCGCCGTCTAACGTTACGTGTGATATATTGACTAACGTAACCCTGCTTAAAAAAATCACTGAACAAAAAGTATGAATAAGGTAATGAACTGCAACAGATTCCCGTGTTTGCAATAACGTTATAACGTTAGGAGTGAGTTTACAGCCTCACTGATTTAACTACACAGCAAATAAAAGTCACGTTACTTAGCCAATAAACGTTATCTTACATTCAAAACTTACCCTTCTTTGTGCAGCTTCAAATGCCAGACGAAGTTGGAAGTTGTTGCCTCTCCATCAGTAATTTTCGAACCGCATGTGTTGCATACTGCAAACCGTTTTGTGTTGACCACCTCGTAATTTTTATACCCAAACGAAATTATTTTAGGTATCATTTTTTGTTCACTGGCGTGTGGTTTGGACATGTCTTCTTCGTTGGTTGTCCTGCAATTTGATTGGATGAATGCTGTGTGATGAAAACAAAGTAGATCTAATTTGATTGGCTGTTGTACTGAGAGCACACCAGCTGACACACGCAACGCTGATAGACAAGTACACAATGAAAAATACGGAGCGCTCCCGAATAACTTTTTCATCTTTGGGTTTTGGGGAAAGTAGCAAGTCATGTCAAGTCATGTCAATTCAAAAGGCTCAAGTCCAAGTGAAGTCACAAGTCATTGATGTTAAAGTCTAAGTCGAGTTGCAAGTCTTTTTACATTTTGTCAAGTCGAGTCTAAAGTCATCAAATTCATGACTCGAGTCTGACTCGAGTCCAAGTCATGTGACTCGAGTCCACACCTCTGGTAATAGGCGGATAAGTTGTTATAATTTGGTTAAAATACTCATTATTTCTTGGCCTTGGTATTGGGTAGACTGGCAGAAGGTTGCGTGTCATTTCTTCTCTGTTAAGCAGAGATAATTGTCCTGTAGTCGTTTAGAAGAAAACAACCTCATTAGCATACCTCATTTGGCGGAATAAATGTTTGAGAAACATTCATATTGCATATGTTGTGTATTGTCAGATACATACCTATTTTCATCTAAACTATTCAAAAACAATGGACACACTATTATGGATGGGCACCTTTCACATTTGAACTGATGCGCTACCAATTTTCTAGTACCTGTGAATCAATACCAGTACCAATTTTCGGTACTTTTGTGTTTTTGTGTTTATAAATGTAAATGTGTTTAATGATAAAATCCCAGGGGCAGCACGGTGGAAGAGGGGTTAGTGCGTCTGCCTCACAATACGAAGTTGCTGAGTAGTCTGGGGTTCAATCCCAGGCTCCGGATCTTTCTGTGTGGAGTTTGCATGTTCTCCCCGTGACTGCGTGGGTTCCCTCCGGGTACTCCGGCTTCCCCCACCTCCAAAGACATGCACCTGGGGATAGGTTGATTGGCAACACTAAATTGGCCCTAGTGTGTGAATGTGAGTGTGAATGTTGTCTGTCTATCAGTGTTGGCCCTGCGATGAGGTGGCGACTTGTCCAGGGTGTACCCCGCCTTCCGCCCGATTGTAGCTGAGATAGGCTCCAGCGCCCCCCGTGACCCCAAAAGGGAATAAGCGGTAAAAAATGGATGGATGGATGGATAAAATCCCATTTTTGATTCAAAATGTAACAGTGAGTAGTAAATGATCATGATAACTGTACTGTCTAGTTATATCTTGATTTCTTAGACTCCTTTCGGTGTCTCATTTGCAAGTATAGTAGATTTTATAGACATTAGATGGCAGTAGTGTATAGACTACAACAGAGTCGTGTATAGAGTACGGCCAACCCGATTCCAGGCGATCTCCTCACTGATTGGTCAAACAAAATACTAAATTGTCAGATCATGACGATATTAAGTCACATACATGTCAGTGGCAAACAAGTTTTTTATGAAAATAATAATTTATTGTTTCCCTTCTTATAGTGACTATGAGATATCTCATGCTGCTTAAAGGGGAACATTATCACAATTTCAGAAGGGTTAAAACCATTAAAAATCAGTTCCCAGTGGCTTATTTTATTTTTCGAAGTTTTTTTCAAACTTTTACCCATCACGCAATATCCCTAAAAGAAGCTTCAAAGTGCCTGATTTTAACCATCGTTATATACACCCGTCCATTTTCCTGTGACGTCACACAGTGATGCCAATACAAACAAACAGCAAGGTATAGCGACATTAGCTCGGATTCAGACTCGGATTTCAGCGGCTTAACACTGTCTGATAAGATAATTACTAACAACTATGAACTAGGTTTACAGCATATGAAATACATTTGGCAACAACATGCACTTTGAGAGTGCAGACAGCCCAATTCAGGCACGCTAAGAACATATATTTTTCCACGATTTCAGCACTCAGGTTAACCATACCTAAATAGACACAAAATACTGCATTACACAAGACTACCCGAAAGTACTCGAATGATTGAAAAAAATAAATGTTTTTAAGCTACATTTTTGGTAAACACAGTTTATGTATAATAATTTACGTAAAACCGCGAGTAATGAATAAAGTTTTCATCAATTAATATATTCTGTAGACATACCCTCATCCGCTCTCTTTTCCTGAAAGCTGATCTGTCCAGTTTTGGAGTTGATGTCAGCAGGGAAGCTAGGGTCGATATTCTTCTCTTGATCATCTTCGGTGGCATAAGGGACGGTGTGAGCCAAGACATCCAGGGGGTTTAGCTCGCTCATCTGCGGGAACAAACTGCCGCCATTGCTTGCCGTGCTACCGAGGTCCTTTGTCCCTGGATAGCTCACACACTCCGGCAGATTCAATGGGGGTCTGGCGGCAGATTTCTTTGACTCTATCATTGGAAATGCATCTGCTTTGAGTGTCGCAGGATATCCACACATTCTTGCCATCTCTGTCGTAGCATAGCTTTCGTCGGTAAAGTGTGCGGAACAAACGACTGACCATTTCGTCGGCTTTCCCCACAGCCTCGTATTTTGAACAAATTTCGGCCAATTTCTTGCCACTTTCGCATCTATGGGCCACTGGTGCAACTTGAATCCGTCCCTGTTCGTGTTGTTACACCCTCCGACAACACACCGACGAAAGTGAGAAAATGGCGGATTGCTTCCCGATGTGACGTCACAACGAGAGCGAATAATAGAAAGGCGTTTAATTCGCCAAAATTCACCCATTTAGAGTTCGGAAATCGGTTAAAAAAATATATGGTCTTTTTTCTGCAACATCAAGGTATATATTGACGCTTACATAGGTCTGGTGATAATGTTCCCCTTTAACATAAACAGAGATAGTGAATCGGACATTGAATTATTAAGGTGGTTTGGTGTGTATTCTGTCATTTCCATGCTTTGCGTGCAAATTAGTGGACTTTCCTAAAGTTTAACGTTGAAACGTTGCAAATTGTCTTCCGCTTTTACTACAATTGATCAATATATTTCCTCTCTGCTAGATCTGTGACAAGGAGTGGCATTACTACGTCATCAATGTAGAGTTCCCAGCGGTGACACTATATGTGGATGGAGTGACCTATGACCCCTACCTGGTGACTGACGACTGGCCCATTCACCCGTCGGAGATCGACATGCAGCTGACAGTCGGTGCCTGCTGGCAAGGTAATCATAACAGCTGGCGCTTCCCTTTAAATGCAATAATGGCTTGCCTTGTAGTACGGAAAAGAGAATGTCTGCCTTTGCTGTGCTGACACCATTTTATAAATCCATCCATCCATCTCCTTCCACTTATCCGAGGTCGGGTCGCGGGGGCAGCAGCCTAAGCAGAGATCCCCAGCCACTTCGTCCAGCTCCTCTCGGGTGTCCCGAGGTGTTCCCAGGCCAGCTGGGACACATTGTCAATTTATATGTACAGTGTATATATATATATATATATATATATATATATATATATATATATATATATATATATATATATATATATATATGTATATATATATATATATATATACACATACAGTGTGACCCCAAAATTTCACTGTGGGACCCCATTCTTATGTCTTGATGGGGTCCCTGGGACCCCATTTTGAAAATTCCTAGCGCCAACACTGATGGAGTATTGGTGCGTGCAAAACAGCAGCAGGCGGCTGTGGCCTGCGGGCCGGTTCTAATACTAATCAAATATCATCCCGGGGGCCGTAGGTAATCCATTCGCGGGTCAGATCTGGCCCGTTAGCCTTGACTTTGACACATAAGGCCTAATGGCTTTAAAAGTAAAAGGCACTTTACATACACCAATTATTTATTCTCATTTTTACTTAGAAATTCAGTTGTCTGTCCAACATTGCCTGTATGTGAAGCAATGGAATAAAATGTGAAATGTTGATTAAAGCAGTGTTTTTCAACCACTGTGCCGCGGCACACTAGTGTGCCGTGAGATACAGTCTGGTGTGCCATGGCAGATAACCCTATCTAGGTTAAAAATATTTTTTGCAAACCAGTAATTATAATCTGCAAATTATGTGTCTGTCTAGAGCTCGGCAGAGTAACCATGCTATTCTCCTCAATTTTAGTAGGTGGAAGCTGGTAGCTAATTGCTTTGTAGATGTCGGGAACACTGGCTTGTCGTGATCACAATATGCAGACGACAGCGGGAGGCAGTGTGCAGGTAAAAAGGTATCTAATGCTTAAGCCAAAAATAAACAAAAGGCAAGTGCCGCTAAGAAAAGGCATTGAAGCTTAGGGATGGCTATGCAGAACAAAACTAAAATTGGTGACCACAGATGAAGCACTAGCTGTCCAAAGTCAGGACCCAGGGTGGACCACTCATCTGTGCATCAGTTGGGGACGTCTCTGCGCTGCTGACCTGTCTCCGCTCAAGATGATCTCCTGCTTGCCCCTCTATGGACTGGAGTATCACAATATCATGCTAGATCCACTCGACGTCCATTGCACCGGTCCCCTCCAAGGTTTCTCATTGTCATCCCATTGGGTTGAGGTTTTTTCTTGCCCTGATGTGGGATCTGAGCCGGCCGGGGATGTCGTTGTGGCTTGTGAAGCCCTTTGAGACACTTGTGATTTAGGGCTACCGTATTTTCCGCACTATAAGGCGCACCGGATTATTAGCCGCACCTTCAATGAATTACATATTTCATAACTTTGTCCACCAATAAGCCGCCCCGGATTATAAGCCGCGCCTACGCTGCGCTAAAGGGAATGTCAAAAAAACAGTCAGACAGTTCAGTCAAACTTTAATAATATATTGAAAACCAGCGTTCTAACAACTCTGTCCCAAAATGTACGCAAATGTGCAATCACAAACATAGTAAAATTCAAAATGGTGTAGAGCAATAGCAACATAATGTTGCTCGAACGTTAATGTCACAACACACAAAATAAACATAGCGCTCACCTTCTGAAGTTATTCTTCATTCGTAAATCCTTCGAATTCTTCGTCTTCGGTGTCCGAATTGAAAAGTTGCGCAAGCGTGGGATCCAAAATGGCCGGTTCCGTCT
The DNA here is from genome assembly GCF_033978685.3 of Nerophis lumbriciformis. Taxonomy (NCBI): domain Eukaryota; kingdom Metazoa; phylum Chordata; class Actinopteri; order Syngnathiformes; family Syngnathidae; genus Nerophis; species Nerophis lumbriciformis. The sequence continues at coordinate 3,078,753 of NC_084577.2, forward strand.
CGTCGAAGTCATCGGAGTCAGTGTCGCTGTTGTTGTCCAGTAGTTCTGTGAATCCTGCCTTCCGGAAAGCTCGGACCACAGTTGTGACCGAAATATCTGCCCAGGCATTTACGATCCACTGGCAAATGTTGGCGTATGTCGTCCGGCGCTGTCTGCCCGTCTTAGTGAAGGTGTGTTCGCCTTCGGTCATCCATTGTTCCCACGCCGTTCGCAGTCGTGATTTGAATGCCCTGTTGACACCAATATCCAGCGGTTGGAGTTCTTTGGTTAATCCACCCGGAATGACGGCGAGTGTTGTATTTGTGTGCTTCACTTGTTTTTTGACACCATCTGTGATGTGGGCGCGCATAGAGTCGTATATCAACATGGACGGAGCTGTGTGAAAAAAGCCACCCGGCCTCTTCGCGTAAACTTAAACTTACCTTAACCACTCGCTCATCTTTTCTTCATCCATCCCTTCGAGTTAGCTTTTATGATGACGCCGGCTGGAAAGGTCTCTTTTGGCAAGGTCTTCCTTTTGAATATCACCATGGGTGGAAGTTAGCATGGCAAGCTAGAACCACAGTGAAGGATGACTTCTCATTCCCTGTGGTGCGAATATTCACCGTACGTGCTCCCGTTCCACAGTGCGGTTCACAGGAATATCAGTTGCTGTGAAATACGGTAGTAATCCGTGTGCGGATGGAGAGATTGCGTCTTTTTATGAACCGGATCCTTGTCGCTTAGTAGGAGCCATTTTGTGGTCTTTACAGATGTAAACAGGAAATGAAACGTACGGTGATATCCGCGCGTTTTTTCTTCTTCTTCCGGGGGCGGGTGGTTGCTTACAGTAGAAGAAGAAGCGCTTCCTGTTCTATGGGGGCGGGTGCTTTCCTTGGCGGTTGCTTGCGTAGAAGAAGAAGCGCTTCCTGTTCTACCGGGAAAAAAGATGGCGGCTGTTTACCGAAGTTGCGAGATCGAAACTTTATGAAAATGAATCGTAATAAAGCGCACCGGGTTATAAGGCGCACTGTCAGCTTTTGAGAAAATGTGTGGTTTTTAGGTGCGCCTTATAGTGCGGAAAATACGGTATATAAATAAACTTTGATTGATTGATTGAAAACTGAACTGGCGACAAAGTAAACAGAATGCTGGACGACAGCAAAGACTTACTGTGGAGCAGAGACGGCGTCCACAAAGTACATCCGTACATGACATGACAATCAACAATGTCCACACACAAAAAAAGATAGCAACAACTGAAATATTCTTGATTGCTAAAACCAAGCAGGTGCGGGAAATAGCGCTCGAAGGAAGACATGAAACTGCAACAGGAAAATACCAAAAAACAGGAAAAGCCACCAAAATAGGAGCGCAAGACAATGCACGGGAGCACAACCAAAAAACTCAAAATAAGTCACGACATGAAGTGACAGGTGGTGACAGTACATCTACTTTGAGTCAAGAGCTATAGTGATGCATGGTTGCTTATGGTTTAAATTCATATCCAACAACTGAGACAACGACTTTTTATTGTCTACTGAGTTTCATTTCTTAACGATTTCTGCTGGGTGGTGTTCCCCCGGATTTTTTCAATGGAAAAAAATGCGCCTTCGCTCAAAAAAGGTTGAAAAACAGAATTAAAGACTGAAATGAGAGTCAAAGTGAAACGAGATACTTGCGGCAGAAATACCTTTCTTTCACATGAGAGCATGCACAAAGACATGGGGAACGTGTTATTTGGCCTTGGTGAATAGTGCAATTACAGAGGACACTTAGTATGTCTTTGACAAATGATTGAACCCGTCAGAATAAAGTCGGACGATTAAATTGCCCCTTAAATGGCTGCCACTAATTGCACCGGGGTAGGGTAAAGGGCATGAGCACTGTTGCTGTGATAGCCCAAATGAGGCCGCTCAGTTATGCTTCACCTCTGATAAAAGACTCAAGATGCGTTTTGTGCAGGAGCAGGTCATCCCTGTGTTACTTTCATCTCTGGCATTGACCCCCCCTCCTCTCATCCTCGTCCCCTCCCACTTATGTGATTGAACACTGCGGGCCTTTTGAAGGATTAAAAGGCCCTTGAATAGAAAAGGGGAGAGAAAGAGACCATTTGTGCTCGACTAGCTCAGGGTTAAGCCTCAGTAAGTAGTTGTAAAGCAATGCTGAAATCTTTACCAAAAGGCATTAGCCTGCACAGATTGCCTATTTAAAGCGCTGGGTGTTCGTTTAAGGCGGTGACAGGGATAAGCTTGTTTAGTGCCTAACTAACACTTATAGCTTCAAATATTGGTCCATTTCCAGCAAAAATGAAATCGAGAGCCCGGCAGTGGATAGTCATATACATCAAATGGACAAAAGTATTTAGGACACATGGCACACAACAATACTGAACTCCATCCATTGAACACTGTCTAGACCAGGGGTGCTCAATACGTCGATCGCGATCTACCAGTCGATCGCAAAGGTAGTATTGGTAGATCGCATTACATTATTAAAAAAAAAAAAAAAAAAAATTTTTTTTTTTTGTTTTTTTTTGTTTTTTTTTGTGTCCTGTCCAGCTTCTCAGGCAAATCATATAGTTGATGTAGATGCCCATGTCGGCTATTCAGATTTACTTTACAAAAGAGAAGTGTAGGATACTTCTCTTGTTGCTTTATTTGTATTTGACTTTATTAAATGTATTTATATTATCATTTAGTGCAGCCGGGCCGGAGCAGGAGGGGATAGAAAGAGAAAAAAAAAGAAGACAGAGGGGGAAATTGTGGGGACAAGAGGGGGATTAGGCAGAGAGACAAAAACAACAACAGCAAACAACAACAACAACAACAATAGAGCAACATCAGCAAATACGACATGTACAAATATGATGGTAAAAGTAATAGCAAATAAGCAGTTAGCGAAAAATAAAAAATAATACAGAAATGACAATGAGCATTATTACACTACAAATGGATCAATACAAATACCAATAGAAATAGCGCTATTAATAATGAACAATACCAATAATTTACCTTTATTATCAACAATACAGTTGTTTAAATGCAACAATACATATACGTAATGATAACTTGAGATACGAAAGAATGCAGAAAAATGGAAGGGGAGAAAGAGAAGCAACCTACATTAACCTTGTAGATTGTTATAGTCACAATAGGTTAAGCTTTGTCAGTGTGCCGTGTGTTACACCCAGTTTACCCTAGGGCAGGGGGTGCTCATTACGTCGATCGCGAGCTACCGGTCGATCTCGGAGGGTGTGTCAGTCGATCACCAGCCAGGCATTAAAAAAATAGTCCTAAAAATGAGCGATCATAAATCTTCACAATGACGTCATTTTCGTCACTTGATTGACATTCACGGCACCCGAGGGTCTTCTGAGATGACACTGGCTGCTGCCAGCTCATTAAAATTACCGACTGGAAGGCGAGAAACACTTTATTTCAACAGACTCTGGCGCCGTACCTGTCGTCAAAACTCCAAAGACCGACTGCACAGTTGCATAGTTGCGCTAACAAAATAGGAGTCTCAGAAAGCTGGCGTGCACAAGCTAGCAAGCTACGGAGTTTGCCGACAATGTATTTCTTGTAAAGTGTATACAAAGGAGTACGGAAGCTGGACAAATAGGATGCCAAAAACCAACCACTTTCATGTGGTATTGGACAGAAAGGAGGACTTTTTTTCTCCTCCATTCGAAAATGCGGACCTTATCAGCACCACTGTCTGATTCCTATCAATGCAAGTCATCAGAATCAGGTAATACACCAACTTATATTCTTGTCTTCATGAAAGAAAGGAATCTATATGTGTTAAACATGCTTGTATTATTTTTAAACACCTTTAACTTGTTAACAATATTAACTATATGTATTAAACATTCTTGTATTATCATTAAACACCTTTAATTTTTTTAACAATATTAACTATGTGTTAAACATGCTTGTATTATCATTAAACACCTTTAACTTGTTAACAATATTAACTATATGTATTAAACATACTTGTATTATCATTAAACACCTTTAATTTATTAACAATATTAACTATATGTGTTAAACATGCTTGCATTATCATTAAACACCTCTAACTTGTTAACAAAAACATATATTTCATAAATAAGTAAATATAAATGATATATATGAATGAGGTAGATCCCCACGACTTGATCAATTGAAAAGTAGCTCGCCTGCAGAAAAAGTGTGAGCACCCCTGGTCTAGACACTGCAAAAAGTCAGTGTTCAAAAACAAGAAAAAAAAAAAAGAAAAAATTGTGGTATTTTATTTGAACTAAGGAAAATTATCTGCCAATAGAACAACAAAATTTGGCTTGTCAAGACTTTCCAAAACAAGTAAAATCAACTAACTTCAATGAACCCAAAAATACCTTAAAATAAGTATATTCTCACTGATAACAAGTGCACTTTTCTTGGTAGAAAAAAAAGAGAGATCTTTTTGCTCAATATGTTGAAAAATGTTCTTAAAGGGGAACATTATCACAATTTCAGAAGGGTTAAAACCATTAAAAATCAGTTCCCAGTGGCTTATTATATTTTTCGAAGTTTTTTTCAAAATTTTACCCATCATGCAATATCCCTAAAAAAAAGCTTCAAAGTGCCTGATTTTAACCATCGTTATAAACACCCGTCCATTTTCCTGTGACGTCACATAGTGAAGCCAACACAAACAAACATGGCGGAAAGAACAGCAAGCTATAGCGACATTAGCTCGGATTCAGACTCGGATTTCAGCGGCTTAAGCGATTCAACAGATTACGAATGTATTGAAACGGATGGTTGTAGTGTGGAGGCAGGTAGCGAAAACGAAATTGAAGAAGAAACTGAAGCTATTGAGCCATATCGGTTTGAACCGTATGCAAGCGAAACCGACGAAAACGACACGACAGCCAGCGACACGGGAGAAAGCGAGGACGAATTCGGCGATCGCCTTCTAACCAACGATTGGTATGTGTTTGTTTGGCATTATAGGAAACTAACAACTACGAACTAGGTTTACATCATATGAAATACATTTGGCAATAACATGCACTTTGAGAGTGCAGACAGCCCAATTTTCATCAATTAATATATTCTGTAGACATACCCTCATCCGCGCTCTTTTCCTGAAAGCTGATCTGTCCCGTTTTGGAGTTGATGTCAGCAGGCCAGGGAAGCTAGGGTCGATATTCTTCTCTTGATCATCTTCGGTGGCATAAGGGACGGTGTGAGCCAAGACATCCAGGGGGTTTAGCTCGCTCGTCTGCGGGAACAAACTGCCGCTATTGCTTGCCGTCCCTGAATTGCTCACACACTCCGGCAGATTCAATGGGGGTCTGGCGGCAGATTTCTTTGACTTTATCGTTGGAAATGCATCTGCTTTGAGTGTCGCAGGATATCCACAAATTCTTGCCATCTCTGTCGTAGCATAGCTTTCGTCGGTAAAGTGTGCGGAACAAACGTCCAATTTCTTGCCACTTTGGCATCTTTGGGCCACTGGTGCAACTTGAATCCGTCCCTGTTCGTGTTGTTACACCCTCCGACAACACACCGACGAGGCATGATGTCTCCAAGGTACGGAAAACAGTCGAAAAAACGGAAAATAACAGAGCTGATTTGACTCGGTGTTTGAGAAAATGGCGGATTGCTTCCCGATGTTACGTCACATTGTGACGTCATCGCTCCGAGAGCGAATATTAGAAAGGCGTTTAATTCGCCAAAATTCACCCATTTAGAGTTCGGAAATCGGTTAAAAAGATATATGGTCTTTTTTCTGCAACATCAAGGTATATATTGACGCTTACATAGGTGATAATGTTCCCCTTTAAATTATGTAAATGCTAGTGCCATTATCTTGACATAATGATATGCGCTTGGCATTACATTTCTTGAAACCAGCAAACTTATACTAAAAACTAATGTATTGTTCTTAATGGAAAGGCAACAAGGCAACCGCTTGTTACTCTCGGGGTCTCCTAGCCGCTCAGGCAAATCATATGGTCTAAAAATGCATTTTCCCATCGATGACATGACATCATCGCGCCAAGTGCGTGCTATTAGTGCGCATATATACAGCCTGGCCCTCGGCCAAAATTGTAATTGTGAAGAATGTATCTGAATGTGCATGAACTATTTCTGTTCGAAATGGTTAGAAATGTCACATGTCAAATGTTTAAATATTAACTGTCAGTTTACTGTACTGTGCCAACTGTACTACTATATGAGTACTTATGTTCTATTGTTTCATGGAAAATAAAACAGCAAAGTCAATTTGGCTGACATCTGTTTTAATTATGAGACCCAATTGTGTCAAAGTCATGATTTCTTTTTCATGCTTGAAATAAGACATTTTTACTTTGAAAAAGCAGTTTTATATTTGTGAGTGTTGATGACACAGCTTTGCAACTGTTGATATTCTAGTTTCAAGCATTTTTTACTCAATATAGGTCATAACATCTCAGCAACAAGCTGTAATATCTTACTGAGATAATTTAGGACCAAAACACTTCAATCAATCAATCAATCTTTATTTATATAGCCCTAAATCACAAGTGTCTCAAAGGGCTGCACAAGCCACAACGACATCCTCGGTACAAAGCCCACATACGGGCAAGGAAAAACTCACCCCAGTGGGACGTCGATGTGAATGACTATGAGAAACCTTGGAGAGGACCGCATATGTGGGTAACCCCCCCCCCTCTAGGGGAGACCGAAAGCAATGGATGTCGAGTGGGTCTGACATAATATTGTGAGAGTCCAGTCCATAGTGGATCCAACATAATAGTAAGAGTCCAGTCCATAGTGGGGCCAGCAGGACACCATCCCGAGCGGAGACGGGTCAGCAGCGTAGAGATGTTCCCAGCCGATGCACAGGCGAGCGGTCCACCCCGGGTCCCGACTCTGGACAGCCAGCACTTCATCCATGGCCACCGGACCTGTGCCCCCCCCCCCCTCAAGGAAAAGGGGAGCAGAGGAGAAAAGAAAAGAAACGGCAGATCAACTGGTCCAACAGGGGGGCTATTTAAAGGCTAGAGTATACAAATGAGTTTTAAGATGGGACTTAAATGCTTCTACTGAGGTAGCATCTCTAATTGTTACCGGGAGGGCATTCCATAGTACTGGAGCCCGAATAGAAAACGCTCTATAGCCCGCAGACTTTTTTTGGGCTCTGGGAATCACTAAAACAAGTAAAACACTCAAACATAAAATCTGCTTAGTGAGAAGAATTATTTTGTCAGACAGAAAATAAGCAAATATCACCCTTATTTGAGATATTTAATCTTACTTAGATTTCAGTTTTTGCAGTGCAGATTCAGGGTAATAGCAAAATGTAGCCCAAGCCTATTCAACTAAATTGTTTTCAGGGCCACATTTCCAGAAAACTAAAGACCGGGGGGCCAGACTTCTCCCTTCACTATTACCGTATTTTTTGGACCATAGAGTGCACCGGATAATAAGGCGCATTAAAGGATCATGTTCTGATTTTTTTTTGTCTACATATAAACACTTATTTGTGGTCTACAGCAGTGTGTTTCAACCTTTTTTGAGCCAAGGCACATTTTTTTCATTGAAAAAATGCGGAGGCACACCACCAGCAGAAAACATTAAAAAATGAAACTCAGCAGCCAATATTGACAATAAAAAGTCGTTCTTGCAATTGTTGGATATGAATTCAAACCATAACCAACCATGCATCACTATAGCTCTTGTCTCAAAGTAGGTGTACTATCACGACCTGTCACATCACGCCGTGACTTATTTGTAGTCGTTGGGTGTTTTCCTGCTTGTAGTGTTTTAGTTCTTGTCTTGCGCTCCTATTTTGTTGTTGATTGTCATGTCATGTACGGATGTACTTTGTGGATGCCGTCTGCTCCACACGCTGTAAGTCTTTGCTGTCGTCCAGCATTCTGTTTTTGTTTACTTTGCAGCCAGTTCAATTTTAGTTTCGTTTTGCATAGCCATCCCTAAGCTTCAATGCCTTTTCTTAGGGGCACTTGCCTTTTGTTTATTTTTTGTTTAAGCATTAGATACCTATACCTGCACACTGCCTCCCACATATTGTGATCATGACAAACCATGTTACCGACATCTACAAAGCAATTAGCTACCTGCTGCCACCTACTGATATGCCCAGCTCTAGACAGTACAGACACACTTATAATTACTGGTTTGCATAAAATATTTTTAACCCAATTAGGTGAAATTACATAATCTCCCACGGCACACCAGACAATATCTCACGGTACGCTACTGTGCCTGCTACAGTGGTTGAAAAACACTGGTCTGCATAACATGTAATTGTGGTTCTTTGGTCAAATTGCTGGATAGATTATGTTTTACTTCAAGTCGCTTTCTGACCGTCTCTTCAGGACGCGCCGTTTTGTGGGCGGTCATATTTACGTGGCTCCATTTTGACAGCGTCTTCACCCCGTCGTCTTTGTTGCGCCGGTAGTTTTTAGCGCATCCATAACGAGTCGACTGACGGATATAAGTTAGAACTGCACGCTACTTGATATTAGAATTGCCAACAGCGGAGGATGAATGCCCCACAAGAAGGAGATAGAGAAAAATAAGTAGCTTATTGACTACGGCGCGGGCTACAATGGTGGACGCGCGCATATTTTCGGATTTATGCAGATTCCAAATACGCATCAGCAGGAACCTATAGGTAAGAAAAGTTGTTTTTTCATGAGACAAAACGCCAGATAATGTCTCCTAATAGGTGCCATTTTGGGGTCTTTACACACACACACACCATAATAATACCAGAATGTTGAAGCACAGTACATCTGACTACGGTAGACATAATGCGCCGACAAGCCGGTACTTACCAAAGTCGTACAAAAATGTTTTGACAGATTTGATGTTGCTTGTTTACAGGTACTTATAAGATTTGTGTATTGGACAGGCCTGTAGTACACACGTAGCGCTTATGTGTGACTGCCATCTACTGGTCACACTTGTCATTACACCATGTAACAAATAAAATTGCTTCGAGGTCGGTAAGCACAACCAGAATTAACACGTACATAAGGCGCACTGTAGGTATTTGAGAAATGTTTAAGTGCGCCTTATAGTCCTAAAAATACAATAGTCTTATTTTGTATATTTCATAGAACCCGCGTCCTCTACGGTAGACATTAAGAGGGCTAGACATCATAATAAATATAGAATATATATGTATTTTTTAATGATATTTTTGTAACACTTTCACCATTAATTAGTTGCTTAATTAGTCATTATTAAGTACTTATTAATGCCTTAGTCTGTGTGGCCCTTACCCTCTAACCCAAACCCTAACCCTAACCCTAACCAAATAATTCTAAATTAAGTCTTTGTTACTTACAATATGTTCCCCTAGTGTCCAAATAACTCTTAATTAAGTCCTTGTTAATTAGAATATGTTCCCCATACTAAAGTGTTACCAATATTTGTAATTAGTTATTTCCAACTAATTCTCACTCTACCTCGTGACTTGTTTTTCCGTCAGTCTAGGCTCTAGTGTAGTTGCACACGCGTCATTTGCGTGCCCGTGTTTTGGGGCGTGCCAATTTGAATGGGGTGACCAGGAAACGTTGTGTCGATAAAAAGGACAAACTGACTACCAGCGAGGTCGTAAAAGAAAAGCAAGCCCAAACAAGCAACCTCACGGTCAAAACTAACCCAAAAACCGCAATCTGCGACTTATAAACTTTGCAAGTGACAATAGAAATAAACAAGTCTAAAGTAGCTTATAATAAGTGGACTTTGCAACACTTGTTCAGTTAGCAGCTAGAAACTCCGGTGATAATTCAACTTACAGCGACAGTGGATGATACTTTGGTCACGTGGTGAGAGCCACCTGCCAGGGCTTAGAAGCTACTTGCCGTTCAATATACATTTTTCTTTGTCCATTTCTGCTCACAATTCGATCCTGTGACTCAATATCAGCTGAAATGCCACTGCTTTTCCATCACTACGGTATGGACTGAAGCTCAATTAGAACGCACAATATTTGAGCGATTAAAAAATTAGGGTGCCATTAATTAACTCGTTATTGTTATTAACTTTGACAGCCCTAAAAATACAAAAATAAAATATATGTTTAAAACAAACCAGTTCGCATGTGGTGATGACATTTTAATTACTTTCCATGGTGTATTTTCACGGCTCATAACTTTTAACTGGCTAGTTAGCATTGCTTGACGTGAATATATGATGTTATAACCACAGATGTGATTATATCTTTCATATTTACACAATTAAACTTTGTGCACGGTGGAACAAGACTGTATCCTTTCAGTAGGATAATAATTAAATCGATATCAGAAAGCCACTCAGAGTTTAGAACATGCATTAAAGGCCTACTGAAATGCGATTTTCTTATTTAAACGGGGATAGCAGGTCCATTCTATGTGTCATACTTGATCATTTCGCGATATTGCCATATTTTTGCTGAAAGGATTTAGTAGAGAACATCGACGATAAAGTTCGCAACTTTTGGTCGCTGATAAAAAAGCCTTGCCTGTACCAGAAGTAGCAGACGAGTAGCATGACGTCAAAGGTTGTGGAGCTCCTCACATCTGCACATTGTTTACAATCATGGCCATCAGTAGCGAGAGCGATTCGGACCGAGAAAGCGACAATTTCCCCATTAATTTGAGCGAGGATGAAAGATTTGTGGATGAGGAAAGTGAGAGTGAAGGACTAGAGGGCAGTGGGAGCGATTCAGATAGGGAAGATGCTGTGAGAGGCGGGTGGGACCTGATATTCAGCTGGGAATGACTAAAACAGTAAATAAACACAAGACATATATATACTCTATTAGCCACAACACAACCAGGCTTATATTTAATATGCCACAAATTAATCCCGCATAACAAACACCTCCCCCCTCCCGTCCATATAACCCGCCAATATAACTCAAACACCTGCACAACACACTCAATCCCACAGCCCAAAGTACCGTTCACCTCCCCAAAGTTCATACAGCACATATATTTCCCCAAAGTTACGTACGTGACATGCACATAGCGGGACGCACGTACGGGCAAGCGATCAAATGTTTGGAAGCCGCAGCTGCATGCGTACTCACGGTACCGCGTCTGCGCATCCAACTCAAAGTCCTCCTGGTAAGAGTCTCTGTTGTCCCAGTTCTCCACAGGCCAATGGTAAAGCTTGACTGTCATCTTCCGGGAATGTAAACAATGAAACACCGGCTGTGTTATCCGGCACAACAGTCAAGGGGTGCATTCTACGGCGGGGGTGCATTATCCGGCACAACACCTGCCGCGATACACCGCTTCCCACTTACAGCTTTCTTCTTTGCTGTCTCCATTGTTCATTGAACAAATTGCAAAAGATTCACCAACACAGATGTCCAGAATACTGTGGAATTTTGCGATGAAAACAGACGACTTAATAGCTGGCCACCATGCTGTCCCAAAATGTCCTCTACAATCCGTGACGTCACGCGCAGGCGTCATCATACCGAGACGTTTTCAGCAGGATATTTTTGCGCGAAATTTAAAATTGCACTTTAGTAAGCTAACCCAGCCGTATTGGCATGTGTTGCAATGTTAAGATTTCATCATTGATATATAAACTATCAGACTGCATGGTCGGTAGTAGTGGGTTTCAGTAGGCCTTTAATCAGTTTTGCATACATGTGTATGTAAAATATATTTTTTTTTCATATGACTGTGATGAATATCATTTAGCACTGAGCCTGGCCTACTGAACTATATTGATATTGTTACAGTACAGGGGAAGAAGACGGCACAGACAGGAGGGATGTCGTTTTAGCTCTATTTATTTATCTATGTAACCCTTGAAGCTGGCTTCCCCTATCCCGGGTCCGTCAAGTCCTCGGTCTCCCTATGAAGTCTCTGCGTTGTGTATTGTATTTTTGTGTGCGTGGGAAGACGGAGAGAAAGACCAGGCAAGGAAGCATAGGATCTGGGTGGAGTCGTCTTTATCTCAAATCTTCACCTTTAGAAAAGACATGGAGTTGTCTCAAAATACAAAATATGTCACACTATTAACACTTTATATCTTAAAACACAATCAACTTCCCTCATCGTGACCAGTAATATACCCAGCAGGTAACGTGTGTGTGTGTGTGTGTGTGTGTGTGTGTGTGTGTGTGTGTGTGTGTGTGTGTGTGTGTGTGTGTGTGTGTGTGTGTGGTGTGGGTGTGGGTGTGTGTGTGTGCATGTGTGTGTGTGTGTGTGTGTGTGCGCGCATGTGTGCGTGCGTGCGTGTGCGCTCGTGTGTGTGTGCGCGTGCTTGTGCGTGCGTGCGTGTAAGCATAAATGACTGAGTGAGTGGATAATCAATTGAAAAGAGCCAAAACTGTTATGATCCGCTGCCCGGATCATATTTTTGTTTTTGTTTTCAAGTCACTTGTGTTTTTTCTGCACCTCTTGAGTTTGTTTCTGTTGCCATGACGGCAGATTATAGTCACCTGCCTCTGGTTAGTGTCCCGGACGCGCACCTGTTCCCCGGGCACTAATCAGAGGGCTATTTAGTTTACGCGCTGGCCTCATTCGGTCTGTTGGTTTTGTTTGCTCCTACGCAACAAGTTACGCTCCTAGTTTCGCTCCTAGTTTACATTTTTGATATTAGCATCTTTGCTACCCTCTTGTTTTCCGTGCCGTGGTGCACCGCGCAGCATTTTGTTCTGCATTCAGAATAAATCATTTATTCTCACCTGCAAGCCGCTTCCTGACATCCCTCTGCATCTTGAAAAGACGACCTCCGGCATCACAATGCCTCGAAGGCGTAACAAAAACATGTCCTAGCATAACATGCTTCTGGGCTAACACACACACTGGCATAAAACTTAACAAAATCCACAGTCTCTTCACAATTTACAAAACCCCCAACTTAATATAACTCTTAGCCATCATATTTTGTGAATAAATCAGTTTAATAGTGCCAAACAATAACTTTTTTTAATCTTTTAACTGAGGAGCCTGGTCCCTTCCTGCTTACCTTTAGAAAAGACATGGAGTTGTGACCTAAGATGGCCACAACCAACGAGGAAGAACATTCACAGACAACAGTGAACATACCACGCAGTGGCGCCCCCTGCAGGCTTCCCTAACAACTGTCCCAACCTTCTGAAAGAACTTCTACAGACTCCCCACATCAGTTCACCTCCTTACACCTATATACAACAAGAAATTAAGTGTGACTAATTGATGTATGTGTGCGACTCTGTGGAATTAAATGCTGAGTGTTACCCAGAAGTGTTGAACGAGGTGCGGAAGTCCAAGGGGGGCAAGACAAGCTCAGAGGTCCGTGAGACAGGCAGGAAGTTGGGGCAATAGCGAGGCTTCAAAGTCCGTGTCCAGGCGGGTGGTCGAGATCCAAGATGCAGCCAGGGAACCAGGGGGAACGCGGGGAAGAGAGACACACAGCTCATGACGTGGGAACGAAGATAGGCTGCAAGGTGGCGACAAGTGAGGAACACGAGACAAATGAACCCCGGGGGAGGGAGAAACACAGAGAGCAAAAGGGTGTATAGAGCTGGATAGATTCAGCTTACTGTACATGACAGGTCGCTACGTTCTGGCTCAGAATAGCAGGTTGCGCTGGTTTAAGAAGGCAGCTCTTCTCATCAGTGACAGGTGTGTTGATTGCTGATGATTGAATGCAGCTGCTTGTTGCAGCCGGCGTGGCGTGCGCCTGGAGGTGCGCCCAGATGAATGCGCACTAGTGTGCGCCCGGGCCGTGACAGATACACCAACCTTGAGTACAAATATATACGATACTATACTATACAGGTCCACCCCTGGCTAAATTGGAGCCGTAAGCAAAAATTCCCCATTTCAAAAATGTTTCACACTTTTTTACTCATGTAAAACAATTTTTATACTTTTTTAATCATTGAATTTTATTTGATGCATGTTTTGTACTAAGAAAAATGTATGGGAAAGAAAGTGTGGTGTGGCTCAGTTGGTAGAGTGCCCGTGCTAGCAGCTTGAGGGTTCCAGGTTTGATTCCAGTTTCCGCCATTATTGTCACTGTCGTCGTGTCCTTGGGCAAGACACTTTACCCTTCTTGCCGGTACCACCCACATTGGTTTAAATGTAGCTTAAATGTGGGTAATGGTTTCACTTTGAGTCTCGAGAGAGAAAAAAAGTGCAACATGAATATAATTCCCTTTGTTTCATGCAAAATAACACATTTATAATTAAAACAGAAATGTGTCTAAAAGCCGCTGGGCTTGTAACCAACATTCGCGCCACAGGGTTCTTTGAGAAAGACATGGGGAATTTGTCATCATATTCTTATCAATGATGGAGCAGGAAGGGGCTAGGAATTGCGGGAAATTAATAAGGTTTTGGAATAATTAATCACGATTTGATTTGATTTGATCTAAACTTAAATACTGAAAATGTCTCAAATCTGTTACAAAATACAAATGTACTGTTGTTTCAAGCATTTGGTCCCTGAGTGTATTAAAGGCCTACTGAAATGCGATTTTCTTATTCAAACGGGGATAGCAGGTCCATTCTATGTGTCATACTTGATCATTTCGCGATATTGCCATATTTTTGCTGAAAGGATTTAGTAGAGAACATCGACGATAAAGTTTGCAACTTTTGGTCGCTGATAAAAAAGCCTTGCCTGTACCGGAAGTAGCAGACGAGTAGCGTGACGTCACAGGTTGTGGAGCTCCTCACATCTGCACATTGTTTACAATCATGGCCACCAGCAGCGAGAGCGATTCGGACCGAGAAAGCGACGATTTCCCCATTAATTTGAGCGAGGATGAAAGATTCGTGGATGAGGAAAGTGAGAGTGAAGGACTAGAGGGCAGTGGGAGCGATTCAGATAGGGAAGATGCTGTGAGAGGCGGGTGGGACCTGATATTCAGCTGGGAATGACTAAAACAGTAAATAAACACAAGACATATATGTACTTTATTAGCCACAACACAACCAGGCTTATATTTAATATGCCACAAATTAATCCCGCATAACAAACACCTCCCCCCTCCCGTCCATATAACCCGCCAATACAACTCAAACACCTGCACAACACACTCAATCCCACAGCCCAAAGTACCGTTCACCTCCCCAAAGTTCATACAGCACATATATTTCCCCAAAGTACCCAAAGTTACGTATGTGACATGCACATAGCGGCACGCACGTACGGGCAAGCGATCAAATGTTTGGAAGCCGCAGCTGCATGCGTACTCACGGTCCAACTCAAAGTCCTCCTGGTAAGAGTCTCTGTTGTCCCAGTTCTCCACAAGCCAATGGTAAAGCTTGACTGTCATCTTTCGGGAATGTAAACAATGAAACACCGGCTGCGTTATCCGGCACAACACCTGCCGCAATACACCGCTTCCCACCTACAGCTTTCTTCTTTGCTGTCTCCATTGTTCATTGAGCAAATTGCAAAAGATTCCCCAACACAGATGTCTAGAATACTGGGGAATTTTGCGATGAAAACAGACGACTTAATAGCTGGCCACCATGCTGTCCCAAAATGTCCTCTACAATCCGTGACGTCACGCGCAGACGTCATCATACCGAGACGTTTTCAGCAGGATATGTCGCGCAAAATTTTAAATTGCACTTTACTAAGCAAACCCGGCCGTATTGGCATGTGTTGCCATGTTAAGATTTCATCATTGATGTATAAACTATCAGACTGCGTGGTCGGTAGTAGTGGGTTTCAGTAGGCCTTTAAAGAAAATATATCAGTGCAGTGCAGAGTTGCTTGGCAGATTTATTGTGTGTGTGGCCTGTAAACTGCACACTAAAAAATGTTGGGTTAAAAAATAACCCAATTTTAACCCAACTGCTGGTTCAGAAAAGGACGAACCCCTTATTTGAGTTATTTTAACTCAACATTTTGGGTTAATTTTTTGAACCCAACTTTTGCGTTGAATTATTTAATCAAAAAGTTGAGTTATGCTAACTCAATGTTTGTTGATTCATAACCCAACTATGGGGTTGCATTTATTTAACACAAAAGCTGAGTTAATGCTCACTACAAAGTTGGGTTATTCTAAACCCAACTATTGGGTACAGCAATTTAGCGCTCCTTGACCCAAGAGTTGGTTAAACATTATACATTTTATTGCTGTTTGTCTTCCTCCTTCCCAACTACTGATCAAAATTATTTTAATTCCATTAAAATATACTCAAAAGCAAGATATAAATGACTTTTTTTTACAAGAATTGCCGTGTATGGTCATAGTTGGGGTCGCATTTTACTGCGTGGATCGTTCTCCCAGGATGCAGACACGACTCCAGAGGCAAGGTGCAGGTAAGGAAATGATTTATTGTCCATAAATCATGCGGGATACAAACAAAAGAGCACCAGCGTGCCGATAGCACGGTATGCTAACGGAATAGCGAACAAGAAAAGCTTTGCTTGTAAACAGGCAAACAAAAAGGCGAAGCTTGGCTCAGGAATCAAATTAGTAGCCGTCGTAACTGTTGCGTGGAAGCAAATAAGAAAGCCAGACTGAGTGTGTCGAAAAGCAGGGAATAAGTAGCTCTCTGATTAATGCCCAGGAGCAGGTGAGTGTCCCGAACACTAATCAGAGGCAGGTGAAAACAATCTGCGGTCATGGCAACTAAAACGGAAACCCAGGGGGGGCTCAAAACAGGAACTGAGGGAGTCAAAAACTAAACAAACATGACGGATCATGACAATAGTAGTTCTATACAGCATGCTCAAATATTTCCATGTACATAAGATGTGTGATTGTAAATAATGTTAATGAGATTAATCCTTAATACTAGAAATGTCCGATAATATCGGGCTGCCGATATTATCGGCCAATAAATGCTTTAAAATGTAATATCGGAAATTATCGGTATCGGTTACAAAAAGTAAAATTTATGCATACTTGTTCAACAGGCATACAGGTCACACTGAGGGTGGCCGTATAAATAACTTTAACACTGTTACAAATATGCGCCACACTGTGAACCCACACCAAACAAGAATGACAAACACATTTCGGGAGAACATCCGCACCGTAACACAACATAAACACAACAGAACAAATACCCAGAACCCCTTGCAGCACTAACTCTTTCGAGACGCTACAATATACACCCCCCGCTAATCCCACCCACCCACCTCAACCCCGCCCACCTCAACCTCCTCATGCTCTCTCGGGGAGAGCATGTCCCAAATTCCAAGCTGCTGTTTTGAGGCATGTTAAAAAAAATAATGCACTTTGTGACTTCAATAATAAATATGGCAGTGTCATATTGGCATTTTTTTCCATAACTTGAGTTGATTTATTTTGGAAAACCTTGTTACATTGTTTAATGCATCCAGCGGGGCATCACAACAAAATTAGGCATAATAATGTGTTAATTCCTCGACTGTATATATCGGTATCGGTTGATATCGGAATCGGTAATTAAGAGTTGGACAATATCGGATATCGGCAAAAAAGCCATTTTAGGACATCTCTACTTAATACATTTCCCTTCAAGAAAAAAGTACCTTTTTAATAAAAAAAAGCCTTTTACCCAAAAATGCGTTACTCATTGAAAAACAACCCAAAAATGGTTTATAGTTTTGAAAACTCAGAAATTAAGTTAAAATATTACCCTTACAACCCAAAAAATGGATTGTTCTTTATAAAAATAACTCTAAAATTTAACCCAGCCCTCGCGACTCGTAAATTGGGTTATTAAAATAACCCTGCATTTTTTAGTGTGGATGTGTATGCTCATCATACAAACAGAATATCTCTCCTCACCTTTTTTTCGTCAACGTTCTATTCACACGCTGCAGGGCTGACTGCATCTTTACAGTAACAAGCAGACGGGAACAAGTGCTGATGGTTATTCCCGCTTTCGATAAATCACACTGCAGCCGTGTCCTTCCCACAAGTACTCTGAAGTAATGATCCCATTTGTAGCTCACCCAAGCCTCTCTGCTGTCAGATGTCACTCTTTTTAAAAAGATATAAATGAAGTGAGCAAAAAGTTCAGCGAGCGCTTAAATGATGCAAAGGGCATTGCAAAATAGCAGTCGGTGGAAAGTGGGACTTATCATTTAGTTCCTCAGCACCTCGGTCGTGCTCACAATCTCTGGGACCATTTATGTTCTTCTGTCTGGGGCCGACGCGATAACATCTGTCGAGGGGGTACGGAGTGGATCGTTATCCGGGAGTAGGCGGGAAGAGGCACTCAATTAATAACTGTGCTCTCAGAAGGAGCACAAAGTCGGCAAAAAGAGGTTGACTTGGTTTGGTGGACAGCTATTTGTAAAGAGAACTTGTGCAGATGCTTAATGATATCACTTTCTGTACCAGGAAAGTGCAGTTTAACGGGTTACCAACCACCACCTTAATAGCTTAGTAATGATAACATGAGCAGGAATTTAATTCATACACAGCATGTTTACCTTATTTTATGGACTGTAGAGCGCACCCACTAAATTTTAGAGGAAAAAATATTGATATCCATATATTAGCCGCACCGGACTATAAACCGCAGTTACGAAATAAGTTATTTACACAGAAAGATTGTGTAAATGTTTATTTGCAAACCCCGTTTCCATATGTGTTGGGAAATTGTGTTAGATGTAAATATAAACGGAATACAATGATTTGCAAATCATTTTCAACCCATATTCAGTTAAATGTGCTACAAAGACAACATATTTGATGTTCAAACTGATAAACATTTTTTTTTTGCAAACAGTCATTTACTTTAGAATTTGATGCCAGCGTGACAAAGAAGTTGGGAAAGGTGGCAATAAATACTGATAAAGTTGAGGAATGCTCATCAAACACTTATTTGGAACATCCCACAGGTGAACAGGCTATTTGGGAACAGGTGGGTGCCATGATTGGGTATAAAAGCAGATTCCATGAAATGCTCAGTCATTCACAAACAAGGATGGGGCGAGGGTCACCACTTTGTCAACAAATGCGTGAGCAAATTGTTGAACAGTTTAAGAAAAACCTTTCTCAACCAGCTATTGCAAAGAATTTAGAGATTTCACCATCTACGGTCCGTAATATCATCAAAGGGTTCAGAGAATCTGGAGAAATCACTGCACGTAAGCAGCTAAGCCTGTGACCTTCGATCCCTCAGGCTGTACTGCATCAACAAGTGACATCAGTGTGTAAAGGATATCACCACATGGGCTCAGGAACACTTCAGAAACCCACTGTCAGTAACTACAGTTGGTCGCTACATCTGTAAGTGCAAGTTAAAACTCTCCTATGCAAGGCCAAAACCGTTTATCAACAACACCCAGAAACGCTGTCGGCTTCGCTGGGCCTGAGCTCATCTAAGATGGACTGATACGAAGTGGAAAAGTGTTCTGTGGTCGTGTGACGAGTCCACATTTCAAATTGTTTTTGGAAACTGTGGACGTCGTGTCCTCTCGACCAAAGAGGAAAAGAACCATCCGGATTGTTATAGGCGCAAAGTTGAAAGCCAGCATCTGTGATGGTATGGGGGTGTATTAGTGCCCAAGACATGGGTAACTTACACATCTGTGAAGGCGCCATTAATGCTGAAAGGTACATACAGGTTTTGGAGCAACATATGTTGCCATCCAAGCAACGTTACCATCGACACCCCTGCTTATTTCAGCAAGACAATGTCAAGCCACGTGTTACATCAACGTGGCTTCATAGTAAAAGAGTGCGGGTACTAGACTGGCCTGCCTGTAGTCCAGACCTGTCTCCCATTGAAAATGTGTGGCGCATTATGAAGCCTAAAATACCACAACGGAGACCCCCCGGACTGTTGAACAACTTAAGCTGTACATCAAGCAAGAATGGCAAAGAATTCCACCTGAGAAGCTTAAAAAATGTGTCTCCTCAGTTCCCAAACGTTTACTGAGTGTTGTTAAAAGGAAAGGCCATGTAACACAGTGGTGAACATGCCCTTTCCCAACTACTTTGGCACGTGTTGCAGCCATGAAATTCAAAGTTAATTATTATTTGCAAAAAAAAATTAAGTTTATGAGTTTGAACATGAAATATCTTGTCTTTGTAGTGCATTCAATTGAATATGGGTTGAAAAGGATTTGCAAATCATTGTATTCTGTTTATATTTACATCTAACACAATTTCCCAACTCATATGGAAACAGGGTTTGTACATGCCTTAAATGTTTCCAAACGGTACCTGTAACACGGCAGTAAAACGTCTGATCAAACAAAACAGAAGTCACCGTCATAGACCCATTAGCTGTGGAAGCTAACTCTCCAATCAGCTAAACGACTCAAAAACTCCCCAGTGACGTTTTGGTGAATTTACTGAGGAATTTGTGAAAATGAAACAATACAAAAAGAGTGCCATTGTAAGTTAAAAATACTAACATAGACGTGTTAGCATACTGACTAATGATAACAACGCTAGCTTCATTATATTAAGACAGCATGTACAAATATGGATGAAAACACCCCTACAGACATCACACATGGGACGTTTTAAGTAAGTATGAATAGTTTTAGTTGTATTGTAAAACTTACAAACGTTGCTTGGAGTGATGAATGAAGAATCCATACATGTCGAAACGCTATGGACAACTAGTAGTTGGAAAGGCACTTCTACTTTCGGTTGAAAGCACTAAACAGAAGTAAATAATGTAGACGTTCAGCCCGCCTGCAGTGAGCGAACTCGTTCAAAAGATGGCGCCGTAGCACAAACAATAACACACCTTTTTTTAGTGTTTTATGAAAATCATTTGTTGAATACAAAACATTATCGCCATAATCCGTAAATGATCCGCACCATTTTATAAGCTGCAGAGTGCAAAGCGTAGGAAAAAAGTACCGGCTGCAAAATTAATCGTTTATTCCAATTAGAAAAAAATCCTTGATTTATATTACGTTGCTTCGATTACCGTGCAACTTATAAAAATGATGAAATCCGGACCTCGTGGAGTGCCCTGAATTTTGAATAGGTGGACATAGTGTAGTTTCCACACAGCAGACATGAGAGCGGTGGGTAGTGGGTGCCGTCATCTGTGTGGTGATATTTTTTGGGGGGGTTTTCTTTTGATTAATGCACATCATGTTAAAAGTACAATTCCAGTGTTGATGATGTGCATTTATTGGAAATAAAAAGAATGAAAGTTATGTGTTTATTTGAACTATTTTCTCTAATTCGCATTGAGGCTATGAAGTGTGTTTAATGCGATTAATCATTTCATTGAAAAAACTAATCGATAGATTACTCGAATACTAAAATAATTGATAGCTACAGCCCAAATGAAGAATAATCGCAGGTTTAACCGAGATACAAAATCTGTGAATTCTGAACATAATTATTTGAGTACACATATTAAATCATAAGAATAGAATTAATTAGCTTATTCAACCAACACATTTCAACAGAATACTGTTTGACTAAGTATCAGGCAGCAGGGTGGCAGTTCGATCTTTGGCTCAGATTTCTCTGTGTGGACTTAGCGCATTATCTGTGTTTGCACATATTTACCCCGAGGATGTCAATATCATCCCACAGTCATATACAGTTATTTCGAGACTAAATAGTCAACCCCTCCAAAATTTCCGTTTTTTCACAAAGAGTAGCGCAAATGTTGCCATGTTTTGAGGCTTTTTGTTTTTCAACAACATTGCATCAGCTTGTGATTTTACAAACGAGTTACCAAGAGAGATGTCGATAAATGCTTTAAAATGTAATATCGGAAATTATCGGTATCGGTTTTGTTGCGTTTGGACCAGTTGTTCCTCTCAGGGAATTCAAGTTGCTGGCCACTCCCAAGCTCTTTTATGACACGTAATGCTGAGTAGAAGAACCACCAGAGACAGAATAGGTATTTTGTAACTTTATTTCCAAAGCCTTGGAAATAGAATGAGACCAGTCCAGCATAGAACATTCAATCACGCAGCTAAGATGGTCTGCCCTAAAATATGGAAACCTTCTCTTCTATAAAGTGTCTCTCGCTCCCACCCTCGTTGTCTCTCTTTACAGCCCAAACACATGCCCATTGTCCTCCTCAGCTGGGCACAGGAACAGATAAGCAAAAGGAGTATCTGTCCTCCTTACATTCCTAAAGTCAAGGTTAGCACACAGTACTTGCAGACAACCAAAAGACCACAATTGGAAGAAGAACACTAGCTGTTTTGTAATATGACTATGAAAATAAAGAAGTAACACTTAAATACGGATATATGTAAATATCTGCCTTTGACAGTTTCAAAAAGTAAAATTAATGACTTTTTTTAAAACGCCGCTGTACGGAGCGGTCAGTACAGATCAGTTGCGTCTCCAAGTCAGCAGCCCCTCCCCTCTCCCCTCTCCCACATACAACACATGAATTGACGACTGCAGCATGAGAGGTTTACTGGCGACGCTTGATGACCTCATCAAACCGCCGCGCACGGAGCATAACAACAAGAGTGTGTTGTTGCCGGTGCTGTAGCCGTGGCTAACAAGCGAGCTCCCTCGGTGACTGACTAACGACACCATGTCTATGGTTTGGGATTATTTTAAAGTGTGTCTGATGGATAAAAAACTGGCAATTTGCAATGACTGCAAAAAGTTGGTTATGCGAGGAGGAACCAAGACATCTTCCTTCAGCATTTCTAGAAGCTCTGACTGACTGCTAGGCCACTTCAAGCACTCACCACTAGCTTACAGCATATTTTTGTTACTCATAAAAATACATTAGAGCAGGGCAGATTGAGCCCAGTTTATAATTCCATGTCATACAGTATACCAGGCAGTCTTGCACTAAAGGAGGACTATGTTATTGTTTACTTTATCACTCTAGTACAGTGTTTTTCAACCTTTTTTGAGCCAGCGTTGAAAAAATCCGGAGGCACACCACCAGCAGAAATCGATAAAAAACTAAAGTCAGTTGACAGTAAAAAGTCGTTGTCGCAATTGTTGGATGTGACTTTAAACCATAACCAAGCATGCATCACTATACTTGTCTCAAAGTAGGTGTACTGTCACCAACATCACGCCATGACTTATTTTGAGTTTTTTGCTGTTTTCCTGTGTGTAGTGTTTTAGTTTTTGTCTTGCACTCCTATTTTGGTGGCTTTTTCTCTTTTTTTGGTATTTTCCTGGAGCAGTTTCATGTCCTCCTTTGAGCGATATTTCCCGCATCTACTTTGTTTTAGCAATCAAGGACATTTCAGTTGTTTGTATCCTTTGTGGAGACATTGTTGATTGTCATGTCATGTTCGGATGTACATTGTCCTTGCTCCACAGTAAGTCTTTGCTGTCGTCCAGCATTCTGTTTTTGTTTACTTTGTAGCCAGTTCAGTTTTAGTTTTGTTCTGCATAGCCTTCTCTAAGCTTCAATGCCTTTTCTTAAGGGCACTCACCTTTTGTTTATTTTTGGTTTAAGCATCAGATACCTTTTTTACCTGCACGCTGCCTCCCGCTGTTTCCGACATCTACAAAGCAATTAGCTACCTGCTGCCACCTACTGATATAAAAGAGTATTACACGGTTACTCTGCCGAGCTCTAGACAGCACTGACACTCAACAACAACACATCATTTGCAGACTATAACTACTGGTTTGCAAAAAATATTTTTAACCCAAATAGGTGAAATTAGATCATCTCCCACGGCACACCAGACTGTATCTCACGGCACACTAGTGTGCCGCGGCACAGTGGTTGAAAAACACTGCTCTAATATACTCTGGACTGAAGCTGGGTGCCTTCATTGTTTTTGTAGCTGTTGTTTTGAGGCATGTTTAAAACAAAATAAAAAATAATGCACTTTGTGAAAGTCCAAGTATAGTATTTCCCATAGTTGTAGTGGGTATCAGGATTATCTCAGGGAGAGCATGTCCCAAATTCCAAGCTGCTGTTTTGAGGCATGTTAAAAAAAAATAATGCACTTTGTGACTTCAAGAATAAATATGGCAGTGCCATGTTGGCATTTTTTTCCATAACTTGAGTTGATTTATTTTGAAAAACCTTGTTACATTGTTTAATGCATCCAGCGGGGCATCACAACAAAATTCGGCATAATAATGTGTTAATTCCACGACTGTATATATCAGTATCGGTTGATATCGGTATCGGTAATTAAGAGTTGGACAATATCGGAATATCGGCAAAATATTGGCAAAAAAGCCATTATCGGACATCTCTAGTTATCAATTCTTTGTAACTGTGACACAGCTGGGATAGGCTCCAGCTTTACACACAACTTTAAGAGGTTATGTCATTATTGCAGTTAGTTCGCAATTAGCAACATAACTCAAAACTTAATGGCCGGATTTTCATTAAACTTTCAGGAAATGTCCAACATGGGATAAGGAACAACTGATTAGATTTTGGGCCTGATCCAGATCATTTACGCTACGTTACTTTGTGAGCTTCGACGTCTGGGTGTGTCCACCGACAGACACAAATAGTGGCTGACTGACAAAGAAGCTCCATTCCGTTTCTTTCATTTGGCTACAGATGGCACAACAATTCAAAAGCGTGTTTTCGTCTAACTTTCAGGAAATGTCACAAATGGGATACAACAAGTCAAGTCATTACATTTTGGGGCTGAGCCGGTGTTCTAATAAAATGTGCTGCTTCATTAAAAAAAAATGCAACCAGTCGCAAAATCTGATAGTTAGCAACATAACTATTGGACGGATTTTAATGAAATTTTCAAAAAATTTCCAAAATAAGTCCTGAAACAAGTGCTTTTGTGATTTGTATTATTATTCATTAATGAGCTTGTTGACATTCATTCTGTCACCATACAGCAGTGTTTTTCAACCACTGTGCCGCGGCACACTAGTGTGTCGTGGGAGATTATGTGATTTCACCTATTTGGGGTAAAAATAATTTTTGCAAACAAGTACCGTATTTTTCGGAGTATAAGTCGCACCGGAGTATAAGTCGCACCTGCCGAAAGTGCATAATAAAAAAGGAAAAAAACATATATAAGTTGCACTGGAGTATAAGTCGCATTTTTGGGGGAAATTTATTTGATAAAATCCAACACCAAGAATAGACATTTGAAAGGCATCCATCCATCCATCCATCTTCTTCCGCTTATCCGAGGTCGGGTCGCGGGGGCAGCAGCCTAAGTAGGGAAGCCCAGACTTCCCTCTCCCCAGCCACTTCGTCCAGCTCCTCCCGGGGGATCCCGAGGCGTTCCCAGGCCAGCTGGGAGACATAGTCTTCCCAACGTGTCCTGGGTCTTCCCCGTGGCCTCCTATCGGTCGGATGTGCCCTAAACACCTCCCGAGGGAGGCGATCGGGTGGCATCCTAACCAGATGCCCGAACCACCTCATCTGGCTCCTCTTGATGTGGAGGAGCAGCGGCTTTACTTTGAGCTCCCCCCGGATGACAGAGCTTCTCACCCTATCTCTAAGGGAGAGCCCTGCCACCCGGCGGAGGAAACTCATTTCGGCCGCTTGTACCCGTGATCTTGTCCTTTCGGTCATAACCCAAAGCTCATGACCATAGGTGAGGATGGGAACGTAGATCGACCGGTAAATTGAGAGCTTTGCCTTCCGGCTCAGCTCCTTCTTCACGACAACGGATCGATACAGCGTCCGCATTACTGAAGATGCCGCACCGATCCGCCTGTCGATCTTACGATCCACTCTTCCCTCACTCGTGAACAAGACTCCGAGGTACTTGAACTCCTCCACTTGGGGCAGGGTCTCCTCCCCAACCCGGAGATGGCACTCCACCCTTTTCCGGGCGAGAACCATGGACTCTGACTTGGAGGTGCTGATTCTCATCCCAGTCGCTTCACACTCGGCTGCGAACCGATCCAGCGAGAGCTGAAGATCCTGGCCAGATGAAACCATCAGGACCACATCATCTGCAAAAAGCAGAGACCTAATCCTGCAGCCACCAAACCAGATCCCCTCAACGCCTTGACTGCGCCTAGAAATTCTGTCCATAAAAGTTATGAACAGAATTGGTGACAAAGGGCAGCCTTGGCGGAGTCCAACCCTCACTGGAAACGTGTCCGACTTACTGCCGGCAATGCGGACCAAGCTCTGACACTGATCATACAGGGAGCGGACCGCCAAAATCAGACAGTCCGATACCCCATACTCTCTGAGCACTCCCCACAGGACTTCCCGAGGGACACGGTCGAATGCCTTCTCCAAGTCCACAAAGCACATGTAGACTGGTTGGGCAAACTCCCATGCACCCTCAAGGACCCTGCCGAGAGTATAGAGCTGGTCCACAGTTCCACGACCAGGACGAAAACCACACTGTTCCTCCTGAATCCGAGGTTCGACTATCCGGCGTAGCCTCCTCTCCAGTACACCTGAATAGACCTTACCGGGAAGGCTGAGGAGTGTGATCCCACAATAGTTAGAACACACCCTCCGGTTCCCCTTCTTAAAGAGAGGAACCACCACCCCGGTCTGCCAATCCAGAGGTACCGCCCCCGATGTCCACGCGATGCTGCAGAGTCTTGTCAACAAAGACAGCCCCACAGCATCCAGAGCCTTAAGGAACTCCGGGCGGGTCTCATCCACCCCCGGGGCCTTGCCACCGAGGAGCTTTTTAACTACCTCAGCAACCTCAGCCCCAGAAATAGAAGAGTCCACCACAGATTCCCCAGGCACTGCTTCCTCATAGGAAGACGTGTTGGTGGGATTGAGGAGGTCTTCGAAGTATTCTCTCCACCGATCCACAACATCCGCAGTCGTGGTCAGCAGAACACCATCCTCACCATACACGGTGTTGATAGTGCACTGCTTCCCCTTCCTGAGGCGGCGGATGGTGGTCCAGAATCGCTTTGAAGCCGTCCGTAAGTCGTTTTCCATGGCTTCTCGGAACTCCTCCCATGTCCGAGTTTTTGCCTCTGCAACCGCTGAAGCAGCACACCGCTTGGTCTGTCGGTACCTGTCCGCTGCCTCAGGAGTCCCATGAGCCAAAAGAACCCGATAAGACTCCTTCTTCAGCTTGACGGCATCCCTTACCGCCGGTGTCCACCAACAGGTTCTAGGATTACCGCCACGACAGGCACCAACTACCTTGCGGCCACAGCTCCAATCAGCTGCCTCGACAATAGAGGCGCGGAACATGGTCCACTCGGACTCAATGTCCAGCACCTCCCTCGTGACATGTTCAAAGTTCTTCCGGAGGTGGGAATTGAAACTCTCTCTGACAGGAGACTCTGCCAGACGTTCCCAGCAAACCCTCACAATCCGTTTGGGCCTGCCAGGTCTGTCTGGCATCCTTCCCCACCCACCAGGTGGTGATCGGTTGAAAGCTCCGCCCCTCTCTTCACCCGAGTGTCCAAAACATGAGGCCGCAAATCCGATGACACAACTACAAAGTCGATCATGGAACTGCGGCCTAGGGTGTCCTGGTGCCAAGTGCACATATGGACACCCTTATGCTTGAACATGGTGTTCATTAAGGACAATCTGAGACGGGCACAAAAGTCCAATAACAAAACACCACTCGGGTTCAGATCCGGGCGGCCATTCTTCCCAATCACGCCTCTCCAGGTTTCACTGTCGCTGCCAACATGAGCATTGAAGTCCCCCAGTAGAACGAGGGAATCACCCGGGGGAGCACTCTGAAGTACTCCCTCGAGCGAATCCAAAAAGGGTGGGTACTCTGAGCTACCGTTTGGCGCGTAAGCGCAAACCACAGTCGGAACCCGTCCCCCCCACCCGAAGGCGGAGGGAAGCTACCCTCTCGTCCACCGGGTTGAACTCCAACGTGCAGGCTCTGAGCCGGGGGGCAACAAGATTTGCCACCCCAGCCCGTCGCCTCTCATTGCCGGCAACGCCAGAGTGGAAGAGAGTCCAGCCCCTCTCGAGAGAACTGGTTCCAGAGCCCTTGCTGTGCGTCGAAGTGAGTCCGACTATATCTAGCCCGAACTTCTCGACCTCGCGCACTAGCTCAGGCTCCTTCCCCCCCAGCGAGGTGACGTTCCACGTCCCAAGAGCTAGCTTCTGTAGCCGAGGATCGGACCGCCAAGTGCCCTGCCCTCGGCTGCCGCCCAGCTCACACTGCACCCAACCTCTATGGACCCTGCTATGGGTGGTGAGCCCATTGGAGGGGGGACCCACGTTGCCTCTTCGGGCTGTGCCCATGGGGACAGGCCCGGCCACCAGGCGCTCGCCATCGTGCCCCGCCTCCGGGCCTGGCTCCAGAGGGGGGCCCCGGTGACCCGCGTCCGGGCGAGGGAAATCTGGGTCCTTTATTTGTATTCGTCATGGAGGTCTTCGAGCTGCTCTTTGTCTGATCCCTCACCTAGGACCAGTTTGTCTTGGGAGACCCTACCAGGGGGCATAAAGCCCCCGGACAACATAGCTCCTAGGATCATTGGGACGCGCAAACTCCTCTACCACGGTAAGGTGGCAGCTCAGAGAGGAGATTTGAAAGGCAATTTAAAATGCCTCATATAACGTACATTTATTCAGCCTGTTGTTCACTATTCTTTATTTATTTAAAAAAAAAAAATGTTTTAAATTTGAAAGGCAATTTAAAATAAATAAAGAATAGTGAACAACAGGCTGAATAAATGTACGTTATATGAGGCATAAATAACCAACTGAGAACGTGCCTGGTATGTTAACGTAACATATTATGGTAAGAGTCATTCAAATAACTATAACATATAGAACATGCTATACGTTTACCAAACAATCTGTCACTCCTAATCGCTAAATCCCATGAAATCTTATACGTCTAGTCTCTTACGTGAATGAGCTAAATAATATTATTTGATATTTTACGGTAATGTGTTAATAATTTCACACATAAGTCGCTCCTGAGTATAAGTCGCACCCCCGGCCAAACTATGAAAAAAACTGCGACTTATAGTCCGAAAAATACGGTAATTATAGTCTGCAAATAATGTGCCGTTGTTGAGTGTCGGTGCTGTCTAGAGCTCGGCAGCGTAACAATGTTATACTTTTCCATATCAGTAGGTGGCAGCAGGTAGCTAATTGCTTTGTAGATGTCGGAACATGGTTTGTCGTGATCCCGATATGCAGATGACAGTGGGAGGCAGCATGCAGGTGAAAATGTATCTAAGGATAAAACCAAAAATAAACAAAAGGTTAGTGCCCCTAAGAAAAGGCATTGAAGCTTAGGGAATGAAACTAAAACTGAACTTGCTACAAAGTAAGCAAAAACAGAATGCTGGACGACAGCAAAGACTTACAGCGTGTGGAGCAAAGACGGCGTCCACAAAGCACATCCGTACATGACATGACAATCAACAATGTCCCCACAAAGAAGGATAGCGACAACTTAAATAGCCTTGATTGATAAAACAAAGCAAGTGCGGGGGATAGCGCTCAAGGAAGACATGAAACTGCTACAGGAAAATACCCACTAAACAGGAAAAGCCACCAAAATAGGAGCGCAAGACAAGAACTAAAACACTACACACAGGAAAACAGCAAAACAACTCAAAATAAGTCACAGCATGATGTGACAGGTCGTGACAGTACTCCTACTTTGAGACAAGAGCTATAGTGATGCATCGTTGGTTATGGTTTAAAGTCAACGTCTTTTTACTCTTAATATTGGCTGCTGAGTTACATTTTTTAATGATTTCTGCTGTTTGTGCGCCTCCGGACTTTTTCAATGAAAAAAATGTGTCTTGGCTCAAAAAAGGTTGACAAACACTGCCATACAGTGTAGACAAAACAACTAGCCATGCATTTTAGGTTAATCAAGGTTAATACCGTTTTTGTTTTGGTTTGTTTCCTAGTATGTATAAAAAATTCTATAAAAATAACCAAATTCCCTTAATTGCTATTTGTTCAAAAAAAACATTTAACATTGATGCGCATGCTCAGTAGCATTGGGGAGCAAATTGTTATGGGCAGCATTTTTTTCCAGAACACTGTATCATTTCTTCTATGCTCAGTGGCCTTGTGGTTAGAGTGTCCGCCCTGAGATCGGTAGGTCGTGAGTTCAAACCCCGGCCGAGTCATACCAAAAACTATAAAAATGGGACCCATTACCTCCCTGCTTGGCACTCAGCATCAAGGGTTGGAATTGGGGATTAAATCACCAAAAATGATTCCCGGGCGCGGCCAGCGCTGCTTCTCACTGCTCCCCTCACCTCCCAGGGGGTGAACAAGGGGATGGGTCCAATGCAGAGGACAAAACAATCATTGGTACTTTAACTTTACTTTAATGTTACCTTACGTTTACGTCCCAGGCTTTAACCTCTGTGCTTGTATGCTTGTGGCCCCGCCTACACCCACAGAGACAAATACAGTTGATGACTGACAAAATGTTTCACTACGTTTCCGTCATTCTGCTACAGATAGCTCAAAAAGTTATGGCCGGATTTGGATTCTATTTACAGGAAATGTCTGAAATGGAATAAGAAACAAGCGATTACATTTTGGAGGTGATCCAGATCACTGTGTCTGGACTCAGCAGATTAGGGCATGGAGGTAGGGCCTGGCCGAGGTCTGCACTCTCCTAGTCCTTTTCTAGTGTATTTAATGATCATTCATGTTGGGAGTTGTAGTATCTCCATTTTACCACAAAGAGGCATTCCCATCAATGCTGGCATTTGGTTCTCGGCTTCCAGAAAGTGCGATAAGAAAACGGTATCGGTTGTTCGCGTTATCATTTCAGTGTCCTTTAAAGGGAAATCATGTTATTTTACTGGCATTCTTTTTTATGAAGGCACTTCGGTGTCTTACGCAGATTCTGCTTGTTTATTGTCAACCTCAGTTCAAGTTCCAACACACTGCACATAGCTTACCCCCGCTTTCTTTGAGAACATGTTTGTTGGTAAATAAGAGACAATGAGAGATTTTAATAACGCGTCCACATATATATCAATGTAAGCAAGGAAGTGAGGATGCGGCTTGCTGATGAAGAGCATCACACATTTGATCAGTTAGACCAGGGGTGTCAAACTCATTTCAGCTCAGTGGCCACATGGAGGAAAATCTGGTATAATCATGGCACGATAACGTAAAAACAAAGACAACTTCAAATTGTTTTCTTTGTTTAAAAATAGGGCTGTCAAACGATTAAAATATTTAATTGCGACTAATCGCATTTTGTTCATGGTTAAATCAAAATTAATCGCAGAAAGATATAATTTTTCTTCATTAATAAGTGTACCCTAGACAGATATTGTTTAAGTTTTTAATACCATGACTGGACAATTAATTTGCTTTAATAGAATGTTTTCAAACAGTATGCTTTTTGAAACAGCTCTACACAAAAAGAATATAAACACGCCTTTAAAGTGAATTAAAAAAAAAAGATACCTGCCGGAGTTGGTATTTTGTAGGAATACTGTATTTGTGTTCGTGCTTTAGGAGCACTTGCATTTAGAGGAGAGGACCTACACTTCCAGGTTTAGAGAGCCGTTTCATGCATTATTAACACAAAATGTGGATTGTTATGATCATGTTTTGATTGTCAAAGATGTTAGGTGATATTTTTTCTACCTGAATAAATGTTTCTGATATTCCGTACTTTACATGTTAACGACATACATATCTCTGCATGACAATGTTTTAACCTTCTCTACCTACTTATTAACATGTATAAAATTTTATTTTCAGCCTGTTAAACATTCTGTAATTGCGGACGATCAATCAGAACAGGTTATAAAAGAATATACCAACTGCGTGGCGCAGTGGAAGAGTGGCCGTGCGCGACCCGAGGGTCCCTGGTTCAATCCCCACCTAGTACCAACCTCGTCATGTCCGTTGTGTCCTGAGCAAGACACTTCACCCTTGCTCCTGATGGGTGCTGGTTAGCGCCTTGCATGGCAGCTCCCTCCATCAGTGTGTGAATGTGTGTGTGAATGGGTAAATGTGGAAGTAATGTCAAAGCGCTTTGAGTACCTTGAAGGTAGAAAAGCGCTATACAAGTACAACCCATTTATCATTTATTTATAACTTGAGATTGTTTTCTTTTTTGGAGAAAAAAAAGTGCAGGCACATTCTGAACATGTTCAAATCAATGTTTTGTTTTTGGGTTTTTTACACTTACATGTGGCGGATGATAGCATTCTGTCTTTATTTGTCATTATTTATACTTTCTGAATAAACGATGTGATAACATTCATCAGTCAAATAGGTGGAATTGAGTCTAGCAGAAATTTAAAATGCTCCCATTAGTGTCCAAACACGGAAACATTAGCTCTATTTAAACACGACATATGGCTCCGCCCCCTCTGAAGTCATGTGCGCTCTGGCCGCAGAGGAGACAAACACTTGCTATTGCGACATCTAGTGGACATATTTAGAACAGCAGTTTCTTTCATTCAAATATATTTATACTTTGCAAACTCATCTCGCGGGCCGGGTAAAACCTGTTCGCGGGCCTGATCCGGCCCACGAGCCGTACGTTTGACACACCTGAGTTAGACAGTTGACATGGCCGTTTGCGACAAGGCACGCATTTGATCTGCGAAGTGGTGATGATTTGCCAAAGTGAAGTTGTGGGTATTCGATAAAATTACAAGGCCATGCATAATTAGCAGGATTTGTTTAAATCATGTCAGGTCTGAAGTCAATCAGGTTGTATGTCAGTCATTAAATAAAGTTAAAAGTTAGTTGGGGTATGCTCAAAATCACCTGTCACAAAAGTTTAACTAATAAACTTAAATAAGGTTAAACAATTTGTTCAGCGTCCTCACCTGCTGAGCTATGTAAAAGTTCAGGAAAAACAGTCAACTGTTTAAAACATTGCCAAAGTACTTCCCCCCCATTAAATTACGAGTATGATGTATTGTTTCCAGTGGTGGTCAGCTGTGTCTCCACCTGCACAGACTGAGCTTTTGAGCCCACTGATACATCATTTTGAGCAGTGATACATGAGCCTTACTCTCTATTGGGAATTTGGGTTGACTGGGTCAAAATGGACAATGTCTGATAAAGTGCAGCAAGGAATGCTGAAATGAGGCTAAGGCTTCCCTATAACTTCAATTGTAGGAGACCATTACCTCTTCTGTTACCGCCTTGCTGTCTGCATCTGTGAGACCCCAAAGTGTTAGTCCTTCAGCAGCAACCGAAATGCAGCAAACAAGATTGATGGTCGATTTACTCTGCTTCTTGGCAAGCAGTGTAGGTTGGAATTTACAATTAAAGAGTGCTTTTGCTAATATCCGCCTCCTTGAATATTCAATAATGGCCTTCTAAAAGTTCAGACTTCAAGGTGAACACTCACATGAATAATCTCATCAGGAAAAGAGCTCGGGCTCAGACGGTTCATTTACAATCTGAGAGAGAAGTCATTTCTGGTGTGGGCAAATGAGAGCTTTATAATGCTTAGAGACAGTTTACTGCTTAATGCACGCCAGGCTTTCTTGCATACAAACTAGTCACCTCGCTCCTATTGGCTTTTTATTTCTACTAATGACTTTGTGAACCTATCTTGCCTGTATCCACCTTCCAGCGTTTAAAGGACATGCTTCAAATACTTACACTTTTCATCTACTTTTTTTTTAACAGAGGTGGGGAAGTGATATGGTATCACCAGGTAATGGCATAAAACATCATTTGTTCATACTGTATAATTGATGGGATCATTCGGCCTGTCAATTGGTGATAACTATCCCTTTGCAATATTAAAAAAAATATTCCATAAAGTTTCAGTAATGCAA
The DNA here is from genome assembly GCF_033978685.3 of Nerophis lumbriciformis. NCBI lineage: Eukaryota > Metazoa > Chordata > Actinopteri > Syngnathiformes > Syngnathidae > Nerophis > Nerophis lumbriciformis. Next base: position 3,112,248 of record NC_084577.2, read on the forward strand.
TGTATTATCACAATTCATTGTTATACAAGGTTTCCCCTTAATGTATTTGATTGTGGTGTTGGGCAAGGCAACATATATACAAATAACATATAATTGGTTTTAGCTTCGACATAAGTCCCTATTTTATTTTTTATTTTTTTAAACACTATGTTATGTATGTCTAATAAATAAATAAGTATATATATATATATATATATATATATATATATATATATATATATATATATATATATATAATATATTTATGTATATATATATATATTTATATATATATATATATATATATATATATATATATATATATATATATATATATATATATATATATATATATATATATATATATATATATATATATATGTCTTAATAAGGTTATCCAAAAAATAGTGCTCGATACCGTAGTAGAGCGCAATATATGTATGTGTGGGAAAAAAATCACAAGACTATTTCATCTCTACAGGCCTGTTTCATGAGGGGGGGTACCCTCAATCGTCGATTGAGGGTACCCCCCCTCATGAAACAGGCCTGTAGAGATGAAATAGTCTTGTGATTTTTTGTACATGTACTGTATATGAATGATTGGTTGTAGCTTTGACAAAAGTCCATATTTTAGTAAAATAAAACTCTAATATTATGTATGTATATAACTATATATATATATAAATATATATATATATATACATACATATATATATATATATATATATATATATATATATACATATATATATATATATATATATATATATAAATATGGATAAATATACATAAATATGTGCATATGTATATATGTACATATGTATATATATATGTACATATATATATATATATGTACATATATATACATATGCACATATTTATGTATATATGTACATATATGTGTATATATATATATATATATATATATATACATACACATATATATACATATGCACATATATATGTATACATATACATATACATACATATATATATATATATATATATATATATATATATATATATATATATATATATATATATATACAGTGTATATGAATAGTTTGTTGTATCCTCGACAAAAGACTCTATTTTAATAAATTATGGGTTTTTGTGGACGCTACAACTAATACAGTGAATAACTTTCCTTTTTCTGAACCATGTTCAAGAATCAATTAAGTCCGTAAATTGAGGTCCCACTGTATTCAGTTAACATATATATGGGTTTATAAACATTACGACAACATTTCGCAAGCTTAACCACACACACACACACACACACACACACACACACACACACACACACACACACACACACACACACAAAGAATCTTGTTGGTGCACTCCAAAATGTTAACCACCATGTTGCTACAATAAAAAACTAAAATAATTTTACCTTGTGTCACTCTGGGAGTTTTGGAGTGATAAACAAAAATTGGCTTTAAGTAGTCACCGCTAGTGTTAGCACAAACTAGCAGTGTGAGATAATCCTTCTGTCCAGGTTGTGCCTTCTCTGTAATAAAGGTGGCATCTTTTTCGGTCTCTTGCTGCGACTGTGAACATTTGGACACATTTAAACCATTTCTCTTAGACAGGCTCACACAGCTCTGACCGGCGCAAGGTACGACAATTGTGTAAATAAACACGTTAAAAAAGTGCTGCTCGCCGTCAAAGCTCTTTGAAATGGCCGAATTCGTGTGTACAGGATGTAAATAGAATGTGATATAGGGGGCCCCGGCTCTTCAAAATAGCTGTGCCTGCATAGACAGGAAGTGATATCATCAAAATGGCAGTCCCCAATGTCTTCAAATGACATGCAAAATGAATGAATGAAGCGTTCGTAAGCCGAGACATGGCTCACACACAGAGACAAATTTGGCACGATGTAAAGGTTCGCAAACCGAAAAGTAAGCAAATAGAGGCATTCATGAATCGAGGTTCCACTGTAACTGACGCAGTTAAAACTATAGCGTAGTATTCAGGGGCTAGAGGGGTGATACATAATGATATCACAAGCATGAACCTTAAGGCTCATTATTAGGTTTAAATGGCAAGGCTGAAGTTGATAGGTCGGCCTCCACTATCTTCACTATGGAAAGGCTGATTTCAAAGTGTTTGGACATGATTCTAATATTCTTACCACAAACACAAGTAGATTTTTTTTTAAAAGCTCTCATCAGCAATGAAGAGTGATTGGATACATTTCTATTAATATTCTATTGTGTTTGCTGAAGACAAAGCAAATACTGAAAAATATACAGGTAAAAGCCAGTAAATTAGAATATTTTGAAAAACTTGATTTATTTCAGTAATTGCATTCAAAAGGTGTAACTTGTACATTATATTTATTCATTGCACACAGACTGATGCATTCAAATGTTTATTTCATTTAATTTTGATGATTTGAAGTGGCAACAAATGAAAATCCAAAATTCCGTGTGTCACAAAATTAGAATATTACTTAAGGCTAATACAAAAAAGGGATTTTTAGAAATGTTGGCCAACTGAAAAGTATGAAAATGAAAAATATGAGCATGTACAATACTCAATACTTGGTTGGAGCTCCTTTTGCCTCAATTACTGCGTTAATGCGGCGTGGCATGGAGTCGATGAGTTTCTGGCACTGCTCAGGTGTTATGAGAGCCCAGGTTGCTCTGATAGTGGCCTTCAACTCTTCTGCGTTTTTGGGTCTGGCATTCTGCATCTTCCTTTTCACAATACCCCACAGATTTTCTATGGGGCTAAGGTCAGGGGAGTTGGCGGGCCAATTTAGAACAGAAATACCATGGTCCGTAAACCAGGCACGGGTAGATTTTGCGCTGTGTGCAGGCGCCAAGTCCTGTTGGAACTTGAAATCTCCATCTCCATAGAGCAGGTCAGCAGCAGGAAGCATGAAGGGCTCTAAAACTTGCTGGTAGACGGCTGCGTTGACCCTGGATCTCAGGAAACAGAGTGGACCGACACCAGCAGATGACATGGCACCCCAAACCATCACTGATGGTGGAAACTTTACACTAGACTTCAGGCAACGTGGATCCTGTGCCTCTCCTGTCTTCCTCCAGACTCTGGGACCTCGATTTCCAAAGGAAATGCAAAATTTGCATGGTTGGGTGATGGTTTGGGGTGCCATGTCATCTGCTGGTGTCGGTCCACTCTGTTTCCTGAGATCCAGGGTCAACGCAGCCGTCTACCAGCAAGTTTTAGAGCACTTCATGCTTCCTGCTGCTGACCTGCTCTATGGAGATGGAGATTTCAAGTTCCAACAGGACTTGGCGCCTGCACACAGCGCAAAATCTACCCGTGCCTGGTTTACGGAACATGGTATTTCTTTTCTAAATTGGCCCGCCAACTCCCCTGACCTTAGCCCCATAGAAAATCTGTGGGGTATTGTGAAAAGGAAGATGCAGAATGCCAGACCCAAAAACGCAGAAGAGTTGAAGGCCACTATCAGAGCAACCTGGGCTCTCATAACACCTGAGCAGTGCCAGAAACTCATCGACTCCATGCCACGCCGCATTAACGCAGTTATTGAGGCAAAAGGAGCTCCAACCAAGTATTGAGTATTGTACATGCTCATATTTTTCATTTTCATACTTTTCAGTTGGCCAACATTTCTAAAAATCCCTTTTTTGTATTAGCCTTAAGTAATATTCTAATTTTGTGACACACGGAATTTTGGATTTTCATTTGTTGCCACTTCAAATCATCAAAATTAAATAAAATAAACATTTGAATGCATCAGTCTGTGTGCAATGAATAAATATAATGTACAAGTTACACCTTTTGAATGCAATTACTGAAATAAATCAAGTTTTTCAAAATATTCTAATTTACTGGCTTTTACCTGTATATATGGACAACACACAGCAAAGTAAGAATACTCCCTTTCCAAGTCACATGGAAACCGTACCATAAATGTTTAAGAATTTCTCGTCTTTCTCGCTGTGTCTTGTTTGCTGTCGGCAGGAATGATCCGTATATACAGTTAACTGGTAAAATTGCCACATATAGTACTCTGCTTACCAGTGTTCAAAGAGCAAACAAAAATACATCTCTGAGGCTAAATACGTTAGACATGTACAATCGCCCTGTAACAATGTTCTAATCACTTGACCATGACATGGTGCGTCTAAATCAAGTTTTAGACATTTCAACCAGTTTTCAATGGCAGTGTGTCCTAATTGTTTCTCTCACAAGAAATTGCACTTCACATCACAATCATTATAAAAATGTATTTCTTAGGTTGTACTTCTTTACTTTTAATAAACAAAACTGTTATTAATAAAGTGAAGATCAATTGTCCATTTCCAACTTAAAGGTTTTCATAGGCTGTCTAATTTTTCTGATGTGTGTGTTTTTTTTCATCTAGAATTGACCGTTTGAAAATGGTGACTTTTTTGTGTTTAGGTGGCGAGGTGACCAAGCCACGGTTTACTCAGTATTTCCGGGGCAGCCTATCTGGACTGACCATCCGACCCGGGAAGATCGAGAGTCAGAAAGTCATTTCCTGTCTGCAGGCTTGTAAAGAAGCACTGGATATCAACTCCCTTGAGAGCCTGGATAAGACCATCAAGGTACGAACGCAGAAAGTCCCACGAGAGTATGTCCAAATTGACTGGTAAAATAATTCTGACTTTTCTAGGAATACAAAGTTAATTAAGGTTTCAATCAATCAAGCTTTATTGCAGACTCCAACGTCCAAGTAGACATACAATCACCACTAATAGGAAACGTGAGCTGGCATTAATTAGACCGTCGTGTGACAAGTTAGTTTTTCCCTACTGATGAAGTGTTGTTGCAATAGTAATCCTTTAACTACCCAAAGGAAAGTCATTGGACACATGACACAGTGTTTATCACTTAAATCAATCAATCAGTAGTTTGACTAGACACCTTAATCCATCCGTCCATTCATTTTCTTCCGGTTGGGTCGCAGCAGCAGCAGCAGCCTGAGCAGAGAAACCCAGACTTCCTTCTCCCCGGCTACTTCGTCCAGCCACTCCCGGGGATCTTGAGGCCTTCCCAGGCCAGCTCAGAGACATAGTCTCTATAACGGGTCCTGGGTCTTTCTCGTGGCCTCTTATCGGTTGGACTTGTACTGTATACCTTCCTAGAGAGGCGTTCGGGGGGCCTCTTGACCAGATGCCCGAGCCACCTCATCTGGATCCTCTCGATGTGAAGGAGCAGCGACATTACTCCAAAATCCTTCCAAATGGTAGCAGTTATCAGCCTATCTCTAAGAGAGAGTCCCGCCACCCAACAGAAAAAAATAATTTTCAGCCATCTTGTCCTTTGGGTCACGACCCAAAGTTAATGACCATAAGTGAGGATAGGAACGTAGATGGGCCGGTAAATTGAGAGCTTTGCCTTCGGTCCACATCACTGCAGACACTGCACTGATCCGCCTGTCGATATCACGATCTATTCCCCATGGTTTTTGAACTTTTCCACTTGGGGCATGACCTCGTCCCCAACCTGAAGACCTGAAGATGGTACTCCATCTTTTCCCGGGCGAGAACCATGTACTCGAGACCTGAAGATCACAGCCAGATGAAGCCAGTAGGACCACATCCATCCATCCATCCATCTTCTTCCGCTTATCCGAGGTCGGGTTGCGGGGGCAGCAGCCTAAGCAGGGAAGCCCAGACTTTCCTCTCCCTAGTCACTTCGTCCAGCTCTTCCCGGGGGATCCCGAGGCATTCCCAGGCCAGCCGGGAGACATAGTCTTCCCAACGTGTCCTGGGTCTTCCCCGTAGCCTCGTACCGGTTGGACGTGCCCTAAACACCTCCCTAGGGAGGCGTTCGGGTGGCATCCTAACCAGATGCCCGAACCACCTCATCTGGCTCCTCTCGATGTGGAGGAGCAGCGGCTTTACTTTGAGCTCCCCCCGGATGGCAGAGCTTCTCACCCTATATCTAAGGGAGAGCCCCGCCACCCGGCGGAGGAAACTCATTCCGGCCGCTTGTACCCGTGATCTTGTCCTTTCAGTCATAATCCAAAGCTCATGACCATAGATAAGGATGGGAACGTAGATCGATCGGTAAATTGAGAGCTTTGCCTTCCGGCTCAGCTCCTTCTTCACTACAACGGATCGATACAGCGTCCGCATTACTGAAGACGCCGCACCGATCCGCCTGTCGATCTCACGATCCACTCTTCCCTCACTCGTGAACAAGACTGGGTGAACAATTGAACTCCTCCACTTAGGGCAGGGTCTCCTCCCCAACCCGAATATGGCATTCCACCCTTTTCCGGGCGAGAACTATGGACTCGGACTTGGAGGTGCTCATTCTGAGCACACAGAACCACATCATCTGCAAAAACCAGTGACCAAATCCTGCAGCCACCAAAGTGGATTCCCTCAACGCCCAGACTGCGGCTAAAAACGATGTCCATAAAATTATGAACAGTATCGGTGACAAAGGGCAGCCCTAGCGGGGTCCAACACTCACTGAAACTGGGTCAGATTTACTGTCGGAAACGCCGACTAATCTCTGACACCGATCATACACTTTTAATCCCCTGTAATATTAATCCCCTTTTTTAGTGAGCCATTTATCACAATTATATGCAATCCTTTTGAGAAGGCTCTGTTTCAGCATGAGTGTGCCTGAAGATACAAGGAAGGTCTTGAAAGTTCACGGGAGGATGATTTACTGCAGTGACCCAGTCAGACCACTGAACTCAATCCCATCACACGTCTTTGAAATGACCTGGCGATTGTAAGAAGCACCCTCAGGTATAATACAAGTGTATCCCCGCTTCCCTTTGTTGAAAGGCAAACTTCACACTGGACTTGTTGTCAGTCAATCTCAGATCGTCACAATCACACCTGCAAAGGGCTTTAAATGGTCTCTCAGTCCAGTTCTGAAGCCTACACAAACATGGGGAAGACTTCAGATTTGACAGCTGTCCAAAAGGCAACCATCGACACATTGCACAAGGAGGGAAAGACACAAAAGGTTATTGCTGAAGAGGCTGGCTGTTCTCAGAGCTCTGTGTCCAAACACATTAATGGAGAGGCAAAGGGAAGGAAAAACTGTGGTCAGAAAAAGTGTACAAGCGATAGGGATCACCGCGCCCTGGTCAAGATTGTGAAAAAAAACCCATTCAAAAATGTGGGGGAGATTCAGAAGGAGTGGACAGCTGCTGGAGTCAGTGCTTCAAGATCCACCACCAAGAGACGCTTGAAAGACATGGGTTTCAACTGCCGCATACCTCGTGTCAAGCCACTGTTGACCAAGAAACAGCGCGAAAAGCGTCTCACCTGGGCTAAGGAAAAAAAGAGCTGGACTGCTGCTGAGTGGTCCAAAGTCATGTTTTCTGACGAAAGCAAATTTTGCATTTCCTTTGGAAATCAAGGTCCCAGAGTCTGGAGGAAGAAAGGAGAGGCACAGGATCCACGTTGCCTGAAGTCTAGTGTAAAGTTTCCACCATCAGTGATGGTTTGGGGTGCCATGTCATCTGCTGGTGTCGGTCCACTCTGTTTCCTGAGATCCAGGGTCAACGCAGCCATCTACCAGCAAGTTTTAGAGCACTTCATGCTTCCTGCTGCTGACCTGCTCTATGGAGATGGAGATTTCAAGTTCCAACAGGACGTGGCGCCTGCACACAGCGCAAAATCTACCCGTGCCTGGTTTACGGACCATGGTATTTCTGTTCTAAATTGGCCCGCCAACTCCCCTGACCTTAGCCCCATAGAAAATCTGTGGGGTATTGTGAAAAGGAAGATGCAGAATGCCAGACCCAAAAACGCAGAAGAGTTGAAGGCCACTATCAGAGCAACCTGGGCTCTCATAACACCTGAGCAGTGCCAGAAACTCATCGACTCCATGCCACGCCGCATTAACGCAGTAATTGAGGCAAAAGGAGCTCCAACCAAGTATTGAGTATTGTACATGCTCATATTTTTCATTTTCATACTTTTCAGTTGGCCAACATTTCTAAAAATCCCTTTTTTGTATTAGCCTTAAGTAATATTCTAATTTTGTGACACACGGAATTTTGGATTTTCATTTGTTGCCACTTCAAATCATCAAAATTAAATGAAATAAACATTTGAATGCATCAGTCTGTGTGCAATGAATAAATATAATGTACAAGTTACACCTTTTGAATGCAATTACTGAAATAAATCAAGTTTTTCAAAATATTCTAATTCACTGGCTTTTACCTGTATATCCTGAAAATATGCAAACAAAACTGTGTTTAGATAATTGATACTTCAAACTTGCATAAATAAATATTAAGGAATATAACATAACTTGGCTTCTGAGAGCTTCAAAATGTAATGAATAAAATGCTAAAGTTGTTGATAAACAAGCAATTATTTTAATAATTAAATATAGTCATTTTAAATTAATTATTATGATATTTTAAAATTAATTATTTCTAATATGTTTATTTTAATGTATAATTCTATGGCTGGATGTAATAAGGAGTCAGAAAAAATACAAATAAAAATACAATTAATTTTTTGCAAAATATAGTAAAAATTTATTTAGTTTTTTTTTTTAAATTAATAAATATATTTATTTTTAAGTAAGATAAACATAATAATACAATTTATCTTTAGTCTGGATGATTTAGTTCTTGTCACCTTGTCAATAGGGAGATTTTCGGGAGAATATTTGTCCCGGGAGGTTTTCGGGAGAGGGGCTGAATTTCGGGAGTCTCCCGGAAAATTCGGGAGGGTTGGCAAGTATGACTTAGCCAAGGACGACTGTATCTTTAAATGATGTAAAGTTGTTCTACTTTGTTAGCTGCTGTCTCCTAAAAATTATGTGTGGGGTTTAACGGGGAACTGCACTTTTTTTTAATTCTTTTTTTTTGCCTGTCATTCACAATCCTTATGTAAGACAAGAACACATTTTTCTTTTTATGCATTCTAACTAGCTAATAAATGCGATCAAAAGTCCGCTTAGAATGGAGCCTATAAAAATCGCTCTATTCTGCCTATGAAGCCCTTAAAAAGCATCCAAACACCTCCATTATGGTTTTATACACATTATGTAAGTAGATATGTAATGTAGTAACAGGCACATTCATAATAACTTGTATCACAACTTTGCTTTTATCTTTGACTACATCACTGATTATTACTCACTGCAGACTTCATGAGAGCCAACAAACATCATAAAACATCACTTACTGTAAAATGTCTGATGTCATTAGGATGCCGACTAATATAATCCTGTTATGGTCCCGCTTAGATGAAAAATGACTCATAATCCTTGCGAAGAAAAGGGGATGGAACCAAGCGTCTTCTCATGTCTTTCTCGCCATTGCCGGGTCTAAATGGAGTGTCAAAGTGTACTAATCAAAGTGACAGGCACCGTGGCAAGGCAGCGGCTCACCAGTCAATTATAATAATAATAATAATACATTTTATTTAGTATAGCGCTTTTCAGAGCACTCAAAGACGCTTTACAGGATCAAAAAAACATTAAAATATAAAACAGTTTAAAGTAATAATATAAAATACAGGAAATATAAAAGCAGTAAATTGTAAAATACATAATAAAACAGGACAATTACATTATGTCAACATAGCCACATAAGATAGTGATCACAGTGCTGCTATAAGTAGTTTGTCTGCTTTAGCGATTATAATAGCAATATCACTAATACTTGGTTAGTATTCAAGGCATTGGTGTTTTTTTTGGTCATTATTTATTGGGTTTTATGGGCGCAATAGAGGACCTCCCAATGGCTCCGGACTTTTATTTCCGTTTATTTACGAGTTAGAATGGATTTTTAAAAAAATACATCCGTGTTCATGTCTTTTCATAATAATTGAGAACGATTCCCCAAAAAAGTGCAGTTCCCCAACAGGGAGGGACAGCACAATGAAAGGTAAATGACAGGGTGAAAGTGGCCTATGGAGGAGGTATGGCAATAGAAAGCAAAGTGCAGCCACAGAAGTAGATAAGAAGAGACGGTAAGAAAGTGAAAGTGTGATGGGGAAATAACAGGGGCAAAGCAGAGTGTGAGGAACCCCATGGTGCTGCTAAAAGCCAGAAATCATCAGACCAGAATCTTTTTGCCATAAAGATTGGCCACAAATAACTATGATCAGTTGGCAAATACATCAAAGATGGTATTTTAATCCATTTCTAATGGATAAAGCTTTGGCCTGGACAAGAGGTCATCAGGTGGTCCCCAATGTTTACCGAGTGTTTCGACTCTTAACCACAACACTCTCCGGTTGGTGGGTCAGCAGCGACTGGCCAGATCACTGCCCCTCTCATCCAGGCTTCCAGCTATTGTCCTCTCTTTTATGCCAGAGCCAACAGGAGGCTCTCTGCCGCTTCTCCCAGCCTACGAACGGCTGATTTCCTCAAGAGACCTCTCAATCCGACCTTTGTCATCAGATTCCACACAGATTGAGCAGGGAATCCTCGACATCCAACTTCCACTGTCATCAGCCATGCTGTCCACCCCTTGTCCCGCCAGTCCTGGACAAGTTGTTGGTACTTTGTTTTCTTCCTTTCTGCCGCTTCCTCACATCCCTCCTCCCACGGGACAGTAAGTTCCACCAGGATGATGTACACGACAAAGAACTCTTATACATTGTCCATTTGAGAGAAGACATACTCTGTGTGCAATACAAAACACAGAAGTATATCAAGTGACTATGTTATCCATCAAGTCATTCCTCCCTCTTCCGCAAACGTTCATCAAACACAAGGCCAAGGTGGCTTAGGTTCAAGTGTTCAGATTGTAGCCAGTTAATATTTCAAACTTGAAATTTGAGTGCAATTTTCAACCCATCCTAAAAATCTCGGTGACTAAGGCCAAAAAACGAATCAAACAGTTGTAGTCTGTGGGACTTACATCATGTTCAGGATCATGGCAGTGGATGTACCCAAACCCAAATGATTTAGGGACAGACTATCATTGGGAGATTTAGATTGGGGCAATATTTCCTTCCAGACTGAACATCTCCGGGTTGGGGAGGAGACCCTGCCCCAAGTGGAGGAGTTCAAGTACCTCGGAGTCTTGTTCACGAGTGAGGGAAGAGTGGATCGTGAGATCGACAGGCGGATCGGTGCGGCATCTTCAGTAATGCGGACGCTGTATCGATCCGTTGTGGTGAAGAAGGAGCTGAGCCGGAAGGCAAAGCTCTCAATTTACAGGTCGATCTACGTTCCCATCCTTACCTATGGTCATGAGCTTTGGGTTATGACCGAAAGGACAAGATCATGGGTACAAGCGGCCGAAATGAGTTTCCTCCGCCGGGTGGCAGGGCTCTCCCTTAGAGATAGGGTGAGAAGCTCTGTCATCCGCGGGGAGCTCAAAGTAAAGCCGCTGCTCCTCCACATCGAGAGGAGCCAGATGAGGTGGTTCGGGCATCTGGTCAGGATGCCGTCCGACCGATAGGAGGCCACGGGGAAGACCCAGGACACGTTGGTAAGACTATGTCTCCCGGCTGGCCTGGGAACGCCTCGGGATCCCCCGGGAAGAGCTGGACGAAGTGGCTGGGGAAAGGGAAGTCTGGGCTTCCCTGCTTAGGCTGCTGCCCCCGCGACCCGACCTCGGATAAGCGGAAGAAGATGGATGGATGGATGGACTGAACATCATTTGTTAACATTTTTTTTTTTTATGTAAACAAAACATCCTGGATAATATCCAAGACTGACAACCACTGAATATTATGTGGCTATTGTCAGTGCTCCAACTGTTGCAATATTCAACCAATATTCCTCAATGTTTATCCGATAGTTTAATCTATCAAAGTGGCGTGTCTAGAGTGTTCAAACTGGTAGCAGAATTATACGAAAAAACAAATATACAACAGGTTACGCTTCAAATGTCAATGTTTTACGTTTTTGTCCACGCTGCAGTTCAATTCCGACTGTTTGCACATACATAAAATGTTTTCATCTTAGTGTGAATGGTACAATTTCATTTTTTTTAATCCAACCTGCATGGTGATAAATAAAAATTTACGACAATTTTCTACAAATAATTATTTGATTAGTGATTATAAATTATAATAGTAATAATAATATTATTACTAAATCTGATATGTGTCAGATGTGACGCTAGTCTGGACTTGCGATAAGAATCGAAAACCGGTACTATTTTTCTATTCCTGGTAATCATTGGCCAGTTTTCAATTCCTGTGGATTCGAATGACGTCGCCCAAGCCGCAAACCTTCAAAGGTTACATTTCACAATGTTCCTTTTGATCACCTGTTACCTGTGCTTGTTCTTAGTTTCACTTCAACCCATCTCAGTCCATTCTGGTGATGGAGGGAGAGGATTTAGAAAACATGAACACTGCCCTGAGGAAAGTCTCCTACATAAACTCTCGCCAGTTCCCCACCGCAGGAGTACGACATCTTCGCATCTCTACTGCTGTTCAGTAAGTAAACACTTTTTCTTCCTCTTATTTGTTCCTCTCAGTTGACTTTTTCCAGGCTTTTCCGGCCAGGCCAATTACTTTACCTCAGTTCAATCTAACATGTTTAGTTTTGTGCATATATTAGCATGTTAACACGTATCAACACCTATGCTGATAATTAAAAAAAACACTAAAAACAAACATCACAGTTGACTTCGAGAGAACTCACAATCTCTCACAATGATCCCACATCCTTCACAAACCCCGTTTGACTTTTATTTAGCAGATTGTCTGTGTACGCGAGTATTGTACAACCTGCCGGAAATGAAACAGGTTCATCTTGAGGGAGCACTCAAATTGATTCAGCCTTTGCACCAGAAATGTTTCTGACTGATTTATTCGTATTATGCAGTCCACAATTGCAGGTGGAATATCCAGATTTCTTCCAATCTGTCCTTAGATTCATTATTCAATAATAGACTTAGACTTAGACTTAGACTTAGACTTCCTTTTTATTGTCATTCAAATTTGAACTTTACAGCACAGATAAGAACGGAATTTCGTTACATAAGATCATGGTAGTGCAGGATAAAAAAAGCAATAAGGTGCATATATAAATCAATAAATATATATAAATGATATATAAATATATATATAAAATAAATAAATATATATAAATAAATAAATAGACTATTGTACAGATAAATATATTGCACTTTTTCACATGCGTCCACGTTTATGGATGTATGTTATATTGTCTTTTTTATTCCAACGAGTTAATCCATTTTGGGGGGAGTTGAGGGGATAATTTAATTATGATGCGTTCAAGAGTCTTACGGCCTGAGGGAAGAAGCTGTTACAGAACCTGGAGGTTCTGCTTCGGAATCTGCGGAACCTCTTTCTAGAGTCCAACAGTGAAAACAGTCCTTGGTGGGGGTGGGAGGAGTCTTTGCAAATTTTCTGAACACTGGTCAGGCAGCGGCTTTTTGCGATCTCCTGGATTAGAGGAAGAGGAGTGCTGATGATCTTTTCCACCGTCCTCACCACTCTCTGGAGAGACTTCCAGTCTGAGGCATTGCAGGCTCCAGTCCAGACAGAGATGCTGTTGGTCAGCAGGCTCTCTATAGTGCCTCTGTAGAATGTGGTGAGCATTAATTCAACCTCATTCCTGTACTCAAATTGAATCTAATCTGTTATATTGTTCAGCAAATGCACATTGTATTATGCATATCCATGGTCCTTTTTATTTAAGGTTTAAATATTTTTTTCAGCTTGCATGTACAGTTGTACCTCAAATTAAGAGTGCCCCAATTTAGGAGTGTTTTGAGATAAGTGCTGTCTATTGGTTAATTTTTGCTTTAAAAAGTTGCAAGCAAAATTTGGAGTTACAAGCATCCCCACAATTTGTTGGTGTAGCAAATGCCACAATGAACCCTGTAAGGTCCGACCAAAACATCTGCACTGTAAAAAATCTGCACAATTTACGGTAAAATACTGGCAGTTGTGATTGCCAAAATTCATTGTAAAAAATACAGTCACGATGTATAGGACATTACGATGTGTTGATGTTTAATCCGTTAATTTTACAGTTGGTAACTGTTTTTGCTTACAAAACAATGAAAAAAAAGTGATATATTGTTAATCTGTTTACAAAAAACCCTATAGAATTTACGGTAACATACTGGCAGTTGCGTTTGCCAGGAACTCACCATCCATCCATCCATCCATCCATCTTCTTCCGCTTATCCGAGGTCGGGTCGCGGGGGCAGCAGCCTAAGCAGGGAAGCCCAGACTTCCCTCTCCCCAGCCACTTCGTCCAGCTCCTCCCGGTGGATCCCGAGGCGTTCCCAGGCCAGCCGGGAGACATAGTCTTCCCAACGTGTCCTGGGTCTTCCCCGTGGCCTCCTACCGGTCGGACGTGCCCGAAACACCTCCCGAGGGAGGCGTTCGGGTGGCATCCTGACCAGATGCCCGAACCACCTCATCTGGCTCCTCTCGATATGGAGGAGCAGCGGCTTTACTTTGAGCTCCCCCCGGATGGCAGAGCTTCTCACCCTATCTCTAAGGGAGAGCCCCGCCACCCGGCGGAGGAAACTCATTTCGGCCGCTTGTACCCGTGATCTTGTCCTTTCGGTCATGACCCAAAGCTCATGACCATAGGTGAGGATGGGAACGTAGATCGACCGGTAAATCGAGAGCTTTGCCTTCTGGCTCAGCTCCTTCTTCACCACAACGGATCGATACAGCGTCCGCATTACTGAAGACGCCGCACCGATCCGCCTGTCGATCTCACGATCCACTCTTCCCCCACTCGTGAACAAGACTCCGAGGTACTTGAACTCCTCCACTTGGGGCAAGATCTCCTCCCCAACCCGGAGATGGCACTCCACCCTTTTCCGGGCGAGAACCATGGACTCGGATTTGGAGGTGCTGATTCTCATCCCAGTCGCTTCACACTCGGCTGCGAACCGATCCAGTGAGAGCTGAAGATCTTGGCCAGATGAAGCCATCAGGACCACATCATCTGCAAAAAGCAGAGACCTAATCCTGCAGCCACCAAACCAGATACCCTCAACGCCCTGACTGCGCCTAGAAATTCTGTCCATAAAGGTTATGAACAGAATCGGTGACAAAGGGCAGCCCTGGCGGAGTCCAACCCTCACTGGAAACGTGTCCGACTTACTGCCGGCAATGCGGACCAAGCTCTGACACCGATTATACAGGGAGCGAACCGCCACAATAAGACAGTCCGTTACCCCATACTCTCTGAGCACTCCCCACAGGACTTCCCGGGGTACACGGTCGAATGCCTTCTCCAAGTCCACAAAGCACATGTAGACTGGTTGGGCAAACTCCCATGCAGCCTCAAGGACCCTGCCGAGAGTATAGAGCTGGTCCACAGTTCCACGACCAGGACGAAAACCACACTGTTCCTCCTGAATCCGAGGTTCGACTATCCGGCGTAGCCTCCTCTCCAGTACACCTGAATAGACCTTACCGGGAAGGCTGAGGAGTGTGATCCCACGATAGTTGGAACACACCCTCCGGTTCCCCTTCTTAAAGAGAGGAACCACCACCCCGGTCTGCCAATCCAGAGGTACCGCCCCCGATGTCCACGCGATGTTGCAGAGTCTTGTCAACCAAGACAGCCCCACAACATCCAGAGCCTTAAGGAACTCCGGGCGGATCTCATCCACCCCCGGGGCCTTGCCACCGAGGAGCTTTTTAACTACCTCGGCAACCTCAGCCCCAGAAATAGGAGAGCCCACCACAGATTCCCCAGGCCCTGCTTCCTCATAGGAAGACGTGCTGGTAGGATTGAGGAGGTCTTCGAAGTATTCTCTCCACCGATCCACAACATCCGCAGTCGAGGTCAACAGAGCACCATCCCCACCATACACGGTGTTGACACTGCACTGCTTCCCCTTCCTGAGGCGGCGGATGGTGGTCCAGAATTGCTTCGAAGCCGTCCGGAAGTCTTTTTCCATGGCCTCACCGAACTCCTCCCATGTCCGAGTTTTTGCCTCCGCGACCGCTGAAGCCGCACACCGCTTGGCCTGTCGGTACCTGTCTGCTGCGTCAGGAGTCCCATGAGCCAAAAGAACCCGATAGGACTCCTTCTTCAGCTTGACGGCATCCCTCACCGCCGGTGTCCACCAACGGGTTCTAGGATTACCGCCACGACAGGCACCAACTACCCTGCGGCCACAGCTCCAATCGGCCGCCCCGACAACAGAGGTACGGAACATCGTCCACTCGGACTCAATGTCCAGCGCCTCCCTCGTGACATGTTCAAAGTTCTTCCGGAGGTGGGAATTGAAACTCTCTCTGACAGGAGACTCTGCTAGACGTTCCCAGCAAACCCTCACAATGCGTTTGGGCCTGCCAGGTCTGTCCGGCATCCTCCCCCACCATCGCAGCCAACTCACCACCAGGTGGTGATCGGTAGAAAGCTCCGCCCCTCTCTTCACCCGAGTGTCCAAAACATGAGGCCGCAAATCCGATGACACAACTACAAAGTCGATCATGGAACTGCGGCCTAGGGTGTCCTGGTGCCAAGTGCACATATGGACACCCTTATGTTTGAACATGGTGTTTGTTATTGACAATCCGTGACGAGCACAAAAGTCCAATAACAAAACACCACTCGGGTTCAGATCCGGGCGGCCATTCTTCCCAATCACGCCTCTCCAGGTTTCACTGTCGTTGCCAACATGAGCGTTGAAGTCCCCCAGTAGAACGAGGGAATCACCCGGGGGAGCACTCTCCAGTACTCCCTCGAGTGAATCCAAAAAGGGTGGGTAATCTGAACTGCCGTTGGGCGCGTAAGCGCAAACAACAGTCAGGACCCGTCCCCCCACCCGAAGGCGGAGGGAGGCTACCCTCTCGTCCACCGGGTTGAACTCCAACGTGCAGGCTTTGAGCCGAGGGGAAACAAGAATTGCCACCCCAGCCCGTCGCCTCTCATTGCTGGCAACGCCAGAGTGGAAGAGAGTCCAGCCCCTGTCAAGAGAACTGGTTCCAGAGCCCTTGCTGTGCGTCGAAGTGAGTCCGACTATATCTAGCCGGAACTTCTCCACCTCACGCACTAGCTCAGGCTCCTTCCCCCCCAGCGAGGTGACGTTCCACGTCCCAAGAGCTAGCTTCTGTAGCCGAGGATCGGACCGCCAAGTGCCCTGCCTTCGGCTTCCGCCCAGCTCACATCGCACCCGACCTCTATGACCCCTGCTATGGGTGGTGAGCCCATTGGAGGGGGGACCCACGTTGCCTCTTCGGGCTGTGCCCGGCCGGGCCCCATGGGGACAGGCCCGGCCACCAGGCGCTCGCCATCGTGCCACACCTCCGGGCCTGGCTCCAGAGGAGGGCCCCGGTGACCCGCGTCCGGGCGAGGGAAATCTGGGTTCCTTGTTCGTGTTCTTCATAGAGGTCTTCGAGCTGCTCTTTGTCTGATCCCTCACCTAGGACCAGTTTGCCTTGGGAGACCCTACCAGGGGGCATAGAAGCCCCCGGACAACATAGCTCCTAGGATCATTGGGACACGCAAACTCCTCTACCACGTTAAGGTGGCAGCTCAGAGAGGAGAAAGGAACTCACCATAAAACAAATTAGGGCCAATCTTAGTGTTGCCAGTCAGCCTATCCCCAGGTGCATGTCTTTGGAGGAGGAATGAAGTACCCGGAGAGAACCCACATAGTCACAGGGAGAACATGCTAACTCCACACAGAAATACCCCTAACCCGGGAATCGAACCCAGGACCTCCTCATTGTGAGGCACGAGCATTAACCACCACACCACCATGCTGCCCTATTCTTTTTCAACCGTGGAAAGGAAAAACGTGAGTGTAAAGGACAGTGCTGAGACAAATAAACGGATGATATTCATTGAATTAAAAATCATCAAAAACATGACTTGATGTGGACAACTTGGCGAAGAAATTCGAGCTTATCACTGCAAGTCTGCACAATAATGGGGTCTGAGCCGAGGATGTCGTTGTGGCTTGTGCAGCCCTTTGAGACACTCGTGATTTAGGGCTATATGAATAAACTTAGATTGATTGATTGATACTGAAGCAGTATGTTAAAATATTTTCAAAATAGCAGACATTTATCCATTAAAATGGTAAATGGGTTATACTTGTTTAGTGCTTTTCTACCTTCAAAGTACTCAAAGCGCTTTGGCACTATTTCCACATTCACCCATTCACACACACATTCACACACTGATGGCGGGAGCTGCCATGCAAGATCCTAACCACGACCCATCAGGTGCAAGGGTGAAGTGTCTTGCTCAAGAACACAACGGACGTGACTAGGTTGGCAAAAGCTGGAGATCGAACCAGGAACCCTCAAGTTGCTGGCACGGCCGCTCTACCAACCCAGCCACGCCGGTAATAAGGAAAAGCTGCTGATGGTGTGTTTGACGGAGAAGCAATTGGAAGGAGATACCGTAGAACAGGGGTCCACAACTTTTTTTTGCACCAGGCAGTGGTTTATTGTAGGCATTATTTTATTGGGACAGACAAATACAGCAAAAATAAGTGCATTAAAAATACAACTCACACTAAAAGCTGGATTAGTGAGAGCCCTAAGGTTGTTTTTTTGTGATGAGATGGTCCACGGATGGTGGATGGTATATACCAAGGGTGCTCAATACGTCGATCGCGATCTACCAGTCGATCGCAAAGGTAGTATTGGTAGATCGCATTACATTATTAAAAAAAAAAAAAATAATAATAATAATTTTTTTTTTTTTTTTTTTTTTTTTTTTTGTGTCCTGTCCAGCTTCTCAGGCAAATCATAGAGTTGATGTAGATGCCCATTTTGGCTGTTCAGATTTACTTTACAAAAGAGAAGTGTAGGATACTTCTCTTGTTGCCTTATTTGTATTTGACTTTATTAAATGTATTTATATTATCATTTAGTGCAGCCGGGCCGGAGCAGGAGGGGATAGAAAGAGAAAAAAAAGAAGACAGAGGGGGAAATTGTGGGGACAAGAGGGGGATTAGACAGAGAGACAAAAACAACAACAGCAAATAACAACAACAACAACAATAGAGCAACATCAGCAAATACGACATGTACAAATATGATGGTAAAAGTAATAGCAAATAAGCAGTTAGCGAAAAATAAAAAATAATACAGAAATGACAATGAGCATTATTACACTACAAATGGATCAATACAAATACCAATAGAAATAGCGCTATTGATAATGAACGATACCAATAATTTACCTTTATTATCAACAATACAGTTGTTTAAATGCAACAATACATATACGTAATGATAACTTGAGATACGAAAGAATGCAGAAAAATGGAGGGGGAGAAAGAGAAGCAACCTACATTAACCTTGTAGATTGTTATAGTCATAATAGGTTAAGCTTTGTCAGTGTGCCGTGTGTTACACCCAGTTTACCCTAGGGCAGGGGTGCTCATTACGTCGATCGCGAGCTACCGGTCGATCTCGGAGGGTGTGTCAGTCGATCACCAGCCAGGCATTAAAAAAATAGTCCTAAAAATGAGCGATCATAAATCTTCACAATGACGTCATTTTCGTCACTTGATTGACATTCACGGCACCCGCGGGTCTTCTGAGATGACGCTGGCTGCTGCCAGCTCATTAAAATTACCGACTGGAAGGCGAGAAACACTTTATTTCAACAGACTCTGGCGCCGTACCTGTCGTCAAAACTCCAAAGACCGACTGCACAGTTGCGCTAACAAAATAGGAGTCTCAGAAAGCTGGCGTGCACAAGCTAGCAAGCTACAGAGTTTGCCGACAATGTATTTCTTGTAAAGTGTATACAAAGGAGTACGGAAGCTGGACAAATAAGATGCCAAAAACCAACCACTTTCATGTGGTATTGGACAGAAAGGAGGACCTTTTTTCTCCTCCATTCGAAAATGCGGACCTTATCAGCACCACTGTCTGATTCCTATCAATGCAAGTCATCAGAATCAGGTAATACACCAACTTATATTCTTGTCTTCATGAAAGAAAGGAATCTATATGTGTTAAACATGCTTGTATTATCTTTAAACACCTTTAACTTATTAACAATATTAACTATATGTGTTAAACATGCTTGTATTATCTTTAAACACCTTTAACTTGTTAACAATATTAACTATATGTATTAAACATTCTTGTATTATCATTAAACACCTTTAATTTTTTAACAATATTAACTATGTGTTAAACATGCTTGTATTATCATTAAACACCTTTAACTTGTTAACAATATTAACTATATGTGTTAAACATGCTTGTATTATCTTTAAACACCTTTAACTTGTTAACAATATTAACTATATGTATTTAACATGCTTGTATTATCATTAAACACCTTTAATTTTTTTAACAATATTAACTATATGAGTTAAACATGCTTTCATTATCTTTAAACACCCTTTACTTGTTAACAATATTAACTATATGTATTAAACATACTTGTATTATCATTAAACACCTTTAATTTATTAACAATATTAACTATATGTGTTAAACATGCTTGCATTATCATTAAATACCTCTAACTTGTTAACAAAAACATATATTTCATAAATAAGTAAATATAAATTATATATATGAATGAGGTAGATCCCCACGACTTGATCAATTGAAAAGTAGCTCGCCTGCAGAAAAAGTGTGAGCACCCCTGGTATATACTATATATCATCAAATTTGGTACTGTATATGCATCAACCTGCAGGGGACTGCAGATGGAAATTAGTTTTTGGCTACTATCTGGCACATTTGCATTTTATATGTTCATTAATTAATTAATAATCAGACAATAATGACTGTGCATGTGAGCTGTGTGCTTGGTATGTTTATGTATGTTATGTATTTTTATCTATTTATCTATGTCATGATCCATGTCCCGGATCATGTTTTATGTTCTGTTAGTTTTGGACTTCATAGTTCCTGTTTTTTGTGCACCATTGTTTGTTTTAGTTACCATGGTTACTTATTATTTCCACCTGCCTCTGATTAGTGTTCGCCCGCTCACCTGCTGCCCGAGCACTAATCAGAGGCATTATTTAAACCTGCCTTGCCCTCCAGTCAGGGCTGGAGTATTGTTTGTTGTATGCTGTGGACTCCCTGTTTCATGCAATGCTCTGTTCATGCTTGTTTTCTAGAGATACCATAGTTCATGCTGATGATTTCATGCTTAGTTTTGTTTATTTATGCCACAGTTAGCGACCTTTTGTTTCATGTTCATAGTTCAGGCTAAGTGTTAGCTTTTGTTTCCTGCGTTAAGTTGTGCCTTCGCCTTGTGCGCCTTTTTGTTTTCACCTTTTTTTGAACATTAAAACCATGTTTTCTTGTACACCGCCTGTCATCTCTGCATCTTGGGGTTTGTCACCTCCACATCATGACAATCTATGTTCTTATGTGTTATTATGAATTTGCACTAAATTAGTTTTGCATACAATGTCGTTGCACAATGTACAATGACAATAAAGATATATTCTATTCTAGTCTATTAATGTGCATTAA
Source organism: Nerophis lumbriciformis (assembly GCF_033978685.3). Taxonomy (NCBI): domain Eukaryota; kingdom Metazoa; phylum Chordata; class Actinopteri; order Syngnathiformes; family Syngnathidae; genus Nerophis; species Nerophis lumbriciformis. The sequence continues at coordinate 3,133,583 of NC_084577.2, forward strand.
TTGTCGCATGTAACAAAGATATAACAAATATATAACGAATGGCGTTATTATTCATCTATGAACAAAGTCGTCGGTGTTCTTTGTGGGACAGTTGTAGTTGGAGAAAATATGGTCATTTATGAAATAATGTTTCTGTGAGGCCCGGTAGCAAATGTGGTAGTTGTGGTTGGGGACCACTGCCATAGAAGCCAAGTCTCCGGGGTAAATGCTGTTAAATTTTATTACATTACTCAATAAAACTACTCTAAGGGTTTTTGATTTATTCTATTGTATTTGTTAAATGTTAAACTTGTGATCATATTGGGGGGACCAAGCACCAATTAAATGGATTTCAATGGATGGTGTTACGTGCGGCAGGGATCACTTCAATAGGTTTATTGATACTGATGAATAGTTGGGGTGTGTATGCTACTCTAAGTGAATGGTGCAAGACGATGTGTAGAATTAACAATGTAAATGTTACCAGAGTTTGTTGTATGTGCGTGTTGGATGAATCCTTCGTCAGACCAAAGGGGTAAGGCGAGAAGGCAGTCCGTGGGCAAGCGAGAGGTCGGGGGCTGGAGAGAGGCGACGATGTCCGTGTCCAAGCGGGGGTCGGGGATCGAGGGAGGCAGTCCAGAATCCGGTGGGAAGTCGAGGCACACAGCTCTATCACGAGAAACAGAGGGAACACTGCGGGGAACACGGGGGACATAAGACACGGGCACAGGGAAAGCACAGAGATCAAGTACGCCGAGGGAAGCGATGCTTACTATGGAGAGTGAACTACGTTCCGACACTGGATTTTCGGGTCTGCTGGTCTTTATTCCTTCTGCCCTCTATTTTCAGCTATAATGTCACTTAAACGGTTTAATAATGTGCATGTTGCAATAGCTGCAGAGCCTTGGAGAGCATTGCAATGTGCATTATGTGCTGCTTGTTTACAGCAGAAAATGTGTATTAATGCTGATAACAATGACAATGCACCATCCAATGTGTTGTTTCACTTACTCAAACCAGCAGACAGCAGATTATCTGTCACTCAATTACTTCTACTATGAGAGCTTTCCAACATCAACACTTCCCCCGCTGCCCTTTCCTTCAAACAGTATAATCATACGCAAATAAATAACACATCCGATTATATTTGTTTTAACCGATTCCTAATAACTGCAAAGTAAACAAACTAATCCCAAGCTTTGTAACTGTCCCTGTCAGGCTCTCTTGTCATATTTCTTTATAATTAATTTGGACCACCTCCAAGTTTATGTTTCAGCTCTGTTGGCCCACGCAGCATCCAACTCATCGCATCACTGTACATCCCGCAGACATGGCTTTGTGCCTAAACACAAACAAACACACACAGACACACACACAGACTTAGCCATTGCCCCGAGAAAGGGAAAATGAGATTACATGAACCCCTCAAGCTTGTTTTGGTTTCAAATGAAAAGTCAGTCAGTTGACTGACTGGAGGATTTCGAGACAAATATTACATGTCCATCGATATGACAGGCAAACTTTAAGGGGTTATTTTCACATTCTGAGACACTGGATGTGAACTTGTTTCCATCAAAAGTACACTCCTGCTGTAAAAGAAAACATACTTTTTAGTCTGCACCCATTTTCTTTACTCTAGTATTTTGGAGGATTTACTGTCCGTGTTGGGAGCTGTTTCAGGTGGTCAGTGCATGCTTCTCGGTTAAGCACGATGATGCGATATCACACCCTGGCCTGCAGCGACGCGCTAGTGAAACACACAGCAGGCACACAGCTGCTGTACGAGGCTCCTGCTTGACCACTGCAGAAAGTATTTACACCCTGAATAACTGCACACTCGGGTGCAACTTGGGCCAACTGTAGTTCGCGGTGGGGTTGTTATGTGTTTAAGAGCTCCTACTGGACTTGGGCAGCTTTGCGACCTGCTGAAATGTTTCACAGTTTGTGCTGAGCATGGTTTTCTAAAACGCAACAGAAGTTGCGAGTGAACTATTTTAACTCTTAGTGGTAATGTGAATTAACCCAGATTTTATTGCAATAATGAAATATAGTACCTCAACTTACTTGGTTCTAGGTAGGATCTCTTAACTCAAAATACTTGTATCGCAAATCAACATTGTCTATTGAAATACATTTAAATTTATTTAAATTATTATTATTTCAAGCACCAATTTATTTAAAATTTAATTGGTGCTTGGCCCCCAAAACAGCACAATTTTAACATGCAACAGGCCTTTTAAAAACAAGAAACAACTTTTAAATAAGAAATATTGTAAGAAATATTAGCAGCTTCTTCATATTTTCATGGGTAATGGTCTGCCATTTGTTACGGCGCACGCGCAGTCTACTTCTCCCTCCTCTGCGGGAGCACTTGGAGGAGCCGATGACAGCGCGCTCGGACACGCCCCTGCTCTTAGTTACCTCTTTGTGTACCTGTCTTCCCGAGTCTTCCCTCCTCGAGATCTCCCGTTGTTTCCCCGGTGTTTTGGACTGCCTTCTTCTTTCCCGACTCCTCACTCGCCCCTGGACTCTGACGTCTCTCTCTGCCCCACGGACCCCTCGCTGATCTTGGACCCCTTTTGCCTTGCCCTCTTTGGACTTGTCTGCCTTTTCTCATCAACACTTGGTAACACACTTCAGATATCTACACACATAGTCTTACACCACACACACACTCTTGTATTTTAGTCACACACTCTATTTCTATAGTTTAGTTGTATTGTTTATTATTATATATATTTATTATATATAATAAATTATTATATATACTGCCCCCTGGTGTCTGAGCCGTCACCTCCCCTTTAGTCTATACATAACAGTAAGTTCCCGCCAAAATTATTAAGGACCTGACGGCACAGTTCCTTAGCCCCGCCCCTAGTGACTTTCGTTCCGCCCCCTGTGACAATTTTTTATTTTTATTTTTTTCTGCCTCTTGCCCCATTCACCATGTCTTTTTCTTTTTTTCGCTCCACACCGGAGGAGTTGTCTTGTCCTGCCAAACTGTCGTGGAAAGGCATGTTTAGCAGTGATGTGAGCAAGGAGGAATTTACCCGTCGCCTGGACACCCTCCTCCCACCCTTAGTGACTGTTCCTCAGCCAGAGAGAAGCGTCTGGCATCCGCTTTCGGAGAGGGGGGGTAGTACTGGTGGCTGTGCTGATGGGGTGGCGCAGCTGCACCAAGACAGGCTACCCTCTGCCAGACTAATTCCACCTGTCTTCCGCTTTTCCCAGCCGCAACCACCAGTCCCCTGGCTAGCCTCTGAGCTAGCACCAGCCCCCTGGCTAGCGTCTGAGCTAGCACCTGTCCCCTGGCTAGCGTCTGAGCTAGCACCTGTCCCCTGGCTAGCGTCTGAGCTAGCACCTGTCCCCTGGCTAGCGTCTGAGCTAGCACCTGTCCCCTGGCTAGCGTCTGAGCTAGCACCTGTCCCCGAGCTAGCGTCTGAGCTAGCACCTGTCCCCCAGCTAGCACTTGTCCCCGAGCTAGCGTCCGAGCTAGCACTTGTCCCCGAGCTAGCGTCCGAGCTAGCGTCCGAGCTAGCACTTGTCCCCGAGCTAGCGTCCGAGCTAGCACTTGTCCCCGAGCTAGCGTCAGAGCTAACACCAGTCCCTCGGCTAGCGTCAGAGCTAGCACCAGTCCCTCGGCTAGCGTCAGAGCTAGCACCTGTCCCTCGGCTAGCGTCAGAGCTAGCACCAGTCCCTCGGCTAGCGTCAGAGCTAGCACCAGTCCCTCGGCTAGCGTCCAAGCTAGCACCAGTTCCTCGGCTAGCGTCCGAGCTAGCACCAGTTTCTCGGCTAGCGTCCGAGCTAGCACCAGTTCCTCGGCTAGCCTCCGAGCTAGCACCAGCCCCTCGGCTAGCCTCCGAGCTAGCACCAGCCCCTCAGCTAGCCTCCGAGCTAGCACCAGCCCCTCGGCTAGCCTCCGAGCTAGCACCAGCCCCTCGGCTAGCCTCCGAGCTAGCACCAGCCCCTCGGCTAGCCTCTGAGCTAGCACCAATCCCCAGGCTAGCCTCTGAGCTAGCACCAGCTACCAGGCTGGTCCCCTCGTATCCGCCAGCTCCCAGGCCGGCAGCGCCGACCTCTGCCCCTCGGCCGGCAGCGCCGACATCTGCCCCTCGGCCGGCAGCGCCGACCTCTGCCCCTCGGCCGGCAGCGCCGGCTTCAGCACCTCGGCCAACTCCTCAGCTGCCCTCCTCGGCGCCGATGACGTCTGCCGCTTCCACGGCGCCGATGACGTCTGCCGCTTCCACGCCGCCGATGACGTCTGCCGCTTCCACGCCGCCGATGACGTCTTCCTCCACGCCTGCCTCGCCGATGACGTCTTCCTCCACGCCTGCCTCGCCGATGACGTCTTCCTCCACGCCTGCCTCACCGATGACGTCTTCCTCCACGCCGCCGACGACGTCATATCCTCGTTTCCGGCGAGACGCACCATGGCGCCAATCACGTCCGCCTTCCCGACGGCCAAGATGGTGGCCGTCCCTTGGTCGCCCGCCTCGCCGGCTTCAGCGGCGTTCTTCTCGCCGCCGCCATCAGACTCGTCCTCGGTGGATTCGGGGACACTGGGGCCGGCGACCCACCACCAGTTCTCCCCTCTACTCTCCCTTGTTTCGTGAGTATGTTGGACATCTGGAATCTGTCCATAGGGGGGGGATACTGTTACGGCACACGCGCAGTCTACTTCTCCCTCCTCTGCGGGAGCACTTGGAGGAGCCGATGACAGCGCGCTCGGACACGCCCCTGCTCGCGCTGAGCGCAGCACGCCCACGCAGCACGCCCACGCAGCGACAAGCCTGCACACCTGGGACTGATGAGGGCGAGATGTATAAAAGACCAGTGGACCCAAGGATCGGGGCGGGAACTTAGTTACCTCTTTGTGTACCTGTCTTCCCAAGTCTTCCCTCCTCGAGATCTCCCGTTGTTTCCCCGGTGTTTTGGACTGCCTTCTTCTTTCCCGACTCCTCACTCACCCCTGGACTCTGACGTCTCTCTCTGCCCCACGGACCCCTCGCTGATCTTGGACCCCTTTTGCCTTGCCCTCTTTGGACTTGTCTGCCTTTTCTCATCAACACTTGGTAACACACTTCAGATATCTACACACATAGTCTTACACCACACACACACTCTTGTATTTTAGTCACACACTCTATTTCTATAGTTTAGTTGTATTGTTTATTATTATATATATTTATTATATATAATAAATTATTATATATACAGCCCCCTGGTGTCTGAGCCATCACCTCCCCTTTAGTCTATACACAACACCATTTCTATAATATTTTACCATGTTTGGCTGGCATTAGACTCATTTTGTGTCAGTATGGCGCAGACTAGCAGTGCTACACACTCCAACTGCTACACCAAGTTGGCGACACACTCTTTCATGTTTTTGATGATTTCTTTCTTTACTTCAAAAAATATCATCCACTACTTTGTTCACACTATTATGTTGGATCCACTATGGACTGGACTCTCACAATATTATGCTAGATCCACTCGACGTCCATTGCACCGGTCGCCCAAGGGGGGTCCACACATCAGAATCAGAATCAGAATCAGCTTTATTGTTATTACGCAAGGTAACGAGATTGAGGCCATTCCATACAGTGCGATGTGTACATGCTAGAAAAACAATGTGCAAATATATAAAAATTAAAAAAATGTAGAAGTGCAATGAATATGGTGTGAAATGAATATATACATGAAAAAACAAAACAAAAACAGGGTGGTTGGTGGAATGGGTTATTGCACCGGAGAGAAGGCAGTTATGAGGGACAATGGGGCAGTCCGTTCAGGATGGTTATGGCCCTGGGGAAGAAGCTGTTCTTTAGCCTGTTTGTTTTGGTTTTAATGCACCTGTAGCGCTTCCCAGAGGGCAGCAGGTGGAACAGGTCAGAGCCAGGGTGGGTGCTGTCTTTGATGATGGCACTGGCTCTGTTGAGGCAGCGGGAGGTGTAGATGTCCCCTCCAAGGTTTCTCATTGTCATCCCATTGGGTTGAGTTTTTTTCTTGCCCTGATGTGGGATCTGAGCCAAGGATGTCATTGTGGCTTGTGCAGCCCTTTGAGACACTTGTGATTTAGAGCTATATAAGTAAACTTTAATTGATTGATTGATACTTCTTCCCAGCACTGTCCTTCAAAGTCACTTTCTTCTATGTTTAATGTATATTTACAAAACCAATGATGTTGACACATTGTGTAAATGGTAAATAAAAACAGAAAACAATGATTTGCAAATCCTTTTCAAACTTTATTCAATTGAATATCAATCAATCAATCATCAATCAATGTTTATTTATATAGCCCTAAATCACAAGTGTCTCAAAGGGCTGCACAAGCCACAACGACATCCTCGGTACAGAGCCCACATAAGGGCAAGGATAGACTGCAAAGACAAGATATTTAATGTTTGAACTGGTAAACTTTGTTATTTTTTTGCAAATATTAGCTCATTTGGAATGTGATGCCTGCAACCTGTTTCAAAAAAGCTGGCACAAGTGGCAAAAAAGACTGAGAAAGTTGAGGGATACTCATCAAACACTTATTTGAAACATCCCACAGGTAAACGGGCTAATTGGGAACAGGAAATAAAATGCTCAGTCATTCACAAACAAGGATGGGGTGAACTATACCTACTCAGTGGCCTAGTGGTTAGAGTGTCCGCCCTGAGATCGGTAGGTTGTGAGTTCAAACCCCGGCCGAGTCATACCAAAGACTATAAAAATGGGACCCATTACCTCCCTGCTTGGCACTCAGCATCAAGGGTTGGAATTGGGGGTTAAATCACCAAAAATGATTCCCGGGCACGGCCACCGCTGCTGCCCACTGCTCCCCTCACCTCCCAGGGGGTGATCAGGGTGATGGGTCAAATGCAGAGAATAATTTTGCCACACCTAGTGTGTGTGTGACTATCATTGGTACTTTAACTTTAACTTTTTAACTAATGCGTGAGCAAATTGTAGAACAGTTTAAAAACAGCATTTCTCAATGAGCTTTTGCAAGGAATTTAGGGAGTTCGCCATATACGGTCCGTAAAATCATCAAAAGCTTCAGAGAATCTGGAGAAATCACTGCACGTAAGCGGCAAGGCCGAAAACGAACATTGGATGCCCGTGACCTTCGATCTCTCAGGCGGTACTGCATCAAAAACCGACATCAGTGTGTAAAGAATATCACCACAAGGGCTCAGGAACACTTCAGAAAACCACTGTCAGTAACTACATTTCGTCGTCACATCTGTAAGTGCAAGTTAAAACTCTACTATGCAAAGCGAAAGCCATTTATCAACAACACCCAGAAACGCCGCCGGCTTCGCTGGGCCCGAGCTCATCTAAGATGGACTGATGCAAAGTGGAAAAGTGTTCTGTGGTTTCACGAGGCCACATTTCTAATTGTTTTTGGAAACTGTGGACGTCGTGTCCACCGGCACATTATAAATAAATAAATGATGTATAGCGCTTTTCTACCTTCAAGGTACTCTAAGCGCTTTGACAGTATTTCCACATTCATCCATTCACACACACATTCACACACTGATGGCGGGAGCTGCCATGCAAGGCGCTAACCAGCAGCTTTAGGAGCAAGGGGTGAAGTGTCTTGCCCAAGGACACAACGGACGTGACTAGGATGGTAGAAGGTGGGGATTGAACCCCAGTAACCAGCAACCCTCCGATTGCTGGCACGGCCACTCTACCAACTTCGCCACGCCGTCCCCTTATGAAGCGTAAAATACCACAACGGAGACTCTGGACTGTTGCACAACTTAAGCTGTACATCAAGCAAGAATGGGAAATAATTCCACCTGAAAAGCTTCAAAAATTGGTCTCCTCAGTTCCCAAACGTTTACTGAGTGTTGTTAAAAGGAAAGGCCATGTAACACAGTGGTAAAAATTCCCCAACAAAAATGCCAACTTTTTTGCAATGTGTTGCTGCCATTAAATTCTAAGCTAATGATTAAGTTTCTCAGTTCGAACATTAAATATCTTATCTTTGCAGTCTATTCAATTGAATATAAGTTGAAAAGGATTTACAAATCATTCTTTATTAATTAATTTATTATTAATATTAATTCTAAATGTTTTTATTTACAATTTACACAACGTGCCAACTTCACTGGTTTTTGTCTGTTGCCAGAGCTCATAGTCCTGCCTTGTTTACTTTCCCATTGCTAGGCATACTGAGCGTTACACACCAGCCTCTGTTTGGTGATTAGGACACACCTGCTGCCAATCCCAATCATGCCCGCTTCACCCTACTTTCCTTGCAGGATTCTTGTTCGCCACTGGTTACAGTTACGTTAGCACCAGCTTTTTGCTATTGGAGTTTTGTTTTCTGACACTACTACCTTATTTGATATTCATGCTAAGCTAAGTTTGCTTGGGCTTTCCCGTGCCTCTGCGAGCGACACGCTGTTTTGTTTTGTTTTTTAAATTTTGCCTTGTATTTGGAATTAAAAGACTCCTGGTAACACAACCATCGCAACAATCCGACCAGAGCGTAACACCATGGTTGGAAAAACAAAGTTATGTCAACCTCTAGCTATAAGCTAACCAGATGTTTTGCTCGTATCTTACAGGGTTTACTGTGACATTTCCTATGCTAACTTGTGGGAGGGATGCTCCAATTAACTGGTTCCAGAACCAGTTTTATAGAGAGTGATTCAAGTTTTACATGCAGAAAACAGTGTATAATGCATATGAATGCTGAATAAAATGGATAAATAAACTAGGGCGGTCAAAATTAACGAGTTAACTCACATGTTTAATCACAAAAAATATTGCATTTATCATATACACACTTAGATTCATTATGCAATTTATTTTGACAATACAAGCTCTTTTATTTTAACTGCTATATGGTCAGTAATCAGGTCAATGCATACATTAGCACAAAAATTAGTTGCTCGCTGGTAAATTTCACTCCAAATTACATCCTGTAAGAACTTTAGATACAACTGTTACCATATTTTGTAGAAATAAATGACATGACAGGATGACATTCTGACAATAAAATTGCATTTGTGCACAAATATCGGGGTCTTTTTTTAAGCAACTTTAAATTATGCAACCTGTGAGTAATCATGATTGTCCAAATTCCAAAATGCAATTAATCTGATTAAAAAAGCCCTAAAATAAATATTTCACATAACTTTTACCTTTATTGAAGATGGTGAAAATTGGAGAGCGGGGAGCCATGTGGACACGTACTTCAACAAGAGTTATTTCATGATTTTAAAAGTGTTTCTCGCCTTCTTTATTATAATGCGGTGTAATATATAATAACGGTGGTTTATTTTAACCGATTACAACGTGTTGGCTGGGCACTCGATTCCACGGCAAACAAATTAATTTGTTACATGCAATGTTTGACCATGCTATATAACTTAGACTTTATGCAAAAAGTTGGGCAAACAAAAACCGAATCATAAGAAAAATGTACTAAAAATCTTCATTGTGGTTACTAAACATTTCAGGAACATTTTAAAGTTAAAGTCCCAACTGTAGTCACACACACACTATGTGTGGTAAAAATATCCTCTGCATTTGACCCATCCCCATGTTCACCCCCTGGGAGGTGAGGGGAGCAGTGAGCAGCAGCGTGCACCGTGCTCAGGAATCATTATGGTGATTTAACCCCCAATTCCAACCCTTGATGCTGAGTGCCAAGCAGGGAGGTAATGGGTCTCATTTTTATAGTATTTGGCTCGGCCGGGGTTTGAAGTCACGACCTTCCAGTCTCAGGGCGGACACTAAGCAGTTTTAGACCCTCGATTGAGAAATAACCATAAAATGCATTGCTACAATGTTTCCTCCAATCACTGGTGCAGTGTTTTTCTTTTTCTGCAGGTGCTTCGGTGAGGACACTTGCATCACCATACCTGACATAGAGGCGGTCGTGATGGTGCTGCAGCCCAGCGAACCCAGGATAACCATCACTGGACTGAAACGACACAGTCTACCGGCTTCTGACCTCAGGGCTCCTGGCGGTGTTGCACTTTTCCAGGAGCTCCACATCATCAGCACAGTCACCAGAGTAGACGCTGCTGCACAACACACAGGTAAGATACTGTAAAATCAAATGCCACTTGCAAGAATAACAAAAGACTGTATCAGGGCTCCAAATTACGACTGTTTTGATATCACAATCATCAACAGTCTTGACGATTAGTCGACTTTCCTATTCAGTGGCTCTAATTTAGCCACCGGCTTTTAACATTCAGCTTGAAATATTTTAGGCATGTGCTAACTAACAACAATGACTACTTCATTCTGAAATACTTATTCAGTGTTGGCGCTAGGAATCTTCAGAAATGGGGTACCAGGGACCCCATCAAGTCATAAAAATGGGGTCCCACTTTTTTGTAACCATTTTGAAAACAAATGATAAACATATGCATTATCCTGTTATATCTCACACTCTAGGAAGAGGTTCCTCAGCCACCGAAGCAGAACCTCCAGGTTCTGTAACAGCTTCTTCCCTCAGGCCGTAAGGCTCTTGAACGCATCATAATTAAATTATCCCCTCAACTTCCCCCAAAATGGATTAACTCGCTGGAATACAAAAGACAATATAACATACATCCATAAACGTGGACGCATGTGAAAATATGCAATATATGTATCTGTACAGTAATCTATTTATTTATTTATATATATATATATGTATATATATTTATTTATTTTATATATATATTTATATATTATTTATATATATTTATTTATTTATTTATGCACCTTATTGCTATAATAAAAATAAAAAAAGGAAGTCTAAGTCTAAGCCTATATTGTGTTGAAAAAGGTTGTCATAAACGTAACTTAATTCATTAAAAAATAACACAAAAGAAAACAAATGCTGTATTTGTGATCGATAAAACTTTCCGCGAATCAAACGTTAAGAAACTGTACCGGAAAGTGCATTACTTTGAAGTCGACCAATAATATAGATAAAGTTCCTTGGGTGAATAATGTAAACTCACTACACCGGTATGTTTTAGCTCCTTCATGGCGAGTTTACTGACAGATATAAATAAGAACTTTACACTACTTTATATTAGAAATGGCAGTAAAACATTTACTACTAAAACATTTTGATAGATTTTTGAGCGCCGTGTGTAATGTTCTATATTTTCAATGGAGCATTTAAAATGTTGGTGTTGTTTACTTGAGACTTATCTCTTATGTTTGATAGCCATCTACTGGTCACACTTATAATAACACCCAGTACCAAATAAAATAGTGTAGCATCCCGGAAGAGTTGGTCCTGCAGGGAATTCTGGGTATTTATTCTGTTGTGTTTATGTTGTGTTGCGGTGCAAATATTCTCCCGAAATGTGTTTGTCATTGTTGTTTAGTGTGGTTTCACAATATGGCACATGTTTATGACAGTGTTGGCGTCGTTTATACTGCCACCGTTAGTGTGACATGTATGGCTGTTGATTAAGAATGCCCTTCTTTCAAATATACATGGGATGTTTAAAATCAATATTATCATTAAAATTGGCTATGATAATACAGAATGACGGTTTTTCTTGACATCTTCAATTTAAGACCATTTTCACCCCCTGCAACGCTTCATAAGCATTGAGATGGTTAAGCTCAATCTTATAGTCTGGAAGATACGGTTAACGAAACGCGCCGTAATCGGTAAAAAAAAAAAAGAGTTGGTACTGCAGGGAATTCTGGGTATTTGTTCTGTTGTGTTTATGTTGTGTTGCGGTGCAAATATTCTCCCGAAATGTGTTATGACAGTGTTGACGTCGTTTATACGGCCACCCTTAGCGTGACATGTATGGCTGTCGAGTAAGAATGTCCTTCTTTCAGTTACACATGGGATGTTTAAAATCATCCCATGTATAAACTTCCGGAATTTCGCGTCCTTTCTGAATTCAATGCGTAAAAAGACACAAAAAGTGTGTTAACGCCAACACTGCTTATTTATACTGTAACTGTGCTGCTCAATAGGCTGCTACAAAAATAGGAATAACTACTACGCTTTTGTCGATTTAAAAGAAAAGGAAGGCAAGGTGCTGATAAACCCAGTCTTTGGTTTTATGAAAACAAATGACAGTCAAAATAGCAGCAATATAAACAAAATTATGCAGAGTGGTGTCTGTTTGAAAGAAGATCAGATTAAGTGAAGTAAAGACAATTGGATGATTTGTAGCAAGGTGCAGTTGTTGCCACCAGGCTACGCCCATTATGAATAGGTAGGAATGGATACTGCATACTTGCCAACCCTCTCGATTTTCCCGGGAGACTCCCGAATTTCAGTGCCCCTCCCGAAAATCTCCCGGGGCAACCATTCTCCCGAATTTCTCCCGATTTCCACCCGGACAACAATATTGGGGGCGTGCCTTAAAGGCGCGGTCTTTAGCGTCCTCTCTCACCTGAAAATGAGACTATTATATATGTCTCCGTTATCCATATTTACTTACCGTATTTTTCGGACTATAAGTCGCAGTTTTTTTCATAGTTTGGCCGGGCTCCAGTGCGATTTATATACCGTATTTTCCGCACTATAAGGCGCACCGGATTATTAGCCGCACCTTCTATGAATTACATATTTCATAATTTTGTCCACCAATAAGCCGCCCCGGACTATAAGCCGCGCCTACGCTGCGCTAAAGTGAATGTCAAAAAAACGCTGCGCTAAAGTAAATGTCAAAAAAACAGTCAGATAGTTCAGTCAAACTTTAATAATATATTGAAAACCAGCGTTCTAACAACTCTGTCCCAAAATGTGCGCAAATGTGCAATCACAAACATAGTAAAATTCAAAATGGTGTAGAGCAAAAGCAACATAATGTTGCTCGAACGTTAATGTCACAACACACAAAATAAACATAGCGCTCACCTTCTGAAGTTATTCTTCATTCGTAAATCCTTCGAATTCTTCGTCTTCGGTGTCCGAATTGAAAAGTTGCGCAAGCGTGGGATCCAAAAATGGCCGGCTCCGTCTCGTCGAAGTCATCGGATTCAGTGTCGCTGTTGTTGTGCAGCAGTTCTGTGAATCCTGCCTTCCGGAAAGCTCGGACCACAGTTGTGACCGAAATATCTGCCCAGGCATTTACGATCCACTGGCAAATGTTGGCGTATGTCGTCCGGCGCTGTTTGCCCGTCTTAGTGAAGGTGTGTTCGCCTTCGGAGCTGTGTGAAAAAAGCCACCCGGCCTCTTCGCGTAAACTTCCCTTAACCACTCGCTCATCTTTTCTTCATCCATCCATCCCTTCGAGTTAGCTTTTATGATGACGCCGGCTGGAAAGGTCTCTTTTGGCAAGGTCTTCCTTTTGAATATCACCATGGGTGGAAGTTAGCATGGCAAGCTAGAACCACAGTGAAGGATGACTTCTCATTCCCTGTGGTGCGAATATTCACCGTACGTGCTCCCGTTCCACAGTGCGGTTCACAGGAATATCAGTTGCTGTGAAATACGGTAGTAATCCGTGTGCGGATGGAGAGATTGCGTCTTTTTATGAACCGGATCCTTGTCGCTTTGTAGGAGCCATTTTGTGGTCTTTACAGATGTAAACAGGAAATGAAACGTACGGTGATATCCGCGCGTTTTTTCTTCTTCTTCCGGGGGCGGGTGGTTGCTTACAGTAGAAGAAGAAGCGCTTCCTGTTCTATGGGGGCGGGTGCTTTCCTTGGCGGTTGCTTGCGTAGAAGAAGAAGCGCTTCCTGTTCTACCGGGAAAAAAGATGGCGGCTGTTTACCGAAGTTGCGAGATCGAAACTTTATGAAAATGAATCGTAATAAAGCGCACCGGGTTATAAGGCGCACTGTCAGCTTTTGAGAAAAATTGTGGTTTTTAGGTGCGCCTTATAGTGCGGAAAATACGGTATGTTTTTTTCCTTCTTTATTATGCATTTTCGTCAGGTGCGACTTATACTCCGGTGCGACTTATACTCCGAAAAATACGGTACTTAATCCTCTTCGTCCCTGACGGGACATAAGGCTTCGACGATCTGCCTCCATCTGGACCTGTCTTGAGCAACATGCTGTGCCTCCGTTATCCATAGGTTTATTTATAATCCATAAAGTAGGCAGGCACGGAGCTTTTTCTCAGCGTGTGTTTATTCCAGCCGGCATGTTAATACACTGACACACAACATCCGGATTCCCATCATGCATTGCTTCAAAACTACGGCAAGTAGTAATGTCCAAAAACATAACAGAGACGAAGCAGAAGAACGAAGACGAGACAGTCATGGCGACGACGAGTAAGAAGAAGAAGTACGCTTGCAAGTTCCAAAATGATTGGAATAAATAATTTCAGTTCATCCAGAACAGCTCGAAGGGGAAGGGGTATGCTGCCTGCAAATTTTTTAGATCAGACTTCTCCATTGAACACGGTGGCCGAACGGATATACTCATTCATGAACGGATTATTTATATATATATATATATATATATATATATATATATATATATATATATATATATATATAAGAAATACTTGAGAGTATATCCCCCCACACACCACCACCTCAACCCCCACCATCTCTCGAATTCGGAGGTCTCAAGGTTGGCAAGTATGGGATACTGACCCATAGGCCACTTCAAATTGACATCATCATCATGAGTACAAATTAGGTTCAAGATCTGATTTATGGAGCCGTGTGATTAACAGTTCGTGTTTTGTGGCGAACATCAGATCAAAGTTTGGCGCAATGCAACGCCCACATCCTAACTCCCAGATAACTGATATTGCCAATTTATCATCATCCATCGGTTTAGTATCTGTGTCTGATCAGTTTAAGCGCAGAAATGACAGATTGGTGATGGCAAAGGGCAGTTTTCCGCCCGCTACGGATAGATACGAACAGGTACTGACCGATCATCATCAATTCTGCCAGTTAGGATGAAGATCTGAATTTGTGGAGCTGAGTTATTAACGTTTTGTGTTTTGTGGCGAACCATCAGATCTAAGTTTGGCGCCATGCCACGCCTGCATTTTTGATGTAGGCAAATTCATCATCGCCTATATGTTTAGTATCTGTCCTCTTAAAGGGGAACATTATCACAATTTCAGAAGGGTTAAAACCATTAAAAATCAGTTCCCAGTGGCTTATTTTATTTTTCGAAGTTTTTTGCAAAATTTTACCCATCACGCAATATCCCTAAAAAAAGCTTCAAAGTGCCTGATTTTAACCATCGTTACATACACCCGTCCATTTTCCTGTGACGTCACATAGTGATGCCGATACAAACAAACATGGCGGATAGAACAGCAAGGTATAGCGACATTAGCTCGGATTCAGACTCGGATTTCAGCGGCTTAAGCGATTCAACAGATTACGCATGTATTGAAGCGGATGGTTGTAGTGTGGAGGCAGGTAGCGAAAACGAAATTGAAGAAGAAACTGAAGCTATTGAGCCATATCGGTTGGAACCGTATGCAAGCGAAACCGACAAAAACGACACGACAGCCAGCGACACGGGAGAAAGCGAGGACAAATTCGGCGATCGCCTTCTAACCAACGATTGGTATGTGTTTGTTTGGCATTAAAGGAAACTAACAACTATGAACTAGGTTTACAGCATATGAAATACATTTGGCAACAACATGCACTTTGAGAGTGCAGACAGCCCAGTTTTCATCAATTAATATATTCTGTAGACATACCCTCATCCGCTCTCTTTTCCTGGGGGTCTGGCGGCAGATTTCTTTGACTTTATCGTTGGAAATGCATCTGCTTTGAGTGTCGCAGGATATCCACACATTCTTGCCATCTGTGTCGTAGCATAGCTTTCGTCGGTAAAGTGTGCGGAACAAACGTCCAATTTCTTGCCACTTTCGCATCTTTGGGCCACTGGTGCAACTTGAATCCGTCCCTGTTCGTGTTGTTACACCCTCCGACAACACACCGACAAGGCATGATGTCTCCAAGGTACGGAAAACAGTCGAAAAAACGGAAAATAACAGAGCTGATTTGACTCTGTGTTTGAGAAAAAGGCGGATTGCTTCCCGATGTGACGTCACGTTGTGACATCATCGCTCCGAGAGCGAATAATAGAAAGGCGTTTAATTCGCCAAAATTCCCCCATTTAGAGTTCGGAAATCGGTTAAAAAAATATATGGTCTTTTTTCTGCAACATCAAGGTATATATTGACGCTTACATAGGTCTGGTGATAATGTTCCCCTTTAACCATGACTCATTTAATCAGAGTCCATAGGAAGAGTTTGTTAAAGTACGACAAAATGGCCGACATTCTGTTCGTTTTCAGGTATGGGTTCTTGAGACCTTTCCGTTTTTTTTGTGTCGATACGTGAAACTGGTGGGAGAGGCAAATTATTACTCATTTTAAAGGTGGCGCTAAAGAGACAATTTTAAAAAGCTATCTAGCTTCCTTAAAAATAAAATCTTGTGATGTTGCCGTGTTTAGAAACCTGGAACATAAGTGCATAGACACAGTTTAGCTGGCGGACTTTCGCTAAAATGACAGTCAAAGCTATGTTTCACATAACTTAGCTAGCTAGCTAATAAGCTAACTATCTTACCGAGGAGTCAGAGACCACATCTTCCAGATGTCTGACATCCCTCTGCCTTTAATAGTCCCGCATCACAGACCTACTGGCGTGAAAGGTAAGCTCTGCTTTGCAAACTGAGCAAGTTATATCTCTTAGGTTACATGTTTGGGTTGAAGCGCTCCCATACTTTTGCTGTTTTCACTCGTTCACTCCGTTTCGGAAAACACAAGCGATGACGTCACATACTATTTTTTTACAAAATGAATTGTTTTTGTGACAAACGTCAACATAGATCTTTCTCAACAACGTAAAGGTGTATTGTTGTAGTTATATAATTATGCCAACATTTGCCAAGGCTAAATAATCTTAAACATTGCTGTCTGACTGGACTTCATCCAAAACATGTCAACAAATGTAGCTTACTACTTTAGAGATGTCCGATATTATCGGAAATTATCGGTATCGTTTTATTTTATTATCGGTATCGTTTTTTTTTTTTTGTTTGTTTGTTTAATTTTATTAAATCAACATAAAAAACACAAGATACACTTACAATTAGTGCACCAACCCAAAAAACCTCCCTCCCCCATTTACACTCATTCACACTCATTCACACAAAAGGGTTGTTTCTTTCTGTTATTAATATTCTGGTTCCTACATTATATATCAATATATATCAATACAGTCTGCAAGGGATACAGTCCGTAAGCACACATGATTGTGTGTGCTGCTGGTCCACTAATAGTACTAACCTTTAACAGTTAATTTTACTCATTTTCATTCATTACTAGTTTCTATGTAACTGTTTTATATTGTTTTACTTTCTTTTTTATTCAAAAAAATGTTTTTAATTTATTTATCTTATTTTATGTTTATAAAAACATTTTAAAAGTACCTTATCTTCACCATACCTGGTTGTCCAAATTAGGCATAATAATGTGTTAATTCCACGACTGTATATATCGGTTGATATCGATATCGGTAATTAAAGAGTTGGACAATATCGGAATATCGGATATCGGCAAAAAGCCATTATCGGACATCCCTACTTACTACCACCATGTGTAAATGTGGAGTGAATTAAAGGTGGGTTCTCAGTTCTCTGTGAAGCCCTTTGAGTGTCTAAAAAAAGCGTTATATAAATCTAATCCATTATTATTAGTGTTATTATCTGCAAGTATCCACTCCAAACCCGTAGGTGTACAACCACCTGCTTAGTACCATATGACTTAGTCCCAGTGTAAGCGGAGTCTTATGGTGGAAAGTAAAAGTAAAGATTTATATTCTCTCTTACAGTTCATCATCACACGTTCCGCCCTGCTACACTTTCAAGGGAGTCGGTATGACTATGATATAGTTGGTAAATACCCTTTTTGACAAACACCATCATGCTTTTTGTACTTGGCAGCAGAAATGACCAAAATCATTCAGTAGACCTCTGGGGGGGGGGGAAAGTAAAAAATAAAATAAAATACTTGAGCGCCCATCTGTTTGCTAGTTGCTTTGTGACAAATTGACAAATAGATATTGCCCTTATGATTCTGAGTGTGGGCAATTCTCCACACCTTATTTAGACCACAATTAAGGCCTGGCACCCGTTTAGTACAAACTGGGTTTTGTTTTTTTATGTTACCATTTTTGCCTGATTTTGGTATTTGTATCTGTTATACTACTCATTATTTTACTTTGTCAAAAAAAAATATTGTGCCATGTGTCATTTAAATTTTTTTTTATAGTGGTTACCTTTGCACCACACTGGATGAGAACATATGCAATCTTGCCAAATAGAAGGTCACACACTCTAATATTGTACTGGTGCTTTTATTGGCTTTCTGCAATGTCACAATTTATTTCTGACCACATTTGCTTTTATTTTTCTCCACCATATTGATGACGCGAGCTACGCACCACGCTGCAAAGTCTTCTCGAAAAAAAATTCCAAGACTCTGATTTGGGTTTAGGTCTGGACTATGTGGTGTATGATCCCTGAACCGCTCTTTTACAGTTTGAGTCCAATGGATCCTGCCTTTGCAATCTTGGAATATGCCCTTACCATCAAGGACGAAAAAAGTCTATTGATAAAATAACTTGGTCATTCAGTACCGTATATTTCCGGGCTGTAGAGTGCACCGGTTTTTAAGCCACACCCACCACATTTTTGAAGAGATAAAAATGTTTAAATATGTCATCCGCACCGGACCATAAGCCGCAGATATAAACCGGTACAAAAGATTTGTAAATGTTTATTTACATACCTTCATTGTTTCCAAACAGTACCTGTCACACGGCAGTAAAACGGCTTATCAAACAAAACAGAAGTCATTGTTCAAGTCATTGTTCTCCAATCAGCTAAACAGACTCAATAACTCCACGATGACGTTTTGGTGAATTTACGAAACTGAAACAATGCAAAAAGAATGCCATTGTAAATGAATAATACTAACACAGACACTCTTTTAGCATATTCGCTAATGCTAATGACGTTAGCTAGATTACAATACGATAGCACGTACAAATATGCATGAAAACACTCCTACACACATGAGACGGTTTAGTAAGTATGAATTGCTTTAGTTATATTGTGAAACTTACAAACGTTGCTTGGAGTGATGAAGAGTCCTTTCGAGCAGAAACGCTATGGACAGTTTTACTCCCGGTTCAAAGCAGAAACAGGAAGTACATTTTCAACGGGCAGCACCTGCAGTGAGCGAACCCATCCAAAATATGGTGCTATAGCACAAACAATAACACACCTTTTCAGTGTCTCAGTCAACTTACGTGAAAACTAGAGATGTCCGATAATGGCTTTTTTGCCAATATTCCGATATTGTCCAACTCTTAATTACTGATTCCGATATCAACCGATACCGATACATACAGTCGTGGAATTAACACATTATTATGCCTAATTTTGTTGTGATGCCCCGCTGGATGCATTAAACAATGTAACAAGGTTTTCCAAAATAAATCAACTCAAGTTATGGAAAAAAATGCCAACATGGCACTGCCATATTTATTATTGAAGTCAGAAAGTGCTTTTTTTTTTTTTTTTTAACATGCCTCAAAACAGCAGCTTGGAATTTGGGACATGCTCTCCCTGAGAGAGCATGAGGAGGTGAGGTGGGCAGGGTTGAGGTGGGGGGGTAAGAGGTAGCGGGGGGTGTATATTGTAGCGTCACGTAAGAGTTAGTGCTGCAAGGGGTTCTGGGTATTTGTTCTGTTGTGTTTATGTTGTGTTATGGTGCGGATGTAATTCCCGAAATGTGTTTGTCATTCTTGTTTGGTGTGGGTTCACAGTGTGGCGCATATTTGTAACAGTGTTAAAGTTGTTTATACGGCCACCCTCAGTGTGACCTGTATGGCTGTTGACCAAGTATGCATGGTGTGTGTGAAAAGCCGTAGATATTATGTGATTGGGCCGGCACGCAAAGGCAGTGCCTTTAAGGTTTATTGGCGCTCTTACTGTACTTCTCCCTACGTCCGTGTACCACTCCGTACAGCGGCGTTTTAAAAAGTCATACATTTTACTTTTTGAAACAGATACCGATAATTTCCGATATCACATTTTAAAGCATTTATCGGCCGATAATATCGGCAGTCCGATATTATCGGACATCTCTAATGAAAACTATTAGTTTGAATCCGAAACATTATGGCCGTTAGCGAAGTAAATACATAAATTAGCCGCAGTGTTTTATAAGCCACCGGGTGCAAAGCGTAGGAAAAAAAGTAGCAGCTTATAATTTGGAAAAATACGGTATATTAAGGTGACGTCTAGGGATGGGTACATTTGACATTTGAATTGATACAGTACTGGGAATGGATACCGGTACTCAACACTACTTATTTGCGGTGCTTTTGTGTGTGTTCAAATGTGTTAATAAATGTTAATTTAAATAAAACTATTTATTTATTTAATATTCAACACTTAGCTGTGTTGGTTAGGTGTTATATTGTTTTCTTACATTCCTGTGTCTCATTTGCAAATACTATACTGTACTGCATTATACAGCAGACTTTACATGCAGGTAGTGTATGGACTTCGCCTGGCCAGGAAGTAGTATTTGCCATTAAGTCGAATGTGCCATTCGTCTTTTGTTGAGCCCTACAAAGTGTATGTACTGTACGTATTGTATTTATTTCATACTAGCTGTTTGATTGTAACGTGTGTCTTAGTTGTAGTTTTGATTATCCAATTAAAGGTGTTGAAATTGCCATGTAAAATCGCCAATGCCAATTGGTCGCATGACTATAGCAAATCCAGTATGAATTAGCATCGAGCTAGCGCATTTTGAACGGTGGAGCCTTACTATACTTTTAAGGGGCCTTCTTCTTGCTTTGTTGGCATGGAAAATTGTACCATTACCGAGAGGCAGTCCAACTGAGTCCACCTTGAGTGCTTGACTGCTTGTTTTTTTTTTGTTTTTTTTATTAAATCAACATAGAAAAAACACACGATACACTTTCAACTAGTGCATCAACCCCTCCCTCCCCCATTCACACTCATACACACCCACTCACACAAAAGGGATTGTTTCTTTCTGCTACCAATATTCTGGTTCCCACAACACTTCTGCAAGGGACACGGTCCCTGAAGCACACTTGATTGTATGTGCTGCTGGTCCACTAACATTTTCATTTAATTACTTTTTTTTTTTCCATGTAATTATTCTTATATTGTTTTACTTTCTTTTTTATCCAAGAAAATATTTATTTATCCTATCTAAAAAAAATTTTTTTAAAAAAGGACCTTATCTTCACCAGACTCGGTTGGAAATGAAGTTAGATTTGTTTAAAGGGTTTTTAAAACCAGGTCCAGTCCAGATAATGTCCAAGTCGGGTTCAGCAACACACACCTTCATTCATGTTTACTGAAAAAAAAAAAAAAAAAAGAAAAAAAAAAAAATTACCGTATTTTCCGCACTATAAGGCGCACCTAAAAACCACAAATTTTCTCAAAAGCTGACAGTGCGCCTTATAACCCGGTGCGCTTTATATATGGATAAATATTAAGATTCATTTTCATAAAGTTTAGGTCTCGCAACTACGGTAAACAGCCGCCATCTTTTTTCCCCGTAGAAGAAGCGCGCGGTGCATGCTGGGATATGTGACGTTTCATTTCCATTTGTGTGTTTATGTAAAGACCCCAAAATGGCTCCTATTAAGTGTGTTGTCTGTCTAATTATAAATAATGCAGACGAGGCGTGTTAACTGAGTTCTCAACGTTTACTCACAGCGTGCTAACTGCCAGCATACAACGCTTCTCAGGGCTACCGCGCATGCTCGTAACTATCGTTGCATGCTGGGTAGTGTAGTTGTTATATTTGCTAGCTCATAACAGCACATTGAGAGACACGCTTACGCGCTTAATTCAATACTCGCCGTCATTCCGGGTGGATTGACAAAAGACCTCCAGCCGCTAGATATTGGTGTCAACAGGGCATTCGAAGCTAGACTGCTAACTGCGTGGGAACAATGGATGACAGAAGGCGAACACACCTTCACTAAGACGAGGAGGCAGCGCCAGACGACGCCAACATCTGCCAGTGGATCGTAAATTTGCCCAACTTTTCACTTCGGACACCGAAGACAAAGGATTTACGAATGAAGAATAACTTCAGAAAGTGAGCGCTATGTTTATTTTGTGTGTTGTGACATTAACGTTCGAGCAACATTATGTTGCTATTGCTCTGCACTATTTTGAATTTTACTATGTTTGTGATTGCACATTTGCGTACATTTTGGGAGTGAACAGAGTTGTTAGAACGCTGGTTTTTAATATATTATTAAAGTTTGACTGACCTATCTGACTGTTTTTTTGACATTCCCTTTAGCGCAGCGTAGGCGCGGCTTATAGTCCGGGGCGGCTTATTGGTGGACAAAGTTATGAAATATGCCATTCATTGAAGGTGCGGCTAATAATCCGGTGCGCCTTATAGTGCGGAAAATACGGTATGTACAGTCTTGACTGCTTGTTTCCCGGCCATAAACCCGTTTAATTTGACGTAAATCGGTACGCGGTTGTACCAACGGACTTCAGAAGGTACCTATAAAAGTGCCAAAATCTTTACCCAACCCTTGTAACGACATTCCTTGGGACACTTTAAGCAATCCCAACCCTGTTTGCTTACTTAAATCCAGGTTATGGTCTTTGTTTTTTGGCCAGCTGTGCATCGTAACTGTTTTTTTTTTTAGCTTCAACTCCAGGGAAGAGCCCTCATTTCTCCAGCTGTAAAATGTAGTTTAAGCTAAAGTATTTGTCGTAAAGAAACGCTCACATAGCCATTTTGTGCAGTGAGGCTTTCTGGCCGCCCAGGTCTTGTAGACCCTCTCACGTACTAATTGTGTACTGATGTCCCTGTAGCTTTAGACCTGAACCTTGGCGTCAGTCAACGAAACCATGGACAAAAGAGTATTTAAAAATTGTCTTGTCCCTGACCACCGTGGCAGGAACATCCCAACTCGGCTTGGCCCCGCAGCTAATTAGGGGGAGATTAGAGCCAGGGAGGTTTGAGCCCTCCATTGCGAATAATGCAGGGAAGGAAGCGGAGCAGTGCTTTCGGATGTTGGAGGAGTTCTTTCCCTCTGTGAAATAGAGACGGCAGCTGGGAGAAGTGATTAGCTGGAAGCTGCAGAAAAGAAACAGTTGGAAAGACAGCGACGGACGGATAGAGAACATGTGGGGGACGCACACAAGATGAAGTTCCCCTAATGAGATTTGAGAATTAAAGGATTTAAAATACATATTTTTATAGTCCATGCAATACATTTCTTTTAGATCGTCTTAATCATTCATTGTGCTTTTGGTTGCCTATCATTTCATTCATTTACTGACAACTCTCAGCTGCTTTATTCCCTCGGTCTATCTGTTATGGCTTAGTCTGATATTTTTTCCCAAGGCCGGTCAAAGTCTTCAAGTCATTTACTCACTCGTCATTAGGATTGGGAATCGAGCATCTAGGAACGAGCTCCTACGTTAACATTTTTAAACGATTCCTATTTCCGTTGCGCAGACATCACGTCTTTCAGCACATACACAATGTTGACATCTATAGTTATATTTTGATGAAGACGGGGAAAAACACGCTACTCGTAAACAAACATCAGTAGACGGCAAGTTAAATCATGAAATGCAACCTTACCTGATATTTAAACTAGACCCGTATTCTCTTTCATTGCATACAATTGTTGGAGCCAAACAAAGTCAATAGTACACACCAACTAAACAAAAAGAATAACTACCCATTGAAATTATTAGTTTTTTACCCTCAAGCTCCTCCTACTGTCCAGGGAATAATTTCCAGAATTTGTAAACATTAACAAAAACGACAAGAAAAAGCTTTTGAACATACAAAATTGCCGATCTAATCACTCTCGTAACGATCATTGGTATCAACACTAGGGATGATGTTTGATAAGAAATTATCGAGTTCGAGCCTATTATCGAATCCTCGTATCGAACCGATTCCTTATCGATTCTCTTATCGAGTCCAGATAGGTTGTTGTATATGGAAGAAAACACACAATATTTGGTTTAGCAAAAGCTCACTTTTATTATATAAGAAAAAAATGTAATCTAATAAATAAATAAATATTGACTGTTACCTCCCTAAAAAAATAAAATAAAATAAATAAATATTGACTGTTGTTACCCAAAGTACGTATATTAAGTGGGATTTTTCAGAAAAACAAACATATACAGTAACACAAAAACAACCTGTCTCTGTGATCACTATAGGTGTTTAAATAAGAATATAGTGTTAAATAAAATCAGTCCCTTGGGCACAAAACTGAAAATAATACAGCTCTCAAAAAAGTGCACTTCTGCTGCTATGTGACATAACTGTTTGTTATGATGCACTTTATTTCTTTATTGAAAGAAAATTCTATGAAGAGAAAAGTTGTTTGCAAATGTGGTTACAATGCTAAAAAATGAAAAGTTAAAGTTAAAAAAAGAAATACACTTTATTGAGTTAACATTATTTCTTTATAGGGGGAAAGATGTTATGAGCTAGGGCAGGGGTCGGCAACTCGCGGCTCTAGAGCCGCATGCGGCTCTTTAGCGCCGCCCTAGTGGCTCTCTGGAGCTTTTTCAAAAATGTATGAAAAATTGTTTTAATATGGTTTCCGTAGAAGGACAAACATGACGCAAACCTCCCTAATTGTTATAAAGGACACTGTTTATATTAAACATGCCTCACTGATTCGAGTATTTGGCGAGTGCCGTTTTGTCCTACTAATTTTGGTGGTCCTTGAACTCACCGTAGTTTGTTTACATATATAACTTTCTCCGACTTTCTAGGACGTGTTTTATGCCACTTCTTTTTCTGTCTCATTTTGTCCACCAAACTTTTAGTGTTGTACATGAATGCACAAAGGTGAGTTTTGTTGATGTTATTGACTTGTGTGGAGTGCTAATCAGACATATTTGGTCACTGCATGACTGCAAGCTAGTCGATGCTAACATGCTATTTAGGCTAGCTATATGTACATATTGCATCATTATGCCTCGTTTGTAGGTATATTTGAGGTCATTTAGTTTCCTTTAAGTCATCTTAATTCAATTTATATCTCATGACACACTATCTGTATGTAATATGGCTTTTAATTTTTTGCAGCTCCAGACAGATTTGTTTTTGTATTTTTGGTCCAATATGACTCTTTCAACATTTTGGGTTGCCGACCCCTGAGCTAGGGAATATAACAACTACACTACCCAGCATGCAACGGGAGTGACGAGCATGCGCGGTAGCCCCGAAAAGTGTTGTTGCATGTCTCACCCGGCAGCTAAGAATGAGGTTATGAGCACGCTGTGAAAGTAAACGTCAAGAACTCAGCCAACACGCCTCGTCTGCATTATTTATAATTAGACAGACAACACATATACAGTGGGATTTTGTTTTGTTTACAAGGAAATTAAAACAAAAATTAAAAAGGGAGATCATGTCATATATGTTGTGTATATATATGTATGTGCTGCGGTTGCTTTAAGAACGTTGCGACAGCTGCCGTAAAGGAGGTGCGTTGCTAGCCTGGTTGCTATGTTTCCGGTTGGTCGTAAAAGTGTTCGTCATGTATTTGTACCCTGCTCAAATCTCTCAGTGAAGTTACTCATTGGATTATACCTTTTGTTTTGAACTTTATTACACCTTGGAGCGCTTTTTCCGGTCCATTGTTTTTCCTGCTTTCGCTATCTGCGCCTAATGACTGAGCTACGTGACGTCATTTCTTGTGATGTCACACGGAGCATTTCTGGTCGGGACGGGATTCGTTTCCAGGGATTCGAATAAATAACCAACTCTTTTTCTTTACTATAGTGGTCTCGATAACGGGTACCGGTTCTCAAAAAGGGATTCGAGTACGAGGACTCGGTTCTTTTCTTATCGAACAACCGGGAAAATCGGTTTCGAGTATCATCCCTATTACCTGATCAAAAACGACGCTTATTCATCCGGGTGAGTCTTGAAGGCAATGTTCTTTGAGTCAGCCACACACAAAGCAGTTGTAGAACTCCATGCTTTTCCAAGTTTCCATCTGTTTTGTCGTGTAGAATGGCATCTGGAGCACACGAGAGTTTGATATGTTTGGGAACTCCACAGACTAATAATCCTTTATCACTCAACACATCCTTTTTTTTGATAAAGTATACGGAAGTTTTCCATTACACAGTTGGATTGTTTGCCAATATCTGCTTTTTGCAGGAATATAGCCTTTGTTGACCACCACTGGTTTTCACTTCCGGGAAGAAATAACTTGTCGGAATACAAGCAATACTTACCACAGAGGTGGCTAGCAGCTAATTGTATCCCCATACACCGTGCAGAGCCTCTCCTCTAAGTCTATAATCCTCCATTGAGGGGAATAAACTACATTTAGTATTATTATCACTGGACGAGGCTAAACATTACACACCGAGAAAAAGCAAGCAGGAGCTATCCACTAAATAACCCAAGAAAGTTAAAGTTAAAGTCCCAACGATAGTCACACACACACTAGGTGTGGGGAAATTATCCTCTGCATTTGACCCGTCCCCATGTTCACCCCCTGGGAGGTGAGGGGAGCAGTGAGCAGCAGCGGTGGCCGCGCTCAGGAATCATTTTGGTGATTTAACCCCCAATTGTAACCCTTGAGTGCCAATGGGTCCCATTTTATAGTCTTTGGTATAGTCCCATTGGTTTGAACTCAAGACCTTTCAGCCTCAGGGCGGACACTCTAACCACAAGGCCACAGAGCAGGTGGTTGATGCTTAACAAACTTTAAGAAGTGTAGATGGAAGTGCGTTACAGCAAAACGTAAACAATTATTAACAGGAAATTAACAAGTAAAATAATAGGAATCGAGAGAGTCGATAAAAGAAGAATAACTTTTGGTCTTTGCCAAACATACGCGTAAGAAGAAGGCTGATCGATCCATAAATCAGGAGTGTTGATACCAATGATCGTTACGAGAGTGATTAGATCGACAATTTTGTATGTCCAAAAGCTTTTTCTTGTCGTTTTTGATAATGTTTACAAATTCTGGAAATTATTCCCTCGACAGTAGGAGTTTGAGGGTAAAAAACTAACAATGGGTAGTTATTCTTTTTGTTTAGTTATTGTGTACTATTGACTTTGTTTGGCTCCAACAATTGTATGCAATGAAAGAGAATACGGAACTAGTTTAAATATTTTGTTTGTATTGCTATTCTGTCAGTAACACTCACCGTAAATGCATTTTAAAAAACTACAGTTACTACAGGACGATTTCACTCATTCGATATCGGGCAATTTCCATCCATTTTCTACTGCTTGTCCCTATCGGGTCGCGGGGGGTGCTGGAGCCTATCTCAGCTGCATTCGGGAGGAAGGTAGAGTACACCCTGGACAAGTCGCCACCTCATCGCAGGGCCATCGGGCAATTTAATTCATTGATATCGATATCGGAATTGACAGCATAAAATCTGATTGCAACATCCCAATCTCTAACACACAAACAAAGGTTATGTGTAAATGTATTTTTCATGAGGTTTTCAAAAATAAAGTGAAACTTGTGCAAAAGTCTACTCCTATGGAAATAAACTTCATAACATTTATAGGTGAATATCATGCAAAGGTTTGTTTATTCCATTAATATATTCACAAGGTGAAACTCATATATGACATAGGCTCATACAATGCAACTCAAGATTTTTAAGACTTCTTTTGATATAATTTTGATGACTATGGCTTACAGCTTATGAAAACCTCGATTTGGAAATAAAAGAAAAATAAGCCATTATCAAAATTATAACAAATTGACATACTGTATCTTACTTTGCATGCAATGAGTTTATATTGCATATTTGTTTCACATTTGAAGTTAAATTTCTGACATGAATTAACTGGAGCACGATATTCAAACATTTTGAGTTTCACCGGCATATTCAAGTTCTAAAGATTGATATTTACTGTAATAGTACTTGAAGTGTTATGTGTACAGGAGGAGGAGACGGCACAGACAACAAGGGCATAGTATTAAGCTCTATTTATTTATATATATATATGCTCTATATCAGTGGTTCTTAACCTGGGTTCGATCGAACCCTAGGTGTTCGGTGAGTCGGGCTCAGGGGTTCGGTGGAGGTCAAAACACACCCGACTCATCCTGTAAATAAAAACTTCTCCCTATCGGCGTATTACGAATACGGCAACAGCAGAAGTCACACTGATTTGCAGGTGTGTAATTTGTTGTGAGTTTATGCACTGTGTTGGTTTTGTTCTTTGAACAAGGTGATGTTCATGCACGGTTCATTTTGTGCACCAGTCAAAAAACATGGTAACACTTTAGTATGGGGAACATATTCACCATTAATTAGTTGCATATTAACATGCAAATTAGTAACATATTGGCTCTTAACTAGTCATTATTAAGTACTTATTAATGCCTTATTTGGCATGGCCTTATTATAACCCTAACCCTCTAACCCTGGCCCTAACCCTCTAACCCTAACCCAAACCAAATAACTCTAAATTAAGTCTTTGTTACTTAGAATATGTTCCCCATACTAAAGTGTTACCAAAAACATATAACTTTGTCTTGAGTTTGAAAAATAAAAACATTTTATTTTTCACTAAAGAAGGGTTCGGTAAATGCGCATATGAAACTGGTGGGGTTCGGTACTTCCAACAAGGTTAAGAACCACTGCTCTATATATATATAAATAACAAACAATAATATTAAACAAACAGGGGAATGGAGTGTGACTAAATACAACAGTGTATGGTGTGTGACTATGTGTGGTAATTAATTGCTTAGTGTTACCGTGAGTGTTGAGCGAGAGGCATGTCCAAAAGGGTAGGGCAGGCTTGTAGATCCGAGAGACAGGCAGGAAGTCGTGAGCGATTGAGAGGCGTCAAAAGGTCCGTATCCAGGCGGGAGGTCGAGATCCAAGAGGCAGCCAGAGAACCAGAGGAGAACACAGGGGAGGACGAGACACACTGCTCGTCACGCGGGAACAAAGGGTTGCTGCAAGATACGACAATGGGGACACGAGACCAATCCAACACGAAGAGGGAGAAACACAGAGAAAGAGTATATCATAGAGCTAGACAGGTTTGGCTTACTGTACAGGACAGGTAGCTACGTTCTGGCCCGGGATAGCAGGTTATGCAGGCTTATGAAGGCGGTCCTCTGATCAGCCGCAGGTGCGCTGATTGCTGGTGATTGATTGCAGTCGCTTGCTACCGCCGGACTGACACGCGCCTGGCGCGCTCCTGGAAGTGGGCTCCTGGAGGTGGGCTCATCAGAGCGCAAAAAAAGTGCGCATTGGAATGCGCCGGGGCCGTCACATGAAGCCTCTTAAAATAATCGCTATCAAGAATTGTTGGGAACCTGAATCAGAATCGTCCAAATTCAAACCCTACTCATGATTGTGCTCGATATGTGGACCTTATTGTGTCAGATGTTTTACTTTTGCTTCAAAAAGTATTTTTAAATATAGTATGACTTCTAATAGGGTCTCATCTTTCTTTCTTCCTGGAGGGTTGTATCCCCCTTATAGACCACATTATTATCTTTACACAGTGCCTGCATCTTTATAGCCATCTTATGTAGTGTGCATCCGTGTTCAGGGGATCAGTAGTTTTGGCCAATTTAAATAATCAAAAAAAAACATAATTTTGTATTTTTTGCAGTCCATGGTTTAAAGGGGTCTTATCATGATTTTGTTTCTATTTTCAAAATAATATATACTCTATTATAACATGTAATGATGGTTCTTTGGTCAAAAGTTTGCATAGATTCTGCTGTTAAGACCTATCTCGAAGCCAATTTTTGGCTGCCTTCAAAAACGGTTTGTTTTGAGTGTAAGATGCAAATGAAGCCCTCCTTACCACATCCCCCTCACACTGACTAGCCTTTCATCCCCGCCCCGGCAGCTTTGTTACTACAGTAGTTGTTTTCTGTTTTGTTTTGCTATGACCGTGTGGAATATAGACACCAGTGATCGCCACCACCCATCTCATTTTTACTTGAATTTCACCACAAAAGCAAACAAACAACAAAGCATTTTCCTTCTTTGGGTTTCATCATCAACATGATGTTGTAGCCCAGCCGGTTTTGCACAAATTTAAACATGTTTGGGGACATTTGTACCGTACAGTATATGGATGATATTCCAAATGGACCGTTTGGAGGAAGTAGGTAGGCAGACACGATTGTTTTATAAATATCTTATATATTATATATATATATTTATAAATTACTTCATTGTAGCGTTGTGTCTCGCTTTTTATTGATCTCTCTAAAGCTTTTGCCACTGTAGACCATGCTGATTTAAAACGCGGACTGTTTCTTATTGGACTGTCAGAATATATGCTCGCTTGGTTTTCAAATGATTTAACACAGTACCCAGGGTATTAAATAAGAGGTCCTTTGTTCTGAATGTATCACTGTTTATAAGGGAGTGCCTCTGGGATCTGTTTTGGGGCCCCTCTTATTTATTTTGTACATCAATGATCTCAAACAACATTTCTCTGATGCTAATATGCATTTTTATGCTGACAATACTAGTATTTATTGCTCTGGATCATCTCTTGAATAGGCTGTTAATTCCCAGCAGAAAGCTTACTTATTGACCTAAAACTATGCGTTAAAATGTAATATCGGAAATTATCGGTATCGTTTTTTTTATTATCGGTATGTTGTTTTTTTTTGTTGTTTTTTTCTTAAATTAAATCAACATAAAAAACACAAGATACACTTACAATTAGTGCACCAACCCAAAAAACCTCCCTCCCCCATTTACACTCATTCACACAAAAGGGTTGTTTCTTTCTGTTATTAATATTCTGGTTCCTACATTATATATCAATATATATCAATACAGTCTGCAAGGGATACAGTCCGTAAGCACACATTATTGTGCGTGCTGCTGGTCCACTAATAGCACTAACCTTAATATTACTAATTTTCATTAATTACTAGTTTCTATGTAACTGTTTTATATTGTTTTACTTTCTTTTTTATTCAAGAAAATGTTTTTAATTTATTTATCTTATTTTATACTTTTTTTTTAAAAGTACCTTATCTTTACCATACCTGGTTGTCCAAATTAGGCATAATAATGTGTTAATTCCACGACTGCATATATCGGTTGATATCGGTATCGGTAATTAAAGAGTTGGGCAATATCGGAATATCGGATATCGGCAAAAAGCCATTATCGGACATCCCTACTTAAAACTGGTTCTCAATACTGACAAGACAAAACTTATGCTGTTCTCCAAACATAGGCAGTGTCCACTCTTGAAGGGAATGCCATAGAAGTGGTACAGGAATATAAATACCTTGGTGACTCCCTCACTTTCAAACCTTTTATTGATAAACTGGTGAAGAAACTAAAACTTAAATTGTTTTTTTTTTGCCATAATAAGAGATGATTTTCTTTTGGTGTAAAAAGTGCCTTGTCTCTGCCACATTTGTATCTATGCTAGATTATGGTGATCTTTTTTAATGAATGCTACTCATTCCTGTCTTCAGATGGTGGGCTGTGTTCACCATGCTTCTTTGAGGTTCATCACAAACTGTAGAGCCATCACCACTGTGACTTGTACTCTCGGGTGGGATGGCCTTCTCTGTCCATTAGGAGACAGTGTCATTGGTACACTTTAATTTACAAGGCTCTTCTGGGACTATTGCCCGATTACATTTGTCCATTGATTACACAGAGAAGTAAGGACTCTTATGCACTGAGATCCGACGATCAGCTGTTGCTCTCTGTTCCTTTTGCTCGCACTGAGCTGGGGGAAAAAGCTTTTGTCTATGAAGCTCTTTGGGCTTGGAACATGTTATGAAGAGACTGGAAGATAACTGAATTTTTATCCTTAAATGCTTTTAAATCTAAACAGATAATTTGAAGCAGCCTCAGTTATCTGTAACTGCTTTACTTGATGCCAATCCTGTCATTTTAATGTGAATGTAATTGTATGTGTAACTTTGCTGCCCCTTGGTCAGGACTCCCTTGAAAAATAGTTTTTTTAATCTCAATAGGATTATTTTCCTGGTAAAATAAAAGTTAAATATACATATATATATATATATATGTATATATATATATATATAAAAGTTAAATACATAAATAAAAAAACATATATATATACATATATATATCTATTGATATATATATATGTATGTATATTAATAGATATATATGTATATACATATGTTTTTAATTTATTTATTTATTTAACTTTTATTTAACTTGTATTTATTATATATATATATTAATAGATATATATGTGTATATATGTTTTTTATTAATTTATTTAACTTTTATTTAACCAGGAAAATAATACTATATTTGCAGGCGGTATAGCTCGATTGGTAGAGCGGCCGTGCCAGCAACTTGAGGGTTCCAGGTTCGATCCTCGCTCCCACCATTCTAGTCACTGCCGTTGTGTCCTTTGGCAAGGCACTTTACCCACCTACTCCCAGTGCCACCCACACTGGTTTAAATGTAACTTAGATATTGGGTTTCACTATGTAAAGCGCTTTGAGTCACTAGAGAAAAGTGCTATATAAATATAATTCACTTCACATATATATATTTATATATATATATATTTATATATATATTAATATGTATACATATATATATATATATATATATATATATATATATATATTTATACATATATATATATATATATTTATACATATATATATATATATATATATATATATATACATATATATATATATATATATATATATACATATATATATATATATATATATATATATATATATATATATATATATATATATATATATATATATATATATATATATACATATATATATACATATATATATATATATATATATATATATATATATGTATGTGTGGGGAAAAAAATCACAAGACTACTTCATCTCTACAGGCCTGTTTCATGAGGGGGTTCCCTCAATCATCAGGAGACAAAAAAAAATAAAAATAAAAATCTCCTGATGATTGAGGGAACCCCCTCATGAAACAGGCCTGTAGAGATGAAGTAGTCTTGTGATTTTTTTCCCCACACATACATATATTGCGCTCTACTACGGTATCGAGCACTATTTTTTGGATAACCTTATTAAGACATATATATATATATATATATATATATATATATATATATATATATATATATATATATATATATATATAAATATATATATATATATATATATATATATATATATACACACAGATGGAGCCCTGACTGACCAGGCACTGCAAGAATGGTTTGTAGTACACTATATTGCCAAAAGTATTTGGCCACCCATACAAATGATCAGAATCAGGTGTCCTAATCACTTGGCCCGGCCACAGGTGTATAAAATCAAGCACTTAGGCATGGAGACTGTTTCTACAAACATTTGTGAAAGAATTGGCCGCTCTCAGGAGCTCAGTGATTGCCAGTGTGGAACTGTCATAGGATGCCACCTGTGCAACAAATCCAGTCGTGAAATGTCCTCACTCCTAAATATTCCAAAGTCAACTGTCGGCTTTATTATAAGAAAATGGAAGAGTTCAGGAACAACAGCAACTTAGCCGCGGAAGTGGTAGGCCACGTAAACTGACAGAGAGGGGTCAGGGGATGCTGACGCGCATAGTGCAAAGAGGTCGCCGACTTTCCGCACAGTCAGTTGCTACAGAGCTCCAAACTTCATGTGACCTTCCAATTAGCCCACGTACAGTACGCAGAGAGCTTCATGGAATGGGTTTCCATGGCCGAGCAGCTGCACCAGTGCACAAAGCAAGGTCCATAAAGACATGGATGACATAGTCTTTATGGACTGGCCTGAATCCAATAGAACACATTTGGGATGAATTAGAACGGAGACTGAGAGCCAGGGCTTCGCGACCAACATCAGTGTGTGATCTCACCAATGCGCTTTTGGAAGAATGGTCGACAATTCCTATTAACACACCATGAAACCTTGTGGACAGCCTTCACAGAAGAGTCAAAGCTGTAATAGCTGCAAAAGGTGGACCGACATCATATTGAACCCTATGGGTTAGGAATGGTATGTGAGTCAAGGCAGGTGACCAAATACGTTTGGCAATATAGTGTACCTGACAGTACCTGGGTTTTGCCAGGTGAAAGTCAGCGAGTATAGCAGGTATTGTTTACCGGTAAGGGCTACATAAAACATCACTAAAACTGGTTTGAAAATGAAAGCAAAAGTCAAATTTTTTACTGTTGTACTGCTGAAAAATACACACCTCACCGTGGTGCTGCCTGTCCTCAGTAGTAGCACATTAAGGGAATTAGTGCTGGTTTTGTCTTTCATCCGTGAAAGGAACTATTTTTGATCAGACTAGATGAAGGCTTGCCTCACGTTTAAAACTCTATTTTAGTATTCATGAGTTATACCTCACTCTCTCTCACAAAACCCAAATAGCCCTCAAAGAAAGCCAGTATTTACACAAAGTCTCTCATCCATCTGCTCCACTACACACATGCACGCACACGCACACGCACACACACAATACGGATACAGCTTCAGAGGCTGTTAAATGGGCATAGCTGCTTCACATCCTTGGGAGGGGGACGGTGAGGCGGAGAGCTGGGTCAGGATGCAAGTACTTAAGCGAGCAAGCTGAGAGAGCCAGCAATTGCTGTCTGAGGGGACTCGTTACTGCAGCAGTGTGTAGTGACGAGTAATTGGAATGGACGACTCGGAGAAGGTGTTTTGTGATCTGCACTGTTGGAATTATGGCTCCCTAACGTTTGCAGGGACCTCCCTGAGGAGAGCCTCGGGGCGGCATGACAGAATCACACCTAAACATGCACAAAGTCCTGCCATGTGACCGTTTGACAATCTATTCAATTACAGGTGTGACTTCAGATCTTCTTATTGGACGTGCGTGTTTGCAGGTCAAAGACGAGGCACTCTGGAGGAGATCATCCACAACTTGGACTACTGCGATATTCTGGTAATAGGCGAGGAGTTGAACCCTGCACAGGAGTCACTCCAACTGGGGCGCAGCATTCTGCTTGGGAAACACCTCGATGCCACCAACTCCACATCCGGGATGTCCATATATGGTTCGTTACCGTGGTGCAGAAGTATGAGTATGAGTATGAGTAGGCCTGGGCTGATAACTTATATTGCTGGAGATTGTCCCACAAATCATTGCTGATAACAACATTATTTTCATAGCAATTTAAGCACTAACGTAGGTAGTGCCTTTTCAAATTTAATTTAAGTGCCACCAAATTCAATATAAATTGGCCAGAATATGATTTGAAATAGTCACATTCCCTTAATATGATAAAAAAAAAAATGTCTTCCGTGTAAAGATTACCCAGCAGGCACGAGACATTAAAACAACGTTGAGAACTTGTTGGATTAGGTCCTGACTAGGGTTGTACGGTATACTGGTATTAGTATAGTACAGCGATACTAATTAATCATATTCGGTACTATACCGCCTCTGAAAAGTAACAATCCCGTCGTCGTCACGTCAGGACATTGCTGGTTTACGAGCAGACGAGCATGTTCGGCAGCGCACAATCACTACGGGCAGACACAGTGTGTGGACCGAAAAGGGAGAACGGACGCATATTGGCTTAAAAACTAACAATAAAGGTGAAGTTATAACTAGGGATGATGTTTGATAAGAAATTATTGAGTTCGAGCCCATTATCGAATCCTCTTATCGAACCGATTCCTTATCGATTCTCTTATCGAATCTCCAGATAGGTTGTTGTATATGGGAAAAAAACAATATTTGGTTCAACAAAAGCTCACTTTTATTTTATAAGAAAAAACTCAAATAAAATAAATAAATAAATATTGACTGTTACCCCCCTAAAAAAAAAAAAAAAAAAAAAAAATATTGACTGTTGTTACCCAAAGTGGGATTTTTCAGAAAAACAAATATATACAGTAACACAAAAACAACCTGTCTCTGTGATCACTATAGGTGTATAGATAATAATATAGTGTTAAATAAAATCAGTCCCTTGGGCACAAAACTGAAAATAATACAGCTCTCCAAAAAGTGCACTTCTGCTGCTATTGGAACATACTAACTACACACACAGGCAGACAGCTAACAAACAATCCAAGACGTCTAATACAGTTCCAAAGCAGATTAATCCATTTAGGCTCTTTATTGTTGTTGATCTTGCTTTGGCTTTTCCTGTCTTTACTTTTGTCTTGCACTGGACTGTTTTTTGTTTTGTTTTTAAACTGAAATACACACAATGACAAATGTATAAGCTATGTGATTCAATTAACGTACTGAAATATGTAAATATTAGCTTCACACAATTATACAGTACTATCATCAAACAAATACTTCTGGGTGTTGAAACTATTTCGATGGTGGAAATGTACGACTGGCAGCCATTTTAAGTCCTCAAAACATCCATTGAAACAGTGCACAAAAATCATTTTTCAATAAACATCTTACTATCAAATGTAACCACTTTCCACCTTAATATTGAGTTACATAAACAAGTTAAACAGTTTACTTACAGACTTATCTTTTCCAAGGCTTGTAAGAGCTAACACAACTTCTCTACTTCTCAATTGTCTCTTGAACTTAACTGACGTCGTCAACCCGGAAGTGCCCAAACTATTGATGCGTAGTATTTTCATATCGCCACAAGGTGTCAGTAAAGGTCTACAATCAAAAGGGCATAACATTGCCCATTTAGAATTTGTTCCCAGGGATTCGAATAAAGAACCAACTCTTTTTCTTTACTATAGTGGCCTCGATAACGGGAACCGGTTCTCAAAAAGGGATTCGAGTCCATGGAATTGGTTATTTTCTTATCGAAGAACCCGGAGAATCGGTTTCGAACATCATCCCTAGTTATAACACTGAAACGCCCTCAGGAAGAGGTGCTTTAAGACATGGCTAGCTAGCTAGGGGCTAAAGTCCATCCCCGGTCTGCAGTGTTTTAGCTACTTCTAAATCACTAATCTTCGCTTCCATGGCGACAAATAAAGTATGTTTCTTACAAGTATCATCCCTGCAGGATGAGGAATAGCTAAACATTCTTCACTACACACCGTAGCTCACCGGCGTCAAAATGTTAACAAACGCCTTTGGTGGATCTACACCTAACATCCACTGTAATGATACCAAGTACAGGAGTGTATAGTCGATAGGACTATGATTACATTGATATTTTTTAGCACCACAAAATCTTCTTTCGTTTTTTTTACATTTATATTATGTTTAGAAACTCAGGAAATATTTCCCTGGACACATGAGGACTTTGAATATGACCAATGTATGATCCTGTAACGACTTGGTATCGGATCGATACCTAAATTTGTGGTATCATCCAAAACTAATGTAAAGTATCAAAGAGAAGAATAAGCGATTATTACATTTTAACAGACGTGTAGATAGAACATGTTAAAAGAGAAAGTAAGCAGATATTAACAGGAAATGAACAAATTGATTAATATTTAATTTTCTACCACTTGTCCTTAATAATGTTGACAAAATAATAGAATGATAAATGACACAATATGTTACTGCATACGTCAGCAGACTAATTAGGAGCCTTAGTTTGTTTACTAGCTACTAAAAGACAAGTTTTTTTGTATGTTCACTATTTTATTTAAGAACAAAATGAATGCAGCTGAGATAGGCTCCAGCGCCCCCCGCGACCCCGAAAGGGACAAGCGGTAGAAAATGGATGGATTGCAATAAGAAACATATGTTTAATGTACCGTGAGATTGTATGTTATAATAAGACAATAATGCAATTTTTTGTGTTTTTTTTTTATTTAAAAAAGTACCAAAAAGTATCGAAATACATTTAGGTACCAGTACCGGTACCAAAACAACACTAGTCCTGACGTTGAGCAACTCAAACATAACATTGAGACAAGATGCTTTTTGACAACATTTAATCAATGTTGGGTTCTGACGTTGATTTGACTATTGAAATTTGATCATTTTCAAACGTGGATCCAATGTTGGACATCAACGTTGTCTCAATTTACAAATATTTTGCAACATTGTTTTAAAGAACATGTGTGTATTATCAACATTGTATCAATGTCTTGTGCCTGCTGGGTAGCTGGGATTATCATTAGTGGGTAATACGAATCATAATACATCATTATCATGATTATTGATATTATTAGTAGGGATGTCCGATAATGGCTTTTTGCCGATATCCGATATTCCGTTATTGTCCAACTCTTTAATTACCGATACCGATATATACAGTCGTGGAATTAACACATTATGCCTAATTTGGACAACAAGGTATGGTAAAGATAAGGTACTTTTTTTTTAAATGTATTAAATAAAATAAGATAAATAAATTAAAAACATTTTCTTGAATAAAAAAGAAAGTAAAACAATATAAAAACAGTTACATTGAAACTAGTAATTAATGAAAATTAGTCAAATTAACTGTTAAAGGTTAGTACTATTAGTGGACCAGCAGCACGCACAATCATGTGTGCTTACGGACTGTATCCCTTGCAGACTGTATGATATATATTGATATATAATGTAGGAACCAGAATATTAATAACAGAAATAAACAACCCTTTTGTGTGTCAAGACGGGGACTATGGTGTGTTTGTTTTCCCGAGATGCAAGTAAAGCTGGACTGGTCATGGCGTGAAGGTAAATACATATTTATTTATAACACTCAAAGGAACAAAAAGCGCGCTCAAGGCGGATGTACAAACTTGACTAACGAAACAAAAAGACTTGCACGTGGGCAAAAAACTGTGAA
Organism: Nerophis lumbriciformis; assembly: GCF_033978685.3. Lineage (NCBI taxonomy): Eukaryota > Metazoa > Chordata > Actinopteri > Syngnathiformes > Syngnathidae > Nerophis > Nerophis lumbriciformis. The sequence continues at coordinate 3,172,263 of NC_084577.2, forward strand.
TAATTCAACAAAAAACACTAACTGTGGCATTAATAGAAAAAAACTTACTTGGACATGGCATGAAGTGCGCAGAGGTAAAAGTGTGACAGGGGTATGAATTCGGGATTTCGCCAGGACGACGAACTGAAAACAATCAACTTAAATACTACCTACATGATTAACGAAAACAGGTGCGTGACTCAAAACGTGAAACAGGTGCATGACGTGACAGGTGAAAACTAATGGGTTGCTATGGTGACAAAACAAAACAAAAGTGCACAAAAAGTCCAAAAACAAAACCGAACATGACTAAAACAAAACATGATCACACAGACATGACATTGTGTGAATGAGTGTAAATGGGGGAGAGAGGTTTTTTGGGTTGGTGCACCAATTGTAAGTGTATCTTGTGTTTTTTATGTTGATTTACCGTATTTTCCGCACTATAAGGCGCACCGGATTATTAGCCGCACCTTCAATGAATGGCATATTTCATAACTTTGTCCACCAATAAGCCGCCCCGGACTATAAGCCGCGCCTACGCTGCGCTAAAGGGAATGTCAAAAAAACAGTCAGATAGGTCAGTCAAACTTTAATAATATATTAAAAACCAGCGTTCTAACAACTCTGTTCACTCCCAAAATGTACGCAAATGTGCAATCACAAACATAGTAAAATTCAAAATAGTGCAGAGCAATAGCAACATAATGTTGCTCGAACGTTAATGTCACAACACACAAAATAAACATAGCGCTCACTTTCTGAAGTTATTCTTCATTCGTAAATCCTTCGTCTTCGGTGTCCGAAGTGAAAAGTTGGGCAAATTTACGATCCACTGGCAGATGTTGGCGTCGTCTGGCGCTGCCTCCTCGTCTTAGTGAAGGTGTGTTCGCCTTCTGTCATCCATTGTTCCCACGCAGTTAGCAGTCTAGCTTCGAATGCCCTGTTGACACCAATATCTAGCGGCTGGAGGTCTTTTGTCAATCCACCCGGAATGACGGCGAGTATTGAATTAAGCGCGTAAGCGTGTCTCTCAATGTGCTGTTATGAGCTAGCAAATATAACAACTACACTACCCAGCATGCAACGATAGTTACGAGCATGGCGGTAGCCCTGAGAAGCGTTGTTGTATGCTGGCAGTTAGAATGTGGTTATGAGCACGCTGTGAGTAAACGTTGAGAACTCAGTTAACACGCCTCGTCTGCATTATTTATAATTAGACAGACAACACACTTAATAGGAGCCATTTTGGGGTCTTTACATAAACACACAAATGGAAATGAAACGTCACATATCCCAGCATGCACCGCGCGCTTCTTCTACGGGGAAAAAAGATGGCGGCTGTTTACCGTAGTTGCGAGACCTAAACTTTATGAAAATGAATCTTAATATTTATCCATATATAAAGCGCACCGGGTTATAAGGCGCACTGTCAGCTTTTGAGAAAATTTGTGGTTTTTAGGTGCGCCTTATAGTGCGGAAAATACGGTAATAAAAAATAAAAAAACATTTTAAAAAAAAACTTTAAAAAAAAACCCGATATCGATGATAAAAAAAAAACGATACCGATAATTTCCGATATTACATTTTAACGCATTTATCGGTCGATAATATCGGCAAGCCGATATTATCAGACATCTCTAATTATTATTAGTGTATCTCCTGAGATTTAAGTCTCCCCGTTTTTATGACCTAGTGACGCCTTTGTTTCTAACTTTAATCAAGGGTGATGCGAAAATTAAACTTAAACATAACATTGTAAGATTTATGTTATGTTTATCTTTCTTCTATCACCTCATCATTGTTCCAAAATGCTAGTGCAGTGTGTGAATGCGTAAAGGGGAGCTTTGATGACGTTATGAAGTGAAGTTTCCAATGTTAATGTCTTTTGCCTACTTCGGTTTATTCTTACTGCTGTCTCCCAACAGGTGTGGACTCCATGTCAAACTACGAAGAGGTGATCCGAGAGGTGCATTACTCCAACTGGCAACCTGCACAGTTAACGGAGAGGAGGTTCCGCCTCACATGCTCAGAGCTCAATGGACGCTACACCAGCAATGAGTTTAACTTGGAGGTCAGTGTAACAACTATAGGGCTCGAAAAGGGCATGTGATTTTGCAATGCAATGGGGGGCCCGCGGTACAGTACAGTGCACACACCCGTGGTAATATGAGAGAGCGCAACAAACTGGATTAAAATGGATAGTACAAAATAAAAATAAAATCGAGGGACCGCACCGAGACAAAAAAAAAAAGTTAAATTAGTGGAATTGATCTTGCGATTAAAATGGATCGTACAAAATAAAATAAAAAATTCGAGGGACCGCACCGAGACAAAAAAAAAAAAGTTAAATTAGTGGAATTGATCCATATGAGCAAGTCCAATGGACAAGAAATTTGAGTAAACTACCGCCGTTATCGAAACCAAACTTGTCTTTATGGAGTCAGTGAAGAATTTCAGAATGCAAAGTCTGGAAGGATATGAACTAAATTATTATTATTATTATTATTATTATTATTATTACCTACTCAGTGGCCTAGTGGTTAGAGTGTCCGCCCTGAGATTGGTAGGTTGTGAGTTCAAACCCCGGCCAAGTCATACCAAAGACTATAAATATGGGACCCTTTACCTCCCTGCTTGGCACTCAGCATCAAGGGTTGGAATCGGGGGTTAAATCACCAAAAATGATTCCCGGGCGCGGCCACCGCTGCTGCCCACTGCTCCCCTCACCTCCCAGGGGGTGAACAAGGGAATGGGTCAAATGCAGAGGACACATTTCACCACAACTAGTGTGTGTGTGACAATCATTGGTACTTTAACTTTAACAGAACCAACAAGAACTGAGGGGGAGTAGCTGTGTACGTGATGAAGAACGTCAACTACAATGTGGTAAAAATATGTCATTAGCTATTGACAATATCTTAGAACAGTGTTTTTCAACCACTGTGCCGCGGCACGCCAGTGTGCCATGAGATATCGTCTGGTGTGCCGTGGGAAATTATGCAACTTCACCTGGTCCAAAAAATATTTTTTGTAAATCAGTAATTATAATCTGCAAATAATGTGCCGTTGCTTAGTGTCTGTGCTGTGTAGAACTCGGCAGGGTAACCATTTAATACTCCATGTCAGTAGGTGGCAGCAGGTTAACTACCTGCTGCTTTAAAAGACTTTAAAAGTCGGAATGTGTCGGGTGAGACGAGGATGGTTTGTTGTGATCCTAATATGCAGACCACAGCGGGAGGCAGTGTGCAGGTAAAAAGGTATGTAGTGCTTAAACAAAAAATGAACAAAAGGAAAACGAAATGTCAATGAAGCATAGGGATGGCTATGCAAAACAAAAGGAAAACTGAACTGGCTACAAAGTAAACAGAAACAGAATGCTGGACGACAGCAAAAACTTACGGCATCCACAAAGTACAAACCCCATTTCCATATGAGTTGGGATATTGTGTTAGATGTAAATATAAACGGAATACAATGATTTGCAAGTCATTTTCAACCCATATTCAGTTGAATATGCTACAAAGACAACATATTTGATGTTTAAACTGATAAACTTGTTTTGCAAATAATCATTAACTTTAGAATTTGATGCCAGCAACACGTGACAAAGAAGTTGGGAAAGGTGGCAATAAATACTGATAAAGTTGAGGAATGCTCATCAAACACTTATTTGGAACATCCCACAGGTGAACAGGCAAATTGGGAACAGGTGTGTGCCATGATTGGGTATAAAAGTAGATTCCATGAAATGCTCAGTCATTCACAAACAAGGATGGGGCGAGGGTCACCACTTTGTCAACAAATGCGTGAGCAAATTGTTGAACAGTTTAAGAAAAACCTTTCTCAGCAAGGAATTTAGGGATTTCACCATCTACGGTCCGTAATATCATCAAAGGGTTCAGAAAATCTGGAGAAATCACTGCACGTAAGCAGCTAAGCCCGTGACCTTCGATCACTCAGGCTGTACTGCATCAACAAGCGACATCAGTGTGTAAAGGATATCTCCACATGGGCTCAGGAACACTTCAGAAACCGACTGTCAGTAACTACAGTTGGTCGCTTCATCTGTAAGTGCAAGTCAAAACGCTCCTATGCAAGGCGAAAACCGTTTAGCAACAACACCCACAAACGCCGTCGGCTACGCTGGGCCTGAACTCATCTAAGATGGACTGATACAAAGTGGAAAAGTGTTCTGTGGTCTGATGAGTCCACATTTCCAATTGTTTTTGGAAACTGTGGACGTTGTGAAAAGCCAGCATCTGTGATGGTATGGGGGTGTATTAGTGCCCAAGACATGGGTAACTTACACATCTGTGAAGGCGCCATTAATGCTGAAAGGTACATACAGGTTTTGGAGCAACATATGTTGCCATCCAAGCAACGCTACCATGGACGCCCCTGCTTATTTCAGCAAGACAATGCCAAGCCACGTGTTACATCAACGTGGCTTCATAGTAAAAGAGTGCGGGTACTAGACTGGCCTGCCTGTAGTCCAGACCTGTCTCCCATTGAAAATGTGTGGCGCATTATGAAGCCTAAAATACCACAACGGAGACCCCCGGACTGTTGAACAACTTAAGCTGTACATCAAGCAAGAATGGGAACCAATTCCACCTGAGAAGCTTAAAAAATGTGTCTCCTCAGTTCCCAAACTGTTGTTAAAAGGAAAGGCCATGTAACACAGTGGTGAACATGCCCTTTCCCAACTACTTTGGCACGTGTTGCAGCCATGAAATTCTAAGTTAATTATTGCACAAAAAAAAAAGTTTATGAGTTTGAACATCAAATATCTTGCAAATCATTGTATTCCGTTTATATTTACATCAAACACAATTTCCCAACTCATATGGAAAGGGGGTTTGTACATCCGTACAGGACATGACAATCAACAATGTCCACACAAAGAAGGATAGCAACAACTTAAATAGCCTTGCTTGCTAACACAAAGCAGGTGCAGGGAATAGCGCTCAAAAGGAAGACATGAAACTGCTACAGGAAAACACCAACACAACAGGAATGGCCACCAAAATAACAGCACAAGACAAGAACTAAAGCACTACACAGGAAAACACCAACAAACTCAAAATAAGGCAAGACGACCTGGTGGAGTTTTTTTCTTTTAACGTATTCTACTCGAGAGAACTGGTTCCAGAGCCCTTGCTGTGCGTCGAGGTGAGTCCGACTATATCCAACCGGAACTTCTCTACCTCGCGCACTAGCTCAGGCTCCTTCCCCCCCAGCGAGGTGACGTTCCACGTCCCAAGAGCTAGCTTCTGTAGCCGAGGATCGGACCGCCAAGTGCCCTGCCTTCGGCTACCGCCCAGCTCACATTGCACCCGACCTCTATGGCCCCTGCTATGGGTGGTGAGCCCATTGGAGGGGGGACCCACGTTGCCTCTTCGGGCTGTGCCCGGCCGGGCCCCATGGGGACAGGCCCGGCCACCAGGCGCTCGCCATCGTGCCCCAACTCCGGGCCTGGCTCCGGAGGGGGGCCCCGGTGACCCGCGTCCGGGCGAGGGAAATCTGAGTCTCGGTTCTTGCATTTCCATAGAAGTCTTCGAGCTGCTCTTTGTCTGATCCCTCACCTAGGACCTGTTTGTCTTGGGAGACCCTACCAGGGGGCATGGAAGCCCCCGGACAACATAGCTCCTAGGATCATTGGGACACGCAAACTCCTCTACCACGTTAAGGTGGCAGCTCAGAGAGGAGGCAGAATACGTTAAAAGAAAAAAGGTGGAGTGCCATCTCCGGGTTGGGGAGGAGATCTTGCCCCAAGTGGAGGAGTTCAAGTACCTCGGAGTCTTGTTCACGAGTGAGGGAAGAGTGGATCGTGAGATCGACAGGCGGATCGGTGCGGCGTCTTCAGTAATGCGGACGCTGTATCGATCCGTTGTGGTGAAGAAGGAGCTGAGCCGGAAGGCAAAGCTCTCAATTTACCGGTCGATCTACGTTCCCATCCTCACCTATGGTCATGAGCTTTGGGTTATGACCGAAAGGACAAGATCACGGGTACAAGCGGCCGAAATGAGTTTCCTCCGCCGGGTGGCGGGGCTCTCCCTTAGAGATAGGGTGAGAAGCTCTGTCATCCGGGGGGAGCTCAAAGTAAAGCCGCTGCTCCTCCGCATCGAGAGGAGCCAGATGAGGTGGTTCGGTCATCTGGTCAGGATGCCACCTGAGCGCCTCCCTAAGGAGGTGTTTAGGGCATGTCCGACCGGTAGGAGGCCACGGGGAAGACCCAGGACACGTTGGGAAGACTATGTCTCCCGGCTGGCCTGGGAACGCCTCGGGATCCCCCGGGAGGAGCTGGACGAAGTGGCTGGGGAGAGGGAAGTCTGGGCTTCCCTGCTTAGGCTGCTGCCCCCGCGACCCGACCTCGGATAAGCGGAAGAAGATGGATGGATGGATGGACGTATTCTGCTGGTGGTGTGCCTCCGGATTTTTTAATGAAAAAAACATGCTTTGGCTCAAAAAAGGTTGAAAACCACTGCCTCAGAATGTATAACCATTGAAATATGTCATGAAAAAAGCAAAAATGCATAGCTTCCACCTACTGACATGGAGTATTACATGGTTACCCTGCCGAGTTCTACACAGCACAGACACTAAGCCAGTGTTTTTCAACCACTGTACCGCTAGTGTGCCGTGAGATACAGTCTGGTGTGCCGTGGGAGATGATCTAATTTCACCTATTTGGGTTAAAAATATTTTTTGCAAAGCAGTAATTATAGTCTGCAAATGATGTGTTGTTCTTGAGTGTCGGTGCTGTCTAGAGCTCGGCAGAGTAATCGTGTAATACTCTTCCATATCAGTAGGTAGCAGCCGGTAGCTAATTGCTTTGTAGATGTCCGAAACAGCGGGAGGCAGTGTGCAGGTAAAAAGGCGTCTAATGCTTAAACCAAAAATAAACAAAAGGTGAGTGCCCCTAAGAAAAGGCATTGAAGCTTAGGGAAGGCTATGCAGAATGAAACTAAAACGGAACAGGCTACAAAGTAAACAAAATCAGAATGCTGGACGACAGCAAAGACTTACTGTGGAGCAAAGACGGCGTTCACAATGTACATCCGAACATGACATGACAGTCAATGTCCCCACAAAGAAGGTTAAAAACAACTGAAATATTCTCGAATGCTAAAACATAGTAGATGCGGGAAATATCGCTCAAAGAAAGACATGGAAAAAGAGAAAAAGCCACCAAAATAAGAGTGCAAGACAAGAACCAAAACACTACACACAGGAAAACAGCAAAACATGGCATGATGAGACAAGAGCGAGATTGATACATAGTTGGTTATGGTTTAAAGACATATCCAACAGTTGCGACAACGACTTTTTACTGTCAACTGAGTTTCGTTTTTTTAATGATTTCTGCTGGTGGTGTGCCTCCAGATATTTTCAACGCAAAAAATGTGCCTTGGCTCAAAAAAGGTTGAAAAACACTGCACTAAGCAACGGCACATTATTTGCAGGTTATAATTACTGATTTGCAAAAAATATTTTTTGGGACCAATTAGGTGAAGTTGCATAATTTCCCACGGCACACCAGACAATATCTCACGGCACACTAGTGTGTCGCGGCACAGTGGTTGAAAAACACTGCTCGAGACAGCACCGACACTCAACAACGGCACATTATTTGCGGATTATAATTACTGGTTTGCAAAAAAATATTTTATAATCCAAATAGGTGTAATTACATAATCTACCACGGCACACCAGACTGTATCTCATGGCACACCAGTGTGCCGCGCGACACAGTGGTTGAAAAACACTGATCTGGGCATCTGTGTAAATGTTGCAAACAGCCCTTTAAAGTGGGTGTTGTTTTTTTTTTTTTTTTTTTTTTTTTTTTTTTTTGTTGTTTTTTTTATTAAATCAACATAGAAAAAAACACACGATACACTTTCAACTAGTGCATCAACCCAGAAAAAAAAAAAACCTCCCTCACCTATTCACACTCACACACACCCACTCACACAAAAGGGGTTGTTTCTTTCTGCCAACAATACTCTGGTTTCCACAACATGGACAACACTTCTGCAAGGGACACAACACAGTCCCTGAAGCACACTTGATTGTTTGTGCTGCTGGTCCACTAACATTTTCATTTAATTACTATTTTTTCTTTCTCTTTTCTCCCTTATGTAATTATTTTTATATTGTTTACTTTCCTTTTTATCCAAGAAAATATTTATTTATCCTATCTATAAAAAAATAAAAATAAAATAAATAAATAAATAAATAAAAAAGGAAAGAAAGGACCTTATCTTCACCAGACCTGGTTGTAAATGAAATTAGCTTTGTTTAAAGGTTTTTTTTTTTTTTTTTTAAACCAGGTCCAGTCCAGATAATGTCCAAGTCGGGTCCAGCAACACACACCTTCATTCATGTACACTGAGAAAAAAAAACAAACAAACAAAAAAAAAAAAAAAAAACTGAAAATTTTGGAACACAACAGATTGCATATAATCTATAAACTAAATTACATTTTAAAAACAAAAACAAAAAAAGTATATACAGTCCAGCTTATGTTCAGGTCACTAAAAGTTAGGGAATACAACAACAGATAGTATATAATCTATAAATTATTACACTTTCAACATAAGCCTTTGAGGACTTCCCATCTTTTTTTATGTTTTTTGGCATCATTATCGTTTTCAACCATGTAACTTTCTAAAGTTAAAAAATACTGAATAAATGTTTTAAAGAAAGTAATACTAAGTGAATATCTGTTTTTGGCCTTAAAAATAAACCTTTTACCGAGTACTATAATTAAATTGATTAAATCATGATTGTCAATGAACTCTCCCAAAATAACAGAAACCACATCAAGCTTCATAAACAAACCAATCCTTAAACACATTTTTTCAACTTCCACCCAAAAAGAAGACACAATATGACAATACCAAAACAAATGCAGGGTGGATTCAGACTCCTGACAACAAAATCGGCAGTCATCTGACTCTGTCATATTCCATAATTTTAACATTTTCCCCGTGGGTAAGAAGTTATAAATAATTTTAATTTGAAAATAACGATTTTGCACATCAATAGTAGTTTTATAGATTAGTTTGAATATGGCATCCCACGGCAACGGGCAGTCAAAAAAGTCCTCCCATTTTCCAAATGTGTTGTATGGGGCAGCCTTCAAAGATTTCTTTATTAAATAAAACTTATATATTTTTCTATTTATTTTAGTTCCTTTTTGCCAACTCGAATTTCTTATTAGAGGTTTACAAACTAATAATTTAGTAGTTCCATAATTAATTATTTGTTTCCATCTTTTCCCAATGACTCCAGTTAGTTGATTAAATGAAAAGCTTGAGCAAGCATCACCATACATAGTTATAAATTCTTCATACTTCATAATCTTACCATTCTCATTTATAATATCATTGACAAAAATGATTCCTCTTTCAAACATATTTTTCCAAAAGAAAGGCTTTCCATCTATTACAATATTAGAGTTCATCCATATTATAAGTGGGTGTTGTTTATTATTATTATTTTGGCATCAACAGGCTAGCGACTTAAACAGGTTGCACTGTATTACGCCATGCATCATTTCGCAATAGAGTATATGTGATGGACAGTTGCAAAATAAAAATGTGTTTTTAAATAACTTGTATCAAACAGTTTTAATATAATATTACAAAGCCAATATTAGAATTTGACTTCCACCACCATAGTTGCATTGTTGCTCATGGAAGTCATCGTCTTCTTTCTTGACTGAATGTGTTATGGGGTTTTTTTTTTCCCACTTGTGTCCGTTTCTAAAATATTCTCTTTCTTTCACTAGGTGAGCATCATCCACGGTTCAGAGGTCGGGGAACGTGTCAGTCACAGCGCTGCTTCGCCTCAGTACATGCAGTTAGTCCACAATCCATCCATGATTCATGAGCTGTACCCTCGGCACAACTCAGGTAAGAAAACCCATCAGACCATGTTTGGCTTGGTTGAATCCTGTGGTGTCTTGTAATGTTATTGTTGTGTGAACTCTCCGAAGTCCAACATCTCGAAAAAAATTAATTTGGAGCTCAAACTAAATTGTTTGAAAAATAATACACCTCAAAAAAGTCAAGCAAACCATCAGTTTTACTTCAATAAATCTTGTGAGACTTCATCTGCTTTCTGTGATGCTACCACAGCAGTGTAGCAGTGATGGAACCTAAAGAAGAATGTTCAGTGCCTAGTAGTGTTGTCCCGATACCAATATTCTGGTACCGGTACTAAAATTATTTCGATACTTTTCGATACTTTTCTAAATAAAGGGGAACACAAAAATCGGCATTATTGGCTTTATTTTAACAAAAAATCTAAAGGTACATTAAACATATGTTTCTTATTGCAATTTAGTCCTCAAATAAAATAGTGAACATACAAGACAACTTGTCTTTTAGTAGTAAGTAAACAAAACAAAGGCTCTTAATTTAGCTGCTGACATATGCAGTAACATATTGTGTCATTTTCCATTCTATTATTTTAGACTTAGACTTAGACTTAGACTTCCTTTTTATTGTCATTCAAATTTGAACTTTACAGCACAGATAAGAACAAAATTTCGTTACATAAGCTCATGGTAGTGCAGGATAAAAAAGCAATAAGGTGCATATATAAATAAATAAATATATATAAATATATATATAAAATAACAGATAAATGTACAGATAAATATATTGCACTTTTTCACATGCGTCCATGTCTATGGATGTATGTTATATTGTCTTTTTTTTTTTTGTCAACAATTTTAAGGACAAGTGGTAGAAAATGAATTATTCATCTCCATGTTAATTTACTGTTAATATCTGCTTACTTTCTCTTTTAACATGTACTATCTACACTTCTGTTAAAATGTAATAATCACTTATTCTTCTGTTGTTTGATACTTTACATTAGTTTTGGATGATACCACAAATTTGGGTATCAATCCGATACCAAGTACTTACAGGAACATACATTGGTCATATTCAAAGTCCTCATGTGTCCAAGGGACATATTTCCTGAGTTTATAAACATAATATACATTAAAAAAATTTAAAAAAAGATGGTGTGATACCAAAAAATCTTGACATAATCATAGTGGTATCGAGTAGATACACTCCTGTACTTGGTATCATTACAGTGGATGTTAGGTGTAGATCCACCAATGGCGTTTGTTTACATTTTGACGTCGGTGAGCTACGGTGTGTAGTGAAGCATGTTTAGCTATTCCTCGTCCTGCAGGGATGATACTTGTAAGAAACTTACTTTATTTGTCGCCATGGAGGCGAGGTTTACCGTATTTTCCGCACTATAAGGCGCACCGGATTATTAGCCGCACCTTCAATGAATTACATATTTCATAACTTTGTCCACCAATAAGCCGCCCCGGATTATAAGCCGCGCCTACGCTGCGCTAAAGGGAATGTCAAAAAAACAGTCAGATAGTTCAGTCAAACTTTAATAATATATTGAAAACCAGCGTTCTAACAACTCTGTCCCAAAATGTACGCAAATGTGCAATCACAAACATAGTAAAATTCAAAATGGTGTAGAGCAATAGCAACATAATGTTGCTCGAACGTTAATGTCACAACACACAAAATAAACATAGCGCTCACCTTCTGAAGTTATTCTTCATTCGTAAATCCTTCGAATTCTTCGTCTTCGGTGTCCGAATTGAAAAGTTGCGCAAGCGTGGTATCCAAAATGGCCGGTTCCGTCTCGTCGAAGTCATCGGAGTCAGTGTCGCTGTTGTTCTGTGAATCCTGCCTTCCGGAAAGCTCGGACCACAGTTGTGACCGAAATATCTGCCCAGGCATTTACGATCCACTGGCAAATGTTGGCGTATGTCGTCCGGCGCTGTCTGCCCGTCTTAGTGAAGGTGTGTTCGCCTTCGGAGCTGTGTGAAAAAAGCCACCCGGCCTCTTCGCGTAAACTTCCCTTAACCACTCGCTCATCTTTTCTTCATCCATCCATCCCTTCGAGTTAGCTTTTATGATGACGCCGGCTGGAAAGGTCTCTTTTGGCAAGGTCTTCCTTTTGAATATCACCATGGGTGGAAGTTAGCATGGCAAGCTAGAACCACAGTGAAGGATGACTTCTCATTCCCTGTGGTGCGAATATTCACCGTACGTGCTCCCGTTCCACAGTGCGGTTCACAGGAATATCAGTTGCTGTGAAATACGGTAGTAATCCGTGTGCGGATGGAGAGATTGCGTCTTTTTATGAACCGGATCCTTGTCGCTTAGTAGGAGCCATTTTGTGGTCTTTACAGATGTAAACAGGAAATGAAACGTACGGTGATATCCGCGCGTTTTTTCTTCTTCTTCCGGGGGCGGGTGGTTGCTTACAGTAGAAGAAGAAGCGCTTCCTGTTCTATGGGGGCGGGTGCTTTCCTTGGCGGTTGCTTGCGTAGAAGAAGAAGCGCTTCCTGTTCTACCGGGAAAAAAGATGGCGGCTGTTTACCGAAGTTGCGAGATCGAAACTTTATGAAAATGAATCGTAATAAAGCGCACCGGGTTATAAGGCGCACTGTCAGCTTTTGAGAAAATGTGTGGTTTTTAGGTGCGCCTTATAGTGCGGAAAATACGGTAGTGATTTAGAAGTAGCTAAAACACTGCAGACAGCGGCTAGACTTTAGCCGCTAACTAGCTAGCCATGTCTTAAAGCACCTCTTCCTGAGGGCGTTTCAGTGTTATAACTTCACATTTATCTTTAGTTTTTAAGTCAAAATGCGTCCGTTCTAGCCTTTTCTGTCTATACACTGTGTCTGCTTGTAAGTACTCTGTGATTCTGCGCTGCCGAACATGCTCGTCTGCTTGTAAACCAGCAATGACACGACGTGACCACGACGGGGGCGGTTGACCGGTACTTTTCAGAGGCGGTGTAGTACCCAATATGATTCATTAGTATCCCGGTACTATACTAATACCAGTATACCGTACAACCCTAGTGCCAGTACAAAATGAGTATGACAATGCATTAAAAATAGATACATTTCATACGCACATTTAATTCCAGACATGTCTACAAAAACGTCAGCAGGTGATTGAATCACACTGCGAACCCTCCTCACTCTCCATTACGTCTCTGCCAGGTGTCTTTTAAGTGGGAGTATGGTTATTATTGTTGTTTGATTGCAGAGTGATTAACGCAGCCGTACACATTCGCAGTACATGACAAGAGTGCAAGAATGTTAATTAAAACATCGCCTGTGCAGTCAATAACATTTATATGATGGAGTGAACCTGGAATTAATTTTCTATTTACAAAAAAATACATTTAAGTGCGTGTACATGTCACTTCTAATCAGCTTCTCTTCGAAAAGCGTTCCCTCGATTATTGTGGCGTTACGTCCCAGGCCCAGCCGTGGTATTTTAATTTCTATATTTATTTTAAGGTTTTATAAATAGTTTTTCCCACTTGTTAGTCACCTTGTTCACACTCTTATAAACACTTCTTATGATCTTTTAATTATCTTCAAAATAGTGCCGTGTCCAGACTTTTTTTTCAGGGGTGGAACTCATATACCTGTCAGTCTACCACCAGGGGAAGCTGTAGTTACTATACTAGTTTACCACCACCAATTATGGAATTAATCTAGTAAGACAATCGCTGACATTAAATAATAATGTATTTTAAAGCATTGAGCTTTGTTTTCTGCCAACATGGTAGACTCATATGACACAACAGGTGTGTGTCATGTTTTTCTGTCACATTGGGAAAATGGCTTGAAGGCTTAAAGAGGAAGATGACACTATATGGACAAAATCCAAAACCAGTGAAGTTGGCACGTTGTGTAATTCGAAAATAAAAACAGAATACAATGATTTGCAAATTCTTTTCAACTTATATTCAATTGAATAGACTGCAAAGACAAGATATTTAATGTTCGAACTGAGAAACTTTTTTTTTTTTTTTTGCAAATAATCATTAACTTGGAATTTAATGGCAGCAAAACATTGGAAAAAAGTTGGCACAGGGGCAATTTTACCACTGTGTTACATGGCCTTTCCTTTTAACAACACTCAGTAAACAATTGGGAACTGAGAATGCCAATTTTTGAAGGTTTTCAGGTGGAATTATTTCCCATTCTTGCTTGATGTACAGCTTAAGTTGTTCAACAGTCCGGGGTCTCCGTTGTGGTATTTTAGGCTTCAAAATGCGCCACACATTTTCAATGGGAGACAGGTCTGGACTACAGGCAGGCCAGTCTAGTACCCGCACTCTTTTACTATGAAGCCACGCTGTTGTAACACGTGGCTTGGCATTGTATTGCTGAAATAAGCAGGGGCGTCCATGATAATGTTGCTTGGATGGCAACATATGTTGCTCCAAAACCTGCATGTACCTTTCAGCATTAATGGTGCCTTCACAGATGTGTAAGTTACCCATGCCTTGGGCACTAATACACCCCCATACCATCACAGATGCTGGCTTTTGAACTTTGCGCCTAGAACAATCCGGATGGTTCTTTTCCTCTTTGGTCCGAAGGACACGACGTCCACAGTTTCCAAAAATAATTTGAAATGTGGACTCGTTAGACCACAGAACACTTTTACACTTTGCATCAGTCCATCTCAAATGAGCTCGGGCCCAGCGAAGCCGGCTGCGTTTCTGGGTGTTGTTGATAAATGGCTTTCACTTTGCATAATAGAGTTTTAACTTGCACTTCCAGATGTAGAGACAAACTGTAGTTACTAACAGTGGTTTTCTGAAGTGTTCCTGAGCCCATGTGGTGATGTTTTTGTGAATTTACACAACTGAAACCATACAAAAAGAATGCCATTGTAAGTTAATAATACTAACACAGACACTCGTCAACGTGGTATCATATTAGCTAATGCTAACGACGCTAGCGTCATTATATTACGATAGCACGTACAAATGCATGTAAACACTCCTAGAGACATCACACATGAGACGGTTTAGTAAGTAAGAATAGTTTTAGTTATATCGTAAAACTTACACACCTTGCTTGGAGTGATGAATGAATAATTCACACGAGTAAAAACATTATGGACGTCTAGAATACTGAATGGCACTCTGGTTGAAAAAAATAAAAAATAAATAGCATTGCCGGTAAATGGAAGGACACTGCAGCACAAAAAAAACTCATCCAAAAGATGGGGCATTATAGAACAAACAATAAAACCGCTTCCCAGTGTTTTTGCCTGTTTTATTGTATAAAAATAGCATATAAATTAAAATTTTAACTGGAGTATACAAATTCTTAATAGTGCTTGCCGTTGAATGTCGGTCTAGCCTATGACGTACTGATAATTATGACTTATAGGTGCCATATGTACCGTATTTTTCGGACTATATGTCGCAGTTTTTTTCATAGTTTGGCCGGGCTCCAGTGCGACTTATATATGTTTTTTTCCTTCTTTATTATGCATTTTCGGCAGGTGCGACTTATACTCCGGTGCGACTTATACTCCAAAAAATATGGTAGTAATGTGGCCAGAAATGGTACTGCAGTCATGGTCAAAATTCTGTAGTCCCCTCCCACTCTCCTACTCCAAGAAACTTCAAATGGCAATCGACGAGTCCTACGTTGTAGGTTTTTCTTTTGTTTATCAAGAAGGTTTACTAAGTAATTATGTCACATTTTACTGATGTCGATTAACCAAATGTATTTGTAAAGTTACGCAGCAATATTTTCGTCGGGAGTCGGGACAGATTGTTGTCATTACCCTGCTAAAATGTCTAGTTTGACCACACGGACCACCATCAAAATAATTATATATAATAATAAATTATATATCGCATTGGCCTACTTTGATGGAAAGCCAAGGCCAACAGTAAAATTACCGCCACATTTCATTCAGCATAACTCCATGTTGCATCCAACCTGACGCACTGCCTTCTCTTCCATGTACGCACATCACCATCTTTCAGTGCATAGTGCAATTCTATGAGCCAACCCACGTTACGCATAAACCAAGTTACGCATAAATCATATAGCCTACTACCATGTCAATACACAAAGTAGAAAATCATTACATGTAATGCATTATATTGTGCCAAGCAAATACTGCACCATATGTGTACCAGAAACCGCAATTAGTCGTGCTAATGTTGGAACGCATTTCCTCAGCGTATCAGCATATTGAGAAGGAAATAGGCACTGACACTACCCATATACACATAGGTTTTATTTGTCGATAATATATGTTGCCCTGTCAGTTGGATGACATATCGACATACAGGCCAACAGGCATATATTTCCCCCGTTAGCCTATATGTCGATGTGTCATTGACCGGGCTAGCATGCTAAGCATTCATTGCAGGAACATACTAGCTTTGTTGGATAAGATCATAGACCGTATTGGACAATATAGTATACATACGAAATGTCCATTTCCATTTATTACAAGTAATAAGAAAACGTAAATGCCTTACTTACCTATCAAGGAGGAAATTAGCAAGTTTGATGTCAGATGAAAAAATCTTCTCCACCTTCAATTGTCTCCATCTTTCAAAGGCATCCCCCGATACAAATCCTCGTTTGGTTCCTGGCTTTGTCATGACTAAGTTGAGAATCGTAACGAGGCCTTTTGGATTCACTAAGGTCTGACATGTTTAGTAACTTTACCGGTGGCAGTAGCTCGACGAAGGGGGCGATGCGTAACTGGCAACCTGAATGTGACACACTCACAGACTCTCTAATTCAGGGGTCGGGAACCTTTTTGGCTGAGAGAGCCATGAAAGCCAAATATTTTAAAATGTATTTCCGTGAGAGCCAGATAATATTCTTTAACTCTGAATACAACTAAATGTGTGCATTTTTAAGTAAGACCAACATTTTTAGAGTACCGTATTTTTCGGACTATAAGTCGCAGTTTTTTTTCATAGTTTGGCCGGGGGGTGCGACTTATACTCAGGAGCGACTTGTGTGTGAAATTATTAACACATTACCGTAAAATATCAAATAATATTATTTAGCTCATTCACGTAAGAGACTAGACGTATAAGATTTCATGGGATTTAGCGATTAGGAGTGACAGATTGTTTGGTAAACGTATAGCATGTTCTATATATTATAGTTATTTGAATGACTCTTACCATAATATGTTACGTTAACATACCAGGCACGCTCTCAGTTGGTTATTTATGCCTCATATAACGTACGCTTATTCAGCCTGTTGTTCACTAGTCTTTATTTATTTTAAATTGCCTTTCAAATGTCTATTCTTGGTGTTGGGTTTTATCAAATTAATATCCCCCAAAAATGCGACTTATACTCCAGTGCGACTTATATATGTTTTTTTCCTTCTTTATTATGCATTTTCGGCCGGTGCGACTTATACTCCGGAGCGACTTATACTTTGAAAAATACGGGATTATAAGTCTCTTTTTTTTTTTTTTTATAACAGTTATTCTGAAGGTAACCAATAATAAATAAAATACTTCTTACCATTAATGCGACTTCTGGTGCTGTATGGTTTTGCTGATGGCTTTGTAGTCTGGTTGATGTGTGGTTATTTCTAACACTGTGATTACCAGCGGAATTATTCATTACTTATCGTGTTAAGCAATGTCAGCTAGGATTTATCTGAGAGCCAGATGCAGTCATCAAAAGAGCCACATCTGGCTCTAGAGCCATAGGTTCCCTACCCCTGCTCTAATTGGTCAAACGGTGGAGAGCGGAGCTTCGAAATGAAAACAATAACAAGATTTCGGGGCTGTAAATCTAATTTTGAAATGAGCATATCCCGACTGATATGTTATCAGTTATAAAGGTATTCGAAAAGAACATGATTTATTAATGCCTTTTGACATATCAATGCCATTTAATGACGACTTGACATGAAATTATTACATATGGCACCTTTAACAAATGGCCTTGATTGCAGCAACTTAATTAACACCCTCTTCACAGTCTGGTTATAAGAACGAGCTGCTGTCATCCTTGTATTTCCTTTTCCTCCGTTATGTTGGGAACCGAATAATTTAATGTTTTACCGACATTTCACAATAACACAACATTGCTAACGGAGGAGACTGATTGAACTCTATGCTCTTGTTGGTCGCCATCAGCCAATAATGTGCTGGGTATGATCTCATGGCAATTAAAAAGAATATTAAAAAATCAACAATATGCACGACCGCGTCCTCAACATTATCCTTACTTTGACCCTCATTTGTGGCGAGTGAGTGTTTGTTTGTCAGCCACAAGCACATTTTTAAATATTCTCTCTCATTAGAAAAAAATGTAAATACCAGAACATGTTGAGAATCGCTTGGCACAACACTGACGGAGTAAATTGGAGAGCCCAAAGGAAGACGACTCCTAACAAGCGCAGAGACATTTATTAGTAGTTTTATAAACACTCACAGTCCCTGCAGTGAAATGGTCCTGTGAGGATATTTTACTGGCTATTCCTCCTGAGGTTAAAATGGTGCAACCCGTCTGGCTTTCTAGTTTATTTATCAGACCGGTGCTGTCACGGAGTGGAAAGTGGAGACGTTCACACGAGCTCTCAGAAGCAAAGAGAACATGGCGAGACATTGGTCTTATACTTTCACCACACTAGCTTTAATTATTCATCAGACCCCAACGGATTCTACTTAGTAGTGCAGCTATGAGAGTGCTACGTGTGTGTGAGTGTGTGTGTGCGTGTGTGTGAGAGGGAAAAAGGTCAGAAATTGGGCCACAGTGGGCGAGGGGTGTGATAACTGAAGAAGATTTAATCATAATCCTTATTAGTACATGTGGATATTCCACCAGCTCTCAGATGACATCATAATTAGAGCATAATCTGACCGCAGACGTTTGCTGGTATTCCACAGCGTTTTCACTGCAAAACGTCAGTGTTCAAAAACAAGAAATCAAAATACAAAAATTAGGGGTATTTTATTTGAATTAAGCAAAATTATCTGCCAATAGAACAAGAAAATTTGGCTTGTCAAGACTTTCCAAAACAAGTCAAATTAGCTAACCTCAATGAACCCAAAAATACCTTAAAATAAGTATATTCTCACTAATAACAAGCGTACTTTTCTTGGTAGAAAAACAAATGAGACCTTTTTGCTCAATATGTTGAAAAATATTCT
Organism: Nerophis lumbriciformis; assembly: GCF_033978685.3. Lineage (NCBI taxonomy): Eukaryota > Metazoa > Chordata > Actinopteri > Syngnathiformes > Syngnathidae > Nerophis > Nerophis lumbriciformis. The sequence goes on from NC_084577.2 coordinate 3,191,286, forward strand.
TAAATTAAAGGCCTACTGAAATGCGATTTTCTTATTTAAACGGGGATAGCAGGTCCATTCTATGTGTCATACTTGATCATTTCGTGGTATTGCCATATTTTTGCTGAAAGGATTTAGTAGAGAACATCGACGATAAAGTTCGCAACTTTTTGTCGCTGATAAAAAAGTCTTGCCTGTACCGGAAGTAGCAGACGAGTAGCGTGACGTCACAGGTTGTGGAGCTCCTCACATCTGCACATTGTTTACAATCATGGCCACCAGCAGCGAGAGCGATTCGGACCGAGAAAGCGACGATTTCCCCATTAATTTGAGCGAGGATGAAAGATTTGTGGATGAGGAAAGTGAGAGTGAAGGACTAGAGGGCAGTGGGAGCGATTCAGATAGGGAAGATACTGTGAGAGGCGGGTGGGACCTGATATTCAGCTGGGAATGACTAAAACAGTAAATAAACACAAGACATATATATACTCTATTAGCCACAACACAACCAGGCTTATATTTAATATGCCACAAATTAATCCCGCATAACAAACACCTCCCCCCTCCCGTCCATATAACCCGCCAATCCAACTCAAACACCTGCACAACACACTCAATCCCACAGCCCAAAGTACCGTTCACCTCCCCAAAGTTCATACAGCACATATATTTCCCCAATGTCCCCAAAGTTACGTACGTGACATGCACATAGCGGCACGCACGTATGGGCAAGCGATCAAATGTTTGGAAGCCGCAGCTGCATGCGTACTCACGGTACCGCGTCTGCGCATCCAACTCAAAGTCCTCCTGGTAAGAGTCTCTGTTGTCCCAGTTCTCCACACGCCAATGGTAAAGCTTGACTGTCATCTTCCGGGAATGTAAACAATGAAACACCGGCTGTGTTTGTGTTGCTGCAGCCGCCCGCAATACACCGCTTCCCACCTACAGCTTTCTTCTTTGCTGTCTCCATTGTTCATTGAACAAATTGCAAAAGATTCACCAACACAGATGTCCAGAATACTGTGGAATCTTGCGATGAAAACAGACGACTTAATAGCTGGCCACCATGCTGTCCCAAAATGTCCTCTACAATCCGTGACGTCACGCGCTGACGTCATCATACTGAGACGTTTTCAGCAGGATATTTTGCGCGAAATTTAAAATTGCACTTTAGTAAGCTAACCCGGCCGTATTGGCATGTGTTGCAATGTTAAGATTTCATCATTGATATATAAACTATCAGACTGCGTGGTCGGTAGTAGTGGGTTTCAGTAGGCCTTTAAAAAAGTAGTTTTATACTTATGAGTGTTGATGACACAGCTTTGCATCAGTTGATATTTGTCACGATCGGGTCGCAGCTTGCTGCGCGGTTGTTCTCCCAAGATGCAAAAAGGACGTCTCCGGACAAAGGCGTAGAGGTAGGATTTGATTTATTAACATAAATCACCCAACTACCAAAAACACAGGCAAAGAACAAAAAAAACAAGCGTGCCTAACACAAGTGAAGCTAAGACTCAGCCAGAAGCTACGGCATGGAAAAAGAAAACTTACTTGGTCAGAACGTGACGCAAACAATGACGCCAGGCCGACTGACTTGCAAAGACAAGCTTAAATAATGCTTCTGATTAATGCTCGGGAAGCAGGTGAGCGGGCGAGCACTAATCAGAGACAGGTGAACACCATGAGTCGCCATGGTGACAAAACAAACAAGGAAGCGCAAACAAAAACTAAAGAAGTCCAAAACTAACAGAACATAACTAAACAAAACATGATCTAGACCACAGATCATGACAATATTCTAGTTTCAAGCATGTTTTACTCAATATAGGTCATAAAATCTCAGCAACAAGCTGTAATATCTTACTGAGATCATTTAGGACCAAAACCCTTTAAACAAGTAAAACACTCTAATATAAAATCATTGTTTGCATGTGTGAAGAGAACTCAACCGCTGTTAAGTCAAACTAAACCTGACTGATGTTATTGTATTTTCCTGACTATAGAGCGCATAAGCCGCACCTAATATTTGTTTCCCATATGTTAGCTGCACCAGACTATAAGCTGCAGATATACACATACGTTTGAAATTTGTTATTTCCACAGAAAGATTCTGTAAATGTTCATTTACCGTATTTTTCGGACTATAAGTCGCAGTTTTTTTTCATAGTTTGGCCGGGGGTGCGACTTATACTCAGGAGCGACTTATGTGTGAAATTATTAACACATTACCGTAAAATATCAAATAATATTATTTAGCTCATTCACGTAAGAGACTAGACGTATAAGATTTCATGGGATTTAGCGATTAGGAGTGACAGATTGTTTGGTAAACGTATAGCATGTTCTATATGTTATAGTTATTTGATTGACTCTTACCATATATTTGTTACGTTAACATACCAGGCACGTTCTCAGTTGGTTATTTATGCGTCATATAACGTACACTTATTCAGCCTGTTGTTCACTATTCTTTATTTATTTTAAATTGCCTTTCAAATGTATATTCTTGGTGTTGGGATTTAAAGTTAAAAGTTAAAGTTAAAGTACCAATGATTGTCACACACACTAGGTGTGGCGAAATTATTCTCTGCATTTGACCCATCACCCTTGATCACCCCCTGGGAGGTGAGGGGAGCAGTGAGCAGCAGCGGTGGCCGCGCCCGGGAATCATTTTTGGTGATTTAACCCCCAATTCCAACCCTTGATGCTGAGTGCCAAGCAGGGAGGTAATGGGTCCCATTTTTATAGTCTTTGGTATGATTCGGCCGGGATTTGAACTCACAACCTACCGATCTCAGGGTGGACACTCTAACCACTAGGCCACTGAGTAGGTTTATCAAATACATTTCCCCAAAAATAGCGACTTATACTCCAGTGCGACGTATATATGTTTTTTCCCTTCTTTATTATGCATTTTCGGCTGGTACGACTTATACTCCGAAAAATGCGGTACATACCTTAATTATTTCCAAACAGTGCCTGTAACACAGCAGTAAAACGGCTGATCTAACAAAACAGAAGTCATCGTCACGGACCCACTAGCTGCGGAAGCTCGCTCTCCAATCAGCTAAACCAAGACTCGATAAGTCCACAGTGACATCTTGGTGAATTTACTTAGGAATTTATGAAACTGAAACATTACAAAAAGAATGTCGTTGTAAGTTAGTAATACTAACATAGACACTCGTGTGTTCGCGTAGTAGCAAATTTGTTTTCCTCCTTTTTGGGACCACCCTCATTTTGATAGATATCACCACCAGGGGTTAAGGGTGTAACGGTACGTGTATTTGTATTGAACCGTTTCGGTACGGGGGGTTCGTTCCGAACCGAACCCCCCGAACCGAGACGGTTCAATACAAATACAAATACACTGCCAAGTTAGCCAGGCACTACCTCGCCATACCTGCTACCTCCGTGCCCAGTGAAAGGGTATTTTCCACAGCTGGAGACATTGTAACTGCAAGCAGGTCTGCTCTTTCTGCAGACAATGTGGATAAACTGATTTTTCTGGCAAAAAACATGAAGATTGAGTGAAAGTCACCAGGGTTAAAGACTGGGGGGGAAAAAAGAAAAGTTAATCCGAGCCTGAGTTGACTTGAAACTGTTTAATGTTGCACTTTTTATATGTAAAAGAAAAGTTTTGTCATTTTATTTAATCCGAGCAACAACTTGAAGCAGTTTAATGTTGCACTTTATCTGTAGAAATGTTGCACTTTATATGTAGAATGGTTTTGTTAAGAAACCAATTCTGAGCCTTATCTTATTTAGTTTTATTTAGTTTTTATTTTATATATGTGGACCACATTAATCCTGGCAATGGACCCTGTGTGTACATGTATGTTATTGTTATGCTTAGCATTCATGACTGCCTGCTGTTGCACTGATCAGCCTAGTGGTGGCTCACATCCATCACACACAGAGCTATTTCTATTTTTGGGCAGAATTATTATAGTGTTCCCAATGTTAAAAGGATAAAGCCATTGTTTACAAAATTGGTAAGTAAAGAAATAACCAGAAAATGTATATGTTGTTGTTTTCTTACTGTACCGAAAATGAACCGAACCGTGACCTCTAAACCGAGGTACAAACCGAACCGAGATTTCTGTGTACCGTTACACCCTTATCAGTAGGGATGTCCGATACTGGCTTTTTGCCGATATTCCGATATTGTCCAACTCTTTAATTACCGATACCGATATCAACCGATAAATACAGTCGTGGAATTAACACATTATTATGCCTAATTTGGACAACCAGGTATGGTGAAGATAAGGTACTTTTGGGGCGGTATAGCTTGGTTGGTAGAGTGGCCATGCCATCAACCTGAGGGTTGCAGGTTCGATCCCCGCTTCCGCCATCCTAGTCACTGCCGTTGTGTCCTTGAGCAAGACACTTTACCCACCTGCTCCCAGTGCCACCCACACTGGTTTAAATGTAACTTAGATATTGGGTTTTCACTATGTAAAGCGCTTTGAGTCACTAGAGAAAAGTGCTATATAAATATAATTCACTTCACTACTTAAAAAAAAAAAATGTTTTTAATAAAATAAGATAAATACATTAAAAACATTTTCTTGAATAAAAAAGAAAGTAAAACAATATAAAAACAGTTACATAGAAACTAGTAATTAATGAAAATTAGTCAAATTAACTGTTAAAGGTTAATGCTATTAGTGGACCAGTAGCACGCACAATCATGTGTGCTTACGGACTGTATCCCTTGCAGACTGTATTGATATATATTGATATATAATGTAGGAACCAGAATATTAATAACAGAAAGAAACAACCCTTTTGTGTGGATGAGTGTGAATAGGGGAGGAAGGTTTTTTGGGTTGGTGCATTAATTGTAAGTGTATCTTGTGTTTTTTATGTTGATTTAATAAAAAAACAAAATAAATAAAAAAACAATACCGATAATAAAAAAAACGATACCGATAATTTCCGATATTACATTTTAACGCATTTATCGGCCGATAATATCGGCCTGCCGATATTATTGGACATCTCTACTTATCAGGGGTGCAAATGAGACATTCTTTATTAGATGCAAAGGTTTTCCGTATTAGGACCATGATTTATGTCCTAACTTGTTCACCGGTCCTCATATGGTAGGTACTAGAGATGCGCGGTTTGCGGACACAACCGCGGAGTCCGCGGATTATCCGCGGATCGGGCGGATGAAATTTAAAAAAATAAGATTTTATCCGCTCGCGGGTCAGGTCGGGCGGATTAATTAGATTTTTTTTTTTTTTTTTTTTTTTGCGGGTGGCAGTTAAACCAATTGGGAAATATATATACATAGTTAAATGTTGTTACCCACATACGAAAAACGAGCAGGCACCTGCAGCATATGCCACAACAGAAGAAAAAAAAAGAAAAGAGATGGACACTTTTACGGAGCGGAGAAGGGACGCCTCGCCGGGGTCCGGGACCGAGGCCCCTTCCCCCGAGAGGGCCCCACCGGGAGCCGTAGCTGAGGCGATCCGCGAGAAGGGTCCGACGCACGTCCAGGCTCACTACCGCGCCCACCGCACCGACACCCCGCCTCGTCCGCTTTCGCCGCGGCCGGCGTCACGCGCAGCAGGTAAGCAGCTTACCTGCCCGCCACCCCCGTGGCCGGGGGCTCGTAACAGGGGTCCAAGGGCCGCAGGCCCCGGTAGGTCCAGGACAAAGTCCTGGTGGAGGGTTCAGGGCTTCGCCCCCCGACGCAAAATGATTATTAGCATTCAGACAGGTTAAAATGTTGCTAAAACCATCACTTTTCTATCAGTCACAGTGACTTTTCAAAACAAAAATATTACAGCAAAAATCATATGGGTTGATTGACATGTTTATTCTGTAAGCTAACTTCAATAGTTTGAAATTATTTTGACAGTTAATGCCAGTTATCCTGTCAACCTTTCACAAGACTTCAATTTGTTAATTGAAAGTATAAATAGTATAAACACTTTTAACAGTATGTCGTGCTGTGAAATACAGCCGACAGGATTGTGCATGCATGGTGCAGGAGAACAAAGGACTTCTTTCATTTAAGGTTTGTGATAAACCATCAAACTCATTCGTTAAAAGGACTCTATAGTAATATAAAGCGAATTTTTCTTGACATTATCATGCAAGAAAAGTTTATTTTTGGGACCGCGATCACCGCGTAATGATTTTTAAAGGTTGCATTACATTATTAACTGTCCCATGTGATCAGCCAGTGCGATTGGAAGTCCATGCTCAATTATTGCCTCCGTAAATAAAACTTCAGCACTTATCACATCCAAAGAATCTGTTTGGGCGACGAAAAACGTTGAAAGTTTTCCACTTGTATCGCTAGCAATGGCATTAGACTTGTGTTTTTTTGTCCCAACGTGGTCTTTTACATCGCTAATTCCTCCGTGTCTGATCGAAAAATCTTGTCTGCACAAGGTGCAATTCGCATAGTTTTCACCCTTTTTTTTTTTTTAAATTAATATTAGATATATAACAACGGGCGGATTGCGGGCGGGTGCAGTCCTGATCAAACGTTACATCGGGTGGATGGCGGATGGTTGACGACTTTCTGACGCGGTTGCGGATGAAATAATTGCCTATCCGCGCATCTCTAGTAGGTACTTTTCCTTGTTGATGTCTCAAGAAGGGTGGAAATACAAGAACACACGCGCACGCGCACACGCACTCACGCACATCCAAGCAGGGGCGGGAGGGATAGAGGATAGACTCAAAAAAGTTGTTATATCAGAAGCCTAAAGATCACAGTATGAAAAATAAACATTTTAGATCAAGAGAACTTTTCGCAATTAGCGTTTGGTGCTTTGCTACTAGAGAAGGTTTAAGCTCCACATCTTTGCTGCTGGGTACTGTAGACCAGATTTAAGCGTGGGATGTTTTGGAGCTATAACTTTATCAAATACGGCTATAAAAACATCTGTTGGATTCTGGTTTGGCTAGTGTAGACTGCATCACACATCATTTAAACCTGAAAGCCTTGGCAGACTTGTAATATAAAGCACAATATGAAGTGTATACATTACCGGACATCAAACATAAGGGGATAATGGATTAATAGGGATGGGAATTTATAAGATGTATTGGTTCTGATTAGAGATGTCCGATAATATCGGCCTGCCGATACTATCGGCCGATAAATGCGTTAAAATGTAATATCAGAAATTATCAATATAGTTTTTTTTATTATCGGTATCGTTTGTTTTTTTTAATTATTAAATCAACATAAAAAACACAAGATACACTTACAATTAGTGCACTAACCCAAACAATCTCCGTCCCCCATTTACACTCATTCACACAAAAGGGTTGTTTCTTTCTGTTATTAATATTCTGGTTCCTACATTATATATCAATATATATCAATACAGTCTGCAAGGGATACAGTCCGTAAGCACACATGATTGTGCGTGCTGCTGGTCCACTAATAGTACTAACATTTAACAGTTAATTTTACTAATTTTCATTAATTACTAGTTTCTATGTAACTGTTTTTATATTGTTTTACTTTCTTTTTTATTCAAGAAAATGTTTTCAATTTATTTATCTTATTTTATTTTATTATTGTTTTTTAAAAGTACCTTATCTTCACCATACCTGGTTGTAAAAAATTAGGTATAATAATGTGTTAATTCCACGACTGTATATATCGGTATCGGCTGATATCGGTATCGGTAATTAAAGAGTTGGACAATATCGGAATATCGGATATCGGCAAAAAGCCATTATCGGACATCCCTAGTTCCGATTCCGCTTATTGATCTCTATTTGGAGGGAAAAAAATGAGTGGATTAGCATCAATTTAGTTTGGAGGTAACATGACCTTACAAAGCCTACAATGAGTTCTTAGGAGCATACTTGCCAACCCTCCCGGATTTTCCAGGAGACTCCCGAAATTCGGCGTCTCTCCCGAAAACCTCCCGGGACAAATTTTCTCCCGAAAATCTCCCAAAATTCATGCGGACCTGAGTGATGTGTCGACAGCCTGTTTTCACGTCCGCGTTCCCACAATATAAACATCGTGCCTGCCCAATGACGTTATAACTGTAGAATGATCAAGGGCGAGTTCTTGGTTTCTTATGTGGGTTTATTGTTAGGCAGTTTCATTAACGTCCTCCCAGCGCGGCAACAACACACAACAACAGCAGTCACGTTTTCGTCTACCGTAAAGCAGTTACACTACTTTCAAAGGCAGTCCCATAATAATGTGTTCATGAGCCAGGGTGAATTGAGTCGAGTAACTTTTGGTGCGGAAGAATTTTAATTATGAAATACAAAATACCAGCTGTAATAACGCCATCTAGTATAAGGTGAAAGTATGTTTTATTTCCTCGTCAGGAAGCGAGTTAATAATTTACATTGTCATTGTCATGGCAATGTTGGGAGTAAGAGTACTTCATAAAAAGTTGCAATCCCTCAAAGTTAGCACGAGTTGCTGCTAAAGTATTGACGGATTTGGGCTTTTTTACCAATTCAATCCTTCAAGAACTCCTTCATTCCGCACTCCATCCAGCTGTCAATCACTTGTCATACAGCAATAGATGATATCTGTCTATTACCTGACACCTGACATGTTAGCTACCTCTCTTTGTTTAAAATGTCTATTCTCTGCTGGATCTACTCTTTATTTTATGCTGCCCTTTTTTTTTGCTTTAGCTGTTACATATACTGTAATATTGTACACGGTAATTGGGATTTGTTATATATTATATAAAAATATAATAATATATCAGTATATATTATATGTACATGTTACATACACTATATTGCCAAAAGTATTTGGCCAGTCATCCAAATGATCAGAATCAGGTGTCCTAATCACTTGGCAGGTGTATAAAATCAAGCACTTAGGCATGGAGACTGTTTTTACAAACATTTGTGAAAGAATGGGCCGCTCTCAGTGATTTCCAGCGTGGAACTGTCATAGGATGCCATCTGTGCCACAAATCCAGTCGTGAAATTTCCTCGCTCCTAAATATTCCAAAGTCAACTGTCGGCTTTATTAGAAGAACATGGAAGAGTTTGGGAACAACAGCAACTCAGCCACCAAGTGGTAGGCCACGTAAACAGATAGACGAAATTATGGTGTGGGGTTGTTTTTCCAGGAGTTGAGCTTAGCCCCTTAGTTGCAGTGAAAGGAGATTTGAATTCTCCAGGATACCAAAATATTTTGGACAATTCCATGCTCCCAACCTTGTGGGAACAGTTTGGAGCGGGCCCCTTCCTCTTTCAGCATGACTGTGCACCAGTGCACAAAGCAAGGTCCATAAAAACATGGATGACAGAGTCTGGTGTGGATGAACTTGACTGCCCTGCACAGAGTCCTGACCTGAACCAGATAGAACACCTTTTGGGATGAATTAGAACGGAGACTGAGAGCCAGGCCTTCTCGACCAACATCAGTGTGTGACCCATATTTGCCAACCCTCCCGGATTTTCCGGGAGACTCCCGAAATTCAGCGCCTCTCCCGAAAAACTCCCGGGACACATTTTCTCCCGAAGATCTCCCGAAATTCAGGCGGAGCTGGAGGCCACGCCCCCTCCAGCTCCATGCGGACCTGAGTCCGCTTTCCCACAATATAAAGAACATCTACAGTAAAGCAGTCTGTCTGCCGTAAACAGCAATGTTGTGACACTCTTAAACAGGACAATACTGCCATCTAGTGCATTTGATGAAAGCACTTTTGTGCGTGCCACACAGCAATGCATCATCAGAGAGGGTGTTCAGCATGGTTAGAAAGATAGTGACAGAGAATAGAACAAGGATGGACAATTCAACCCTTAACTCAACAATGAGTAGATGAGTGTTATGTGTGTGTATATGTGTAAATAAATGAACACTGAAATTCAAGTATTTATTTTATTTATTTATATATATATATATATATATATATATATATATATATATATATATATATATATATATATATATAGCTAGAATTCACTGAAAGTCAATTATTTCTTTTATATATATATATATATATATATATATATATATATATATATATATATATATATATATATATATATATATACAGGTAAAAGCCAGTAAATTAGAATATTTTGAAAAACTTGATTTATTTCAGTAATTGCATTCAAAAGGTGTAACTTGTACATTATATTTATTCATTGCACACAGACTGATGCATTCAAATGTTTATTTCATTTAATTTTGATGATTTGAAGTGGCAACAAATGAAAATCCAAAATTCCGTGTGTCACAAAATTAGAATATTACTTAAGGCTAATACAAAAAAGGGATTTTTAGAAATGTTGGCCAACTGAAAAGTATGAAAATGAAAAATATGAGCATGTACAATACTCAATACTTGGTTGGAGCTCCTTTTGCCTCAATTACTGCGTTAATGCGGCGTGGCATGGAGTCGATGAGTTTCTGGCACTGCTCAGGTGTTATGAGAGCCCAGGTTGCTCTGATAGTGGCCTTCAACTCTTCTGCGTTTTTGGGTCTGGCATTCTGCATCTTCCTTTTCACAATACCCCACAGATTTTCTATGGGGCTAAGGTCAGGGGAGTTGGCGGGCCAATTTAGAACAGAAATACCATGGTCCGTAAACCAGGCACGGGTAGATTTTGCGCTGTGTGCAGGCGCCAAGTCCTGTTGGAACTTGAAATCTCCATCTCCATAGAGCAGGTCAGCAGCAGGAAGCATGAAGTGCTCTAAAACTTGCTGGTAGACGGCTGCGTTGACCCTGGATCTCAGGAAACAGAGTGGACCGACACCAGCAGATGACATGGCACCCCAAACCATCACTGATGGTGGAAACTTTACACTAGACTTCAGGCAACGTGGATCCTGTGCCTCTCCTGTCTTCCTCCAGACTCTGGGACCTCGATTTCCAAAGGAAATGCAAAATTTGCATGGTTGGGTGATGGTTTGGGGTGCCATGTCATCTGCTGGTGTCGGTCCACTCTGTTTCCTGAGATCCAGGGTCAACGAAAGGTGGACCGACATCATATTGAACACTATGGGTTAGGAATGGGATGGCACTTCAAGTTCATATGTGAGTCAAAGCAGGTGACCAAATACTTTTGGCAATATAGTGTATATGTTATATTGCTACCATGGTACATTTTTAGCCTACTTTATACCTGCATTACCCTTTCCATCCTTTGTAACTGAGCTACTGTGTGGAACAATTTCCCTTGTGGATCAATAAAGTTTCTCTCAGTCTAATTCGTTTTTTTTGTGTGTTGCGTGTCAACTTCAGGGGTGCCGAGT